>NC_073303.1:63496290-64225456 GCF_027595985.1 Sorex araneus
ATCCCACAAAAGATCCAAAAACTGAAATGGTTTAACATTTTTGTTTGCAAAACAATTTAGTGGAAATCCAAACCCAAGCACCCAAGCCCTGACAATTTTTCACAAACATCTTAAAATACTTGTCAGCAGCAATATACCTCGGTGTGTGTGTGTGTGTGTGTGTGTGTGTGTGTGTGTGCGTGTGTGTGTGTGTGTTCCGATTTATTACCAAATTGACATTGTTTTCTTTTCTCTCTGTTTGTTTGGATCACATTTTGGGGGTGTTCAATGCTACTCTTTTCTCTATGCTCAGGGATCACTCCTGGCAGGGATCAGGGGTCCGTATGGGGTGTCAGGGGTCAAACCAGGTTAGTACCATGCAAAACAAATGCCCGACCCACTGTACAAGTGGGCTGGTGCATTACCATTTTCTGACTGAGATTGTTTCTTAATTACTTCCTCTGATAAATAATTTTGCAACTAAAAACTACTTTTAAGCGATGTAAATTATTATACAACAGGTGTTCAGTCCGTGTATAACATGCTTAATGGAAAAAGATAATATACAGCAAAACAAGCAATATAAAAATTTTACATTTCCAAACAAATATATCAAAACATTTAAAATGGTACTCCAATTAATGTTTATCTTTTTTCAATATGCTGAGAATGAGTAAGAAAAAAAAAGAGAAGAAAAATCACTTCTAAGTGCTATACCTAATTTTTATGTTAGAAAACATTTTAATTTTAAATTTTATATAAATAAGAAACAAAAAAAGAAAAGAGGAAATGAAAGAATTAAGGAACAAATTTCCTCTGACAAATTGTTTGAGTTTAAGCTTCTACAGCTAACATCGTTGCCAAGGAGACACCTGCTTATAACTTGCCCAAGCTTGGAGAGTGTGCTGAAGTATTGGAAAAAAGAAATTTCAAACTTGTCACCAGGGGCCTTGTGTGCTGGGGGAAAGAAGGGTGACACCCTATGGTGCAAGCAGGCCATGCAGTAACAGGAATGAACCCAGAGAATTTCCCACGCCAGGAATGTGCTCTAACATTTAAGCTCTTGTAGGTAAAAATATGTTCATTGCTCTTGAAATGCCAAATGGTCCTATCTATTTTTCAAAAAAAGAAAAGAAATAATTTCTTCAATCTTTGATTACGAGAATATTTTACAAGTTACAAAACAGTTGCATTCTTTCTTTTCAGAAACAAATAAAATTATTCAAGGCGTTAGTACAATCACCTGGCAATTGAAATTTTTTATTTAGGAAATGTAAGTCCAACTCATAGTTATCCCTTATTTTTCAACTATGCAAATCTGAATGATATAACATAGTGACAGTCATTTATTTTTATTTAAAAATCATTCTTTCTTATTATGAAGTAATAGTTTTAAGAGAACTACAATTTCAGGTAACTGGAAATTAAAATAGCTGGCATGCATAATCTAAATAGCTGAAGATATAAATTCTATACCTAGACAAAAATATATATCTTCCAGAAATAAACTAGACTTCAGTAGCATTATACAGAAATAGAATATTTGTATTTTTAAACTTAATAACTGTTCTCATTTTAATGCTAAATTCTGAGAACCACTCATAGATTTAAAAAAACTATTAGATTTAAAAGTTCCTATCTCCCAGAAGTTAATGACTTAATGCACAAAAATGAAAAAAATTAAAAATCACTTTTTAAGTTCCTTTAAACAGTAGAAAGTGAATTATTGCCTATCTGTGATTTCAGCTATTCAGTTGTATATGTAATGCCCCAAAGTATTTAAAGTTTTGTATAGTAATTTTTTCTAGGATTCTAGTATATTGTCACAGTAAATTAATTGCTGCCTTTAGGTAAATATATTGATAAAATAATCATTTAAGTGATAGTCAATTTTTATTAATGTGTGATCAAATAGAACAAATGTATATACTTGCAAAATTATATAAACCAGTTTTTCAACAATAAATTTAATACGTGGAAATGATACTATTATATTTATCTATCTTAATAGAATTTTTTAAAATTTTTCTTATTAAATCATTGTAAAATACACAGTTACAAAGTCATTCATAATTGATGTAACTAATTAGTACACAATCTAGGGATAGTTTTATAAATATCAGTCTCAATTGAATAAAATCTATAATAAACTTAAAATATAAATATAACAACTGAACTAAACCTTATACCATCATGCCATCTATTGAATTTAGGCCACTTTACAGGAAAGGATATGTTAATATACTCTTGAAAGAAGTTTGTTCATTTGTGAAATATTTATTTAAATTAAAAAGCTCAATGTGTAGTAAACTTATGCCAGTTTAGTACAGGGGAAAAAAGCATAGCTTACATTAAGACAGAATCTTGTCATTTAAGCTGATGATTAGTATTTATTTTAAGGGCAATTTCCCTTGAGAAAGGTTTATGTCTAAATATTCATAAAAGGAAAGAAAATTTATCATTATACTTTAAATTTATAGCTTTGTAATTGTATATATGAATTGGAAGTTTAGCAAGTAGAATTAAGCAGGCAGAAGGCACCATTCCAGAAGATGTTAAAAACAAATCTGAAACAAGTGGATGCGCTCCAATCATAAGACATCTGACCATGAAAAATTTCTAATTGAGTTCATTTGTATGCCTCTTATTACATGAATTCCTATAAACCTCTCCTCTTCCACTTTTAATTCAGTGTTTTACAATCCTGTTTTCATTGTATAGACAACAGTCTTTTCATATTCTATTATGTCATGACTAATAATGATTAATACCTATTAACTTCTGCTTCACCACCAACTACATTTACTACTTGAGTATAATGTTTGTTTGCCTTGATTATTTTTCCATTTTGTAACTTTTGGGGACATCTCCAACAGTGCTCAGGGGTCAGAGGTTGATCCTGGTCCAACCGTGTAAGTGTTAATTGCTCGGGTCCATGATACCGTGCTGACCAGGCCTTATGCAATAATATGTTCAATCCTTTGAGTTTTCCCCCAATCCTTGAGTAAAACATACAGAGTATCAAACATGATTTTATGTTTATTTTTTAAACATTAATATAATTCTAAATTTTCAGATAAAGACATGGCTAATGCAAGATATTGATCATCATATACATTTGATCTGAATTATACTTTTTTTTACTTTGTTTTTTTCATTTTTTTAATTGAATCACCGTGAGATACAGTTCCAAAGCTTTCATGTTTGAGTTTCAGTCATACAATGATCGAACACCCATCCCTCCACCAGTGTGCATTCTCCACCCCAGTATTCCCCCCAACCCATCCCTCCCCCTGCCTCTGTGGCTGACAACTTCCCCCATACGCTATACTTTTGAGCATTACGGTTTACAATACAGATACTGAGAGGCTATCATGTCTAGTTTTTTATCGACTTTTGGCACACATCTCCCATCCCAAATGATCCCTCCAACCATCACTGACTTAGTGATGCCTTTGCTATCCCAGATGCCTTTGCTCCCAGCTCATGAGGCAGGCATCTAACTATGGATCAATATTCCTGGCCCTTGTCTCTACTGTCATTGGGTATCAGTCTATTATGTTATTTTATGATTTGAATTATACTTAAGAGGAATGGTATTTGAGCTGAACCATGAGTACAGTTGTAATAATTTTATATGAAAAGCCAAAACATATTCCAGAGAGGAAATACTGTTACTAGTGGTGATTTAGAAAGTGACAGAGAGATTAAAAAAAAATCCTTTGGATTAATTATAACATATTGTACAAGTAGGACAATTAAAACCACATAGACTATGAAGTTATAAAGGGATAGATTCCTTCGTAAATAACACTTATGCCCACACTTGTCTATCACAATTTGCCTGTGAAATACACCCACTCTTCTTAAAACTTATCAAAATTACATAACAGTCTTTTAAAAAGTTATTCATGTATATACCAAATATGTTCTTATCTTCAATGATTGCCAATTCAACTTCACTTCCAGCAACGAGTGTGCACGCAAAAGGAACTTGAAGAAGAACACTAATTTCACCGAAGGACTCTTTCTCATTAAGTGTACCCATATAAACAAGTTTTCGAACTTTTTTCTGTAAGAAATATAAATATTTAATAAAACTATTTCACATAATGAATATATGCTGATGCTAGCAGAAACTCATTGTTTCTGAAAGCAAACATTTTGTGTTATGGTATTTCAGATAAATTAGCTATTTAACTTGTGTCTGAAAAATGTGTTTGTACATGCACTCAAATTCTACTAAAAAATACTCAGCTGAGAAGCAGTATATATAAGGTAAGAGAAATCACTGTGATTTGATGACCTACCAGCAAATAAAATTTTTAAATCAACAATTTGTTTAGAAAATATTGAATTCCTTTTTTCAAGATCCTAGGATGCAATTATGCAACCATAACTTTATCTTAGCCTGTTTTATGACCTAGCTTATCTTAATTTAGCCCCAATTGCAATGAACACTGCTGGATTAACAGAGAATTAAAATAAGCAGTGCCAGGAGCAGAGTCAAGAGAATAAATTGTAAAGGCTTGGATTCTACTCTCACTTTCAGGCTTCCAATGGAAAAAATAGGTATGGGAAGTGAGTTTCACTCTGGAAACTAATAACTCATATGTAAATTAAAGTGTACTAGACATTTAAATATATGTTCTGGAGGAAAAATGGAAACTTCAGATTATCTTTTAAGTGAAAACCCAAAGGAACTGAAAGAGGGTTGAAGTTGAGTCAGTGGCGAGTAAGCTAAAGCCAATATCTAACCTGAAATCTAACCTGAAGATCTCTCTCTCTCCCTTTCTCCTCTCCCTCTCTCACACAGACACATACATACACACACAGTAATAATTTTACAGTGAATATAACAAATCCAAAAAATTTAACTGCTTATGTACTGAATCAAATACTATTGAGAACCTCTTGATCAAGGAAGAATATCTTGCTCTAATTTAAATAAATCATTTTGCCACATTACCTAGTGTTACAAATTTGCAGTTATCCTAGGACATGTATGTTTATATTTAGGGCTAAATACAATTTTAAAAGTCATTTTGTGGGACCTGAGTGATAGTACAGTGGGGTGGGCATTTGCCTTGCACTCACAGACCCGGGTACAACCCTCAGCATCCCGTATGGTCCCCAGAGCACTGCCAAAAGTGATTTCTGAGTGTCAAAACTAAACCCTGAGCATCTTTAGGTGTCACCCAAAAAGCTTAAAAAAAAAAGGAAAAGAAAAAGAAAATCATTTTGCAACATTAACTACTGTTTTGGCTGCTCCAGAATAGAAAGGAAGAAAGGAAGGAAGGAAGGAAGGAAGGAAGGAAGGAAGGAAGGAAGGAAGGAAGGAAGGAAGGAAGGAAGAAGGGAGGGAGGGAGGGAGGGAGGAAGGAAGGAAGGAAGGAAGGAAGGAAGGAAGGAAGGAAGGAAGGAAGGAAGGAAGGAAGGAAGGAAGGAAGGAAGGAAGGAAGGAAGGAAGGAAGGAAGGAAGGAGGAAGGGAGGGAGGGAGGGAGGAAGAATATTATCTTTGTCTTTGCGTGTATGCATATATTATAAGTTATTTTATTATGTGAAAATGACTATTTTGGTATAACTGAGACTTAAACCTGAAAGCTTTATAACTTTCCACATGATGATTTAATAAAAGAATAAATTTAAAAAAATAAATGACTATTTTGAAAATATCATTTGAAAATGACTATCACAATGTTTCTATCAAGTCAGCTGTCAATGAATAATTTTATTATTTCCAGTTATTAACATAAAAATTTTGTCTTTTTGTAGGCATATTTTATTTCTGGTGAGCAAATGAATAGAATAGAATTCCTGAGTCACATGATACATGCATTTTTAGCTAATTCCGTATGTTTGTAGCGGTGGCCTATGGTTTTAATTTGTATTTTTCATTAAAAATGCATATGAATAATATTTATTATGATTATTGGCCATTATTATGTGTTTTGACTCCATATATATTTTACAATTCATATTAATTTATCCCACATCTCAAAGAAAAGAAAAACAAAGCAACAGGTGGTCAAAATATTGAACAGAAATTTCACAAAAGAATCACAGAGGCCCAATAGATAAAAAAAATAAATTCAACATATTTTACTCATTATTTACTAGAGAGTTTATAAATAATTTTTAAAGGGTACAGAAAAAGCAATTTCAAGCTTACCACTTTGGTGTGTAGATTCACAAGTCCTATAATTTTTCTATAAATTTCACAATATCCAGAGTTAATAAAGGCTACAAAAGTAATTATACTTCCGCTTTCAGCTATCACTAAAAACAAAAGAAAATTTATATTTTATACTTCTGAATGAGAAATTTTTAAATACTATGACACTAACAGCACTTATTTCATTTGAAAGCTGCTGATGAAAATTTTCTCAGTGGATCGCAATTTCAACCTCATATGTTATGGTATATGATTAAAAATTTTATACTTGCTACTTATATCTATATAAGTATAGACATCCAGAGAGAGACTTAAAAGCAAGCTCTCAGAAGAGAGTGATGCAGAGTCTCTTGCCCACATGCCTGGCTGTCTTCCCTGGGGCCCCTCGGAGGGGATGGGCTCCAGCTTCCCTCCCTACCCCGAGCAGAGCTCCCAGCGGCCGAAGACCACCGGAACCTAGCTACAGCCATGCTGGAGCCCCTCTCCACACGTTTGGACAGGCCTCATGCATGAAGGTACCGGCAGAGGAACCCAGGTGTGTGTAATCCCATCAACGGACAACATCCAGAGAGAGACTTAAAAACAAGCACTCAGAAGAGCCTTCATCTCCCTCTGGGAGAACTGGCAATCTTCTGAGAGTTTCCTGCCCACATGGGATGGCCTTGCAAGCTTCCCATGGTGTATTCATATGCAAAATCCAGAAACAAGCTGGATCTCATTCCCCTGACCCTGAAGAGCCCCCAGTGCAACATCGTTAGGAGGGCCGAGTCGAGATGAACTTCTAAGATCTCAGGGAAAGGACGAAATGAGATGTTATTGAGCCTGCCCGAGAAATCGGTGATTAACAGGATTTTGTGATTTCGTGACTTATATCTATAGATAGCAGTAGCACTATAGCACTGCCATCCTATTGTTCATTGATTTGCTAGAGTGGGCACCAGTAATATCTCCTTTGTGAGACTTTTTACTGTTTTTGACATACCTAATATGCCACGAGTAGCTTGCCAGGCTCTGCCATGCGGGCGGGTTACTCTCGATAGCTTGCCAGCCTCTCTGAGAGGGACGGAGGAATCGAACCTGGGTCGTTCGAGTGCAAGGCAAATGCCTTAACTGCTGTGCTATCGCTCCAGTCCGTATAATAGTAAACATTATATAGAAATAAAAATTTTCAGGCAGTGATGTATTCATAGAGAAATGAACAGAAGTGTGTGGAAAGACCGATTTTGTAATATTATTTGACTTTTATGATATAAATATTTCTTCTGTGACTAATTTTAAACTGCCAGTGGTGGTTTAACAACTGTCTCACAAAATGTAATAAGTAACAGTTGTTTAGCTTATGTCTATGCCACAGTTTATAGCAATATTCTATAACCTATAGTACAGTGAAAAGCATTGGTTTTGAAGCAATAATGCAATCATTTGAAGGATGATTCTTCCACAATTTATGTGACCTTAGATATATTAAATAACTTCTTTGAGCTTCAAGATTTTCATCTTCAAAATACAAAATATTGGAGTCTATGTTTTACATGTGGCATTTAAATTAATTTAAAAGATTTAACATGATACTAATATATTTTAATGTAATAAGTCATATTAACAACATCTCTAATTTGATCCAGTTTGTGAACCCCTCTAAAAAAATTATACTTGAAAGTAAAATGAATACTACCTTTCTAGATATCAATGAGTTAATAGAAATTTAATTTAAGTAAAAAGCACAATTTATAATCAATTTTTAATTATCTAAAATTTAATTCGAAAACTTTAGAAATATTAAAATTACTATTTGAGCTCTTCCAAATTGACTTATGGTGTTCATTCTGCAATAGAGATGCATCTAAACAGATATTTAAAAAAAAAAAAACAACATTTTTTTTTAACTGCAGAACTCTACTACTGGAAGTCTTTTCTTAAAAACAAACAATCAAATAAATAATGCCTTCTATGTGACTCCATCTATTCTCAAGCCCAATTAGAGACTCCATTCTATTCTTACACCCAAGGTCTCTTCTCAGCCTCAGAGAAGACCCTTTGGAGGAATCCTAAGTGGATGGTTCAGGAATACTGAAGCAGTGTGGTTGTTTGCCCACATAAAACGGGACAGACCGGGGCTGGAGCAATACCACAGCAGTAGGGTATTTGCCTTGCATGCGGCAGATCCTGGTTCGATTCCCAGCATCCCATATGGTCCCTTGAGCACAGCCAGGATTAATTCCTGAGTGTGGAGCCAGGAGTAACCCATGTGCATCGAGAGTATTTCGCCCAAGTGGCAGAGCCTGACAAGCTACCCATGGTGTATTCAATATGCCCAAAACAGTAACAAGTCTCACAATGGAAACATTACTGGTGCCCCCTCGAGCAAATTGATGAACAATGGGATAATAGTGACAGGCTAGTAAAAAGAATCACACCAATTAACTTTAAAAAACATTATCAATTCTCTCCCTGTATTTCTTAGCTTGACCCCAGGCTCTAATCCTGATTTGCATTACTAAACGTTGTGACAATGATGTTAAAAATATGTTGTGAGACCTGAGAGATAGCAAAGTGTATGCAACTGATGTGGGTTTGATGACAGTGATACAGTGATACTTTGCATTTTATTTTTCAACTCACTAAATTTATTTTCTAACACTTTCATTGTTTTTAGATTTTTAATGTGGCATTTCATCTGCTTGCAATTTTCTCTTTTAATTTTATTTCACAAATATTGTGTCTGTGGAATTATTTCTTCACAGTTCATTGAACTCTATTCTTATTGTACTATTTTTTGAAAGTGTACTTTTTTGGTCTTGCTTTTGTTTTCCACGTCTCTGGTTTCAAATGATTAGTTCATTTGTTCTTCCTCTTTCTTGCTTTCTGATACATGTTTTGACAGCACACATTTTTAAAACTACTGCTCCAACTGCATCTTATATACTCTGAAAAATAGTGATTTTGTCACATCATGGAGAAGAATTGGTTTTTTTCCCAATTAGTGGGGGATTGTAATATATTAAGTTTCCAGGTACTACTAACTATAATTTTGCTGCTATTTTTGTTTGGGATTTTGGGCTTTTGACCACACTCCACATTTCTCAGGGCTGATTCCTGACTCTGCACTCAGAGATTAATGCTGGTGGTCTTGGCAGAACTGACCACATCGGGGCCAGGACTCAAACCTGAGTGGACTGCGTACAAGGCAAATACCCTACCCGCTGGACTATCTCTGTGGCTCCTTTTGTTAATACTTCAAAATCAATTCCAAGGCATTGGTGAGATGGCACAACACATACTTTATATGTGTCTGCTCTGGGTTTGGCTAGAGCAATAGCACAGCAGGTAGGGCATTTGCCTTGCATGCGGCCGACCCAGGTTTGATTCCTCTGCCCCTCTCAGAGAGCCCGGCAAGCTATCGAGAATATCTCGCTCTACAGCAGAGCCTGGCAAGCTACCCATGGCATATTCAATACGCCAAAAACAGTAACAAGTCTCACAATGGAGATGTTACTGGTGCCTGCTTGAGCAAATCGATGAGCAACGGGATGACAGTGACAGTGACAGCTCTGGGTTCAAACTCTGGTACCACATAATTTGTACTTGATCTCCTAAGCTGCAGGACTGAGCCCAGAGTCAGGAGTAAATCCTGAGCACAGCTGGATGAGGGCCCCCAAAAGCCCAAAGTCTATGACCCATATTAATTTATAGTAAACAACAATTGTTTTGATTAATTAAATTGGTCATGCAATGTTTAACATTAAATACATAATCAGTCACTGTCACTGTCATCCTGTTGATCATCGATTTGTTCGAGCGGGCACCAGTAATGTCTCTCATTGTGAGACTTACTGTTACTGCTTTTGGCATATCCAATATGCCACGGGTAGCTTGCCAGGCTCTGCCTCGCAGGCGCGATACTCTCGGTAGCTTGCCAGGCTCTCCGAGAGGGCCGGAGGAATCGAACATGGGTCGGCCACGTGAACGGCGAGCGCCCTACTGCTGTGCTATCGCTCCAGCCCAAATACCTAATATACTTTTCTATTTTATTCTCTTCTGGACTCTGCTTTCTGGCTCACATCCGGTGAGACTCAGGGCTAACTCCTGGCTCTTCTCTCAAGGAGCACTTCTGGCAGAGCTGGGGGAGAATATGGTATGCCCAAGACCCAATCTGGGTTGACTGTGTGCAAAGCAAGAGCATTAGCTGTGCTTTTATCTCTTTGGTCCTGATAGTCTTTTCTATGTCCTTGATATTGACTCAAGGTTAGAATCCACTTACTTATGTAGTTAGTATTTATCTATTTTTATAGATGTTTATGTGTAGTATTTATTTTAAATACTGGAATTTCCATTTACCTGTGGTAAACTTTATATACTGATCATTACTCAATCTTTACCATAATATAAATTGTGAGAAATTTCTTCTAGCATTTAGTTCTCACAATTTACTCATTTTACTTTTATCATTTTACTTTTGCTGTTTTCTAGATAATAAAATCAACAAGTTCTCTTCATATAGTGCTAGAGAGGTTGCACTGGCTGTAAGGCACTTGTCTTGCACACAGTCACCCCTTTTCCTACCTCTGGCATCATATCTGTTTCCACGAGCATCACCAGAAATGAATTCTCAGCACAGAGCCATCAGTAAGCTCTGAGAACCCCCAATTGTGGCCCAATGCCACCTTCCTCCAGAAGAAGATACTACTAATGAAAATTATTTGTTTTAATAAATGTATAGAGTTTATATTTAATGTGTTTGTATTATTTATTAATAATCTGAATAATATATGAGGAAGAACTTGATCTCAATGGACAAAAGTCCCACAATGACTGCTAAAGATTTTATGCCATGTTCATTGATGTGAAATATGCCTGTTAAGTATAGATTGAAAGTTATGAAGCATGTTTTGCACTGACTTTATTGTGATGCTGTGTCTAGGACTAATTACTTTTACATTATAATATGATTTTTATCACAGTGATATCAATACCACCATTAAAATTTTAATGAGGAATATTTTTGGAACATGACATGTGTTTGCTCTTCCAGTTAAAATTGTTATCCAATGGTTCATAATTCAGGTTTATATCTTTATCTATTTTATCTTTTATGTTATTTTTTGTTATATATGATGTGAATTTTTACATGCTTCATCAACCATGACTTTTGATTATATTTAGTCAAATGGAGACCATAAAGTAGAAATTCTATGAAAGAGAACTTAAGTTTTACCTACACAATCCAAAGCATTCTCTGGTGATACTTCACAATCCAATACATTCTCTGGTGAATCATTTTGTAACAGAGGTTAAACACTCTTACCAAAGACCTCCACTACTGCAGAATGACCTATAGCTGTCAGGGCAGTGACATACTAATAATTCTTCTCTTTTCTCCTTCAAATATAGATATTTTAGTTTTTCAAAGTCCTTGGAAACTTTGCCATTTTTGTCATTTTCCCTTTACGTTCACTTTTGTATGCTCACCTCCTCTAAACTCTCTCCACCATCACTCTAATTTAATATACTATTTACTGTCTACCCTGTTATTAATTCCTGATACTTGCAATAGCAGCACAAGAAAAGAGTCCCTTAGACACAGAAAGCCTGATAGAGTCCTCATGCAACCACAAAAGCAAAACTATAGAGTGAAGAGATTGGACAATAAACATGGTAAAACATTGCAAACAAAAAGGCAGATAGAAATAAGCTATATACAGCAGAAATATAAAACTATCAAACAAAAGACATAATTGTGGTACATCCCATATTTAAATACTCACTCTAAATCTGAATGGTCCTAGCTCATCAATAAGATATACATAAGAGTGGCTTATCTATATCTTAAAAAGATATAGAGTGGCTTGATGGATATAAAAAGCAAAATCCATCAATACTCTGCATATAAAAAAAGTGCATAAGTTCTAAAGACAAACAGATTCAAAGTGAATGATTGAACACAAGTGTTTCAGTACTGCAGGAAAAAGAGTCAGACATATTTCAACTGAAAATATGTGATAAAATTAAATATTGCATATGATTATTGAGGGGTCAGTTCTTCAGAGTCAGTATTTATTTGCACAAGCTAGAGACATCTACATATACTAAATTTACAAAATATAAAATTATTACTAGGCTTCAAGAGACAGGTGGTTGCAAAAGGAATTCTGAGGTGTCTAAGCTTTTGAGAGAACGATGGACAGATCGTTCAAAGAAGCACCCGGGAAATATAAGAAAGCATTGGTGAAATGAACTTAACACATACATTCAGTGAGAACAGTCCTTAAGGAATGCAGTACCATTCTTAAGGGCACATGAAACATTCTCTTAAGACACATCGTATGTTTGAGTATAAAATAATTTTTCATGAACAAGAAAATTGAGATTTTATAGCATCTTTTCCAATCAAAACAGCATGAGACTAGATTTATATCTAATCACATGTCATGTTTTTCAATTACAAGGCACGGAAATAAGCACACATGTGATAAAACTACATATTTCTGAGTCAGTCTTTGGTTAATAAGTGAATTAAAGGAGACATGTAAAGATTACCTAGAGCTCAGTGAAAATAAGGAAGAAGCTGTGAATGTCCTGACATGTAGCAAAAGCAGTACCAAGAGGAAAGTTGATGGCAATAAAGCCCACATCAATAAATAATAAAAGTCTCAAGAAAGGGTTACAACTTGTAGGAAAGAAAGAAGGAAATAATCAATCACAACACATCAAAAAATGAGGTAAAAATATATTAAAAGTCAATGAAACAGTTTTTGAAGGAATCAATAAAATTAATAATCCCCTCACAAAGTACACCAAGATAAAAAAGAGAGATAAATCCGAATAAAAAAAGATAGAGGCAAAATTAAAGACATACCACAGAAATAAAAAGGATTATGAGACTATTATGAATAACATATGCAAGCAATTGAACGACCCTGAAAAAAAATGGGCACACTTTTTGGAATCATAGAACCTTCCAACTATGTAACTAAGAAGAAGTAGTTTGAACAGATCATTCAAACGTAAAGACAGAAAGCAGTAATCAAGTCTTTCCATACTGAAATTATAGGGCCATAAGCTTCTTACATGAATTATTTAAACTATCAATGAGGACAGGACTGAAAAATCAACAAGCCAGAACAGAATCCTGCCAATTCTCTGAGTTTCGTGCTCAAACAACAAAGATTCAGTATCAGTAGGTGAATATTGGAACTGGAGAGAGACTTAAAAAGAGTCTGATGGTGGAAGCCAACTGAGGCAGAGACAGAGCAGGGGTGCCGAGGGACCCAGAATTCCTCTTGCTTGGCTGCTACCCAATGGCTCAAAGCCTAATCGGAAAGTTGGTCCAGGGTCTAGTAGAAGCTGGGCGAAGAAGTTTATGTATCCATGCATCTGTAGGTAATCAAAGCAGAGGTATCTAACACTAGGTGGCATCAAACAATTGTGTTGTCGTCCATCCCCTGCCAGCCCCCCAGGACCTCACCCCTCAAAGCTCCCTGGAGTGCCACAGCAGTTCAAATCCATCATCTGAAACAAGAGGACAAGACTGAGGCACGTGACACTCCAGACTCAGAACTTCATTCATAATCCTCAGAGAGCAGCTGATATAAGGCCGGCGTAGCCCACTAAGCTAAATGAATGGAAACAGCCCAGAAGGCTTGACCTGCACCAACAGGTCCTGTAAACCCTCAATGACTTTAGAGACACCATGAGAAGGATAGTTCACAAGCTCAAAGAAACTATGTTAATAAAAACACAACATATGAGAGTGATCATAAAGCACAGCCTATGAGCAAGGAAATGAGAAAACTGAAATTAGAGGAGTCAGAACTAAACATCATGATGCGTGAAACAGAAAACTCAGATGCAAAGTAACAAATCATTGAGCTCAAAGTTCAGGTGCAGTAAGCCTTCAGAAAAGAACAGAAGATTTTTTTTTAATCAGAAAAGAAATAAACAGAATAACAGAGAATAATGGGATGCATTAGAGAGGAACAACATCAGAATCTAGAAGTACCCAAGGAACGGTACGGTGAGATGAACAAAGAACTGGTAATTAAAGAGATACTGAGAATTCCCCAGAGTGGATAATATGCACCCAAATAGTCCCAATGGAAATAAAGCCAAATAGAAAAATTCCAAGACACATTATATTCAATATGACAAAAAGTTGGCTGGACGGATAGCACAGCGGGTAAGGCGTTTGCTTGCACAGGGCTGACCCAGGTTTGATTCCTCTGTCCCTCTTGGAGAGCCCGACAAGCTACTTCGAGTATCCTGGCCTGATGGCTGAGCATGCAACCTACCCATGGCGTATTTAATATGCCGAAAACAGTAATAAGGCAAGTCTCACAATGGAGATGTTACTGGTGCCTGCTCGAGCAAATAGGATGACAGTGATAAGTGATGACAAAACGTTATTAGGACAGGTGGGAGGAACTCATAGTCTTTTTGGATGATGAGATTTAAATTTTTCCTGGCGAGTATGTTAAATCCTGCACATATCTAGTTTAACATGCCTATATGTTAAGGTATAGAACTTAAATTGGATACTGTTGTAAATCAATGATAAATCATTATAAATTGTCAGAAGAAAAGTTCAGCAATATTTGGGCTGGCATCCACATCAAAATTTTGTTTTCAATGAAATGAGAAAATGAACTAATTTCACGGGAGTTTTCTGGGGTCAAAATACATAACCTAACAATCTGCAAAAGATTGTGCTTTACCAAGAACACTAAATTAACAGAGAATTATTTTCATATTTGTGTAGAAAAAAGCCTTCCTAATTTTTCAGCTTGACAATCATACACTTTAATCATAAATTCTAGTTAATCATGGTAAATTTCCATTCAACAATGATTCTCTGATTAATTATTTCACTCTGACACTACCTAAGCATCAAAATTGATTTCCAATAGATTACTTAATAATCACATAATCAACGAACTTCTTGGTATATTTTAAATAATTTGAACCATTACTTCAGGTGAACAACAGTAAGATGATTTATTATATGCCTAATCAGACATATTTATATTTACAATATGTCTAGTGTTAACTTATAATAATAAATATTTTATGTTATGCACATTGATTTAAACTATTAATAATTTATAATGTTACTGACAGTGTTAATATCCAATATATGTCAAAACTCTCAACTTCAAGAAAAAACAAACAACCCCATCAAACAATGATCAAAGGACTGGATTAAGAGTACTTCAACAGATACTATGCGTATGGTTCACAGACACATTGAAAAAAAAAACACTTGGTGTCACTTATTATTAGGGAAATTCCCATCAGTATTGGATATACTAATAATTTGTACTATTACTGGCCAAGACTTAATATTTGTTAACTCTTGGGTGTGATCCCCTGCACCTGCCGGCCCCAACCTGGCAGTGGCAGGAGTGAGTGTCTTCCCAGTGCCACAAGATGGCTTCTCGCATCAGCAGCAGCAGCTGCAGCAACAAGGGGAACCAGGTTCAGATCTTTGCCAAGTTTAACTTGCCTTTTGCTAGTAGATGGATGGAACTGATTGTTCACACCCAGAGTAGTTCAGTCACCCCATACGAGAGTCATGCAAGATTGCATTTCAGCACATCTATCACCGAGACAGTCCCCTTGTGCAGATTGAGTAGACAAGAGTCAGACCTTAGACGTGTGGCTTAGAGTGTTGCCTCACAAGCTGAAGGCAGCAATTCCCACCCGGGTTCTGTCACCTGGGCTGAGCGAGACCCGTCCAAGCCACTCCCTGTGTTTGGAGCTTGGCTAACTGTGATCCCTGGTGTCACATGCTGTTCCCTGATGCCTTACGATGCGTGTGTGAGCACTGCAACCTGAGGAGTGAGTCCCAGTCAGCACCACGGCCACAACTAACTGTTACTTCCACTAGCTGTGACCAGGGGTTGGGATTTGGAGGGAAAAAGGCTATCAAAAATTTTAACATTTGAGCATTCTTACAACGAGTTTTATTTATGAGCTTATATTTTTTGGAGGGAGTTGGGCAGTGTTTTCTTCTGTTTTTTCATTTTACATTTTATTCAGGTAACATGTTGATTCCCCAGAGAGCAAACGTCTTTAGCGGTACAATGTTACTACATCCCCCCAAGCCCTAATAGATCTTCACCTTCGTCCATTAGACACTTCCTGTTCACCTTTCCCAGTGATAACCTCAGTTTAGTGATCAAAATCAGAATTCTCTTTCAAAGAATTATTTAAGTTTTTTCCTTTTTATACCACAGGTGGGGGAGACCGTTCACTATTTGTTTTTCTCCTTGCTGACCATGAGCCTCCCTCCCCCAGTTTCCACTCAGTTGGGAAGAGTAGCACTGTAGCACTGTTGTCCTGTTGTTCATGGATTTGTTCCAGTGGGCACCAGTAACGTCTCCATCATGAGCCTTGTTGTTACTATTTTTGGCATATCGAATACACCATAAGTAGCTTCCCAGGCTCTTCCGTTTGGGCAGGATACTCTCAGTAGCTTGACAGACTCTTCGAGAGGGGCGAAGGAATCAAACTCAGGTCAACCACACGCAAGGTAAACACCCTACCAATTGTGCTATTGCTCCAGTCCATTGGGGAGAGTAGCGCTGTCCTGTAGCACTGTCCTCCCGCTGTTCATCAATTTGCTGTAGCGGGCACCAGTAACGTCTCACAACAAATTGTGAGACTTGTTGTTACTGTTTTTTGCATATCAAATACGCCATAGGTAGCTTCCCAGGCTCTGCCGAGCAGGCGAGATACTCTTGGTAGCTTGCCGGGCGGTCTGAGAGGGGAGGAGGAATCAAACCTGGGTCCTCCATGTGCAAGGCAAGTGCCTGTTGTGCTAACGCTCCAACCCCACTGAGAATAAAATAGTAATGAGAAGGGGGGCATGATGTTACTTCAGAAAGTCCATGGTGTGACAGAAATTACAAGAGTCTATGAGTTCTGAAAGAAGAAAGGAGGCCTGAGAGACATCTCTATGGGTTGAGCCTATGTTTTGCGGATTGGGGAGAGGGGTTCAACTCACAGCACACAGGTCCCCACGCCCAATGGGAATGAAACCTGAGCACCAGTGGGGGACAGGCCCAAGCACGGCTGGGCGCCTTCTCAGAGCAATAAAAGCAATTTTTTCAACATTTTTTAAAGTTTTTTTTTTATTTTAATGGAGAAGAATGCAGCAGATCTCTCTACTTAGAAGTGTTCGGGCATCTATCCAGAAAAGTCTTCTCCACAAAAGATTTGAGAAACCACAGCAATCTGTGTAACCGAGGTCTTCAGTACCAACACAGCTCAGGCACATTAAAGCCTGGGCTGTTTCCCAACGCGCACAGCTCTAAATACAGGAGTGAGAAACAAGGAACCCCGAGACAATGTTGAGTCAGAGGCATAAAGCAAACTCCCAGAACAAACTATAACGGAATGAAAAGATTTGGGTCGTCTGCGAGTGATCCAAAGCAAGTTTCAAAGTTAGCGAGAGAGAAGGATGGGAAGCCCCAGACCCTCTTTGTCCCCTCAAAGGACCTGAAATTTAAATTTAGTTGGACCAATCATTTGTGAAAAACCCAAGACATCGACCAAGAGCTTTCTCTACCCAGGCAAGTGCAAGGATCACCGCGCGACACGGGGTGGGCAATGCTTTGCGGGATGGGAAAAGGCAGCAGAGCCTTTCACTAGCCTGGCCGAGGCGGGAGTGGTAGGACGCTTGCGGCTACCACCTTCTTTTCCGGCAGTAGACACACACGTTCTGACGTTCGCTAGAAATCGCGTGTTAATCATGTGTATCATTCTTGGCTCTGAGTGCCACCAGAAACGGGGCGGGGTGGGGGGTGTGGGGGGTAGATTGTGGAGAAAGGGTTTAGCGGCAGTACCAGAGTCTGCAGTACCAACGGCACACACTAGGTGGCGATGCAAAGTTGAGTGTAGCCCTCTCCAATGGGGCGAGTCCACAGAGGACTCAGTTCTGGGAAACGTTTGAATGGCACGCTTAAAGGATCCAGCTAACTGACCGCAGCAAGTCCTCCTTACAATAAAAGCATGTTTTATAGTACGCTTTTACATACCAGGAACTGGGAAAGGCATGCACTGAGAAACAGGGCAGTATTAGCCATGGTAAGAGACTTTATTTACATTAGATTATTTTCGTTATTTTATTTTTGTGCTATCGCCCCCCCTTTTTTGGGGGGGTGAGCGGGGGGCAGGGCGGGCTTCATCTGGCAGAACTCATGCGGTACCTCTCTCAGCTCTGTGACTTTTGAGTGGCTCCTGGTAGCATGGAGCCCCATGTGCCGTGCTTGCATGGAGAGCATGTGCGGGAAAGATTGATCTCTCTGACTGTTTATTGGTCTTCCAGGTTCAAGAACACGGTTGCAATGTTGTTGTCTTTACTGCACACTCCACCAGCACCCCCGGATTGCCCAGGACCTTTCTACCATGGTGCTAATGTTCCTTTTAGTCTACCTCTTCCATCATCCACCCCACCTCCCCTCACCCCACCTTTGGTAATCTCAGTCCTGTAACCCAGAGCTAAGAATCTGTCATTGTTTGGTACTATCTCAAGGAACATACGGATTCACCAAAATTTATCCTTAGGAATTCACGATATAATCATCCTCAAAGAGTGGAAAAGGAACACAGAAAATGTTCAATGACTACAAAAAAATCAAGACAGATAACTCATTGAATCGGAAAAATGAGGTGGGATAGGAGAAACAGAGAAGAATCAAACCAAATTTATGATACAGGTGAATCAAATAACTGACTTGGAAAATTGACCAGATAGGCTGAACACTATCTGGTTTTATCCAGTGCTAGCAATTTCTTTTGGCCCAAGACCAGTCAAAAGAAAGAATCAGAAATATAAAAGGCATTTATCTGTGATTTTGCAAATCACAGATAAAAGAAAGGTATAGGAATTCCTAGGAGATTGAAAAAAAAAAGGCAGCAAACTTAATTGGTATCTGAACACTTCTCAAATTTAAGAAAAATAAATATTCTAAAAAATACAGTTCACTTCAACTAGGATAAATCTACTGACATCTAGAGATACATAATGGAATTGTCAGAAATTATAAAGCACAAGTTGAGAGAAGCAATAAAAAGTAGATCATGCACAAGGTCAGTCTAGAGAAATTCTGTATAATCTTAGACCTATAGCTAACAATTACCGACACTTGACTCCTGGGAAACTCTTGTGGTTTTTAGGAAAATCAAAAATAAATTGGTGTCAACACTTAACCTGTGAGACATAACAAATTTTATTACATTTCCATCAAATAAACCATAAGTCTTTCTCTCTCTCCCTCTCTCGCTCCCTCTCTCTCTCACACACACACACAAACACACACTTATGTATAAATAAAGAGGAAATCATTTTAACTGTTTGATATTACTGCTAATCACTCCTTGACCTAAGACAAATGGCACATAATTTAAATTCTGATCCTAAAAATTATTATGTAGAAATTGTGCTAGAGAAAACTGAAACTAATATCAAACATTCCTTGTCAAACTTTTTAAAAAGCATAGAAAATGTTCTGTTTCTAAGTTTGAAGGGTTTATTTATTTTTCTTATTAAAACATATCAGAAAATATAAGTAATCAATTAAGTGAAGTGACTAATCAATTGATAGTTTTACCAGACACAAAAATCTAGCAGTTGTATTTTTTTATTTTTTATTTATTTTTATTTGTTTATTGCTTTTTGGGTCACACCTGATGATGCACAGGGGTTACTCCTGGCTCAGTACTCAGGAATTACTCCTGGAAGTGCTCAGGGGACCATATGGAACGATGGGAATCGAACCCAGGTTGGCCGAGTACAAGGCGAATGCCCTACCTGTGTGCTATCGCTAGAGCCCCCTAGCAGTTGTATTTTGTCAAAAAAAAATAATACTGATGTTAGATCAGCGTATAATTTAAAGTCAATCATTAAAGCTTTGTAACTGTATCTCACAGTGATTCAATAAAAAATAATTTAAGAAGCCTGAAATACTGAATCTGTATCAACTCTTTTTTTGTTGTTGTTAAGGTCCTTTTCTTTCCTTTGAAAAGGTAGCATTCTACCAATGGCTAGGAGACAATTTTTCCTTATGGCAATCATACTATTATAATTTTGTATGGTGTTTTTTAATTTCACTGAATATAATTCTCTATGATCATTTTTTGTTTGGATCATTTCCTAACTAGTTTTTTTCCCTTTCCTTTTCAAATAGAATTTCTGAATTGCCCTCTCCTTTCCCTACCCCTCCCCTCCTTTCCCTTCCCTTTCCTTCCCCTCCCCTCACCTCTGCTTTCCTCCTCTCCTCTCCTCCTACTTTCTTTTCTCTTCTCTTCTTATTGTTTTATTGTTTTGGAGTACACTCAGCAGTGTTCAGAGGTTAATCTTGGCTCTGAGTTCAGGGATCATTTCCGGCATTGCTCCAGGGAACTTATGCAGTTCCCTGAAGAGATTGAACCCAAGTAGGATGCATGTGTTATTTTTCAATTTTTCTTACTCTACCTAAGAAAGTAGGAGGGGAGCTGGCGGATGAACCCAGGTGTGCGGGACCTGGGGCTGAGATCTCCAAGGCTGCTCGGATGGAAACTGGGCCTCTTCCACCCAGATCCCCCATTTTCCAGTAGCTAGGTAGTCACACCTAGACTGCTCCTGGTGCCATGTAATCCCATCAATGACCAACATACAGAGATTATAAAACCAAGCTCCTGGAAGAGAGCAATGCAGTCTCTTCCCCCCGTGCCTGGCTGCCTTCACTGGGGCCCCTCAGAGGTGACGGGTTATGCTTCCATTGCCCCCCCACCAGCAGAGACAGTAGAGGACCTCTGGAACCCAGCCATGGCCATGCTCAAGGTCACTCTCCACACCTTCGGACCAGCCTCATGCATGGAGGAGACCGTGGAGGAACCCATGTCTGCGGAACCTGGGACCAATATCTCCAAGGTTGCTTGAATCAGGACTGGGGACCCAGATCCCCCATTTTCCAGTAGCTAGGCAGTCTCACCCAGAGACTGCCCCCCTCCCATCCCGAGCTGTGTAATCCCATCAATGGCCAACATCCAGAGACTATAAAACCAAGCTCCGGGAAGCATGTGGCAGCAATGCAGCCATGCGACATCTTATAGACTAATTCTCCCCTTCAGAGTACCTGGTACTACCGAGAGTATACTGTCTCTCGGGAGAGCCTGGCAAGCTCCCAGTGGTGTATTCATATCCAAAATACAGTAACAGATATATACATACCTCTCAGAGAGCCCAGCAAGCTATCAAGAGTATCCCGCCCGCACGGCAGAGCCTGGCAAGCTACCCATGGCGTATTTGATATGCCAAAAACAGTAACAATTGCTCTCATTTGAAAGAGCCTCCAATCATTGGGAAAGACGAGTAAGGAGATGCTGCTAAAATCTCAGGGCTTGGTGTAATAGAGGTGTTACTGGTGCCTGCTCGAGCAAATCAACAAACAACGGGATGACACTGATCCATACAGTGATACCTAAGAAATGGTAGCACAGAGCCACAGATGTAGTTCAGTAGCACTGCATTTGAAGTCCTGGTTCTATCCTTGACACAGGAGGTGGAAGAAGAGGAAGAAGATGAGGAAGAGGAAAGGAGAAGGAGGAGGGAGAGGAAGAGGAGAAGGAGGAGCAGGAGGAAGAAGGGAGGAGGGAGGAAGGAAGAGGGAAAGGAGCATTAGCCACATCTTAACGTTCCCATTATTCCTGCTCTCTAAAAATGAGACAAGAGTCTGATTTTGAGATTTACACACACACACACACACTTCTTGGTGCAAGGGGTTATGTCTGGAAGGTACATCCTTTATGGCTGATCAACATTCCCCAGCCCTTGAGATTGCATTTCTTCACCATTTGTACCTAAGTCAAACTGATACAATGTTTCAAAAACTTCACATTAGACCCAAGAGATAGTTCAATGGGCTGATTTAGAGAGCATCCTTTGCACAAAGGAGACCCAAATTCAATTCCCAAAACCCTACCGAGAGTAGGTGCCCTCAGCCAAACAGTGAGCCATAAAAAAACCCTTCGTATGAAAAATTTTTCATATGAAGTTGAAAAGTTTTCAATATCTCAGAGACTAGAACCACTATGATTACTTCTTAGCTTCCCCAATACGGCATTTGTAAAAATAAATCAACATGACACAACTTAAAGTGCTTTGCACAAAACAGTTGTTCAGCAAATGAATCCTGACACACTAGCATTGCTTTAAGGATTTTAAAACTTAAATGTTTCCATAATATACAGTATACTTCTAATTTCTGAAACTATGTGGGTGCCAGAAAACTTTAAGTGGGTAGTGTTTGCTTTACATGTGGCAGACCCAGGTTCAACACCCCCACCTCCTCCCCCCCAACACACATACCTCATGCCATCATTTTTTTCCCAGATTCAGAACAAAAGAGCTTTTTTAAAATTGTTGTTAATGGAATGTTTTCCTATATTATCTGTAGATAAATACAGTTCCTAATGAACTCATCACATCCATTTATTTATGTTTAAGAGATCATGCGTCTTTTGTAGATTTTGATGTTAAAGCTTAGCACTGTACCACTATCTGTCTTCCCTTTGTTCATTGATTTGCTCGAGCAGGCACCAGTACTGTCTCCATTGTGAGGCTTGTTGCTGTTTTTGGCATATTGAATACGCCATAGGGAGCTTGCCAGGCTCTGTTGTGCGGGCGGGATACTCTCGGTAGCTTGCCAAGCTCTCCGAGATGGACAGAGGAATTGAACCCAGGTGGGCCATGTGCAAGGCAAACGCCCTACCCGCTGTGCTATATCTCCAATCCATATTAAAGCTTTGCTTAAAATAATTAGTTTTTAGCATTTTGCCTTTGTGAAAGTGATATTGGCTGGAGCGATAGCACAGCAGGTGGAGCGTTTTGCCTTGTACACGGCTGACCCAGGTTTGATTCCTCTGTCCCTCTTGGAGAGCCTGGGAAGCTATCGAGAGTATCCCACCCGCGGCAGAGTCTGGCAAGCTCCCCGTGGCATATTCGATATGCCAAAAACAGTAACAAGTCTCACAATGGAGACATTACTGGTTCCTGCTCGAGCAAATCAATGAGCAACGGGATGACAGTGATACTGTGATACAGTGATAACTCAGAAATATGATACAGGGTGTGTAATTTTATATCAGTATTTTGGAGGTATTTTCAAGGATTTTTTTCTTGTCTAAATTTTAAATAGATTAAACTTAATATAGTCAAACAATTTACTGCTTTATGTGTTAAGTTTGCATAGTATTCTCACTAAAAAATGATAACATATACAGTTCTGTTTTCCTACCCAGAAATAAGTTATGCTTTATTGACTTATTTAAGGTAACTAGGCTTATATTTTTTATCCTTTATTTTCTAAATTTTTCTATTTAAGAAAAGATATTACTTAAACTGTGTATAACCATTTAAATCTAGTAAAGAGAATAGAAGAACTAAGTATAAGCCTTCAGAACTTCCTTATAAATAAGTTAAAAAGGAAGTAAAGTACTGCTTGAGAATTTATGAAAATATATTTAAAAAATGTTGGTTGAAAGTGAAATCATTACTTGAATACACATCATGTATTCTTGAATGACAAACCAAGCTTGATATTTACTTTGCATCTCAACATAAATATCATTCCAAGTAAATTCTGGCAATATATTAACAATTAGGCGGTCAAACAAACCCAAGTAAACTAACATTAATTAGCATTGTATAAGCAGAAAGAAGCAAATCTTCTCAAGCTCAATATCACTCCATCTGGTCTAGCATAAAGTTAGGTACCTAATAACGAAATATATAATTCTTTCCATACTTCAAAAGCTTCTGACAAACTAAATAGTAAAATAAATATAAGAAAAATAAAACTACCAATTAATAATATTAATAATGTAATTATTAATATTGTTGATTAAAATTAATAGCATTTTATTAATAATAATTAAAATTAATAATAAAAATAATATTAATTTAAAAATACAACAATGGGGCTGGAGCCATAGCACAGCGGGTAGAATGTTTGCCTTGCACACAGCCGACCTGGGTTTGATTCCCAGTATCCCATATGCATACTGAGCACCGCCAGGGGTAATTTCTGAGTGCAGAGCCAGGAGTAACCCCTGTGCATCGACAGGTGTGACCCAAAATGCAAAAAAAATGATAAAATAAATTAAAAAATAAAATAAATAAAACAACAGGCCATTTAAGAAGTTAAAAAACTACCACCATCTGGGAATGCCGACTGGTTCAGCCCTTCTGGAAAACAATTTGGACGACTCTCAAAAAATTAGATATTGAATTCCCATTTGACCCAGCAATACCACTGCTGGGAATATATCCCAGAGAGGCAAAAAAGTACAATCGAAATGGCATCTGCACATGTATGTTCATCGCAGCACTGTTTACAATAGCCAGAATCTGGAAAAAACCCGAATGCCCCAGAACGGATGACTGGTTGAGGAAACTTTGGTACATCTATACAATGGAATACTATGCAGCTGTTAGAAAAAAGGAGGTCAAGAATTTTGTAGTCAAGTGGATGGGCATGAAAAGTTTCATGCTGAGTGAAATGAGTCAGAAGGAGAGAGACAGACATAGAAAGATTGCACTCATCTATGGTATATAGAATAACAGAGTGGGAGACTAACACCCAAGAACTGTAGAAATAAGTACCAGGAGGTTGACTCCATGGCTTCGAGGCTGGCCTCACGTTCCGGGGAAAGGTCAACTCAGAGAAGCGATCACCAACTACATTGTAGTCGAAGGCCATGTGGGGGAAGGGAGTTGCGGGCTGAATGAGGGCTAGAGACTGAGCACAGCGGCCACTCAACACCTTTATTGCAAACCATAACAGCTAATTAGAGAGAGAAAACAGAAGGGAATGCCTTGCCACAGTGGCAGGGTGGGGTGGGGGGGAGATGGGATTGGGGAGGGTGGGAGGGACGCTGGGTTTACGGGTGGTGGAGAATGGGCACTGGTGAAGGGATGGGTTCCCTAACTTTGTATGAGGGAAGTATAAACACAAAAGTGTATAAATCTGTAACTGCACCCTCACGGTGATTCTCTAATTAAAAATAAATAAATTAAAAAAAAAAAAAAAAACTACCACCATCTTTAAGCCTAAATTTATGTAAATGACTACAGTCTTATCAGAACAAATGTAAGTCCTACAATTGTATCTATATTCCCCACACTCCTGTCAGATTTGGAAATTTAAAGAGACCACAATGAACTATAGATTCTTGGCATGACTGCCCTCTGTAATCCAAGATTCATCTTGTTTCAGCTAAATATTTTTATGGGTACTATTTTCTACAATTTCTTAATCTTCCAAGATGCCAGATTAAATATAAAAACGTTCAAATAGGACTACTCTTTAGTATTTAAAATAAATATATTAATTCATGAATAAGTACTACAGAACCTGTCAATTATTTGTAGAAATACAAAACTTAAAATACAAAATTGAAATGTTATAATCAGACAGGCTCCCTATTTATATCTTCATTATTAATATAAATGTACAAATTGTATTCATAGGAACCATGTATCACTTATCTTGTTATAAACTACCACTGTCACTGTCATCCCATTGCTCATCGATTTGCTCGAGCGGGCACCAGTAACGTCTCCATTGTGAGACTTGTTACTGTTTTTGGCATATCGAATATACCATGGGTAGTTTGCCAGTCTCTGCTGTGTGGGTGAGATACTCTCA
Organism: Sorex araneus; assembly: GCF_027595985.1. Classification (NCBI taxonomy): domain Eukaryota; kingdom Metazoa; phylum Chordata; class Mammalia; order Eulipotyphla; family Soricidae; genus Sorex; species Sorex araneus. The sequence continues at coordinate 63,522,134 of NC_073303.1, forward strand.
TAGCTTGCCGGGCTCTCCAAGAGGGGCAGAGGTCATTAAGTATATCTTGGAAAATGGAATAATCACTTATTTGGGATTCAAAATGTATAACAATGGCAGTGATTCAAATTTAGAAGTGTTAGCACATGTAGAAAAGAACTAATCATATGCATGATCCTATGGCTATCATTCGATGTTTTGGAAGCAAGATATTTTTTCCAAGTTTTATTTTATTGAAGTGCTGTGAGTTATTCATAGTTGGGTGTTTTTGACATGCAATGTTAGATCACCGATCCTGCCCTCAGTGTCCACTTCCCTCCACCAGTGTTTCCAGGTTCCCTCTCCTTTCTCCAAGGACACAGGCCCATTTGACTGTTTTTCTAAAAGAATACAGGACCTTGTGTGTTTGTGATTCACACATCACACTGCCTTAAACAGCTAAAATGAAACAACTGTAACCTTGGTGTAAGGAATGATTTTCCTAAATTAGATTATCTCAAAGCACCGATAGGGTGCCTTGAAGGACAGAAAGTACAAAAAATAATCTTATTTTAGATATAATAAATTGAGGATGCTTTCCAGTATAACTCAGGAGAGAGTATACGTAGATAAGGATATGAATCTGGATAGACACAAAAAGATTTTTGCTTTGTTGAAACATAAAACTATACAGGATGTTTTATATTTTGTTAAGTCATACAAAGGAAGTTGCTGATATAAATGCACAAACCATAGTAGAAATGTTACTTCTGAGAAATATGGATTAAAAACTGTCTTTTAAAGACCAAAATGGATTTTAAAAAAGAAAAAAGAGCTTTTGTCCAGGTATCTGGATGTAATAGGCCTGATGAGAATTATAGTTGGACTGAGACAATTACATAAATAAGAATTATAAAATAAAACAGGCAGCTAAGAAGATCTAGTTCTCATATGTTGCAGTCTTGAATCTGAGTTCCATCAATGAAATGCAAGAATACTGCATTCTAATTTGTGGGAGCTTCCCAGTGGCCACTCCCAGGACACCCAGAGGTACTCAAAGGATCATTCAGTGCCACCAGAAAATAAAACTCGGAACCTTGCACATACACAGCATGTGTTCATCTTTCAAGGTATCTCCCTGCCTCACACGTGAAAACTTTACAAATTGGTTTGTGCTGAGACCAGAGAGATGGGACAGCGGGTAAAGCAATTGCCTTGCACAGGACTGACCCAAATTTGATGACCCAGGTGTAATGCATGGCACAACTGGTCCCACGAGCACTGCCAGGAGAGATTCCAAGACACAAAGCCAAGAGTAAGCACCGAACACCACTGGGCGTGGCTCCAAAGCAAGCAGAATTAGTTCATGTAGTACTGGTTAGGTACAAGAAAAGATAAAGAATGCAATTAGTCCCTGCATGGATGGGACTAGAATGTTTAATGCTGAGTGATGTCAGAGAGAGGGAGAAATATAGAATGACTTTCTCATAGGTAGAACATAAGATAACAAAATTAGAGAAACACAATGGTCGATGGTAACAGATGATGAGTTTGCCTAAATAAACTTAGTTTGCCAATGGGGTAGATTGACAAACTGAGTGGAGGGATGGTGATGCGTACAGGGATCTTGTGCTATTGTAGAGGAATCTAGACACGTGGTGGTGGGTGTGGTGCTAAAACTTTGTATGTGTGAAACTTTATCATTAATCCATGGTATCAATAAAAAAAATAAAAACTTTTAAGAAAAAAACAAAGCAACTCAACAGAGGAAAGAACTATGTATATACGAAAGATTTTAAGGGTAAATTATTAAAATTCAATATTCCTGCAGACTGCTTATATAAAAATCAAAATCCATACCTCTTCAAATTATCAAAGTAAGAAAGAAAATTTATTGAAAGATATTCACTGTAGTTGAAGTTTACAATAAAAATATTCCTGAAATTTCTAGTTGTGTTTACTGCAGAGTCATTTTTTATTATTGTTTTTCCCCCTTTGGATTCACTTGGTTTCTATCACTAAAATTCATGCATATCTAGATATCTCCAGAGATTCCTCTGCATTCTGGCAAAGTGACAGTCAATTAAAACTGTTGGATTCACTTCTTTCCCATAGTTTCAACTAATGAAAGGCTGCTAAAACTATAATCCCTTAAAGATACATCAGATGGCTGGATGGGTAGTCTCTCCAGAGGGAGAGGAATAGGACACTTTGCCAATTGTTTGAAAATTGTAAAATAATTTTTCGCAGGGTGTCACTAAGTTGCCATGACTAGAGAAGAAAGGGTGGCTATAAACAAGTCGGGGCATATACATGTGTATGCATAATATTTATACGCATCTGATATGCCAAAAACAGTAACAAGTCTCACAATGGAGATGTTACTGGTGCCCGCTCGAGCAAAATGATGAGCAACGAGATGACAGTGATACAGTGATACAGTGATGTGCACAATGTGTATTGTGCATGCAAATGCTGCGTGCTATGAAAATGTATTCATTATACACAGAGGAGAAAGGAAGGAGGGTATCTGGCAAAATAGGCTTGTTGGTTTTTTGGGTTTTTTTTATTTTTTATTTAGGAACCATGTTTTAAAATGCTGTTAGTAATAAAACTTTAAGCATCCAATGTCCCAACACCACACCCACCACCAGTGTATATATTCATCTCTTTTATGTGGTTCACTAAAGTGATTGTAATTGCTTGTAGTTGTGTCTTACAAGGAATAAATATCAGAATCTCACAAACTACCCAGACTGACTCAGGACTAAATAGAAATATAAGCATACAAATTGCAATCTGGGATATTAAAATAAGAATAAAATGTCTCTCCAGAGGCCAGATGACAGAACAGCAGGTAGGATGATTTTCTTGCACGTGGCTAACCTAGGTTTGAGTCCCAGCATCCCAGTGCGCTCTGAGCAGGACCAGGAGTGTTCTCTGAGCACAGAGCCAGGAATAAGCTGTGAGTTCTGCCAGGTGTGACCCCAAAAACAAAAACTAAAAACTAATTTAATAAGTCTCCCCCCCAAAGCCAAGAATCAGATTATTACAATACTAAATTCTACCAAACTGCCAAAGATTACCAAGTAACTATTATTCTCATTCAAAAACAAAAACAAACAAACAAACAAAAAAAAGAAGAACATAGTATTCTTCCAAACGTTCATGAAGCAAACACTACTCTAAGAATTGATAAGATAAGAGCACAGAAAGGAAAATACTCATAGAAATATCACTGAGGAAAACAGACATAAATAGCTTCAATAAGATCTCAATGAACTTAATTCAAAGAGGAAACTGCACAAGGACCAAATATATATATTTTATGTATGCGAAGATAGTTGACAGTGTGTAAAAAAAAAATGTAATAAACAAGACATCAATAAAAAGAAAGACAAAAGCCATATAATCATCAGTGAAAGTACTTGGCCAGATGGATTATCCTTTCATGATAATACATAAACTGGTGATAAGATAAATAAGATTTAAAATTCTATTAATAATATTTTATTCTTGAATTGCATGTTTGTTACAAATGGATTTTATACATATAATGTACAAAATAAAAGATGTATTAAATGGGAAAAGAAAAATAGAGCATTATTTAGGAATATGTCTGTGTCTTATGTGGGCAGGGTCGGGGTTCATTTGTCAGCATGAAGTAGTTACAGAGAGCAGATCTTCACCCATGTATCCCTTAAAGATTTAAGGTGCTGAAATTTCTACGGTGGAAAACGTAGCAGGAAGGTAGGTAGGAGGGTAAGGAGTTTGGGGGAAGTAATATAACTTACTTATATATTAAGTAAAAAAGGTCGCTAGCCCTGAAATAGTCCAATGGCATGAAGACCACATATCTCTGAAATGAAAAACCGGAACTCTTCAGAAATGAAGAAAGTGAGGCACCACCCAGAATCAGAAAGTTCAAACTGTACCCAGACAAGGGGGTCATCCTCAGAAAGGATGCAGAGGAACCCAAAGGTCTTGTCCAGAATTTGGAAGGGCCATTGACAGTGCAAGGCTTTCCCTGTGACAACACCCAGTGCAGAGAACCCCAGGCCAAAAACATTTGGAAGAGTTATATATAAAACTTTTGATTACAGTTTTGATTTCCTTGATATTTATGGGCCTATTCAGGTATTCCAAGTCTTCTTGGTTCAGCCTTGGGAGATTGTAGGAATCAGGGAATTAGTCCATTTCTTTTAGGTTCTCTTGTTTCGTGGCATACAGACTTTCAGAGGAGTCTCTGATGATCTTTTGAATCTCCTTGGTTTCTATTATGATGTCCCCCTTTTCATTTCTGATTCGGTTTATTAGGGTTCTCTCTCTCTTTTTGTGAGTCTTGCTAGCGGTTTATCAATCTTATTTATTTTCTTGAAGAACCAGCTCTTGGTTTCATTGATCTTTTGGAGTGGTTTTCGGGTTTGGATCCATAGCTTGGAATCTGGCCTCACATGCTGGGGGAAAGTCATCCCAGATAGAGATGGGGACACCAAGTAAAATGTGATTGGAGATCCCACGCGGAAAGGTTGATGCGTGCTGAAAGTAGACTAGAGACTGAATACGATGGCCACTCAATACCCCTATTGCAAACCACAACACCCAAATGGAGAGAGAGAGAGAGAGAGAACAAATTAAAATGCCCTGCCATAGAGGTGGGGTGGGGTGAGGGAGATAGGGTAGGGGGTTGGGAGGGATACTGTGTTCATTGGTGGTGGAGAATGGACACTGGTGGAGGGACGGGCCCTCGAACATTGCATGAGGGAAAAACAAGCATGAAAATGTGTGAATCTGTAACTGTACCCTCACTGTGACTCCCTAATTAAAAAATAAATTAATTAAAAAAAAACAAAACTTTTTCCCAAAAGTCACTGGAGTCTTGCACTTTCGTGCCCTGTTCTCTTGAATACGTGTTCCTCTCACAGCTTTCTAAGTTAATTTCTTTTAATAAAAATTATTTTGCTTTATTGTTGAGGGGTGCAGGCGAGGGCGGGGAGAGCCGAGATGCTCTGGGCCTACTTCTGGCTCTGCACTCAAGAGTCACTCCCGGCTGTTGTATGGGACTCACAGAGCACTCCAGCAATCAACCCCGGGTAGGCCCTGTGCCAAGCAAATATTCTACCTCTGTACTATCACTCTCGCCCCTTGCTCCACTTAAAAAATATTCAATTTTATTCTAAATTGAAATAACATGATTAGGTCTAGAAAAACCTTAAAGAAATAATAACAATTTTACAAAGTTTTCTGATCTGTTCAGTCTGCAAGGAACGTCAATCACAGTTATCACAATAAGTAAAAATAAGGAAAAAAAATACTTTAAAATATCCAGAAAACAGGGGCTGGAGCGGTAGCACAGCAGGTAGAACGTTTGCTTTGCAAGCGGCCGACCAGGGTTTGATTCCCAGCATCCCATATGGTTCCCTGAGCACCGCCAGGGGTGATTCCTGAGTGCAGAGCCAGGAATGACACCTGAGCATTGCCGGGTGTGACCCAAAAAGAAAAAAAATATATCCAGAAAACAAAGGTCAGGACAAACTGCTGCCCGGCCATCTGAAAGGCAAGACTGCTTGGCAGATACAAAGAATGACAACTTACTAGAGCAGAAACCTCTGCAGCAGCCTGTGTTAGTACAAGAAAACCTACACAGCTATTAACAATTTTCCGAGGGCACACAGTGTATAGAATTTATTGAAAAAATTTCAAGGTGAGACCGTCCTGTTATTTTTGTGAAGTTTCACCTTGTGGGTCTCTACCAGGTTCCAGCACCAAATATGAAGAAAAGTCACTTTTGCTTCTGACCTGGAATGGGCCAGATCACTTGTCAAGTCTTGCCCTAAGGAGGAACTATTCACTGAACTGGAGAAAGGAGACCCCTGACTCCAGCCCCTGTGGTAATCATGTCCTCTACTAAGTGTTCTGAAATGAGTCAGAACACTTCGTTTCTCTTATCAAATCTTGCCCTGAGGTGAAACTATTAACCTGGCTGTGACCTACTGTATTTTATCAGATTCTTACTGAACAGGGGAATGGTAAATTCCTGACTTCTACATTAAGAATGAAGTAAGGACGAAGGACCAAAATGTACCTGTCACTTTCACAGTTCACAGTAAGAATCTCACTGAAAGACCACACATAATCACAGGAATAGAAAATGTTTCTCATATTACCTTGTCAATCACATTCTAAACCCTATTTACAGTACTTTTCCTTATCCAGTATATCATGCAAGACATCATTAAGAGTATTACATATTCCATAAATAAAAAAAGAGTTTGAAGATATGTAATCCCAGAATCATACATGAAAGCCACATTGGAATTGTCAAGCTGGGTAAACAGTTATGCCCAGTGTGAAAGGTTTCTGAATTATAAACTAGATGACATGCAATAACAGATGGGCATACAAGAAAAGTTATGAAAGTTAAATAAATATATGCCAATCATAAATGCCAGTGATTAAAGACATTATAACAGAAAACAAGCAGGTCTTCTATAGGCTAATTAGCAAATCTCAAATAGCTGAGAAATTATTTCCTGCTTGAGAATATTTGAATACCAAAGTGAAAACCAACCAAAACAAATATCAAAAGAAAATTTAAGCCATAATATCTAAGAACTGTTGGACAACCACTAAAGGTACAACAACACAAGAAACATTTGCAACATTAATGATTTGTTTCCTAAATTAATGTTAGATAAAAAAAAAACATGGATGCAGAAGTTTAGAAAACACAGACTATGAAAGACAAAGAGAAAAAAAGAAAGACAGGAAGGAAGGAAGGAAGGAAGGAAGGAAGGAAGGAAGGAAGGAAGGAAGGAAGGAAGGAAGGAAGAAAGGAAGGGAGGGAGGGAGAGAGGGAGGAAGGAAGGAAGGAAGGAAGAAAGGAAGGAAGAGAGGGAGGGAGGGAGAGAGGGAGGAAGGAAGGAAGGGAGGGAGGGAGGGAGGGAGGGAGGAAGGAAGGAAGGAAGGAAGGAAGGAAGGAAGGAAGGAAGGAAGGAAGGAAGGAAGGAAGGAAGGAAGGAAGGAAGGAAGGAAGGAAGGAAGGAAGGAAGGAAGGAAGGAAGGAAGGGAGGAAGGAAGGAAGGGAGGGAGGGAGGAAGGGAGGGAGGGAGGGAAGGAGGGAGGAAGGGAGGGAAGGAGGGAGGGAGGGAGGAAGGAAGGGAGGGAGGGAGGGAGGGAGGAAGGAAGGAAGGAAGGGAGGGAAGGAGGGAGGGAGGGAGGAAGGAAGGGAGGGAGGGAGGGAGGGAGGAAGGAAGGAAGGAAGGAAGGAAGGAAGGAAGGAAGGAAGGAAGGAAGGAAGGAAGGAAGGAAGGAAGGAAGGAAGGAAGGGAGGGAGGGAGGGAGGAAGGAAGGGAGGGAGGGAGGGAGGGAGGGAGGAAGGAAGGGAGGGAGGGAGGAAGGAAGGGGGGAAGGAAGGAAGGATGAAAGAAAGAAAGAAAGAAAGAAAGAAAGAAAGAAAGAAAGAAAGAAAGAAAGAAAGAAAGAAAGAAAGAAAGAAAGAAAGAAAGAAAGAAAGAAAGAAAGAAAGAAGGAAAGAAAGAAAGAAAGAAGAAGAAGAAAGAAAGAAAGAAAGAAAGAAAGAAAGAAAGAAAGAAAGAAAGAAAGAAAGAAAGAAAGAAAGAAAGAAGGAAGGAAGGAAGGAAGGAAGGAAGGAAGGAAGGAAGGAAGGAAGGAAGGAAAGAAAGAAAGAAAGAAAGAAAGAAAGAAAGAAAGAAAGAAAGAAAGAAAGAAAGAAAGAAAGAAAGAAAGAAAGAAAGACACAATGATAAAGAAAAAAATCCCGAAAGAAAGCAGAGGAAATGTATATCTACACTTGCAGAACTACAACAAAAATACAACCAATTCTATAGAAATCATGCAATTAGTAAAGAAATAAGTGAAATATTTAAAGAATTGAGGAAAAAAAACCATCCATCTAATATTCTATTTTCTAGAAAGTTATCTTTCAAAATTAGTGGAAATTAAAGATTTTCAAATAATCAGAAGTAAAGGGAACTTATTGCTAATAGAGCTGCCTTGCAATAAATGTTAAAAGAAAAATTTCAGAGATTAACAAGCTTAATGTGGTCAAAAAGGTAAAAACTGCACTTATATATTCCATCTATCATGGCTAATACACAGGAAAATCTGGAATAAGTTTTTCAAAGAAAACAATGTTAATAACCAATAACAGTTTTCCACAGCATGGGGGAAGAGGATAGAACCCAAATATACTAGAAATACACACCCTTAACAGCAACATGAAAAAGAAAAAAAAAAAACCATCATGGAATAAGGTGGTTACTGGGAAGAAATTCTAAGGTGTAGATAGCTGGGCATGGCCTTTAACACCCAGCACCCCATCCCGTGATCCTATATTAAAATAAAACAAGAGGCAGAAAGCAGAGGTTATCAACAAAGACCATCATGTTATATCCTCTTTCCTTCCTTCCTTATTTCTTCCTTTTCCCTCTATCTTCTTCTCTTTCTCTTCCTTCCCTTTCCTCCTCTCCATGACCCTCTCCTCTTCTCCTATCCCCGTCCTTTCCCTTTACTCCTTTTTTCCTTTCTTTCTTGAGCTCTGTGTTTTCTAGATTTCTGCATCTTTGTTGATAACATTGCAGGTGAACATCATTGTAACACAGAGCGAACTCTAAGATTACTATTTTAATCTATTACTATTAATATTAAATAGTAATTATCTAATAATTACTATTATTATTTCACACCATGAAACTAATTTTACACAAAATCTATTAAAGAGTTCTTGGGAGCTACTCCACGGACTGGGTCTTTGACAGCCAATCCGAAGGGTGCCCGGGGACTATGTATTTGTCGGGGATCAAACCTGGACCTCTGGATTATAAAGTACATGATTCAGACTCCTGAGCTGATCTCCTGACTCTGCACTCAGGAATCACTCTTGGTGGGCGTGGGAGACCCTCTTAAGCTCACATGTTCCTTGAGGGATGCTTCCTGCCTTGCCTACATCTGTATCTTAGTTGTTCCTTACTCTACTACTTGTCTGGTCTGCTGTTCGCCCAGCATTGCAGCTCTGATGCACGGCTGCATCTTTCCTTACTAAACATGCTTCACTCACGAGACTGTCCAGATCTGGGGGCCCGTTTCAGCAGGGGGGGCTGCCACGTTGTGAGGCTGGACTTCCTTGGCTGCACAGACAGAACTGAAATAGTTTTTCTTGTATATCTTTATTGACTGCCTGGAGCTGTAGCACAGCAGGTAGGGCATTTGCCTTGCACGCGGCCGACCCAGGTTCGATTCCTCAGCCCGTCTTGGAGAGCCCAGCAAGCTACCTAGAGTATCTCCACCTGCACAGCAGAGCCTGGCAAGCTACCCGTGCGTGGCATTACAGATATGCCAAAAATAGTAACAAGTCTCAGGATGGAGACGTTACTGGAGCCTGCTCGAGGAAATTGAAGAGCAACGGGATGACAGTGATAGTGAGAGTGATCTAGTTGGGATTGGTCTGGTCTTAGAATTGTGCTGGAATACTGAATGCCTGTAATAATTCATCATAAACTAACTTTGTAAACCATAGTGTTTAAATAAAGTTGGAAAAAATTTCTAAAAAAAGGTATTAAACAATGGTAAAAAATAGAAAATTGTCTATATATAGAATAATTAAATGCATTGTATAAAATATATGTGAAACACAGTAGGTGTCAACTCATAAGGAATAAACAAAAAAATGAACCTCATGCCTGAGTACAAGATGTAACTGCCTTCTGGTTTAACATGGATACAACAGAAGGGAGGCATACCAAAAAAAAAAATTGTCAGAAGGAGAAAGATAAATACTGATGATTTCACTCATGGATGTCACAACAGGCAATAAAGGAAGTAAAGAAAGCATTTAGTCTATAAAAACCAAAGAAAGGAGATTCCTGAAAGTTTGGAAAGGATCCAGGGGATTTCTGTAAAGGGATATTGGCAGTTAGGTGATGAACATGGTGTGGTAGCATTATATTCCTAAAAATGTAAGTATTTATAGTTTTGTGAAGCAATATTTTCTCAATAAAATAAAAAGACAAGACAGTATTTAAAGAGAAATAAATATTGGTAATACTACATGTTTTGTATGTATATTTATGAATATAATTTACATGTAAGAGAAATAAATAGTAATAGTGATACAGATGTGGAAGAGAGGACTTAGAAACATCTTGTCATGACAAAACATTCTCACTGTGTACTGTTCTTTGAAGTGATCTGGATTCACTCTTCATATATTTACTGCATAATCTTGTGCAACCACTAAAGTCAGAAATAAATGAAAGTGTACAAGCCTTGAAAGATGAAAATGAATCACATAAAATGCCCAAGTAAAACCTAAAGGCAGAAACAGCTGAAAGTCAAGTGTAAGAACACAGAACAACAAAGATAGTAAATATATGGCAGATACTATCCAACTATGCATCAATAATGACTTTAAAAGCTAATAGTACAAAGGTACAGCAATTTAAATACATATTGCACTAAAAGCAAATAGATGGAGATAATACGGAATGCCAATCAAACAAGATATGGAATTGTTACACTAATTTCAGATAAATGTCACAGTAAGGAAAATTACCAGAGATAAAGAGGGGTATTATATAATGATAAGGAAGTTAATTATCCAGTAAGTCATAATAATATTTAATGTGTATTGCCTAATAAAAGCATTAAAATATATGAGGCAAAACTGGTAGAAAGTCAAGGATAAATGGATGGATTCATTTTGTATTAGAAAATGTCAATTGTTCTCTGAGAAAAGGTGAGTTTCAACAGTTGTAAAATATCAGTTGGGACATATATGAATTTAACAACAGTCAAGTGGATTTAATGGACATCTGTAAATTCAAGTTATTAAATAACAGCACAGAACATACAAATTATTCATAAGTTCACAGAGCATTTACTAAGATAACTAACATTGTGAACCATAAAGCAAATATACCTTAGAAGGATAGATTTCTAAATGATGCAGATGAACTAAATGATGCTGCCAAACATCACCTGGCCCCAAGCACAGACATATGTAGCCTCAAAGCAATGGCAACAACTGAAAATTTCCTTATTGGCCAAGGAAGAAATATCAAGAGAAAAAAATATTAAGACTTTATTCTAATGTAAACAAAAACATTTGTATAAATAAGTGGAAACTGGCATATAAAAAGTGCTTCCAGGGAAAATTTTATGGTATTGAACATTTATGCCAGAAAAAAAAGGAAATTTGTAAAATAAATCATGTACCACCTTTGGAAATGATAAAATAATAAACTGAATTCAAATTCAGTATTCAGTGATAAAAAATTAGTTCACACATAAATAAAATGCAATTGTAGAAAATCAACAAAATTAAAATCTAGTTCTATAAAGCAGGTGTGAACAAAAGAAATTAAAAGTGCAATACTACTTATATTAGCAGATCTACAAACATATTTATATTAATTGAATAAATATACAACATATAATTATGACATTCTAATTAAATAAATCTAATTAAATAAATTATCTAATTAAATCTAATCAAATAAATCTAGTTAAATCAATCAAATCCAAAAAATGTAAATATATTACATATACAGGATAGAAAAAATAATATTAGCAAAGTCGGGCCTGGGCCTCTTCCGCCCAGATCCCCCATTTTCCAGTAGCTAGGTGATCACACCCAGAAACTGTCCCCCGAGCCATGTAATCCAATCAATGGCCAACATCCAGAGACTATAAAACCAAGCTTCTGGAAGAGACCAAGGAAGAGTCTCTTGCCCCGCGACTGGCTGTCTTCACGGGGGCCCTGGGGAGGGGGTGGGGGTGTTGAGTCTCCCTCCCCACCCTGAGCAAAGCCTCCAGAACCCAGCCACAGCCATGCTCAAGGCCCCTCTCTGTATCTGGCAGGGGGCAAACCGGGGGAGGAGCCCTGGCAGCTCTCCCTGTCAGCCACCCCCAGGTTTTTGGGGGGTTCTGTCCTGGGCCACTCGCCCAGCAGGAGCAGCCCGGGCCATGGGGTAGACAGAGGAGGAAAGGAGAACCAAGCCGGTGTATTGATCAGTTGCCATTTATTCCATTCTCTCCACATGCCTGTTCCAATCTCTCTGAGCTCCCCATTTCTCCTCTCTCCTCTCTCTCCCACAGCACTCTTCCTCCCTAGCTCCTTATTCCTCCATCCTGCTCTCTCCTCTCACAAAAACCTTCCCCATTAGTCTCTCCCCCTACTTGTCTCTCTCCACCTTGCTCTCTAGGCTACACATAGTCAGGTAGCAAAATCAACATAAGAAAGCCCTTCCTGAGGGCAGCCAGGTTCAAAGGCAACACTACCTAGGGGCATTCCAAAGTCCTTCCTGACTGCCAGCAGGCAAAATACCTCTTAAGGTGTTTTTCTCCATTCCTTACTCCAAACACTTATTAACATCTTAATACTAGTTATTTTGTATGGACACAGTAAGAAATACATTGAGGCTTGCAGGGCAACTCTCCTGGGAACATCTTGCAGACTCAGACTACAGCACTCAGGTCAGATTAATCATTTCCTAACCCTAGCAGGGTCCGAATCTAGTATTACTTTTTGGAACATGACAGCATTTGTCCATGACCAAGCTATTAACTTATAGTTAAGCATTAGGCGCTTTGGCCAGGCCCATCTCGATGCCAGGGTAGCACACAACTCACTGCGTACCGGGACCTGTCCCATCCCTTGTCGGGACCCTGCTTTTGGGGGTGCTAGGAAGTAAGGGAAGCTGAGGCTTAGGTCAAGAGAACAGATGCCAAGAGGAAAATATCATTTAGAGTCAAATGACGCCCAGGTTACAAAAGCATAGCTTTTGCTACATTGCTAGTCTTCCTATGCCCATACAAAAGGATATGGCTCTGAATAAACTATGCAAAAGACTCAAGGAGAAGAGAAAACCAATACTTACAAGTCAACAGAACACAAAGAAATTACAAATAAGCACAGAGGAAAGTTCCCAATAAACCTAAACTACCTGAGGCTATGTTATCCTACACCTCTCCACATTCAGATTAGCCTCACAGGCATGAAGGAACCGGCAGAGGATTCCAGGTGTACTGGACCCGGGGCTGAGATTTCCAAGCCTTCTCAGATTGGGACTGGACCTCTTCCATCCAGATCCCCCATTTTCCAGTAGCTAGGCGGTCACACCCAGAAACTGACCCCAGGACCATGTAATCCCACCAATGGCCAACATCCAGAGACTATAAAGCCAAGCTCCCAGAAGCATCTTATAGTTCTCCCTCTTGGAAAGCTACCGAGAGTTTTCCTGCCCACAAGGGAGAGCCCGGCAAGCTCCCTGTGGCGTATTCATATGCCAAATACAGTAACAATGACGGGTCTCATTCTCCTGACCCTGAAAGAGCCTCTAATGCGACAGCTTTGGGAAGGACAAATAAAGAAAGGCTTCTAAAATATCAGGGCTAGGACTAATGGAGACGTTACTGGGCTCACTCGAGAAAATCGAGGATCAATGAGATAATAGTGAAAATGATCAAAATATTAGAAATGGAGCGATAGCACAGCGGGTAGGGCATTTGCCTTGCATGGAACTGACCCAGGTTTGATTCCTCCATCCCACCTGGCAAACTACTGAAAGTATCCCACCCACACAGCAGAGCCTGGCAAGTTACTGATGACATATTCAATATGCCAAAAATAGTAGCAAGTCTCACAATGGAGACGTTACTGGTGCCCACTCGAGAAAATCGATGATTAATGGGAAGACAGTGCTACAGTGCTATCAAAATATTATCTTCCTAACTTGTTCTATTATATCAGAGCAGCCCCAATAAAATTCATATCATAATCATTTATAGATATTAACTGTTCCTAAAGTTTTTACAGAATAGGGAACAACAAAAAGGCCATGAATTCTGAAAAAGCAATGCCAAGATTGATGTTGCCCAACTTCAACGCTTACTATTTGTTAGTAATTTGTTGAGAATCTGCATCTGTGTTCATCAGGGATGTCAGCCTGTAATTTCCCTTCTTCAGTGGAGTCTCTGCTTTTGGTATCAGGGTGATATTTGTCTCATAGAAACTGGGAGTGCTTTTGTTGCTTCAATTTCCTGGAAAAGCCTGAAATGGACTGGCAGTAGGCCCTCTTTAAAGGTTTGGAAGAATTCACTAGTGAATCCATCTGGACCTGAGCTTTTGTTTTTGGAAAGATATTTGATTCCCATTTCAACATCCTCTATAGTGGCAGGCTGGGGGGATTATCGGTAGGGGGAGGGGGAGATGGTGTGGGCAGTCAGGGGGAAGGTAGCAGGAGGGAAACTGGGGACTCTGGTGATGGGAAATGTACACTGGCTAAGGGATGGGTTTTGGAACATTGTATCACTGAAACCCAGTCATGAACAATCTTGTGAATGTGTATCTCATGGTGATTCAATAACAAATAAAACAATAATAAAAAACCACAAAATATACCATGGGGGGGAAATAAATTTACTAAAAGCTAATGGCACCATGTGCTAATAGTCACTGACATCACATTGCTCATCGATTTGCTCAAGTGGGCACCAGTAACGTCTCCATTGTGAGACTTGTTACTGTTTTTGGCGTATCAAATACGTCATGGGTAGCTTGCCAGGCTTTGCCGTGTGGGTGAGGTACTCTCAGTAGCTTGCCGGGCTCTTCGAGAGGGATGGAGGAATTGAACCCAGGTCGGCCACGTGCAAGACAAATGCCCTATCGGCTATGCTATTGCTCCAGTCCTGTACTAATAGTAAAAATATAAATAGATCAATGAGACATAATCTACAGGCTCACAGCCGCTCTTCATACGCTCGGGTGGAGCCTCACCCATGAGTAAACCTATTCCTGGACTGCATGGTCTCATTTGCTGCCATAAGACATCTCACATTTTACACCACTACTATTCCAAGAGAAGCACACCACACTGTATGGGGTTTGAAGTGGGGGAAATATATTTTTACAGATGACACACAAGGCTCAACCTTTAACAACATGTTACTAATCTCTTATGGAAGGATTTAATGGCTCCTGGGTGAAATAAAACAATCTTCACACTTTCCTCTAAGAAACCCTTTTTTGGATCATTTTTAGCAGCTTATTCAAAACAAACAATACAAAATAAATTATTCCAGTTCTGCTTTGGGGGCAAAGTTTGGGGTTTGGAATAGGACATCTGAAATATGGTGGTGGGACGAACCATATTAATCAACGAACAACAGGCTGACAGTGGTACAGTGACACAGTGGTGGTGGTGGGAAGGTGTCATGGTGGCAGGACTGGTGTTTGAATATTAAATGTAATCAAATATTGTGAACTATTTTATAAACATTAAATTAAATTTAAAAATACAAAAATGAAACAAAAGATAAGCCATAATTATGCTAACAAATAAGTATTCAACTGATCTCTAACAAAGCAGCAAATAAAATGCAATGCAATATAATCTATGACATAAGTCTCTAGAACAACTAAACATTCACATGGTAAGAGAGGACCCAAGCCATAGGACTTGCACAAAAAGTTAATCAGAATATATTACAGACATAAATGTAAGCTGCAAACAATAAAGTCCTAGAAAATATCTTAGGAAACGCTATTGAGATGTTTTCTATACTTCCTGAAAAACATAACCATAAGGAAAACAATTGATAAGTTGTGCTTCATGAACCTTAAAAAACACTTAAAAAATTAAACTTCTTTTTATTTTATGCAACACTATTTACATTACTAGTGGTATGGTTTTGTGCCTACAACATTTCAGTGCCACACTATCCACCAGAGTATCCACTTCCTTCCAGCATTGACTCTCTGGACTCCTCCACCCTAGTTCACACCCACATCCCAGCCCTGCCCCGGTAAACTCAGTCCTGTAGACCAGTTCTCAGAGTATGTTGACTTTGGGCATTTGGTATTGCCTTACTATGTCTCTGGTTTTGTTTGTTTTGTTTTGTCTAGGGTCCATAATTGACAGTGTTCAGGGATCACTCTTGGCTCTGTGCTCAGATTTCATTTCTGAGACAGGGCTCAGGGTGGGGATGGAGGGAATATAGGGGTTCCAGGGATCAAACCTGGGTTGGCTGCATACAAGGCAAGCACCATATCCACAGTGCTATCTCACCTGGCCCTAGCAACACTCCTTCATATCCCATTAGAAAGAGATCATTTTGTATCTCACTCTCCTTCTGGCTAACTTCACTCATCAAGATACTCTCCAGATCCAACTACATGGCAGCAAATTTCATGGTTTCATCGTAATTTTATAGCCAAGTAGTATTCCACTGTGAGCATGTACAATAATGTCTTTTTCCATTCATCTGTTCTTGTACACGAGGTGTTGGCTATTATGATTTGAGCTATTGTGAGTAGTGCTACAATAAAACTAGGAATACAACTGTATTTTCAGAACAGAGTTCTGGGCCCTTGAGATAGATACTAGGAAACAGAATTGCTATGCCATTTTTAAGCTTAATTCTTTGAAAAGTATACATATTGTTTTTCAAAATATTCAATAATAAAGATAATGTGATTATAAATCATTCAAGATTTTTTTTTATTTTTTGGGGGGAAGAGGGGCATACTTGATGGTGTTCAGGTATTATTCCTGAAAAACCCCTGAAGGTGAGCAGGGGAAATCATATGGGGTACCGTGGATCAAATCTGGATTGGTTGTATGTAAAATAAGTCCTCTACCTGCTTTGGCCAAAATCCTCAAGATTTTGAGAATTGTTTCTTCTTTTAACTTCCCAGCAAAAATAATATTATGCAAAATATTATTATTGTAAAAGTTATCCAAGAAAATATATTTAGAGAATAGCAAGTTTATAAAATTGAAAGCATGAATATCTAATGTACAAACATTATTCTAACTACTGCCATATTCTCACAAAAGCTGAACTGAATGAAATAGATTCAAAATACACACACACACAAACACACACACAAATAGAATCTTACTGATCTCAATACTACAGTATGTATTTTGTTTGTTCATTTGTTTTGTGCAACACCCAGAAGTGTTCAGAGTTAGTCCCTGCTCTGTGCTCAAATAATGTTCTTGGTGGGGCTCAGGTGACTACATGAGGTGACAGTGACCAAGCCAGGGACAGGCATGTGTTTTGGCATGTGCTTTGCACCTATGCAAGGTATGTGCTTTGCCTGCTGTCCTATATCTCTGACCCCAGTATACTATATTTTACATATTCTAATTTTGATTTCTGAAAAATATTTGAAAGTTCTATTCTGGCAACTCCTTTGTATACTTAAAACATAAAATGTTTACATTATTTTAAATCACTGTTATGCAAAAGCAAACAAGCATTTAAGTGAATAAAGTAAAAAAGATATCCTACTCTGTAAAAGATGATGTTGGAGTATAAAAAGATTAAACAGAGTGGAGAAAACATTTGTAAAATATTTTGCATCTGAAAAAGATTTATTATCTAAAAGTAAGTTGTTAGCTCAACAAAGAAACTATAAACTCAACATAAGAAAAAATACAATGTCCCAAACAAGACACCGAGCAGCCACACACGAATGGCTGCTCCGTTCTTGAGTGACCATGATCCTGGAAGCTCACCTACTACTTTTGGCACCCAGCAGCTTCTTGCACAAATGCCTCTGGACTGTGAAGTAAGCTATGGCCCTATGCCATTCCAGGAGGGGAAAGGTTTTTCTCTCTAGGCCTTTTCTTTTGGCGGTGGCGGCGTAGCGACTGCTATCTTTTGAAACCCACTAAACAGAGGTATGAGCTTGCAGTAATGCAACTTGTGGCAGAAATTTCTCTGGACTTAATTACTAAATACCAGAAATCCAAAACCTTGCAATGGCCATGCGACCTCATATGCTCTTCAGTCCCAGCAATGGAAAACATATTATCAAGTGATGCCTTTTCGGCAGGTGTGATTGCTGGGGGGAAATTCCAAATAATAATAGCGAGTTTTCTGTTGAAATATTGAATGTAATCAAAGTAAAGAAAAAATAATGTGAAAATTATCAGCCACACAGGCAAGGGGTGGGGTGGGATGGGAGGTATACTGGGGTTCTCGGTGGTGGAACATGTACACTGGTGAAGGAATGGGTGTTTGATCATTGTATGACTGAGACTTAAACCTGAAATCTTTGTAACTTTTCTCATGGTAATTCAATTAAAAAAATACAATGTAATATAAAAATGAGCTAAAGCCACCAACAGACACCTCATCAAAGATGTTATAATGGCCACAAATGAACTCATAAAAAAAATTACCCTCTCATGTGACTAAGGGAAATACTAAAACAAGAATGAAAATATTTCTATTGTACTCAAGAGTTGCCTTAGGCTAAGTATGAGACCATGTACACTTAGTTGACATAAAAGAGATAATATAAAATAACTAGTATTTAGAACCAAGAAGTTCAACAATAAGATTTCAAAGTACGTGTTCTGTGATGAAACACTCTTTTTTGAGTAAGATAATAGAAATAATGTTTTGCTATTTTATTGACCTTATTTTATCTTTCAACATTCACAAATTATGCAATTGTTTATTATCTTTATGATTATGTTTGATTTATCACACTCCTACCTGAAAAAGATAGAACATATAAGTAATCAGTCAACAAAAGCAACAAAATAACATGTGTGTTTGTGTTGAGGTAGTTCATTGATAACACCTTAGTTTACCAATACTTCTTTGGTGTTTGCACAACTGGCCATATTCAAGGGTTACTCCTGGTTCTGTACTCAGAATTACTCATGGTGTGGTGTTGCTTGAGGGACCATATGGGATGCTGGAGATTGAACCCAGTTGGGCTGTATTGCAATTGAAGCACTCTACCTACTGTATTAATACTCCAGTTTGCCAATATATAGATGTCATAGCTGGAAACAGGTCTATTAGTGAGAAAGTGGTTGATATTTTTTCCTTTCTTTTTTCTTTTCTCTTCTCTTCTCTTCTTTTCTTTTCTTTTCTTTTCTTTTCTTTTCTTTTCTTTTCTTTTCTTTAGTTTTCTTTTCTTTTCTTTTGTCTTTTGAGGTCATGGTCAGTGATGCTCAGAGGTTACTCTTACCTCCGAGCTCAGGAATCACTCCTGCTGGTGCTCGGGTGACCCTAGGGGATGCCTGGAATTGAGCCCAAGTTGGTCAGTCCTGTGCAAGGCAAGTGCCCTAGCCACTAAGCTATCTCTCCGGCCCCCAAGGGTTGGTGTTTTCTAACCTGTTGTACCTTAAAAATAAGAATGCCTAGAAAAATTTTGCTCTGTATGATAAAAACTAATTATCATCAAATTATAAACAACATATATATATATATATATATGTATATATATATATATGGATTATAACCAATGTCCCTTGGCATCTGAAGCAAAAGGAAAAATGTCTGCAACTTTGGGCTGGAGAGATAGCAGAACAGGGAACTTCCTTACTGTGCATGCAGCCAACCTGGGCTCAATCTCCGCACACGAGCAATTGCATCCCTCACACGCCAGCCCTGGAGTGATCCCCTAATGCAGAGACAAAAGCAAGCCCTGAGCATCGCCCCAACTAAAACAAAATAAGTTACAAAGTTAACAAATAAAATGGAGCCAGACTATAAGCTTATTTTATAGATTTCCATGGATTAGTCCTAAATATTATTAAGCTTTTTAATAACTAATAAATCTCTCTGAAGCTTAATCTGATGCAAATATCTAAAATAAGATCAAAACACAGATAGTTATGTGCTGTGAATCACACTATTGATCATTTAAAACCTAGATAATAAAAGTATAACTTGAGCTTATATTCTCTACATTTTCTGATGAAAATTCAAACTCAAGCTTAAGGAAAGACAAGAATTATTATATCTAATGCTTCTCTTTGATATATTACATTTGTCACTGCATAATGGAAATGTAATTAGGCAGACAGGACTTATTCTTCACCTAGTTATGTTTATTTATAAGAACCCTCATATTTCAGAGCTTAAAGGGGCTTTGAAGTTCATCTAATAAAATTGGCACTCTCCCCTATGAGAATAAATAACTTTTTTAACTGTGTAAGTATAAGCTAGAATCAATTGAAAAATAATGTTAATTTTATGCTATTCAATATAATTATAGAATGTCAAAAGCAATCATTTGCAAAATTATTTTTAATGAAATTTACTAAAAAATAAATTGAAACCATCATTAGTCTAAAAAGCTGTGTCAGGTCAGTGCATACATAATTCTTCAAGGCTAAGTTTAAACAATTTAATTGATTACTTAGAGAAGACATGAATTAGCAAATAAATTCAAATACTAATCAAATTATTAGTAACAAAATATAATAAACCATATGTTTATTAATGGTTTTAAATTTCATACTCTATTAGTTCACATAGTTAAAACATATTTTCATGGTGATTAATTAAAAAGGGGAAAAATGAAATTTTGAAATAACATCGCCTCAAAATATATATGTATGTATTTGGTTATAATTTATGCTTACATGATCTGAAAAATATTATCTTGATAGAATAACAAAATTTAATATTATATTCAATATAAAATAGCGTTAGAATGGGCCAGATAGACTGTGAAGGGCATAAGACACTTGCCTTGCATGAGGTAAGCCCTGATTCAATCACTGGCACTAGATTTGCTCCCTGGAGCACCACCAGCAGTAAGCCATAGTACTGCCCAAACCTTTCACCCCCCCCCAAATAAAACAATTATCCTATAAAATTAATCTAACAAATGAATGAATCAATTTTTTGACAAAAGTAGAAAAAATGTGTGATAAATAAAAAGCACTAATAATTAGAAATATGTTTCTGTGTAATATTCTAAATTTAGAAAATTTGATTCTCATTTTTTTCTAAAAATTGAAAGTCTAAAAATTCTACTGTTGGATTTTTGCATATATGTTGGAAAAAATAACATATCTCATTAGAGAAAAGTTTACACTTAACACAAATTTAACATATTTAACATAATTTAACATACACTAGTATACTCAATTTTTATAAGCAACAGAAAAAAAGTACTATATTTATAAAATAATAAAATATTAAACACTGGAAATAAATTTGCAATAAATAAAGAGTTTATTGTCTCACTTAAAGTAACAAGTTCATTAGGGAATCTCAGTTTCTGAAGCATAAATACTATTTCCTATGAAAGAAACCTCTATACCTATCCTGAATCACATTTTTTTACTATATCATAACTCCCTCCCAGAAGGATTAGTTTGATTCCATAACCATAATATTTTTTATTAGAATGATTACATTATGAGTTTTATGACTCAGATTTTTCATTCTTGCACTTTAATAATAACCTTAATTCAGAAATCGTCTCCACTTGACACCATATCACGAATCACGAATCATGGAATCCCCATTAATCATTGATTTCTCAAGTGGGCTCAGTAACCTCTCCATTCGTCCTTTCCCTGAGATCTAGTCGAGAAGTCTCTCTCGACTAGGCCTTCCCAAGGATGTCACACTGGAGGCCCTTTCAGGGTCAGAGGAATGAGATCCAGCTTGTTACTGGATTTAGCATATGAATACACCATGGGAAGCTTGCAAGACTGTCCCATGTGGGCAGGGAACTCTCAGAAGATTGCCAGTTTCTCCCAGAGGGAGAAGTAGGCTACTTATTACAATCACTCATTACAAAGACAGCATGGTAGGCTTGGGGTGGATACAAGGACTTCTTCTGATCTATGACAGATTTTTTACTGTTTGACTAATAGAAGTGTGAAACAAAGTAGGAATCTCTTTGTTTGACATTGTCTCGAGAGGGACAATAAGTACTGAAGGGAATCTAAGATTCCGCCCTACTTATCACAGTTCTACTTGTGCTAAGCATGGTAATTTAGACTTCAATATCAAATGTCATAGAATAAGTGCTTGTACAGAAAGCATCAATTTCTCACAGCATGGGCGTCTAGAAAGTCCAAGAACACAGTACCATAGATTCAGTATCTGCTGAGATCACTTTTTCCTGCTTTTTAATTGCTGACTTCTTGTGCCGTATTATCACATGACCCATAAGAGTGACCTCTCATATCTTTGAGAAGGGTACTAATTTTTTTATGATTATTCTACTCTCAGGATTAAAATACATTCTAAAGTTTCCACCTTTAATGTATATTGGTGGCTAGAATTGGAACATAAGCTCTTTATACAACAAACATTTTGTCCATTGCACTTGACATCTTTTATTTAATGTGCTCATAGAGTAAACTTTAGGGAAAATGATTCAATTTCATCTATAGTTTTGGAGTTAACATAATCCAGGGAAACTGCAGATCCACTGTGTTGAATGGTAGATGGTTGACAACTTCATTACTGTTATTCTTTATCTCCACCTCATCTATTCTTCACAATTAATTTCCCCCACTAATACAATAATACAGATATAGGCAATCAAACTGACTGCTTAAGTAGGCATTCAACCAGAATAGCTAGAAACAGATTCACTGTCACTGTCACTGTCATCCCGTTGATCAACGATTTGCTCGAGCGGACCCAGTAACGTCTCCATTCATCCTAGCCCTAAGATTTTAGCAGCCTCTCTTTACTCATCCTTCCCAATGGTGCAACATTAGAGGCTCTTCAGGGTCAGGGGAATGAGACCCATCATTGTTACTGTATTTGGCATATGAATACGCCACGGGGAGCTTGACAGATTATCAAACCTTTTATTGTAGTTCTTTTTTAATGTGATCCTAACTTTGACTGTCAGGTTGGAGCAAAAAGTTCCAACTTCTGTGGGAGTTACAGAGTAATGTGGAAATAAACCCTTTTATGAGCTACCCTTTAACATAATAGGGACTAACTTTTAAATTTAAAAAAGTCAATAATTTAAATTTTTAATTTAAAGGTAACAAAATATAATAAAATGTCATATAAAAATTAAATATAAATAAACACTAATTAAATAACACATTAAAATAAGGAATTAGAGCAATATAATTTTATAAAGAAAATTGTACTTTCATAAAGAAAATATCCAAAATTCATTAACTCACCATGACCTGGAGAAAACTTTTTCCACTTAATAAATGTAGCTAACCTACTTATGGAGACAGTAGGCAATTCCACATAATATGGACACTTACTAATTAAGTTTTCTTTTTTTGTAATGTCACTTTTTATCTTTTCCTAAAAAAGGATCAAATTTTCTGTGTTAGAAAAATATAAGAAAGAATGGAATGAAAATAATAGGTAAAAAAATAAATGATCTATACTAATCAAAATGATATTAAATATATTTTTAATTTTACCAGGACATCATTCTATAATTGCATGTATTTTTTTTCTTTCCTTTTTATTTGGGATGGGGGTGTGTTTGGGCCACACCCAGCTGTGCTCTGCTGGGTTTTCTCCTGACTCTGCCCTCAGGGATCACTGCTGGCAAGCCGAGGGGACTCTTGGGGTGCCATGGATCCAGCCAGGGCCGGCTGTGTGCCAGGCAAGTGCCCTACTTAATGTACTATCACTCAAGCCCCACAATTTAAATTTTTAACCTTCATAACTGCTACTAAACTTATATTTCTCAGTTTGTAAATTTTTGTAATTTTTAATATTAAAAAATAACGCTAATCAACAGGTGTAAAATCAAGATATATCAGGTATTCTCAAATAAGAGATTTTGAAAGTAAGACAAAATATACAAAACAATTTTTCTTAAGCCATTCATGCTCGAAGCAAGGATGTGTAAAAAAAAACGAAATCGAAAATAGTCATTGGTACTATTAACACTGAGATCCTTGCATTGACAGCTACCATAACCAACACCTACATCAAGATGCTGTATCTGCTCAACTCACTCTGCCCCTCAACTCTCAAGCACAAACACCCAACAGTGCCTAACAGCAGTAGCCAGTACCAACAGCCTAAGTACTAGACTATGAGAAAATCTAATGAAGATCACAGACTTGGAAAACTCCTAATCCCATCATTTATGCAAAATTCCTCTGCATCCAGGAGAGAGGAAAGAGGAGAGAAGAAATTTTGGAATTGACTAAAAAGAATCAATATATTCTTTCCAGACAGCAGAATTAAGTGGTCAGAATTTGGTTATGATGCAGGCAGTTTGGGGGTTAGATGTCTCACTCTGGAACAGCATGCCAATAATTTCCTTGCGGTTTTGCTCATTTGTTTTATTTTCTTTGTTTCTTGGTGGGATAAAACCCTAGAATGTAACTCAGGGCTTCACACATAAAAAACAATTGCTTTAATGTTGCACTATATCCCTGGCTCCTAGCAACTTTTTTTCCTGAAATAAATTGTTCCAATCAGTCTACCTGGTCGTGTCAATACATTATATACTGTTGATAACAAAGATGCATGTTTGTTAAATTCATGAATGCAGTTTTAAATGTACGGACGGCATAAAGTTCTTTAAGTATCCATAAAATATATTCTTAGAACTTTTCTTTTCCACACAACATTCATTGCTAGCAGACTTTTATGTAATAGTCATCAAATAAACCACGTTTTTATGGTATCCAAGTTAGTAAAAATGGAAACTTAAAGAGACAAAGACTCTTCTCTAAAGTATAAAAACCTTGTTTAAATGAATACACATATTTGTTTGTACACACACATACACATAGACAAGATAAAGCCATACCAATTTTAAATTTTCATACTGTCTTGCAGGAATTTTAATTATTTCACAATCTTCTTCAGTGACCACTACATACATCATTTTGTCTGATTGAATGTCAGGTGTAATTTCAAGAGTTCCAAAGGTACTCCATTGTTTAAGCTGTAAAAAGAACAATATTGAATGTAAATTCTGTTTTATTTATCAACATAAAAATGCTTATTGTAGTTTTAGGGGTAATGTAACAGAGTCTCAATTATAGTCACAAACTATAATTTAGAATTATAGTTCAAGCCCAAAATCTATGAACAAATGAGTCACACTTTGGCTCAATGTTCCTTCCCATTATCAGGAAAAAATAGAATGTGTTTTTTCTTCCTTACACTAGAATGGAGAAAATAATGAAGAACAAATCTTATGCTTTACTTTTGGATTCATTTTAAACACCTAGAATAATATTTGGCACACAGTAGTTATTCAATAAATTTCTACTGAAAAATAAAAATATATATAATATTATGTTCATTTTAGTATCCTTATGTTAGTAAAAATTAGCAAATGTATTATATAAGTATACATACTACAGGTCCTCACTTATCACTCTCATTGGTTCTTAGTCACTAAAATCTTAAACAGTGAGTCACAATAAAATCAATTTTACCATTGATTCATTTGTAGAAACGTGCCACCAGCAGGTCAACCTGTACCTGTGGGGCGAGTGCATCAGCAGGCTGATGGTACCTTCAGACTTCCAGATACCCCAAAATTGCTGTTGTCCCTTTGGCCAGACCCCAACAACTTGGGGCCAAGTTTACCAAGAAATTAAATAGCCAAAAGTTAGGTATATAGGAGACACACCCACAAACCACCTCCTGCTCAGCTATATAAGCTCATTTATTGGCCTTATTTCAGAGCCCAGGCTGCAAGTTGACTTCAGGTTGACCTTGCGACCACTCACTACTTTCAGAATAGCTAGGGGCTGAGACCGCCAAGCCTACTCAGATCTGACGGGGCCTCTTCTGCCCAGATTCCCCATTTTCCAGTAGCTAGGTAGTTACACCCAGGGAATGCCCCCAGCACCGTGTAATCCTGTCAAAGGCCAGCATCCAGAGACTATAAAACCAAGCTCCTGAAAGCATCTTATAGCCTAGTTCTCCCTCTTGGAGAACCTGGCAAGCTACAGAGAGTTTCCTGTCCACATGGGAGAGCTTCACGAACTCCCCATGGTGTATTCATGCCAAAACCAGTAACAATGCTGGGTCTCATTCCCCTGACCCTGAAAGAGGCTCCAAAGTGGCACCATTGGAAAGGATGAGTAAGGAGAGGCTTCTAAAATCTCAGGGCTAAGACGAATGGAGACATTACTGAGACCGCTCAAGAAATTCGATGATCAAGGGGATGATGATGATGATGATGATGATGATGATGATGATGATGATGATGATGATGATGATGATGATGATGATGGTGAAGGTTCATAGGGCAGTTATTTGCTTAACAAATATATCATCAAGTTTCTCAAAAGATCTTCAAAACATTTTATATTAACAATCATTTTTATTCAGTCACTGATTTATTTTCTAACCCACTTACTCTAATCAGATACCCCGGTGGTTAGAGTTTATTCCTGAGACTCAGTTGGGCAGGCAGGAGCCAGCCCTGGACAGGACATGCTGACACCACAGGAAGTGCTCAACGAAACTCTAAGAGATGGTCAGATGTGCCAATACACCTAAAGTACTTCCCTTTAGGACAGGGCAGGGAATCAGAGTGCCCAGATAGGGTTGAGTATCTAATTTCCTCAAAATATTGTTATTCTTGAACACAAATACTAACAAGTTGGCAACAGAACTGTTTGCCAATGTGTCTGTTGCCAATGCCACCACCTCCCACGCCTCATACACACAGCTTCCTCTTCACTGATAAGATAGTAATTGATGCAAGTTAATAAAGTCTTTGTAAGGCTATTAATATCTCAGAAAATAGTAATTAATTTAAATGTCAACAGTTAGTTATACCAAAATTATTACAAAGAGAAGAAGAAACATTGCCTTTTCTTATTTTAACTGTGTATAAATGGCACAATTATAACTCAAAAAACAATTTCAAGTAAATATTTGTTTCTTTGATATACTGATAATAGTAATCTCTATTTAAATTATTTGCTTAATATCAGCATCAATAACAAATTGCACCAATATATAATGTTAAAGTAAGATCAATGTATTATATCAAACTTATGTATTAAACTGATATTAATACATCATATTAACATTGCTGGACTGGAGCGATAGCACATACCAAGAGTAACTTGCCTGTATGGAAGAGCCTGGCAAGGTACTGTGGTGTATTCAATATGCCAAAAACAGTAACAAGTCTCACAATAGAGACGTTACTGGGGCCCAGTCGAGCAAATTGATGAGCAATGGGATGAGAGTGAATATTGCTCTTGATATATTTGTTGAAATACCTTTAAGCTTGAAAGTATAACTACTTATTAAAATGTTTAAAAGTAACATTCATAGTACGGAAAAATAAGATAATTAATAATTATGTTAATATTAGCACTATAATATTCTTAATGAAAATAAAACTGATGTGAAATATTAATGTATTAATATTTTACTTTCATCAGCAACATTCTTAAATGTCCATGATAAACTACTATAACTGGTTTCACTTCTTAGTAAACAGATTTGTGACACCACTGAACTCATGTTTCACTCAATATGATGAAGGAAGTACAATAAAATATTTTTGTACCATTAGCCTATAACACAAGATAAACTGTAGGGACCTGTTTTTGAAATCAGGCTTAGTAGCTGCCTTTCATCTTAAATTTTAATTTCTCATTTATTGCTTGTCTGATAATTTTGGAGACTACTCTTTATACAAGAAAGATGTTCAAAACCCTTTTTAGTCTTAAAATTTTCACTTTAAGAATATCTTTAAATGCTTTTTGGTGTAAAAATAGAGAACCGTGGATATTGGAATGGGTAAAATAAGCTCTTATAATATTTTTCTACTGCTTATTTGAAAACTGGATGAATCTTCCTCATCACAAATATAATTTAAAGAGAGAGCTTTGCTACAAACATAGAAATAACAGGACTTTTTTTTCCTTGATTACATTTAGTCCATCACCTTGGAGCTGTAAAATTGTTTCATTAAATGTATTTAACAAGTTTGTCAAGTTAGTATGTCAGTTTTGGAATTGAATAAGTTGGCTCATAAAGCATCATTTTTGTTTTCTAGAAACTCTAAGCCAGAATCTACTAAACCAATCCAAGTAAGCAGATTTTGACAGTCAGCAAAATTCTCATAAACATCAAGCAAGTGCCTTCTTCATCATTTTCAATACAAAGTTGTCCAAATAATCAATCATTCAATGAATTGCTTCTGATTTCATTGACTGCTTTAATGACATAGTGCGATGACCTATGTATAGACTTTCACTCAGAGTTTTGTCAACTAAATGTTGACTTGAATGACACAGTAAAAAACAAACACACTTGGAATCACTCTTTTTAAATATAGAAGAAAACCCTATAAACACCCTTCCATCACGGAAGCATCATCAGTAGCAACTGAAAAGATATTAGACGGATTGCTATTACTTTAAAAACATTCTACCAACATATGAAATATTTATTCTCCTTTAATATCAGTTTATAATCTTTAGCAAATAATAGCTCTTTGTGCTTTATTATATAAAAAGTCATCCTTTATTCCAGTATCATACCGTCTTAATTACTACCTACAGCTTTTAATTTAATGCTATTGGGCAAGCAAACAGAAGTGAAAAATAAGTAAATGGGATTGTATCAAATGAAGAACTTTCTGCACTACAGAAGGAATAATGGCCAGAGTAAAAAGACCCCAAAGGACAGTGAGAAAATGTTTGCTTATCACATATCTGACAAAGAACTGATATCAAAGATATACAAAGAACTGGAAAAAATAGCAACAAAAACTCTAAATACCCTCAAAAATGGGGATAACAGCTGAACAGATACTTCCCAAAGAAATTTATACAGACATCCAGTAAATATATAAAAAGTGATCATCATTCTTCATTGGTAAATGCAAATTAAATGATAATGATATCACCTCATAACATATAAAACACTATGTCAGAAATATATTTGCATCCTACGTTCATTGCAGCAGATTTTCCAACAGCCAACATTTGCAAGCTAGCCAAGTGCCCCATAACAGAAGTGTGAGAAAGAAGTTGAAGTATGTATGCACAATGGAATACTCTCCAGCTACAAGAATACACAAAAGCATGCAGTCTGTCACTATGTGTATGGAATGAGAGGTTATCATACTAAATATACTAAATTCAGTCAAAGAAGAATAAATCATGCATGGAATATGAAGAAAACATAGTGCGGGACTAACCAATGGCATATAGCTTTGATGCCTTGGGAACTGAGTTTATCAAGAGGGTGGACAGGCTGGGCTGATAACCTTGAGGCGCAGATGGAGAGATCCTGACTCTCTTTGGGACTGGAACATTGCGGTTGGAACATTGAATACAACAAGCTTTATTAATAGAATTTTAAATCATGGTTCCTACATAAAAAAAAGAAAGAAGAGGTTCCCATCACCTGACCCACCCAGCACCCCAGTCCGGCCTCCCAGCTTCCCTGCCCGCTGTCCTAGCTCCGTCCTTCCCCAGACAATTGTGTGTGTGCATGCTGCACGCACACCTGGCTCGTTGGATCGTTTCCACCACCTGATCAGCCCAGTGCCAGGCAACCCCCCAGCACCCTGGTTCCCAGCCCGTGGCCCTGTCTCCCAAGAGGTTGCTGGGGGCATGCCCTGTACCCCAAGGGGTGTGGCCTCCTACAGGCCGCAGTTGTTTTTTTTTTTTCTGCTCTGCTCTGCTCTGCGAACTTAGGTCATAATCCGTTTCTTTGAAGATAACCCTGGCCATCTCAATCACTCTATGTCAATAGTCCATTAGCCTTTTCTAACTTCACAAAAACTGTCAGTGAACAATAGAAGCTGCACAAGCTCTTCGTAAAGAGAGCATAGCCTCAAGTCTTCACTAGAGGCCCCACATAAACCAGGAGGAGCCCCTGAGAGTGAGGAAGTATTCTAGAAGAGGTAAAAGGTCGCCATCATCAACTTAGCTTATCCAGAATCCACCTGCAGCAAAAGAGAATAGGGATAGACAACTAGAAGGTTCCAGCTCTATAGTTCCATAACAATATGAAGAAACACCGAAAATTACCACCAGGAGGAGAGGATGAAGAAAAGATTCCAGAAGCCTCAACAGGAGTTACCCACAAATACGAGCTCTCAGATAAAGAATTCAGAGAGGAAATCTTGAAGATGGTCAACGAACTCAAAGCAACCATGGAACAGACATCAAATAAATGAAGGGAGGATATAAATGAAGCATTGGAATGTTCTACCTAAAAAATACAGGAAGAAATGAGAACAGAAATTTCAAAGATATGAACAGAAGGGACACAAAAAAAAGGAATCAGTAGATGAACTTAAAATCTCAGTAGGTACCCTCAACAGTAGAATGGCTACAGTCGAAGACAGAATCAGTTAGCTTGAAGAAGAGCTGCAGAAACATTACAGGCAACAATAAATAAAAGGCAGAAGACCTCAAAATGGCTCTAGAGTGAATCAGAATCCTAGGGGTTGATCTCAAGAGGAACAACATAAGAATCATAGGAGTACCAGAAACACGGAAGTAACCCCAATGGAAAAAAAAAAAAACACAGTTAAAGACATCATTGCTAAGAAATTCCCAGAGCTGGAGAAGGCATGCAAATCCAAGGAACCCAAAGAGTACCAGCAAAAAGAGACACAAATAAAAAGACCCCAAGGCATATCATAGTCAGAATGACGGATGTTGTGGATAGAGACACAATCCTGTAAGCAGCAAAGTCAAAGAAGGAAATCACATACAAAGGAGCACCCCTCAGATTTATAGCAGACCTGTCAGAGGAAAAGCTCTAAGCCTGAAGACAATGGTGGGACATAGTGAAAAAACTCAATGAAATGAACGCCTCACTAAGAATACTTTATCCAGCTAAACTCTTGGTCAAACTCGAAGGAACCATACACTACTTCATGGATAAACAACATCTCAGGAACTTCGTAGACTCAAAACAAAACTTAAAAGAAGGACTAAAGAGGCTACTGGAAGACAAGAAAAAACCCTACAAGAACAACAAACTCTACAGAAAGATGACACAAACCCCATGATAATAATCTCTCTCAATGTCAATGGCTTAAATGCACCAATCAAGAGACACAGAGTGGCAAAATGGATTAGGAAACTAAACCCAACATTCTGCTGCCTACAAGAAACACACCTGAACAGTCAGAGCAAAAACAGACTCAAAGTGAAAGGATGGAAAACAATCCTGCAAACAACTCCCTCAAAAAAGCTGGGGTGGCCATACTAGTATCTGGCATCATAGATTTCAGGTTGAAAAAGATTAGAAGGGACAGTGAAGGTCATTTTCTATTTACCAAGGGATATGTACAACAAGAAGAAATCACACTCTTAAACATATATGCACCTAATGAGCAACCAACTAAATACTTAAAACAATTGCTAACAGACTTTAAGGAGGACATTGCTAGCAACACAATAGTAGTCGGAGACTTCAACACTGCCTTATTACCTCTGGATAGATCGACAAGAACAAAATTCAGCAAGGAAACACTGACACTGAAGGAAGAAATGGCAGAGAGGGCTAATTGACCTGCACAGGGCTTTTTACCCCCAAAAGAAAGAATACACATTCTTTCCAGTGTACACGGAACATTTTCCAAAATAGACCATGCGCTGGGTCACAAAACATACCTCAATAGAATCGGGAAGACAGAAAAATCTATCAACTATCTTTTCAGACCACAATACGCTGAAGATAGAAGCTAATCACACACAGACTTGGAGAACCGAGTCACACACTTGGAAATTAAACAACTCAGTGTTGAACAATGAGTGGGTCAGGAAATAAATAAAGGAAGAAATCAAAAGATACCTCAAAACAAATGAAAATGAAGACACAAGCTACCAAAACCTATGGGACACAGCTAAAGCCATGTTAAGGGGAAAATTTATAGCTCTGCAAACATTTTCCTCAGGAGGGAAGAAAGGGCCTACATAGATAGCTTGACTTTATAGCTCAAGATCTTAGAAAAGAACCGGAAAAAAGAACCCAAACCAGGCCGAAGGAAAGAAATAATAAAACTTAGAGCAGAAATTAAAGACATGGAAACCCAAAAAACAATCCAAAAGTTTCAATGAAACCAAGAGCTAGTTCTTTGAGAAAATAAACTAGATTGATAAACCATTAGCAAGAATAACAAAGAAAGAGACAGAGAGAACCCTAATAAACTGAATCAGAAATGCAAAGGGGGACATCACAACAGAAACCACTGAAATTCAAAAATCATCAGAGATTACTCTGAAAGATTGTATGCCACGAAACAAGAGAACCTAAAAGAAATGGATAAATTCCTAGATTCCTACAATCTTCCAAGACTGAACCAAGAAGACTTGGAATACCTGAATAGACCTATTAATATCAAGAAAATCAAAACTCTAATCAAAAGTCTTCCCAAAAACAAAGGCCTAGGTACAGATGGATTCACTGGCGAATTCTGAAATTCATATGGAACAAAAAAAGCCCACAGATAGCTAAAACAATTTTTGGGGAAAAGACAATGGGAGGCATCATCCTCCCCAACCTTAAACTTTACTACAAAGCGGTAACAAAACAGCATGGTACTGAAACAAAGGCAGAGCCACAGACCAATGGAACAGGGTGGAATATTCCTACACACAACCCCAAATGTGTGATCATCTAATCTTTGACAAGGGAGCAAGAAATGTGAAGTGGAACAAGGAAAGCCTCTTTAACAAATGGTGCTGGCATAACTGGGCAACCACATGCAAAAGAATGGGCTTAGACCTTAACCTGACACCATGCACAAAAGTCAGATCAAAATGGATTAAAGATCTCAACATCAGACCAAAATCCATAAGGTACATTGAAGACAAGGTGGGTAAAACCCTTCACTATATTGAAACTAAAGGTATCTTCAAAGATGACATGCAACTAATCAACCAAATGGAAACAGAAATAAATGGGACTATATCAAACTAAAGCTTTTGCATCACAAAAGATACAGTGACCAGAATACAAAGACAATCTACAGAATGGGAAAGGATATTCACCCAATACTCATCTGATAAGGGGTAGATATCAAGGGTATGTAAGTTACTGGTTGAACTCTATAAGAAGAAAACATCCAACCTCACCAGAAAATGGGGCGAAGAAATGAACACAAACTGTCTCAAGGAAGATATACGAATGGCCAAAAGGCACATGAAAAAATCCTCTTCATCATTAGTCATCAGGGAGATGCAGATCAAAAAAACTATGAGCTACCACCTCACACCACAGAGTGGCACACATCCAAAAGAACAAAAGCAACTGCTATTGGCATGGATGTGGGGAGAGAGGGACCCTTCTACACTGCTGGTGGGAATGCCGACTAGTTCAGCCCTTTTGAAATAAAATATGGACACTTCTCAAAAAATTAGAAATTGAGCTCCCATTTGACCCAGCAGTACCACTTCTGGGAATATATCCCAGAGAAGCAAAAAAGTATAGTCAAAATGACATCTGTCCTTGTATGTTCATGGCAGCACTATTTACAATAGCCAGAATCTGGAAAAACCCGAGTGCCCCAGAACAGATGACTGGTCAAAGAAACTTTGGTATGTCTACACAATGGAATACTATGCAGCTATCAGAAAAGATGAAGTTATGAACTTTGCATATAAGCCACTCAACATGGAAAGTATCATGCTAAGTGAAATGCATCAGAAAGAGAGAGACAGATATAGAAAGATTGCGCTCATCTGTGGAATATTTAAAATAACAGAATAGAAGACTAACACCCTATAATATTAGAAATAAGTACCAGGAGGTTTGCTCCATGGCTTGGAAGCTGGCCTCACAAGCTGGGAAAAAGGCAGCTCAGATAGAGAAGGGAATGCCAAGTAAAATGTGGTTGGAGGACCCGCTCAGGGAGATGCGTGCTGACAGTAGACAGTAGATTGAACACAATGGCCACTCAATACCCATATTTCAAACCAAAATCCCCAAAAAGAGAAAGAGAACAAAAGGCAATGCCCTGCCACAGAGGCACGGTGAGTTGGAGGGAATGGGATTGGGGGGTGGGAGGGATACTGGGTTCATCAGTGGTAGAGAATGGGAACTGGTGGAGGGATGTGCTCTCGAACATTATATGACAGAAACACAAGCATGAAAATGTGCTAAATCTGTAACTGTAATCTCACAGTGATTCACTAATAAAAAAAAGGAAAGAAGAGAAATATATTTTCCCCAGGCATCCTTTTTACCCATTGTGAATATCAAACATATTCTATTTATCATTCTAATTTTATATAAAATGTTTATTGATTCAGCCATTGGTTTATAGTATGTAACATTTATGTTTTTATACTTTAGTAATCTATGTATAAATAAGAATTTTCATACCCCCAAACATATCTTGTTTAATGTTTTTGGATACATATATGTATAAGTATAGATGGGTACATCTATGTATCACATATATATGTTTATATATATATATGTGTGTGTGTGTGTATCTGTATATGTATGACTTTTATACCTGTACCATAGCTATACCATTCATAATTTGGGGGTGTTTTTGTTTGGGGTTTTTGGGTTTGGACCATACCAGGCACTGCTTAGTGCTTACTCCTAGTTCTTACTCAGGAATCACTTGTGGCCAAGCTCTTAGGAACCAGGGAATCATATGTGGTACCTGGCATTGAATCTGGGTTAGTTACATGCAAGGCAAGCACCCTTGCTGCCCCTTTATCTCTTGATTTCCTGTGTTCATGTTTCCCACTCCACATTCTCCTCTTCTCGGGCAACTTCCATGCTTTCTCTCGAAGTTTAAAAAGTTATTTGTGTTTGTTTTATCAATCATCTTGCTGCTTATAGCCCACATGAATGAAATGAAAAAATTGTCCTTCCTTTCCCCATTTATTTTACTTAATCACCTAAATTTCATCACGATTGCAGTATAAGACAAAATTTGTATCTGCTATAGCTGCTTTATATGCCATTGAGAATAGACATAAACATTAGTTATTTGGATGGATAATAAGGTCATTTCCAACTCATAGTCAGGTCTAATCTGAGTCAAAAATAAGCTCAATTCTAACTCTGGACATGATTTACTGTTTTCAATCATTTTTATGTAGCTATATCTTATAGTAGTCACAAGGTGATATCTCTTTATGGTTTTTTGCAATTCATCAATAGTAAGCGATGTTGGGGCTGGAGCGATAGTGCAGCGGGTAGGGTGTTAGACTTGCACATGGCCAACCCAGGTTCGACACATCTGCCCCTCTCGGAGAGCCCGGCAAGCTACCAAGAGTATCTCGCCCGCATAGCAGAGCCTGGCAAACTACCCGTGGCATATTCGATATGCCAAAAACAGTAACAAGTCTCAGGATGGAGATGTTACTGGTTCCCGCTCGAGCAAATCGATGAGTAACGGGATGACAGTGACAGTTGGATATATATTTGCCTGCCTGTTGGTACCTGATGGTTAATTTGGAGACATGTTTACCAACCTCTTATCCCATTGTTTATTTGATATTGAGTCATGCAAGTTATATATTTTGGATATTGACCCCTTGTCAGATGCATGGTGTACCACTATAAAATAATTATAGGCTGCCACTTCACTTCTGTTGTTGTTTCTATCACAGTATATAAACCTTTCAATTTGATACAGTCCAATTTTCTTTGTTTTGTTTTTGTTTTCCTTGCTGTTAGATTCC
Source organism: Sorex araneus (assembly GCF_027595985.1). NCBI lineage: Eukaryota > Metazoa > Chordata > Mammalia > Eulipotyphla > Soricidae > Sorex > Sorex araneus. Next base: position 63,557,500 of record NC_073303.1, read on the forward strand.
CAGTTATGTAAAAAAAAGCCAATACTATAAATTATTTTGCCTAAGTTTTTATTTTTGTGCTTTATAATTTCAGGTTTTATATAGTAGCCTTTAACCCATTTTTTAACTAATTTGGTGTGTCCTAGTAAGTAATGGCTAGTTTCATTTTTCCATTGCATTTGGTTGTTCTTCTTTGCCATTCTCATGGTTCAAAGAGGCTTTCGTTTCTTCACTGTAACTGTTTGCCTATATAAATTAAGCGTTTAGAAAACTAGGGACCTATTTAAAGATTTTTGTTTTATCCCACTGGAATCGGTGTATTTTTTATTCTTAAGCCAGACAATTTAGATTAAGAATATTTTGTAAGATAATTTGAAGTAAGAGTGTGGAACTCAAATTTTATTCCTTTATTCCTCAGAATTTCTTTAGCTATGCAGGTCTCTGTTTGCATACATATTTTAGAATTTTTCTATTTCCTTGAAAAAGTACCATTGGGATTTTGAGAGGAACTGAACTGAATTTGTAACATGCTTTAGGTACAATTTCTATAGTTTATGGGCTATACCCAATGTACTCTTGGACTTCTGTATGCTCATGATGTCACACAGTGTCAGGAAGGAACCATAGTGTTCCATGGGCCTGAAGTTGACATCATTAAATCATGATTATATTCATAAATTCTAAATTAATAATCATAGATTAAACAACAGTCAGATACACATGATTGTGAGTTAAATGTACTATTATTCTTCCTAAAGAAGTTAAGCTCTCAATAGACTAATACAATTCCTTCACAAATTCTTATAAAAAATGACATTTTCTGGTTGATTTTAACAATTAAACACAAACTTGCCCAAATTGGCTTAGTGATCCATAAGTGCTTTCCAACTACTATGAATTGAAAGGTTCCCACATCATATATACCTCTCCATAAATCCACTGCTTTTTCCATTTCTCTTTCATTCATTCATTTTTAATCACCTAATCATATATACGTGTGTGAAAGAGCGAGACCTATTTAGAACTATATATGCAAATTATACCAATGAACAGGTTTTAAAGAATAAAATACATGAATTCAATGAATTTATACATGATTGAAACAAAACTCAAAACATAGAAAAGTGAATCATATTACAAAAGAAACAATAGAACAATCTTGGAATATATATATTCTAATTACCCAGGGTACAAGGATGAAACATGAACATATTTGGCAGGAATTAAAGCTTCATTACTTCCTTGAGAATTCACAGAGACTATGAGGAAACCATTAAGGAGCATACTATTCCAAGCATAGGAAAGAAAATATGTAGTAGTAAGAAAATAATACAAAGTTCCAAAAGTGCAGCAGGGAGTTAAATCTCTAAATGAAGAGCCCTGAAATACATGAAAAGGAATCTGAATATATCTTGTAAGTGCCTAGAAAGAACTGAATTATTTTATGCAAGAAAACAACAAAATGAAATCTGACTGGTGTTCAATAATATTCTACTGACAATGTGGTTTTTGAACTGGTATGCTTCATAGATTACAATGAGAGAAGTTTATCACATAATTGACACCAAAAACTGAAAGCCTGATTGTATAATATGGAATAAGTAATCAAATGTAAAGTCATTAAAAACAGTAATAACTGTGGTTAAAAAATTAACTCTCTAACAATATGCTCAGCATTGTTGTAGAGTCAGCACACAATATTGGGTACTGCAATCTTTGTAACAAGTGTGAGTTTCCTCTCCTATTAGGGACAATGGCATTTATTATATTTTATTTCAGTGATCCCCCGGTTCAACCACAATGCCAAATATATTTTATGTATGTGTAAGTGTGTGCATATGTGCATGTATATATGTCTCTCTGTGTATTAAATTGTGTACCATTTCAGAGACTTTTTTTTTTTGGTTTTTGGGTCACACCCGGCAATGCTCATGCACTCAGGAATTACTCCTGGCAGTGCTCGGGGGACCATATGGGATGCCAGGATTCGAACCCGGGTCGGCAGCTTGCAAGGCAAGCGCCCTACCCACTGTGCTATTGCTCTAGCCCCTCAGAGACATTTTTACCATAAAAGAAAATCAGAAGAATGGATAATGGAATGCATATGAATTGTATATCACTTTCTCGGTAATTTGTGCAAGCAGGAGAATAAAAGATATATCATTTTATATTTTATTATTTTTACTATTGAGGAATAACAAGAACATTTACTGAATAAACAAAGCACCCTGCCTACTAAAACAGAAGATGCAGGTAGAAGCCAATTGTGCTCCTTTTTGAAGAGAAGGAGATAAATGACTGGAGGACCAGTCTTTTTTGTCAGATTAAATATTTTAATGCTTTTTTTGAGATTGTATTGCTCAATTAAATTTGCTTTCAACCACCTGTCAAATCATTGAACAAGAGCTCATAAGGACACAAGATATAATCAAGCAAAAACATTAAGAGGATCCCATGCAAAGATCTTATTGTAAAAGGAAGGAGCCCCATCTATGAAGGACATTTAATCATCTCATGCTTTTGGAATTTTTTTCTCTACTTTGACTTCTAAGACTCTGTTACGTTCTAAATTAGTCTCTTCACTGAGCATATAGGGAACCCATTTCCTTAATCCAATATGTGGAAAGTACTCAGGATCTGCCTCTTAAACTAGATTCAACCAGTGTTGGGGGTATGAGAACAAAGAACCCTCTTTTATTGTTGGTAGGAATGTTTACTGGCTCAACTTTGTGAAAAACTTCATGGAGAACTCTATAAAACTTGCGATCCTTGGGGCCGGAGCGATAGCACAGCGCGTAGGGCGTTTGCCTTGCACGCGGCCGACCCGGGTTCGATCCCCGGCATCCCATATGGTCCCCCAAGCATCTCCAGGAGTAATTCCTGAGTGCAAAGCCAGGAGTAACCCCTGAGCATCGCTGGGTGTGACCCAAAAAGCAAAAAAAAAAACAAAAAACTTGCGATCCTGTGATGACTCTTCTTAGCATCTAGCCCCAAATGCAAAATTATTAATTAAAAAAAATCCATGCATACTTATGTTCATGAAATTACTAATTACAGTAGCCAACATATGGAAACAACACAGAAAACAACAATAAAGAAGTATATTATATGTATATATATAAAAATGATATTTTTATGTATAATTATATGTATAAAATAATTATATGTATAAAAATGATAGAAACTTTTAGCTTGCTTCAACTTGGATGGAAATAGGGGAGGGGTATTGTTTAAGTACAATGAGTCAGAAGAGAAAGAAAAATACTAGGTGATCTCAATCAGCTGTGCTTTGTTGAGAAACTAAGCAAGGGAATGTATAGTATCAATGATAATCCCTTTACCATACATTCAATGCCCAGGATTGCCAAGTGAGAGGGAATGCAGAGGTGAACTAGAAGTAACAGCAAGATGGTAGTGGTTAGCTACAATGATTGCGTACACTAAACCATAAACACTGATACTATTGTACCATGTTACCAAGACTATAATTAAAAAAATTTCTCCTGAACTCGGCTTGTTTTTTGAAATACTCCTTGTCTGGCTTAATCTTTAAGGGCATTTATGTTAATGAATAATACATTTCTATAGATAATTCTGAAAAATAATTTTCTAATGAATTCAACATTGTATACATACGGTTTAGCACTTAATAAAAGCATTAGATATTTCATGAAACAAGTTAATGTAATTTGAGGCATCTTATTAAAGAAGTGTTTTCTTTTTATTTATTTCAAAAGTAATTTTTAAAAAATTAGTTTGGGGCCATACTCAGCAGTGCTCAAGGCTTATTAGTCCTGGCTCTGAGCTCAGGGATCATTCCTAATGTGGTCTGAGGGACTGTATGTGGTGTTAGTGATCGAACCAAGTCAGCTATGTGCAAGAAAAGCACTATCTCTCTGGCCCCTGAGTAAGGATTTTTATTGAGATTACATTGGTTATAAACTGCAAATTTCACATATTCTAGAGGCATAATGTTACCATATGACACTTAAAACCAAAATATTAGTATTGTCCCAACATTGTCATTGAGGCCAATTTTTTACCATTTAGTTCATTCCCCCATTCCAGGAAAATTCAGTTGTATAGTCAGTGCCCAAGGGCTATTTTCACTGGATACTGTTTCTTCCTTTCCTTGCTTTCCTTTGCACACACTATATCTGAGTCATCCAGTATTTGCATTTCTGCTTCAGAATTATTTTCCATCAATGTACCAAAAGGAATAGTTTTAGATCCTCTTATAGTTCAGTCATATCACACTTTATATACATACATATGTATATATATATGTGTGTGTATGTATATATATATACACACATATATTGGTATATAGTATAATTATTTATTAATTCAACTATAATTGGTTTCTTGAATCGTTTCCATGGATTAGCTATTGTAAACGGCACCATGTAGATGGGAGCTCACCTGTATTTTTTCATCTTACTGGGTTTTTTGTTCTTGGGTTTGATACAGAGTAGTGAAATTTCTGGATCTTATGGTAATTTGTCTTTGAAAAATATTTATGCTATTTTCCACAGAACCTGGCCCAGTTTATATGTCTGCTAACAATGTATCAGGGCTCCTATTTCTCCTTAGCCACATCAGCACTTGCTATTTCAGAACTTTTAATTTTTTTTTCTTTTTGGGTCACACCCGGTGATGCAGAGAGGTTACTCCTGGCTCTGCACTCAGGAATTACTCCTGGCAGTGCTCAGGGGACCATATGGGATGCTGGGATTCGAACCCGGGTTAGCCAAGTGCAAGGCAAACGCCCTACCTGCTGTGCTATCACTCCAGCCCCACTATTTCAGAACTTTTAAATTAATTATTTTAAATGTTCTATTCCTAAGGCCCACAGCCACTGGTACTCTGGCAGACAGAAGTGTTGGGGGGGGGGGCGCTATGTTTTGAGTCCTACCTGGAAACGTGGAACAAAATTGGTGCTTGACTCAGAATATGCTGCAGCCGTTAGGGTTCCACCAAGCAGTGCCAGGAACTGAGCACAGAGATGCCAATGCCAGGCCTATACTCTAGCTCTTGAGCAGTATAGCGATACAGCCCTGAGGTTGGTCCTTTGGGCATTCTCCTGGGTGAGAGGTGACCGCGCTTTGCCATTTTGATTTGCTTTCAAACATTGTCTTCTAAGACCTATCTTTTGTTTTGCTCTTGTGTTTTAGGTCCCACCTAGCATTGCTGAAGGCTTTCTCCTGGCCCTGTGCTCAGCGATCACTCCTGGCAGTGCTCAGGGATCAAATCCAGTGAATAAGTCCAAGGCAAGTGCTCTACTCGGTGACTATCTTTCCAACACAAAAATTATCTTGTCAAAACTACTTTGTCTACGTATGTGACAATATTCACAAAGCAAAAATATTTATTTTCAGTCAATTGCAGATTTTACCAAATCAGAATGTGTTTTAAGGAACAAAGTCTAGGGGATACCGGGGCAGTCCCCGCCGGGGCCGGTGCTCGGCTCCGGCCACATTTCGGCCCAGGTGCCCATGCCTCTGCACAGCCGGTGGACGTGGAACGAGCGGGAACCAGAGACAATTTAGGATTTGGAGTTCCAGCAAGTGCTTGCAGCCATGTATGGAGACTGTGAACTAAGCTTTTGCCCCACGCTGGCTAACGGAGGAAATAGCCTTCCTTCTTGGTCTCTCTCTCCTCCAGGAGAAGGCGTGGTGTCCGACATTTTGTGGGTCCGTTGAGAAGGTATGAACTTTTGGCGCGGGAAAAAAAAAAATGTGCTTTGAACTTGAAACAGCCGCGGGGCAGTCCCCGCCAGGGCCAGTGCTTGGCTCCGGCCGCATTTCGGCCCGGGTGCCCATGCCTCTGCACAGCCGGTGGACGTGGAACGAGCGGGAACCAGAGACAATTTAGGATTTGGGGTTCCAGCAAGTGCTTGCACCCATGTATGGAGACTGTGAACTAAGCTTTTGCTACATGCTGATCCAGGAAGGGAAATGATTCATTTTCCAACTTAAATCTCCGCGGACTTAATTACTATAATACAGAAATTGTAAACATTTTATCTCTTCATTCTCATCAGTGGAAAACTTATTATCAAATATTTCCTTGTTAATAGAGCTGTATTCTTGGGGGATAAATTCCAACAAAAATAGTGAGTCTGTTTTGAAACTCTAACAACAATAGTGAGTTGTGTGTTGAAATCTGGAATGTAATCAAGGTAAAGAGAAAAGGAAGTGAAATTATCACTCACGCATGGAGGGGGGTTGGGGGGTGAGGGGTGGGATGTATACTGTTTTTTTTGTTTTTGCTTTTGTTTTTGTTTTGTTTTTGTTTTTATTGGTGGTGGAATATGGGCACTGGTGAAGGGATGGGTGTTTGAGCATTGTATAACGGAGATATAAGCCTGAGAACTTTGTAACTTTCCACTTGGTGATTCAATAAAATAAATTAAAAAAAAATAAATAAAATAAAAAAAGGAACAAAGTCTATATCATCTGGAAATAAATAAATAAAAAGGATTTATATGACAAACACTTTTTTCTGTGTCCAGGATTTTACTATGTTAAATTTAAATATAACTTGTATTATGTAATTTATAGATAATATACTAGGATGCCTTACATGTGGCTGACCCGGGTTCTATTTCTCTGTCCCTCTCAGAGAGCCCGGCCAACTACTGAGAGTATCTTGCCTGCACGGCAGAGCCTGGCAAGCTACCCGTGGTGTATTCGATATGCAAAAACAGTAACAAGTCTCACAATGGAGACGTTACTAGTGCCCGCTCGAGCAAATTGATGAGCAATGAGATGATAGTGCTACAGTTATAATAGTATGTATGATATAATAAAAAGATTAGATACATAATAGATAGTTAAGTTATAAGGGATATTGGCAGCCTTTCTATTAAAGGTAAGTTTTCCTTTTCATTCAGAGCTTTAATAGTTACTTTGAAATGCTTGCACAAAAAATTAGGAATCATAAAATTTGCTTTCTGAACTTGAGCTACCTTTTATCTCGAGACTGTAAGCAGGATGAGGGGAACACAATTGAAGCCCTATTTTTTTTATGATCTCCGTCTCTGTGAATTCATGTGCTCCTTTGCTTCGTATCAAATTAGTCAGTCACCAAGCATGACACACATCCTTGTCAGTGGGTTCTGTGTTGTGAAAGGTAGTTCTCATTAAAAGCTTTTTTGTTTGTTTGTTTGTTTATAAATTACTGTGAGATGCACAGTTACAAAACTGTTCACGATCAGGTTTCAGTAATACAATATTGCAACACCCATACCCGAACCTCTGTACATTTCCCACCACCCAGAGCCCCACCAAGATTTCCCTTCCTGCATAGTCTCTCCTCTACCTGGTCTATGGCAATTACTTTCCTTCTCTCTCCTCCTCCCCCCACCCTTCTGCCTTCTGGACATTATGGTTTGCAATACAGAAATACAGATACTGAGAGATTATCATGTTTGTTCCTTTACCTACTTTCACACACAGTTCTTTTTTTTTTTTAAACACAGGACTTTTATTTTATTTTATTTTTATTTTTTTGCTTTTTGGGTCACACCTGGCGATGCACAGGGGTCACTCCTGGCTCTGCACTCAGGAATTAAACCTGGTGCTGCTCAGGAGATCATATGGGATGCTGCGAATTGAACCCGGGTCGGCCGCGTGCAAGGCAAACGCCCTACCCGCTGTGCTATCGCTCCAGCCCCCACACACAGTTCTTATCCAGAGCGATCATTTCCAACTCTCTTTGTCATAGTGGTTCGTTCCTTTTCTCTCCCAACTGCCTTCTCCCCCAGCACTTGAAACAGGCTTCCACTCACAGACCAGTCCTCCTGGCCCTTGTTTCTACTGTCCTTTAGTAGTAGTCTCAAATAATTTTTTTATATCTCACAAAAGAATTCAATCATTCCATTTCTTAGAATTTGTTTTAAAACATTTTAAACAAATGTCAAATTTCAAATGGTATTATTTAAGACATAGTATCTAGACTATTTCAGCACCAAAGAAATTTGCATTTAAGAATCTGGAAAAAATAAAGATTAAAAATTTCCAGTGATATTACCTCATTGTTTTGGAAAAATAAACATTCATTTCTCACCTTTAAGCACTTTGAAGATACGCACACGTCAGTAATTGAAATATTTTTGAAGTCTTCATTGTAAACAAAGTTGTAGCAATTTGAAGACATTAAAGAAGTTGCTGACTTAATGTCTTCAATCAAATGTTTATAGGGATCTTTTTGAAGTCGAGCCAGGCCTTTCAGTATAACATAAAATCCATCATTTCCAAATACTGAAACAAAGAAACAAAAAACTAAAAAGGTATTCTTTACTTCTTAGGGTATTCAACAAAGACTTTCATAATAACTAAAACACATTTTACACTTGCTTCACTATCAGCAGATTCCTCATGTAGTACTTTGGTATCCACAAATGATTTACTAAAAATAAAAGTGGCTGGAGAGATAGCCCAAAGAGTTGCAGTGTGTGTACTGCATATGGAAAAAATCTAAATTTGATCGTCGATACATCATGGATCCTCAAAGACTGCCAAGGGCAACCTCTGAGCACCCAGCCAGAAGTATCTCGCAAGTACTTTCATGTAAGACCCCCAAACAGAAATTGAAAAATTAAAAATGAGGGGCCGGAGAGATAGTACAGCGGGTAGGGCGTTAGTCTTGCATGCAGTTGACCCATGTTCGATCCCCAGCATCCCATATGGCCCCCCCCAGCACCACCAGGAGTAATTCTTGAGTGCAGAGCCTAGGAGTAACCCCTGAATATCGCTGGGTATGACCCAAAAAGTGAAAAAATAAATAAATTAATTAATTCTATTTATAAAATAAATGATGAATAAATAAAATAAATAAAAATAAGTAAATGACATGTTTACACATTTGCTTCTGTGGCCTGGAGGCTATACCCAGCTGTGCACGAGACTTATGTCCGGGTCTGAGTTCAAGAATCTCTTCTGTTAGTGCTTCAGAGATCAGATGCAATGTGTCAACTGAACAAAGGCTCCCAGTGTGTAAGCCAAGCACCTTAGAATTGCGCTATCTCTCTTGCCCGTATTGACATATTTGGACCATATTTTTCTGGTATTTAATGATCAATTCTCTAGGAAAATTGACAGATCCTCGGAAAGATTCATAGGAACATAATATACTTTAAAAGATTTAAGCTATTACAAGAGGGCCAGAACTATAGTGCAGAAGGTAGGGCATTTGCTTTGCATGGGGTTTATCTGGGTTGGATCCCCATCATCGCATATGGTTCCCCAAACCCCACTAGGAGTAACTTCTGAGGAGCCACAAGTAGTCCCGAAACAGCAATAAAAATGATGTTATAATAAAAATAGGACCTAAACTTGAGCTTCTAGATAAACTTAATTAATCCTTGATCTTTGAAAACTATGTAGCTCCCCCTCGAAAATTTCATTTAATCATTTTATAGACCATTATACCTATTAAATTTTACTTATCTTCATTTCATCATGATAATAAAAGAGAGTTTGGAGAGGAACTTAAAGCTTACTTGGAAAGAGGTATTTCTCTCCATTATTTCTCCTGTGCTGTTAAGACACTCCTCAATCTGTCATCTAATTTAATTAATTTTTAGGGTTTAGCTTTATGCCTATTGGTCTAGAAAACATGTATCTTTTAACAAGTAAAATAAAATTAATTCAAGCTATTTGAATCCTATCTTGGGGGACTGAGGATCAGGTGACACCCGATAGCACAGGGGAATACTCCCCACTTACTGCTCACAGGTTGGTCCCATTGGTGCTGATGTGGATACAGTGCCAATGGACCAAAGTTGGGGCTCCTGGTTGGAAAGCATGCACTCTGGCCCTTCAAGTTCTCTCCCTGGCCCTAAAACTTGAACTTTTGAAAAGGCAGATAACAGGAATTGGATGGTTTCGCTCCATTTCTCAACTGTTTACATGATAAGACTGTCACTGATTATTTCATGTGCAGAGATATTTTCTTACACTGTTCATTCATTTTCTATAAAAAGAAAAATGATACACTGACTTCAGGGATTAACTGCATTTATTTTTATGCCAAAAGTATGCAAACCCTTACCTTCTCTTCTTCGTTTCTGAACTATTTACCAGTTAGATCTCTCAGTCACCTGTTGTACATGGTAGTTACTTGGAAAAGTGATTTTTGTCTTCTTTAAAGTAAGGATTGTGTGCACTTGAATGCTCACACTTAAAACAATTAAGGGAGAAAATCATCACTCTCTAAATAAATAAAATTTATGGTGTGAGGGTATATTCCTTTAATAAGTATCAGGAAAGCTTTTTGAGAATTATGTTATTATAAGTATTTATGATATAAAATGTAAAATTTGTATAGAAAAGGCAATTGGGGGAAATATTCTAATATGTATAGTTATATTCTTTTAGTTTTTCAGTTAAATTATTTTGTTTGGTTTAGGGGCCACAATTGGCATTCCTTAGGCTCACTCCTAGTGGGGCTTTGGAAGACTGTAAGAGTCCTGGGAATTGAACCTGAGTAATCTGCTCTACCATCTCTTTAATCCCTTTGTTTTAATTTTGTATAGTTCACTGATACTTGTTAACATAAAATAAAAGTTATACAAGTAGCTGGTTTATTATGATTCATCACAAAACACTTGATAGAGGTTTAAGATTAAAATCATTTAAAATAATTTCCAGACCTATGTGCAAAGTGAGATAAACTTTGGGTTGACTCCTGCATGCAAATATTTGGAAATAAAAATCATTCAAACAAAAATGAAACATTATGACCTGACTCTTGCCCACATGCCTGCTGTCTTCCCCAGGGTCCCTAGGAAGGGATAGGCTCCAGCTTCCCTCCCCACCACGAGCAGAGGCCAAAGACCACCGGAACCTAGCTCCAGCCATGCTCGAGGCCCCTCTCCATACGTTCGGACAGGCCTCACACATGAAGGTACCAGCAGAGGAACCCAGGTGTGTGTAATCCCATCAACGGCCAACATCCAGAGACTTAAAAGCAAGCTCCCAGAAGCACGTGGCTGCAAAGCAGCCGCACAATATCTTGTAGTCTGCTTCTCCCTCTGGGAGAAATTGGCAAGCTTCTGAGAGTTTCCTGCCCACATGGGACAGCCTTCCAAGCTTCCCATGGTGTATTCATATGTTAAATCCAGTAACAAGCTGGATCTCATTCCCCTGATCCTGAAAGAGCCTCCACTGCGACATCATTAGGAGAGCCTAGTTGAGAGGTTACTGAGCCAGTTCGAGAAAACAAGAAATCGACAATTAACGGGATTTCATGACACATGATCCGTGATAAATTATACGCACTCACATACATACATATACATATGTGTGTGTGTGTGTGTATATATATATATATATATATTTATCTGAGAGCCACAGACAGGCTTTTCACTTTCATCATTATTATTCAACCTGGTGCTGGAAGTGCTAACCACTGCAATAAGGAACCAAATCCAGAAATCAATCAAACTATTATTATTTGTAGATGATATAATATTATACATATGAACTCAAAAACTCCATTACAAACTCCTGAAAATTATAAACCTTTACATTAAAGTCATAGGCTACAAAATTAATGCATAACAACTGTCCTTTCTTATACATAAAGAATGATGGAGAATAGAATTTTTTTAAAAGACCCCATTCCTGAATGGATCGAAAACAAAATATTTGACTATCAAAGAGTCAATCTAAAAATGGAGGTCATAAAACCTATTTAATTAAAATTGTAGTTCACTTCTAAAAGAAACAAGAAACTATAAAATGGAAATATATTTCTTTTTTATGAAGGATTCACATAATTAAAATAACCATGTCACCCTAAGTAATTTAGAGATGCAATGTGATCCCCATCAAAATTCCCATGGAATCTTTCAAAGATATGAAACAAATATTTCTAAATTGTATATAGAACTATAAAATTCCCCAAATATTTAAGGAAATTCTAAGAAAAAAAGAAGACATCCTCTAATAAGAGGTATTGGATTCACAGACCTGAATCTTTACTACAAAACTAGTAATAAAAGCTGTTTGGTACTGGAACAAAGACAGAATTCAAAAGAATACAATTGAAAGCCCAGATGGAAACTATCAAATGTGTGGGCAGTGAATTTACAACAAAGAGGCGAGGTGTATGAAGCAGAACAAGGAGATAGATGTTCTTCAAGGAATGGTGCCAAGGAAACCAGTTAGTCAGGTACAAAAAAAATAATTTACATTCTTATCATACACAAACGTCAATTGAAAATGGACAAAAGACTTCAATATTAAGCCTGCTTCTATAAAATACATTGAATGAAATATAGGCAGGGCTTTCCAAGTTTTTGGACTCCTCACAGAAATCTTCAATGATTCAATCTCACTGGCAAAGAAAACCAAAAGCAGAAATAAACAAACACAACTACATCAAATTCATGTGTCTGCACTCAAAAGAGATTTAAAAAAAAGATACCCTACTGACTAAAATAAGATATGCCTACAGTACCCATCAGATGCATAATTAATACCCAAAATATGTAAAAACTCCCAAACCTTCACAATAAAACCACCTCATCGAAAAATGGGAAGGTTGGATGTGGAGAGTTAGTAAAATAGGTTTGGCTCTTGGCTTGCATGGGTCAACCTGGATTCCATCTCCAGGAACACATATGGTCCTCTGGGCATCACCAGGAATGATCCCTTAGAGCCAAGCGATGAATAAGCCCTGAGCACTGCATGAGTGTGGTCCCCAAGACCCCTATTTTTTCTGCTAAAAACAGTTAATAAACATTCTTGGGGCTAAGGAGGTAGCTCAGGAGTCAGGGCGCACAGACACTTCCATCTTCAGTTGAATTTCTGGCAAGACATATTTCTCTGAACATCACCCGGTCTGTCTCTGGGGGTCCCCAGCCAGCACTGCTAGTTATGGGTTTGTTATTTCCAGATACCACAGGGCCTAAAATGTATCCTTGCACCCCAACATTGAGTCATTCGGCCCCACTGCTGATTATCATTTGAAGTGTCTCCACCCTTCTCATGCCCCCCTGGGCAATGCTAAGGAGGGTTTCCCCAAAAGGACCTAAAAAAAAATTCTAATTTAAAACATTTTTGCTCACATGAATAACATGCAAAACTCAGGCCAGATCTTTGATTTGAGTAAAATATTTCATTTGTTTAGCTAGATTCTTGTTATTGGACAGAAACTGTAATAAGTGAACCTATTATACAGAGTGCTTTAAAGCTAGTGAGGAAGTAGAGAGAACCTGGCAAGCCAGAAATCAAATTATGAAACAGATTTACTGATCTTCAATATTTGCAAAGAGAAAGAATTAGAAAATTAGAGAAACATTGGTCCATTTTCCTGACTTTCAAAAAACTGTAGTGTTTAGAATGTCTATCAAGTCAAATTCATGTTTCAAAGTTACTGTCACTGTCATCCCGTTGCTTATTGATTTGCTCAAGCGGGCACCAGTAGCATCTCCATCGTGAGACTTGTTACTGTTTTTCACATATCGAATATGCCACAGGCAGTTTGCCAGGCTCTGCTGTGCGGGTGGGATACTCTTAGTAGCTTGTCGGGCTCTCTGAGAGGGACAAAAGAATCGAACCCAGGTCAGCCAAGTGCAAAGCAAAAGCCCTACCCACTGTGCTATCGATCTAGCCCTTATTTCTTTAAAATTTTGCCGCAAACATTTGCAACTTGCTAAACATAGTAATGAATGCCACTTGATGTAAAATGTCTCGTTAATCATCAAGACAAGAAAATAATGACATTGTCCCTTGAAAGTTGTTGCGGTCTAATCAAACACAATGAACTCCCAACAGAACTCTCAACAGAAATTCTAGGGAATAAACTCCCAACAGAAAGTCTAGGGAATCTCCAAACAAGTACCGATGCACTGGATAATTAAGGACAAGGGCAGTGGAACATCCTATTTAAACTTCTTAAATGATAGCAGTACAAAGTAGGATCACTTGTGAACCACTGACCTGTTTGGTAACAAGATAATACTTTATGCTTATGAAATACTCTATATAAAGTTTGACGAATAAAATAAGCCTGAGAACTAAAACACCTGAAACACGGAAGACTGTATTTTAACTCCTGCAGGCACAACACGCCTGCTGTCGGGAGAAGGCCTAGCCAACATGAGGCCAATCGGAAGAAGGCCACCTTCCAAAGCACTGCTCAGAAATGGCTCTTACTGACGCCAGAGTTCTTAGGGTACAAATGGACAAAATAGTCACATGAATATGATAAAGGTGGTGGTTGTGTATCACTACAGGTTGACATTTTTTGCTTCCTTCATGAGTTCTTCAATCATCTTCTTAGTGGATATTTGGATGTCTATAAGTTTTGAGTCTTCGATGTATAGTTCATCCCCTGGTAAAAGCTGGAGCATTCCATCAGCAGTTGTTAATGTAATGGGCATTCTTCAAAAAACTAGAAATTGAGCTTCCACAAGATACTACTCAGCAATACCACTCCTGGGAATATATCTTGGGGGTGCAAAGAGCACAGTAGAAATGACATCTGCACTTGTATGTTCATTGCAGCACTGTTCGCAATAGCCAGAATCCAGAAACAACCCAACTGTCTGAGAACCGATGACTGGTTAAAAAAACATGGCTCATCTACACAATGGAATAATATGCAGCTTTTAGAAAAGATGAAGTCATGAAATTTTCTTTTAACTGGATGGACATGGAGAGTATCATACATAAAATGACTGCATTCATTTGTGGAATATAAAATAACATGATGAGACTAACACCCAAGGACAGTAGAGACAAGAGCCAGGAGGATTGCTCAATAGTTGGAAGCTTGCCTCATGTGCTGAGGGAGAGGATAGTTGGGATAGAGAAAGAACCACTACGTCAATGATGTTTGGAGGGATCGTTTGGGATGGGATATGTGTGCAGAATATAGACAAAGGACTAAACATGATGGCCTCTCAGTATCTGTATTGCAAACCATAATTCCCAAAGTAGAGAATGAGATGAGTAAAAAGGAAAATGCCTGTTTTAGAGGCAGTGGGTGGAGTGTGGTGGGGTTGGGGCAGTGTTTGGGGGGGGTATACTGGGGACATTGGTTATAGAAAATGTTCATTGGTGGAGGGATGGGTATTTGATCATTGTATGACTAAAACTCAATCATGGAAACTTTGTAAATGTATCTCAAAGTGATTCAATAAAATTTAAATACATATATGTAGCTCATCTATTATTCCAACTCACATAATATTTAAGTTTGCACTATACCAGTAAATCTCATAGTCCCAAATGGCATCCATTTTTATCTTCCAATATAGATATGGGTGTTAGACCTTAGAAGCAATCTTTTAGTGTTAGCATATGTGTGGTATTTTAATAATGTTTGCTTTGGGGAACCTTCTGGGAAAATATGTTTAGTGGTTTTTAGACATATAATCTGTAGTCATTTAAAAATTCCTTTGTTCTTGTTAAGTCCCATCACCAGGCATATTTTCCTTGTTTATTATGTTTGACATTTTTTGGGAGTATGTTCCTTCTTCAAATCCTGGTGGTACATGGTCCAGGCTGTAGGCCTGATGAGTCAGTGCTGGTCCATTTTGTGGTGTGATAGAACCAGCACTCTAGTTCTAACCAGAACCAACCTAAAGAACCAACGTGAGTTCTAGAGGGCTGCCGTGATGAAGCTATACAGAGTCAGGGGTTGAAATTGGGCTGTCCAACTCTTTGAGCTAATTTCCCTATCATGTTGGCCTTTAGAAATCTTAGGGATGGTTGGTTGTATTTTGAGGACAAGTCTGGATCATGCACTGGAAGGGGTAATTTTTCTAAAAGCTGCATATTATTCCATTGTGTAGATGAGCCATGTTTTTTTAACCAGTCATTGGTTCTCAGACAGTTGGGTTGTTTCTGGATTCTGGCTATTGAGAACAGTGCTGCAATGAACATACAAGTGCAGATATCATTTCTACTGTGCTCTTTGCACCCCCAAGATATATTCCCAGGAGTGGTATTGCTGAGTAGTATCATGTGGAAGCTCAATTTCTAGTTTTTTGAAGAATGCCCATATTGTTTTTCATAAAAGGATGGACCAATCGGCATTCCCACCAATAATCAATAAGAGTCTCTTTCTCTCCACATCCGTGCCAGCACTGGTTGTTCTTGTTCTTTTTAATGTGTGCCAGTTTCTGTGCTGTAAGAGCATTTTTTCATGTGTCTTTTGGGCATTTGGAACAGTTTCTGTTCCATCAGTGCTTTTTTTGAGGCTCAGAAGCTTATGAGTTTAATGTAGCCCCATTTATTTATGTGCATTTCCACTTGCTTGGTCAGTGGTGTTTCATCCTTAAAGTTGCCTTTAGCTTCAATGTCATGGAGGATTCTGCCTACATTTTCCTCCATGTACCTTATGAATTCAGGTCTGATAATGAAGCCTTTAGTCCATTTTGACCTGACTTTTGTGCCTGGCATTAGAAGGAAGTCTGAGTTCATTTTTTTTGCATGTGAGCTACATACATTTTAAACCATCATGCAACATGTTTTTACCCTGAAACACTTTATATCTGTATCATATGTACAAAGTTTTACTGTTAAGAATTACAAAGAGAGGGCTGGAGAGATAGCACAGCGGGTAGGGCGTTTGCCTTGCACGCAGCCGACCCGGGTTCAAATCCCAGTATCCCATATGGTCCCCTGAGCACGGCCAGGGGTAATTCCTGAGTGCAGAGCCAAGAGTAACCCCTGTGCATCGCCAGGTGTGACCCAAAAAGCAAAAAAAAAAAAAAAAAAAAGAATTACAAAGAGAACAAATAATGCAAGCTTATTTTATAATATTTATTAACTATTATGTGCAAATGCTGCTGAATTTATATTTTATCATATTTCAGATAAAGAAAATATGTTAATCTCAGTCCTGATGTTTAGTGAGTGGGTTAAGGGTCATATGCACAACTTTGGGAGGCAGGAAAGCTTGAGATAAGGTCATATCACAAAATGTTATGGTATCTAGTGGTAGAAATAAGAATCATTTTATCTGCAATAATAAATATCAGTAACTCTAACACAGAAAGAATGTATTTTTCCTGATCCAAAATTATATGGGGTTGAACATTTTTAAATAATTATCAAAAGTTCTTATGGTATAAAAGACAAGAAAAAATAATCTCAGAGAAGATTTTAGAAAAACATCTACTCTCATAAAATACAATTTCCTGGAGTATTCTGCACTATTTTTGGATTTTTAAATAGATTACTGGTGGGGCTGGAGCGATAGCACAGCAGGTAGGGCATTTGCCTTGCACGTCACCGACCTGGGTTCGATTCTCAGTATCCCATATAGTCCCCTGAGCACCGCCAGGGGTAATTCATGAGTGCACAGCCAGGAGTGACCCCTGTGCATTGCCCAGTATGACCCAAAAAGCAAAAAAAAAAATTGAATTTGGAATTTTTCAGGCATTAAAGTAGGGAAGGAGCTAATTTACCTTATGACTTATATACACCTGATTTCCTCTAACATTGGTCATTTTACTAAAATACAGAAATTCAAAACTGCATATCTCTTCATTTTCAGCAATGGAAAACAAATTATCAACTGCTTCCTTTTCAGTATGCTCGACTTTGTGGGGGGAAACTCCAAACAATAATAGTGAGTTTTTTGTTGAAATATTGAATGTAATCAAAGTAAAGAGAAAGTAAAGTGAAATTTATTAGCTACACAGGAGGGGGTGGGGGTGGGGCTGGGAGGTGGAGGAGGTATACTGTGATTCTTGGTGGTGAAATATGTGCACTGGTGAAGGGATGGGTGTTCGAGCTTGTATAACTGAGATTTAAGCCTGAAAGCTTTGTAACTTTTCACATGGTGATTCAATAAAAATAAAATAGAATAAAAAATAAAGAAATAGATTACTTGTTCTGAGAAAATAATATGGGGATTAAAGCATACCACATCCTCAGAACAAATGTTTGGTTGAGTATCACTAGGAGTTTCCCTAGGGATCCCTGAGCACCACTTGGGACACCTCCTGCCCCCAAATATACATATACGTATGTATATATACTAAATAATCAAATTAATTTGTTGTTGAAGGTTGCTAGCAAAAATCCTGGTGGAAATCTACCTCGAGGCATGAAAACCCCTAATATCTGCTTGGGTCATTTGGTTATTTATAACATTATTCATGGGCAATACAAAATTATCAATTTCCGATTAACCTGCTCTATTTGGTGAAACATTCATTAACTGGTATTAGTTCAATGCGATGGCTTTAACTTCTCCATGTGTGTGAGGTGTTTGCTCTGAGCTGCTATTATCAGCATTGCTACACACAACTGCTTTTCTAGGTTCGCGTGGTCAGTCTGGAGAGACTCTTTGTGATGCTAAGTATGGAAAATAACTGCTCACAGCAGTAAATTGTTCTGAACACAATTAAATATTTCAGTAGCTGTCTCCTCAAAGTGGGAAACTCATCACTGCTTCTGTGAGGTTTATAGAAGTCAAGCAGTGGGAGAGTATAGCACCTGGCTTTCAACTCACCATCACTTTGCAGCTGAATGATCCTGCGCATTGTTGTAAGTTATCAAACAAAGATGTTCAAATCCATTTGTTACTTTTTACATCCTCAAATCTTCCATTAAATGCCTCAATTAGTTTTACACATTTTCGAGCATGTGTTATAAAAGATTTATGTCCTTCCAGAGTGGGAAAATGCATCGTGCTATTCATTTCAAGTTGAACTTTCTACACCTTTCATTTAGCTTCCAATGATTTCAGGCAAGGAGCTGAGAAGCTGTTTGGGGACCTGCAGCCTGCCTGAGAAGTAGTCAGGACAGTCACCATGAAAGCTAGATCACATAGTCACTTACTATCACTGACTGCCCTGAAGGATATCCCTTAATCTCCATGAACTGCTTGACTTTATCCTACATTTCTTATCTTTGTTTGGTTTTAGTTTGGGGGCCACATCTGGTAATGCTCAAGCATTACTACTAACTCTGCAGTCAGGGATTATTATTCGTGATGGTGCTCAGGGTACCATATGGGATGCTGGGGTCAAACCAGGTTAGCTGCATACAAGACAAACACTCTACCTGCTGTACCTGCTCTGGGCCCTCATCCCACAACTCTAAACTCTCTTGCTCCCACAAATTAGCCACTGCACTTCACCCTGATAAACGTCATTTGTATCATTTGTATCACTTGTAGTTCCGTTAATCTTCAATTTGCTCGAGTGGGTGCCAGTAACGTCTCCATTTGTCCCTGTCGTAAGCCAGTGTAGCCCAATGATATCTGCTCGCTCCAGGAAAAGAAAGAGCCTCAAGTCATTCATTCAGGAATTTGACGAAGAAATCTGACCATTTAGTTGGTGGGTGGCCACGAGGTCTTCTGACATCCCGTGGAATCCAGTTGGTAACAGCTCTAGTCCAACGGTCGTCTCTGAATCGCATTACATGACCGTCCCATCTGATTTTTGATGCCCTGGCAAACAAGACAGCATCCCTGATTTTTGACCGTTGACGGAGGTCAGAACTCCTGATAAAAAAGATCTCCAATTTCTGATTCTGTAACTCTTTAAACCCACAGCTCTCCAACCCTGTGTTTTCCACAGGTTTATGCATGACACAACTGTTGACCTAACCATGGCTGGAGTTCTAGATGAAGAAAGGCCACTTTTCAAATAGTAGCTCAAGTTTTTTCACTGATAAAACAAGTCTCTCAGATAAGTCTTCACCTCTTGGGAGTGCCATGCATTGCCTCCAGGGTCTTCCACTCCATTCAGATGTCATACTCCGCAGTGATCCCACAAAAGAAAACCACGTGTCAGGCAGTATTTGTCATACCACTGTCTGTCTCATCACCAACCAGTGGGGGTAAACATGGAATATCTATAGCAGACAAGAGCTCTTTCACATGAGATCTCAGCTTCCTTGCTATTAGCTCACTCACTACGTAACCTATTTGAATGACATTCTTGAAGCACCGTTGATGTCACCATGAGGTCAAGAAAACAGGTTGTGTTTCCCAACTCCACAGTAAAGCATTGAATCCATCCACATTTGAGCCCCCAAGTCATTGAATTTAGCATTCTGTAAAATAGTGCTTGCTCCAATTGAGCTTTTCTCATTGCTGCTAATGGACTGCCGTAAACAAGACACATATGTTTGCCTTTGACTTTAAGGATAAAAGTAATCCTTTTAAAAAATAATTAATGAAAAATAACCTCCAGCAAGCACAAAAAATCATTTGTTCATTTCTCTGGGAAAGAGAGACAGACTGCACCAACTTTTCTGTTCTTTGTAATTAACATTTCAAGGATGTCATATTGCTTCAAGTTTTATTTTTGGTTCTGGTTTTGGGTTTGGAAGGCACACTTTGTGGTCTCAGGGGTTGCTTTCTTCTCTCTCCTTGGAGCTCTCTCGATAATGCTCTGGGGTCAATCTAGAGACAAGAATTGAACCTGGATCGACTGTGTGCAAGGGGACCACCTTAGCCCCTGTCCATGTCTCTGACCCATATTCAGTGTCTGTTGCCAGGGACGGGATGATTTTATTTGGTCACTGTTCTGATTTTTCACCTTGAATTTGAAAGGTACCCAACTATCATATCATCCACCAGTGAGGTCTTTTCTGTGTACAGTAATTTCCTTAGTCTTCATCCAAGATGCAGTTTTGCAAGAGTTGGTGATTTCCATGTGGAAATAAATGAGATTGCAGTTATCACCTGTGTTGACAAAGAAGTCTATGGCATCCAATATCAGGCCATTGGCCCTGCAGAACTAGATACAGTCAAAGGTTAAGACCCTTGTCTTTCCTGCAGCCAACTATGACACTTTGGGATTCCTTGCACTACATGGCATTCTGAGCAGCACTGAGAGAGAAAGAGCACGAAGAACAAAGTCAGGGGAAGCCCCTAAATGCAGCTGGGTTTGGCACCTCCATCCCCCCATCAAAAACAAATAAGTCAGGGAGACTAAAGTTCACAGTTTTTTGATAGTGTGTTAACTGTTTCTATAAGTATACTTGCAGTCTGACTCGCATTATAGGCAAACAGGCTGCTGCAGTTAGCATACAAGAAGCACGTGATCATCTCATACATGTGCTATCTACCCTTAAAATGAATGCTGTTTGATTCTTGTCCTACAAGATTTATGTTGTCATTATCATAATTTACAACAAAAATTTAGGATGAAATATATACATGTCAACATATATTTAGTCTTATATATATGATTTATTGAATTTTGATTCGTTATCATTAGGAATAGATGTCTTTTACACAAATCATAATAAACAGAATATCCCAATCTATCATGACCTTACACTTGAGAAATAATGGTATATTTTGGTTGAGTTTAGAAAGCTCTTAGAATGCAAATAAATAAATAAATAAGATAATAAACATGGACAACAGTCATATTAGATGTAACGAAGGAAAAAGAATGAAGTAATTAGAAGCATATTAGGTTTCCATACCTAAAAAATCTGATATTAAAAATCCTGCTGGGAAAAAGAAATGTTTTTTTTCTCAAAAACACTGTGAGGAGAAGAAATCTAGTTTTATTAGTACATATATGTTCTACATCTTTTATTTAAAAAAAAAAACTTTTTCAATATACCTTGACAGTCATTCCATTTTAGAATACATAGATTTAACCTCAATAGACATTCTTATATACACTAAAATATAAGATTATCTACAACATAAACTCCTATTCCTAAGTAACAGAATTTCTGTTTTTTTTTTAATGCTGTTTGCCTCCTCCACCCAGACCCCCCATTTTCTAGTAGTTTGGCAGTCTGCCCCCAGAGCCATGTAATCCCATCAACGACCAAAATCCAGACTATAAAATAATTCTCCTGAAAGCTCGAGGCCGCATTCCCGCATTCTGGGCTGCATGACCTCTTATAACTTAGTTCTCCCTCTCAGAGAACCTGGCAAGGTACTGAGAGCATCCTGCCCACATGGCAGAGCCTGACAAGGTCTCCATGGTGTTTTCAATGTGCCAAATACAGTAACAATGATGGGGCTCATTCTTGAAAAAGCCTCCAATTCGACACCATTGGGAAAAGTAACACCACTGGAAGTAAAGAGAGTCTGCTAAAATCTCAGGGCTAGGACGAAAGGAGATGTTACTGGCGCCCTCTCAAGAAAATCGATGATCAATGGGATGACAGTGATACAGTGACAATGATTGAATTCTGAGTCCTGTGTAATGTTGGCAGGCTAGATAAAAGAATCCCAGAGCCTTGTACATCCCACAAGTAAAATTTTTCTCACTCCTGATCTAGACCATCTTCTCTGATGATAATTAAATAGAATGAACTTCTCTGCTAAGGACAACCTTTATAGTTGTTAGAATAAATAACATAAAAATTATTCTGTACATAAAAATTAAATAGTTATTATAGCTGTGCACTAAATTAAAATGATTGGAAACTTATTACTTAAAACATAACCATTTTTGGTGGAACATTTTCCCCTCTGTATTTATATTTTAGCATAAGTCTATGTTAGGATAGCACTGTAGCACTGTAGTCCCGATGTTCATAGATTTGCTCGAGCAGACACCAGTAACATCTCCATTGTGAGTCTTGTTACTGTTTTTGGCATATCGAATACACCACGAGTAGCTTGCCAGGCTCTATCTTGCAGGTGGGATACTCTCGGTAGCTTGCTGGGCTCTCCAAGAGGGACAGTGGAATCGAACCTGGGTTAGCTGCATGTAAGGCAAACGCCCTACCCACTGTGCTATCGCTCCAGCCATGTTAGGATGTTAGGATAAATGACTTAAAATATTTCCTCCTTAAACATTTAGTCCAGATCCAAATATCAAGTTATAGCACAGTTTAATTCTTAGTGTATTAGATTTGCTACATTTTTTTGCTGTCATGGTAGAAATTATTTGACTCATTTCCCTAAATGGAATAAAATTGGGGAACAATACATCATTTTGATACTTTTCCTTTGTTCTTTGATTTTTTTTTTGTGTTTGAACTTTTTTGGGAGGAGTGGGACTGAGGTTAGGCGACACTAGGCTGTGCACAGGGATCACTCCTGGTAGTGCTCTGGGGAAGCTGGGAATCAAACCAAGGTCCCATATTTTCTCTTCAATACCTAGAACTTTTAATATGTGCAAAAATTGATTAAGCAACAACACAAAGGTTTCAGTTTATGAAACTAATTACTACAATCATCTGTAAAAGTCACATATTGTAACCCTTTTATTTCTTTAAAATAAAAAATAAAAATTAAAAAATTTTATTTTTTAAAATTTTTTCACAGTATTGTTTGTAGACAAAGATTAAAATTTACATTCTACAATAAGTCCATCTGAGTCATAAAAACAATATACTGCACCAAGAATTTTCTAATTCTTGGTAACAGTCTCACATTGCAGATCTGAGCACTTCCAGTATTCCTTCGTATTGTAGAAGTGCAGGAGTTTAATTTTACTTATTGAAAATATGTATTCACTAGAGATATAGTGTGAGAGATAAAGGGTAAGATAAAGGTTAAGAGAATATGGTTTGGCATGAAATTCAAATTTCTAGGTCTACTCATCAAGAGTAATGAGCTACGAGATTCAATTTAACTCTTCAAACACTAAAAAGAAATATTGAGGTCCATCCTGCATAGTTTAAGTTTCTGTGTATCAAATGATTGACAAGTGTAAAAGTATTTTACACATCATAAAACAGTTATATAAATAAGTAAAGAAAAGGCAATCAACTGTGTCACATAGAGCTGCTACTTGAGAAAGGAAATCACTAGGATACATAATGTTTCAGAAGTTATTTATTGTTCAGGAAATATTTATTCCAGACTGGCACATTGAGGTCTTAGTATATTCTGATATTTTTTAAATCACTTTTTAAAAACCAATTTACAAATATGTTTCTTCAGAAAAAACACTTCAGTTTGTTTTATTTTAATGTTAAACAGATTTATTGTGGGAAATTGGCATCCAGTTTTTTAGCATGTAATGAATATACTAGTGATCTCTATTTTAAGTAGCTTGTAATTTTTAGCTACTTTATGAAAGCATTCATATATTTGAATAATATTGAATATATAACAAAAATACTACCATGTGGATGAACATTAAAAATGCTAAATGGGTACTGGAGCAATAGTATAGCACTTGCCTTGTACACTGCCCACCCAGGTTCAATCCCTGGCTTCCCATATGATCCCCCAAGGCTTCCAGGAGTGATTCCTGAGTGCAGAGACAGGAGACAGCCTTGGACAAAGCAGGGTGTGCCCAAAACAAACAATCAAAAACTTGCTAAATGGAAGAAGCCAGATATAAAGATAAGGCACATATTTCTATTAATCCATTGGTATACATGTCTAAGACTTGTAAGTCCATAAAGCGGATGGAAGACAACAAGGATGATTCTACAACAGTTTGGTATACTAAATACCACTAAATTATATGCTAACTATATTATTATTGATTATAATTTATAATAATTATTCCACATAAATTTTACTTTAATTCACTCTAAAAAGTGTAAAAATAATTTTTTCTGTATACACAAAGACATGTGCAACCATCTTAATCTAGAGTTAGAATATGTTTTCTCTTTTTAAAAATGTGGGATGTTTTGTTTTGTTTGTTTTGGGACCATATCCAGAATAATCCATGGTGCTTCCTCCTGGCTCTGCACTCAGGGATCACTCAGGGGACAATCTGGGATGCTCGGGATGGAACCCAGGTGGGCTGTGAGCAAGACAAGTGCCCTAGCTGCTCTATTATATCTCCATGCTCCAGAAAACTTAGGTACAAGTTTTCAATCTGCTATTATTTAATTCCTCTAGTATGAAACTAGGATCAGAAGCTGGCATTAAATGGTAGTACTGTATTTAATGTTTGAGGAGCTGCCAAACTGTTTTCCAATGTGGCTTTATGAGGGGGGTGCGGGGTAGCAGGACGCTGATAGCCACATCAGCTTGACTCCTTCCAGCCCCAGACCCCCCAAAAGAGAAGCATCACAACATAAGCCACTATTTGTTCCTCAAAATCACAAATTTGTGGACAGAGCAACAATACAGTGGGTAGGACACTTGCCTTGCAGGCTGCCAACCTGGGTTTAATCCTTAGCATCTCCTATTGTTCCCTGAGCCCACTAGGAGTGACCCTTGAGCACAGAGTCCAGACTAAGCCTTGAGCACTGCTGGGTGTGGCTCACAAACAAATCAACAACAACAAAAACCTGAAGATCACAATTTTGTCCCCAGTTAGGAGGACCCGGTAAGCCTTCCCCTCTTCATGTCTCCTCATGAACATTCAAAGACAACCTAATTCCAATCACCTAGCCACAGAACAACACATAAGAAACACCTTCAGCTACAGAAGTCAATGTGAAAAAAGAAAAAAAACACAGACCCCCCTCATGCTTACTGAGTGAAGATGCTTGCCCAGAAGACACAATGAGTAATAACGATCTATATAATCTCACTGCTAAGGAATTCAGAGAGGAAATATTAAGGATGTTTAATTTGCTCAAAGAAAGAATGGGACAAACCACCAATTCAAGAGAGTATGAGAATAGAAATGAGGAATTACAAACAGAAATAACAGGACAGGGAAACCTGGAAGTTAAGATGAAAAACTCACTGGAAGGCCTCACCAGTGAGTAATGCTGCTGAGGACAGAATCAGTGAGCAACAAGATGGGTTGCAAGAAACCTCCAGACAACAAAAGAAGATAGAAAAAAAAGCTCCAAACTAAATGAACAGCTGACAAGATAATTTTGGAGTAATGTCAAGAGAAAAAAATAAGAATGCCTGGGCTCCCAAAGGGCCAGCACGGCAACCTCTATAAAGCAGCAACACTTTATCACTGTTGAGGAGTTCCCAGAGCTGGATGGTGCATGCAGCCAGGTCCAAGAGGCCGGAAAGGGATAAGGTAAAAGAGACACAAATAAAAATAAACTAAGTCACAACCTAATCAGAACGATGGAAACCATAGAGGGATAGAATATTGAAAGCAAAAAGATCAATGAAGGAAATTATATACAAAGACTGTCTCCAAGATTGATGGCAGACTTACCAAAGGAAACTCTTCCAGCAGGAAGACTGTGGCTTGATACAGTTAAAAAAAAAAAAAAAGACCCTCAATGAAATGACTGTCTCACTAATTACCCAACCTGACTCTGATTCATATTTGAAGAAATACATAACTTCACATATAAATAACAGCTCACGATCTTTATAGACTCAAAACTATCTTTAAAAGAACTACTAAAGAAGCTACTTTAAGAATAGATTGAACGGTTTGGGCCATGTAGCAGCAAATGTTTTGCTAACTTGCTTGATTGCTTTCTGTAACTTGCTAACTTGCTTGATCACTATCTGTAAAACAATACCTTGCAGTATGATCTAAGCTACACAAAACAAGGACCTGTTTCAGGAAATGAAACTGCCCAGACGCCTGGTAATGTCCAGGAAAGGCACGGACATATGGTGAAATTTACTCTAGCAAAGCAGAATGTCATTGATGACCCCCCTTGGTCCTGAAAAATGAGGATGTTGATCAAAGTAACCTTGGAAAAATGAGAAAAATGGGAATAATGATCAAAGTAATCTTATTTACTAAGGTGTATAAAAAGATCCTGAACTCTGTATACGGGGCTCTCTTTCTCTCTCTCTAACCCTCCTCTGCATAGGAGTGAGAGCTGAGTGAGAGCCCCAGCATGCTGGTCTGAATAAATCCCCTTGCTGTTGCAGAAAGAGTTGTCTCGGTCTGTCCTCCGAGCCTCCCGTGGGCAGAGATCTGCTCCACCCTAACAAGATGAATCCCACAAACACACTAAATGTTTGCAGAAATATGGCACAAAACTCTGTAACAATAATCTCTGTCAATGTCAATGTGCTAAGTACACCAATTAAGAGACAAAATGGCAAGATAGATTAGAAAATTGAACCCAAGATTCTCTTGCCTACAAGAAACACATTGGAATAGTGAGAGGAAACTGAGATTCAAAGTCAAAAGTTGGAAGATAATTCTTCAAGCATACAACTCCCACAAGAAGGACTGGGTGGCCAGACTGGTATCAACGGATGTAGATTTCAAGCTGGAAAAGGTGATAAGAGACAGATAAACCACGGTGTGTGGGACTCGGGCTGAGACCTCCAAGCCTGCTCGGATCTGGACTGGACCTCTTCCCCCCAGATTTCCTATTTTCCAGTAGCTAGGCGGTCACACCCAGGACTGCCCCCGGCACCGTGTAATGCCAGCAACAGCCAACATCCAGAGACTTAAAACCAAGCGAGCTGCCATGTGACACCTTATAGTCTACTTCCCCCCTGGGAGAACCTAGCAAGCTACTGAGAGTTTCCTGCCTACATGGGAGAGCCTGGCAATCTCCATGTGGTGTATTCATATGCCAAAACCAATAACAATCTGGGTCTCATTCCCCTGACCCTGAAAGAGCATCCAATGCGGCATCCTTGGGAAGGACGAGTAAAGAGAGGCTTCTAAAATCTCAGGGCTAGGACAAATGGAGACGTTATTGAGATCACTTGAGAAATTCAATGATCATCAGTATGATGATGATGATGATATATATATACATATACACAAATATATATGCATGTGTATGAGATAAATATATACATATATATATCAGAAAGAACCCACATTCATAAACATACATGCAACTAATAAGGGATCATCAAAATACTTAAAATAACTGCTAATGGACTAGAAGAAAGACTGATAGCAACACAATAGTAGTTGGAGATTTCAACATCACTTCTTTCAATTCTCAGTAGATCAACTAGATTAAAACTCAGTAAAGAAATACTTTCTTTGAAGGAAGAAATGGGATAGAAGGGGTGGCAGATATAAATGAAACTTGAAAAATGCTGAATACATATTTTTATCCAATGTGCATGGGTATTCTTCAAGATAAACCACATGTTGGGACATAAAACATACTTCTACAAAGTCAAGAGGATAGAAATTGTATCAACTACTATCTCAGACTTCTAAGGTCAACTTACATTAGAAGGTAACCCCAAAGACAAATGAAGAAACAACTCAAGCACCTAGAAATTAAATAGCTTATGACTGAACAACCAATGAGTTAGAGAGAAAATCAGAGAGAAAATGAAAAGATTCCTGGAAACAAATAAGAATGAGGACACAAGCTATAAGAACATGTGGGACACAGCAAAAGCAGTATAAAAAAGTTACTTTGTAGCCATTCAAGCATTCATCAGGAATAAATAGCCCCCATAAATAACTTGATTGTACAACTGATGAAACTTGAAAGTGACTAACAAAAGGAGCCCAAATCAGAAGGAAGGAAATAATAAAAATTTAGCACATGAATTAATGAACTGGGATTCCAAAAAATCAAATAATCTAAGAGCGATTCTTTGAACAAAATTAAAAAACCAAGAGACCACTAGTAAGACCCAAAAAGGAAGAGAATCCTAATAAACTGAAATAGAAATGAAAGAGGGGATTTTACAACAGACACCACAGAAATTCAAAGGATCATCAGAGATTGCTTTGAGAATCTTTATGTCACAAATTGTGAGAAGCTAGAAGAAATAGATACACTCTTAGACTACTGTGACCTTCCAAGAAAGTATCAACAAAATTTGGAATGCCTGAACAGACCTATCATGATCAAACAAGCTGAAATGGTAATCAAAATTCTTCGTAAAAACAAAAGCCTGAGCTCACATATATTCACTAGTGTTTTCAAACCTTTAAAGAAGATCTACTGCTAATCTCTTTCAGGCTCTTTCAGGAAACTGAAGAAATAGAAAACTCCCAGTTTCTGTAAAGCAAACATCACTTATTATTTATTTTATTACTATAATTTTTTAATGAATCACCATGAGATACACAGTTACAAACTTGGTGATCCTTTCAGGAAAACAACTTCCATCAATGTATCCCACCACCAATGTCCCCAGTGTCCCCAGTCTCCATTCTGCTCACCTCCTGCCCCTCCCCTACAGCCTGCCCCTATGGCAGATACCTCCCTACCTGCATCCCTGCCTCCCTGCCTCCCTCCTTCCCTCTCTCTCTCTCTCCCTCTCTTTCTGTCTTTCTCTCCCCTCTCTCACTTCTGTCCCCTCTCTCACTTCTCTCCCCTCTCTCACTTCTCTCTCTGTCTCTCTCTGTCTCTGTCGCTCTCTGTCTCTGTCTCTCTCTGTTTCTCTCTCTCTCCTTCCCTCCTTACCTCCCTCCCTCCCTCTCTCATTCTCAGTTTAGGCACTGCAATACTGTTAGAGAAAGTGTATCATGCATTATTCTGGTAGCCCACTCCCCTTCCCACTGAGGTAACAGCTTGGTTTGGGTTCTTCTGTCCTGGTCTGCTTTATGATTTATGACCTATTATACATCTCTTCCCAGCATCCAGATTTGGTCACTCAGAGCTTCTGCCTCTAGCTGCCTCCCTGCTTGCCTGTGCTTAGCTACCGCTTATCTTTCTAACTTGCCCTGCACTACAACAGCATATCAAGTCAAGGCATCTCTTAGTTCAAAGGGCACAGGGAAGCAGAGCAAACACTGCCAGTTATGCATACACATCACAATTCCAGTAACAGAGTGGGAAGAAATTAGGATTAGTGGGACCTCTTCATTGGTGTTACCTTTTAATACATCTAATCCAACTTTTAAGAGAAAATATGGGGGTTAGATTTATAGCACAGTGGGTAGGGTGTTTGCCTTGCACGCGGCCAACCCGGATTCGATTCCTAGCATCTCATATGGTCCTCCGAGCACTGCCTTGGATAATTCCTGAGTACATGAGCCAGGAGTAACCCCTAGGCACCACCGGGTGTGACCCAAAAAGAAAAAACTAAAAAGGAAAAGTATGAATTTTGACTGGGTAGTTACTGGGCTGGAGCAATAGCACAGCAGGTAGGGCGTTTGCCTTGTGTGCAGCCGACCTGGGTTCTATTACTCCACCTTCTCGGAGAGCGCGGCAAGCTAACGAGAGTATCCCGCCCGCATGGCTGAGCCTGGCAAGCTACCCGTGGCATATTCGATGTGCCCAAAACAGTAACAAGTCTTACAATGGAGATGTTACTGGTGCCCACTCGAGCAAATTGATAAACATAGGGACGACAGTGGATTGCAGAGCAGTGACTTTTCTGTTCAATAATTCAATACTCCAAATATGACCCCTGCTTATATGACTCACTGTTTAGAAAATAAGATTCAATAACAACATTATAAAAAACAATACTAAGGTTAATGTCTTCTGTACTGTTCTGTGATGGCAGTCACCATTCTTTGTGTTGCATTCATTTTCCCCAAACCTGTTTTTTCTTACCTAAAACATGTTGACAAATCATGTCTTGGATAGGAAAAAGCAAAAATGAATTGTGGATTCTCAATGCATACAGAGCCGGAAAAAGATTCATGGCTAACTTCAAAGAGTCAGTCTTCATGACCTTAGGGACACCTCAGTTACCAGTGAAAGTTTATACACTTTAGGACCAATGGATATTCTTCAAGGCTGAGGATGCCTCTAGTGTAGCCATGGTCTTTACGGCAGGTCTAAATACTTTAATTTCTTTTGCAAGAGTATGCTTTTAAGACTATGGTGACTTGTATATGAAAAATGTGTACTACATTTTTCATGAGACATATCTCAAGAAAGATTTAACTACATTCAGCTTCATTTTCACAAGAGTTGGCTCATTTGGTTTTATAATACGTAAGTGAAATTTAAGGCACGACAGAAAGTAAAGTTGGGAAGGTTAAGGAAATGTTTTTTTAAATGATTACTAGAAGAACACTTTTAGCATTAAAAATAAATATACAAAATTATTAAAGGAGAAGATGTAGTGTTTCTGAGATATAATCTCAAATGTTAGGAGTTAAATAAAATGAAGAAATTCTAAGAGAAACATACTATAAAGCTAAGAGAACTTGGGGCTGGAGCAATAGCACAGCGGGGAGGGCGTTTACCTTGCATGCAGGTGACCCGGGTTTGATTCCCAGCATCCCATATGGTCCCCTGAGCACCGCCAGGAGTAATTCCTGTGCAGAGCCAGGAGTAACCCCTGTGCATTGCCAGGTGTGACCCCTCCCCCCCAAAAAAAAGAAAAAAAAACTAAAAGAACTTAGAATAAAACAGTAAAGGTGATATAGATACAAAAGAGAAAAACCTCTCGCAACAGCAGATAGGCTTCTCGCCTTCTTGCAGCCCACATGAGTTCATGAGTTCAGCCCACAGCACCCCAGGTGGTTTCCTGAGCCCAGCCAGGAGTGATCACTCAGTGCAGAGCTAGGAGTGAGCGCTGAGCACTGCCAGAAGTGGTTACAACACCCTCTTCAAAAAAATAAAAATAAAAGGCTTCCTTATACCATTAGGTTTACAGAAATGTTTTCACACAAGTCTACACAGTATACAAGTCTACACAAGTATACAAGTATAAAATTAATTTTTTTTCTGAAATCAAATTTCAGGTAGCCATTAAATTGAATTCTCAAGCTGAGCTCTTAAGAGTTTTACATTGCCAATCATAAAATGCTCTCCGTCCTAATCACAAAATAAGAGATCCACTGGAAACCTTGATTTAATTTGAAATAATTGTATCTACATCTACATAGCAAGAAATTACTGTATTTCTACTAAACAATGATTTTAGTAATAAATAACCTTTCTGGACTGGACTTTGCACCAGGCTGTTTTCACTCGGGGCGTCCCAGAGGGGGACAGGTGAGAACCCTCCCCGCCCCAAGGGACCCAGCCCCAGCAACTGACCTCCACTACCCAACCGCTGCCATGCTCCAGGCTACTTATAAAACATCCCTTACCCATTTTCTACCATAAATACCATAAATACCACCATACTATGTGGTAATTATGACCATACCATATTTGATGGAGTTCAGACAGTAGACAACCAACAAATCACAGACAGTAATATATGTATATATGTGTATCTCTCTCTTGAAGAGCCCGGCAAGCTACCGAGAGTGTCCTGTCTGCAGGGGCAGGGCCTGGCAAGCTACCTGTAGTGTGTTCAATATGCCAAAAACAATAACAAAAGGTCTCATTTCCCTGACCCCTGACCATTTCCCTGACCCTTGTGAAAGAGCCTCCAATCGTTGGGAAAGACAAGTAAGGGGAGGCTGTTAAAATCTCAGGACTGGAAGGAATAGAGACATTACTGGTGCCCGTTATAGGAAATTGATAAACAATGGGATGACAATGATACAGTGAGCCTTTCTATACAGTGACTTTAATATAGCATATAAATTAGGTAATATACTAATACGTCACTGTATCACAGTCATCCCGTTGCTCATCAATTTGCTCCAGCGGGCACCAGTAACATCTCCATTGTGAGACTTGTTGTTATTGTTTTTGGCATATCAAATATGCCACGGGGAGCTTGCCAGGCTCGGCCATGTGGGCATGATACTCCAGTAGCTTGCTGGGCTCTCTGAGAGAGATGAAGGAATCGAACCCAGGTCGACCGCGTACAAGCAAATGCCCTACCTGCTGTGCTGTCGCTCCAGCCCATACTAATACCTAGTACATACCATTGCTGCGTATAATTACCGTATATAAATACCGTATATAAATATATATAAATACTGTAATATATACTGTACATATACTGTAATATATATTATTATAGTATATAAATAATAATGCAGTATATATTATAGTATATACAGAATTATATATAGCAATGATGATATATGATATATAATATTTAGCATACAAGTAGCATACAAATATAAAGATAAAGGTTATCTTTATATATATATAGTAATCCTGTTTTAGTACCATTTTCACAGAAAAAAATACATTTGTGTGCTATTTGTGTACTTAAAATAGTAATATTGTTTTACCTATTAATATTCTGTTTTTTCTTTTTTTCTTTTTTTTTTTCAGAAAACTGAGTAAGAGACTTATTAGGAAGCTTCTTTCAATAAAGAAGCTCCAAGGAACTTGTGACCAAAAAGAGACCAGACGGTACAAACAGCTGTGTGGAATTGCAGGAGAGAAAATCAAAGTCTCAACAGCAGATTGAAAGTCAGCAGTCTGGTGATGAGGGACTTCTAGAGGGAATACTTTAAATAACAGCGGAGGGAGGGGAAGGCATGCAAGCATAAAGAAAAGGGAGAGGGAAAGACACCTGGTTGAGCTTGTTTTTTAAGTTGGATGAACAAAGAGATTTACAAAGGTCAGATATTTAATGAGTTGACTGCTTTGATAGTGAAACAGATCTGAGCTGTCAGAATTAGATGTCTTAAAAACTCAAGAGAAAGATTTTGACACAGGTAGATGCAAACACAGGCTTTAATATTTTTTTAAGTGTTTGGAACTATGGTCTATTGCAACGTGAGTTGGAATGCCTTCTTTAATATAAAGGATTAAATTGAGGTTGATATTTGTCAAGGAGTGAAAGTTCATATTTAAAGTTAATCACCTGAGTTATTAAGAAAACAAAAAATTGAAGTTCTAACCTTTTAAGATCTCATGCATAATTACAAACACCAACTGATGAATGAATGTCTACTGAGTATGAACATTTTGCCACGAATGTATATAGAAGTTAATTGTTTTACTTGACTGCCTCTCAGTTTTTCTATCGTTAACCAAGGATTTTTAGAATATACATTTTGAAACATCTGCCTAGGTCTATTCCTATGTATATTTCATTAGGTGTTCTATATACTTATGGCATTTCATAGTTTTCATAAATATTTCATATATCAGAAAATATTATAATCATGATCTATAATTATTGTTATACTTGCTATTTCTAAAAAGCTTTTGCATTTAAGCGTATATATTAATTACTTCCTACCATTTTAATAAGTTTGTGCATATGAATAAATATATAGATCACTGTATCACTGTATCACTGTCATCCCATTGTTTATCGATTTACTTGAGTGGGCATCAGTAACATCTCCATTCGTCCCAGCCCTAAGGTTTTAGCAGCCTCTCCTTACTCATCTTTCCCAACGATTAGAGGCTCTTTCAGAGTCAGGGGAATGAGACCTGTTATTGTTACTGTTTTGGGCATATTGAATACATCACAGGGAGCTTACCAGGCTCTGCCATGTAGGTGGGATATTCTCGGTAGCTTGCTGGGTTCTCGAAGAGGCATATGCCTCTCCATCACCTCTATGATGATGTGTAGCATGGCTGCCTTCCAGGAATATGTTCACTCATGCGTGAGGCTCGGCCCAAGCATGTGGAAAGCGGCCTGGAGCGTGGTGGCGGTTGGGTAGTGGAGGTCGGCTGCTGGGGCTGGGTCCCTTGTGGTGGCGAGGGCTCTCATCTGTCCCCTCTGGGGTTCCCCGAGTATATATCAATATAAATATAAACACTTATATTTACATAGAAATATATGGATACACCTTTTATTTTTTGTTTGTTTGAGGACACAAGCGGCAGTGTCCATAGCATTCCTGGCTTGTGTTTGTTTGCTTTGCTTTTTTGAGTCACACATGGCAATGCTCAGGGATTACTTCTGGCTCTGCTCTCAGGAATTGCTCCTAGTGATGCTCCAGGTACCATATGGGATGCCAAAGATCAGCCATATGGGATACCCACCTCAGCCTCATGCAAGGCAAAAGTCCTCGCTGTACTATCGCTCCATCCCGTATTCCTGGTTCTATGTTCAGGGATAACTCCTCTAAGTCCTCTTGGAATCATATATGGTTCTGGGGCTCAAAGCCTGGTTGGCTGCATGCAAGGCAAGTGCAGTTACCTCCTATACTTTCTCTCCAACTTGTCTCCTACATTCCATCCATGGCAGAAGTTTATGTAGTCTGTCTTCCACTGAAGGGCATTTATGTTGTTTCTATATTTTTTTCACAATAAATATATTTTTAGAGAGTTATGAGAAAGCAAATAAGTATTTAATTCCTTGCTTCAAGGTAATGACAAACTAATATTTAAAGTTTGTTCTTATATTGCTTTCAAAATCATTATTTCTGGCCAGGAATGTGGCTCAAGTAGTGGCACATATCTTGTACGTACAAGGCCCTGAGTTAGAACCCCTGTATAATAGAAATTCAAAATTTAATTCTCATTGCTTGGCGTCAAGTTGAATAAAACTTGTTATGAAAAAGAATGATTGAGGGGCTGGAGCAATAGCACAGCAGGTAGGGCATTTGCCTTGCACGATGCTGACCTGGGTTTGGTTCCCAGCATCCCATATGGTCCCCAGAGCACCACCAGCAGTAATTCCTGAGTGCAGAGCCAGGAGTAACCCTTGTGCATTGCTGGGTGTGACCCAAAAAGCAAGAAACAAAATAAAAAAGAATGATTGAGGAGAAATTCTTTAAAAATATATAAACATTTTCAAATGACATTCTCCAGAATCCCAGTTAGGTTTGGAATATAATGATCCCAATATATTACTTTATAAAACCAATAGAATACATTGAGTGGTACCAAGAGAGGCATCAGAATATACTAAAAACATAACTGTCAATAAACACATAATGGGGACGTGAGAGGGAAGGAAGACTGGATCCGAGTGGACATGGGATTGAAGTTGAAGGCTCAAAGGCAGCTGGTCAGCTGGGACAAGTGGTACCAGTACCAGAAACTCAAACACCATTATAATCCTATCACCTAAAGTATAATACATTTTTGAATAAATAAAAACTAGCATAACGGGAAGAAAATGAAATTAACAGTAAAGATAAAGTTTGTTTGAAATTCAACCATAATCAAGTAATGTGCATGACATTTTGTGCCTTGGGGTTCTTACATGTTGAGGTGATATTTTCTTTTATTACTGCCAGAAATAAAAGAGGAATATTTATGACACAAAAATAATTAAATACATTTTAATTAGGGCTCAAATATTAAAAGATAATGTTGTAGTTCTGATATAGGGATATATGACAATGGATATGTTAATATCTCATCAAAATTGTCTTCAAATTAAGTTAACATTTCTGCTATATACTTGGTAAAGCATCTAGAAACTAAGAAACTAAATTACATCTCTAGATTTCTTATTCAGTAACTGGATCAGTGCTTGTATTAGTCAAATAATCTTTTTGGACACTTGGTGTAATAACTATGAAAACTAGTGTTACACTGCTATTAAATGGAATGTCAACAAGTGGTTTTCAGAGTTTGATGGCAGCATCACCTGGAACTATATTGGAACATGATCACAGAACTAGATCTACAGAAACGTAAGAGATTGGATGCAATAACATGTTTTCATGGGTAATTCTGGTGCATGATCTAGGTAGGTAAATATCATTACTTATACACTAGCACCTAAAATGCATTAAAATGTTAAATGTCATTCACTATTTAACACTTACAAATAAAATATTGTCAAATTAAATTTTTAACATATCAAATATAATAACAAGTAGTAAGGCAAAAAATGCAATATAGTTATTTGCACTTTATCTCACAAATTACCTTCTAGATTAACTCATTACCTGTGCTACCTTTTATCCAGGTCTCTGAAGAAACATTCATACTAAGGGATCTCAATTGCTCAGAATTTATCTTCTCAGTTAAATCTGGAATTGTTTTCAACATCTTCCACACAATATTGTGTTCTTGCTTTGTCCTGTGAATAGGCCTAAAAGCAAAAATTTCAAATTGAAAAATACTATAGCATAAATAAAACAAAGACAAAAACATTCAAATAAAGAATAATTGAGGTTTGAGTTCCCAAAACTATATTTTTGTTCCACTTAAAGGTTATATAAGTATACCTATGATATGGGAACAGCCATGCTTATTTTTTGATTTGGGGACCACACCTTGCAATATTCAGGGAAGACTCCTGAATCTGTGCTCAATAATGACTTCTGGCAGTACTCAGGGGACCTATGGGATGCCAGGGATCTAATTGGAGTTGGCCATATGCAAGGCAAGCACAAACAGCATAGAGTTTTCTTTCTATCCCAGAGGGCAGCATTTTTTCCAAATCTCCACATTTACCCATCTGGAGGCACTCAAGTATTGTGCTTCTGAGGATTTGTTAAGGGTGATTGTCACAGTCATTGATTCACTGAATGCAGAGATTGACTCTGAATATTTACTCCTGGGAATCCATCATATTTACTTGACATAAGCCTCAGGTGCCTTACTTTCTAAGACCCCCCCAAAAGGAGGGTCCCAGAGAGGAACCTGGATGAAACCAAGGCAATCCACAAGTTACCTTGGCATTGAAAAGGGGCAGGCTAAGTGCCAAAAGACGTGCAATAAGTTAAGAGCACAGCATGCTCTGTCATGACCTAAGTTAGAAGCAACTGAATAAGGACCCTCCTGGGATTAGGAAAAGCAAACCTGTCCTGAGGACTCTAGTCTGGGGTATATAGAGATGTCCCCAGGAAGAGCCAACCTTTAAGCTTAATATATCTCTTACTGTGTCCATAAAAAATGACTAGAACCATTATTAAGAGGAAAATTTAAGATAACTGTTTACATGGATTTCTAGCTAAGGAAAGGAGAAAGCAATATGCCCTTAGATGGAATTCTGCCCATGGGCAGATCTCCTAGCAGTAATCTAGAGTTCTGAGCACCCAGGTGAGATTTTGTCCTTGAGTTAATCTAGTAGAACTTTCCCTGAGGGAAGGCCTTTACATCTATTCACTGTAACCCTAACCCTACCCTTCATGCTTTGTCTATAACTAATGCTGTGAGACTTGAATAAAAGGCCACTGATTACCAACCAGCCTGTGGCCCCATTCCTTCATTCATTCATTTCTGTTGGCGGCCTGGGGAGGTGGTTCTCAGCTACTGCATGAACTGTGCTTGAACTCACATGTGTTTAGTGATTTTATTTAAAATCATGAATAAGTGTTGGATTTTGTCAAATACGTTTTTATGTATACTGCAACTATCATGCATTTTGTATTTATCCCATTACTATAGAAAATTTTATTAGATAATTATTTGGTCTTAGATAAATCTCCCATTACTAGGATAAATTTCAATTTAGTAATGGCAGATAGTCAATTTGTTTCTGAACTCAATTTGCTACTATTTGGTTGAGAATATTTTCATCTATGTTCAGAGGCTCATTGGCATGTAGTGTAGATAACTTGTGATATCTTCCTCTGGTTTTGTTATCAGGATAATTCTGGCTTCATAAAATAAGCCAAAAGGTTTTGATAAAAAAATAAATTTATTCTTCTAAATTTTATTAAGATTGATTCTAATTTTCAAGTCTGGTACAAATAACCAGATAAACTACCCAAAAGTTCATTTGCCTCTATGTGTGTGAAATTTCTTTTTAATTAACAAGTCAATCTTTACTTGTTCTTTAAATTCATAAGTCCCTTTCAGTGTTTGCCCCCCCAGGGGCAAATCAACTGAGGAACAGTACACTGATGGGGAGAGAAAGAGCATTAGTCAGCAACAAGCATATTTTCCAAAAGGTACAGTCACAGACTCAGGCTATCAGAGTGAGTGATACATTACCTTGTGGATAATTTAATTTACAGACACACTCCACTTTATCTGCAACTCTAAAAGGTTTCTGGTAAAAGATTTCTTTCTAGCTGGGAAATCTTTCCAGCAACAGTTGGACCCTGGGGGCCATACCCAGGGATTCTCAAGCCATCGGTGTGAACCTGGTGGTCCGGTGCTTGGCCAGAAATGTGGTACCGCTAGACCCTGTGATGCTGTGGGACAAAGGGAAACTCTGGGAGGCAGGCGATGTCAGGGGATCCAACTAGGATTCAGAAGTTACTTCTAGCTTAACACATTCTCTCCAACAACTTTGCCCTCCTTAAAGCCAGTTTTTTTTTTTTTAATCTTGAGAGACATTTCTGGGCAGGAACTGTGAAAATGTGGAAAATAATTTCCTTCTCTTAGTCATTCCCAAGCAACCCCCCAAAAAGTCAGGATAAATCCCCCAAGGTCAAAGAGATGATTGAAGAAGTGGAGGAACTTCTCAGCACGCTGGCAGTGAGCACTGTTGTAAACATGTGACCTAAGCAATAATAATTCAATAAAAAATTTAAAGAATTGACATCAGTTCCTTTGCTTTTTTTTTCATAAAACTGGGGCCTTCTTAGCAGTGCTAAGGGATATATCTCCTGGTAATACCCAACTTGTCCTTGCAATCTCATAGCTCCGAGAGTTATATAGCCACCAGGTTACACCCGGCAGTTCTTAGAAAGACTTGGATAGCTATGAAAGATATCTCCAGGGTCTTTGGATTCAGTTCTTCATTTTTTCCAGTGTTGTTTAAGTTTAATCAATTGGAATGGTTTTGTATTTCTGGTTTTGCTTTTGATTCTCGAGTCAGTTTTAGTAATTTTTTTTATCTCTCCTGGAATTTGTCATTGTTGGACAGTTTTTGTTTGTTTACTACCTTTCCACGTTTTTCAATTGAAGCACTGATTTCTGAAGTTATTCATAGTTGAATTTCAGGCATAAATATTGTAGCATCAATCCCATCACAGTGTTAACTTCCCTCCAGGTTCCCTCCTATATTCCTGTATTCACCATTCCTTGCAACTGTCTAGTATCACAGTCATCCCATTGTTCATAGATTTACTCCGGCGGGTACCAGTAACATCTCTATTCCTCTCAGCCCTGAGATTTTAGCAGCCTCTCCTAACTCGTCTAGTATTTTTTAAAATACAGTTTTCTGTGAGTTTCAATGAAGGCTATGCATGACGGACTCGAACATTCAGTGCTTGTCCACGGCAACAGATGGATGAAGGACTGGGGTAACGAAGAAATTGGGCCATAAGCTGGTTGGTAGACAGCTTATTTCTCTTCTCCCCAATGTAGTTCTATCCCTTACAGCATAATAATTTCTCTTCCTCCCTCCCTCCTTATAGCATCACTGTATCACTGTATCACCGTCATCCCATTGATCATCAATTTGCTCAAGCAGGCACAAGTAATGTCTTCATTCATCCTAGCCCTGAGATTTTAGCAGCTTCTCTTTACTCATCCTTCCCAGCAGTGCTGCATTGCAGGCTCTTTCAGGGTAAGGGGAATGAGACCCATCATTGTTACTGTATTTGACATATTGAATACAACATGGAGAGCTTGCCAGGCTCTGTCATGTGGGCAGGATGCTCTTGGAACCCTGCCAGGTTCTCTGAGAGGGAGAACTAGACTGTAAGAGTTCGCGGCCCCGAGCACTTCAGGGAGCATTGCTTTATAGTCTCTGGATCTTTGCCATTGATGGGATGACATGGCACCAGGGGCAGTTTGTGGGTATTGCTGCCAAGCTACTGGAAAATTGGGGGTCTGGGTGGAGAGGCCCAGTCCCAATCCCAGCAGGCTTGGAGATCCCAGCCCTGGGTCCTGCACACCTGGGTTCCTCTGCCAGTTCCTTCGTGCTCGTCCGAATGTGTGGAGAGGGATCTTGAGCATGGCTGTGGCTGGGTTCTGGAGGTCTTTGGCTGAAAAGGTTCTGCTCAGGGCGAGGAGGGAAACTCAACCTGCTCCACTCTGAGTGTCCCCGATGAGGACAGCCTGGCGTGGGGGCAAGAAACCCTGCTCCTTATATCATAATTATATAGAAATCATGAAGGGTGGGGGTAAACACAGGATGATTGAACATTGTTATAACAAAAAACCAGAGGTAAAACCTCTCCTTCAGGAGAAATTCTAGAAGATTAATTCAAGGACAAAATCTCATCTGAGGTTTCAACATTCCAGATTACCAGAAGATCCACTCAAGGGCAGGATTTCATGTAGGGTATATTACTTTCTCCTCTTCTCAGCTAATAAACCATTTAAACAATCACAGTAAATTCACTTCTTACTAGTAGTTCTAGTCATTTTGTATGAACATAATAAGAGATGTATTAAGCTTAAAGGTTGGTTCTTCCTGGGGACATCTTGCTATATATCCCAGACTACAATCCTCAGGTCAGGTTAGTCTTTCCTAACCCCAGCAGAGTCCTTATTCAGTTATTTCTTTTTGGGTCATGACAGAGTTTGTTCCATGACTGAACTCAGCTTGTTTCCTTTAGATGCCAAGGTAGCTTACAGCTTGCCCCTGGTCCATCCCTGTCCCTCACTGGGACGCTTCTTTTGGGGTGTAAGGAAGTAAGGGCAGCTGATGCTTATGTTGGGTAAATATGACAGATGCCCAGGAGTTTTGGAGCATGGTAACAGGCGCCAGAGCAGATAAGACCTGTCCCTGCATAGTGACCCAGTAGGGAGTATCTGGGGGCATTTTACAAGCACCAGGCCTTGAGTCTCACCCAACCCCCCAAGAATTGTCACCTACACTTATCTACTCATTCCTAACTGCATCATCTAGCCCTAATTGGGATTGTGTCAGGGCAAAGCAGAGTTGGAAAGGTGATAGGTCAGTAATGCTAAACTTTATGGATTGTGTCAGGGCAAAGCAGAGTTGGAAGGGTGATAGGTCAGTAATGCTAAACTTCATGTGATTGGGGCATCCTCCATAGCCAAGACTCTCTATGAAATATGTGTGTATTTGGCCATCAGCTGTCTCCTGGAGTGGTTTCTCTGCGCATCCTTTGCCTCGAGTCTGCAGGAACCCGGTGCAAAACGTGTCTGGGCACATTGGGGAAAAACTGTTCCCTAACTAGGAGTAAATAATATTTGGAGTTAATTCACTCCCATGTTACAAAAGCAGGACTCCTCGCTGGGCTGTTTTCACTGAGGGCGCCCCAGAGAGGGGGGCGGGTGAGAACCCTCCCCGCCCCAAGGGTCCCACCCCCAGAAGCCGACCTCCACTACCCAACCACAGCCGCTTTCCGAATCGACACGTTATAAGACACTTCCTACACATTTTCCATAATTACCACGCCATATTTGATGGAGTTCAGACAGTAGGCAACAAATCATAGAGTATATATATATTTTTTCTCTCTCTATATGTGTGTATATATATACATATATATGCATATATAGGTGTGTGTATATATATTATACAATATATATAATATATTATAAAATATATATTATATACATTGTATAATATATATATACATACACCTCTCGGACAGCCCGGCAAGTTACCGATAGTATCCTGTCCACACTGGCAGAAACTGGCAAGCTACCAGTGACATATTCGATATGCCAAAAACAATAACAATAGTTCTCATTCCCCTGACCCTGAAAGATCCTCCAATATTTGTAAGGAGTGACTGCTAAAATCTCAGGGCTGGGAGGAATAGAGACGTTACCGTTACTCACTGAAGTAAATTGACAAACAACAGGATGACAGTGATACAGTGATACAGTTACAAAAGCATAACATGAACTGTCTTCCTGTACCTATACAAAAAGGACATTGCTAAACTATGCAAATTATATAACGGAAAGAGAAAAGCAATATAGGATTATTAATGCCTGATAAAATCAGGTGTGCCTTACGGGCACTGTTGTGGGAGTAACTTAGTAAGCCTAAGCTCCCTGCAGAAGGAGCAAGAACAAACCACTGTTATACAACAGTTTTCCCTTATAATTCTTTGTTTTTCTGCAAAGTTTATAGAGATGCCACTCACTCCTCTCAAATTTTAGTAATGTGATTCTTCCTTTTTTTCCTGTGTCATCCTAAGAAAATTTCCATTTTGTCCAATATTTAAAATCATCAACTTTAAAAATACACCAACGTTATTCTTTTCTCTACTTCATCTGTATTTTTAAGCATTTTGAATATATTACAAAATTTAAATATTTTTTTCAAGGGCATTTTATCATAATCAATTTGTTTTAAAGCTTACAAAAGTTTATATGCTTTATGAGCACAAGTTTTCCATTCCAAACCTCTCAAGTGTGGTATTCAAGTATAACACTCAGTATGGTACATTGGACCCGTCCTCCCCCCTTTGAGACCATCCCAAACGCCTTAGTATACTCAGATATGTGGTCAGAGTTTAAGTGATTATTTGTTGTTGCATCATGATTTTGCAATGCTTCATCTCATTATACAGCACACTGGAATGAAACCATCTGGCTTTGTCTCCTGGCATATTTGTTTAGCATGAGATTCTCCATTCATATTCCTTCATGTTGTAGCCAAAAGAAAATTTTCATATTTTCTTATAACAGGATAATATTCCATTGTGTACGTATGCTATGTATTTTTAAAAGTTTATAAGTTTATATTTGATTTGGTTCATTTTTTTGCTCTCTTTTTATTGAGTTATCCTTTTTTTTAATACTACTATATAAGTTTTAAGCATATAATTTCACAATTATTCTAAATACATGTTACCAAACCACAACAACTACCAAAGTACTAATATCCTTGATCATATTTTTTCCTAAGGATTCTTGTTGCCTAAAATATCTTTTTGGCACCATAAAAATTTTGTAATGTAAATACATGTTACCAAACCACAACAACCACCAAAGTACTAATATCCTTGATCATATTTTTTCCTAAGGATTCTTGTTGCCTAAAATATCTTTTTGGCACCATAAAAATTTTGTAATGTTTACTCTGTTTTGAAGATAGATTTGTAATTTTTATAGGTATTGCATTGAATTGGCATATATTAGGCAGGAAGATAACTTTAATAATGATTCTTCAAATCCACAAGCATAGAATATTTTTTCATTTTCTAGTCTTATATTATTTCAAATATAGTTATATTTTTAAATATAGTTATATTTACATCAATAAATATAACTACATTTGAAAAATAACTATATTTGAAAAGTTATACATCAATAACTATAACTAAATACTTATAGTTATTGATATATATATTTCTCAGCTTTTCTGATAAGTTTCCTAGGTTGGTACTTAATTTTTTTTATGTGATTGAATGGAATTTTGTTATTCATTTTTACTCTTCTAGTGTGTTGATTGCATATAGAATTGCAAACAATTCAGAGGTACTGATCTTGTAATCTACTTTATTGCATTAATCATATATATGCATATATGTGTGTGCATATATATAGATTTAGTTATATGTTGATAGAGGTATAGCTATATATATATGTGTGTATATATATTTTATATATGTCATCATGTTATATGCAAAGAGTTTAACTTCTTTTCTTATTTGAATATTTTTATTTCACTTCCTCGCTTTAATGATGTGGGTAGAATTTCAAGTTCTATGTTTTATATTACTGGTAAGATGGACAGATATCTTGGACTGATCTCAGCTTAAAAGTATTACTTTTCTCCATTGGATATTATATTAGTTATGAGTTTGTCATATGTGGTTTTTACTATGTTAAGATATGATCCTTTCATCAACATTTCATTGCAATTTTTATCATAAACAGTATTGAAAATAGTTGAAATCTTTTTTCTGTGCCTATAATATGATTTTTTAAGTGAATCCTTCCTATTGTTTATATGGGATATATCAAGTCCACAGGTTTTGATTTGCTGAACCATCCCCACACCACTGAAACTATTCTTCTGAATCATAATATGTAATCCTTTTTATGTAAAGATGAGTTCAATATACTATGATTTTGCTGAAAAATTATGTATCTGTGTTTATTGGGGATATTGATCTGTAGGTTTTCTTTTCTTGTAATGTTTTTGTCTGCCTTTAGTATCAGGATGT
This sequence comes from Sorex araneus, assembly GCF_027595985.1. Classification (NCBI taxonomy): domain Eukaryota; kingdom Metazoa; phylum Chordata; class Mammalia; order Eulipotyphla; family Soricidae; genus Sorex; species Sorex araneus. Next base: position 63,601,907 of record NC_073303.1, read on the forward strand.
TGTTGATCTCATAAACTGAAAGGATTCCCTTTTTTTCAATTTTTAGGAAGAACTTAAAAAGTCAAATTAACTAAAGATTTGGTAGAACTTACTAGCATTGTCTTGTCTGGTGAATGAGTAAAAAGGATATATGTGTATTTTAGGTGTATAAAGATATGTATTATATAGATGACATGTTAAACAATATAATAACACTTATCTATACTAATATGTAAAATGTTTCTATTTGCAATATTGTTACTGGACTTTAAGGGTATCCTAATGAAAATTGACATGCAGAAAAATAAACAGTTGAAGTAAACAACACAATTATATTAAAAAAAATAATACAGGTTTTAATCATAAAGATTGTTTAAGCTTGAAAAGAAGTTATAATTGCTGTCAATGATCTTGCAATTTTCAGTTGTATATAGGAAGCGCAAAGAAAAAATTGAATCAAACCAAGACTCTGATGTTAATGTTTGTACTTCATAAATAATAAAATTCAATCTCAAAAAACTGATAATTAATATTTGTCAGATGAATTTGGTGATTGAATGAAATAAGTTGTTTTTCTGTTTATTCATCCTTGACTGATTAATTCAAATAAGAAGTCAGCTAGAAGGTGATATGCACATTAATGATAGAAGAAAATTTTGACATAAACATTAGACTCCAGGATGATAATTTTATACGGAGTTGTTGAAATATATAGAGAAATGGACAAAATAAATAATCTTTGTGTGAAGGGGTCACAATTCAGTATTTAAAATGATTTTAAGATTGTCATAAATGTTTTTGTTAAAATACTAATAAGACCCAAGGTGATATTTGTATATAATCTTTCATTAAAATGATATGCTTAAATGGAAATGTCTACCTCATATGTAAATGGCTCAGAGAACATTTAATTAAATGTTATATACCAGGAATTTTAGCTGAGCAATTTCTACAAATTCTTGTGTATTCTTAATCATGGGAAAACAAAATTACAAAGAGTGGAGGAGAACTTTAAGTACTCATGTGACTATGCGTAGAAATTGTATAGGCAAACAAATAGAATCAAATGCTTCAGGAACCCGAGCATTTAGATCCTACTGGAAGTTCCAGACTATCACTTCTACCACTTTTTCTCAAGTTGTATATTTAGGATAATCTCCACCTGCCCTTTGATTTAGGTTCATTATTTTTATTTGCTGTGTTCCTTATTATTTTCAATTTTCTGTACCTCACTACAAATTCAAAAATCTGTTTTTAAAGAAGTATGGTTATTATTTCCCTCTACTCTTTTATATTTTTTTTGCAGTTAGATTTGCACAAAATACTAGGCTACTGTCTGTCACTTAATTTTCATAAGCTTCTTCCATAATTCTCGGAAAAGTCCTGCAACTGCAAATTTTCAAAGGCAAACTATTTTAACTGCCAATATTTCCCCCTTCCTTCCCTTCCTCCATTGTCCTTCCTTCCTTCCTTCCTTCCTTCCTTCCTTCCTTCCTTCCTTCCTTCCTTCCTTCCTTCCTTCCTTCCTTCCTTCCTTCCTTCCTTCCTTCCTTCCTTCCTCTCTTTTTTCTTCTTTCTTTCTCCTTTTTTTTTAAAGAGGGGTAACACCTAGCTGAGCTCAGGGTTTGATCCTAGCTCCATGCTCAGGGACCACTCCTGGAAGGGGTTGGGATCCCACACGTGGTCCTGGGATGTGTGCAAGCACCTTACCAACTGTATTAGGTCTCCAGCCCCTTAAATTTCTTTCTACCACTTCCCTTTCATGGTACCTATCATTGGAGTGGTTTTATACATATTGGGATCCCAGTTTAACAAAAACTGAATTAGAGATAACTTCTTTTTATTTTCTTTTTGGGCCAAACATGGCTGTGCTCTGGGTTTATTCCTGGATATGTGCTCAGGTGACTATATGCGGTGCAGGGTAGAACCAGGGTTAGTCAAGCACAAAGCAAATGCCTTCACCCCAGTACTATGTCTGGTCTGAAATTCTTGCCATTAGTATCTTTTATTGACTTAAAAAGGTTTTCACTGGGGTGCCCCAGAAGGGCACAGGTGAGAGCAGAGCCCTCCCTGCCCCAAGGGACCCAGCTCGGGCAGCCAACCTCCACAACCCAACCACCGCCACACTCCAGGCCACTTTCCACACACTAGGGCCAAGTTTCGCCTATGAGTGAACATATTCCTAAACTGCATGGCTGTGAAAGCGGCCTCACGAAACATAATAAGACACTACCTACTCATTTTTCATAATTACTGCACCATAATTTATTGGAGGCAAGATGGCACCAATGCCACCCTAACCCCTTGCAGTCTCCCGAACCCGGCTCACCATCTCACCTTAGACAATGGCCTGGCTCAGCACGCCAGGCACAGAACTCTATGCGTGATCCCTGCTGGAACTCTACAGGTGATTTCTACTGGACATCACTGGCTGTTTTGCAAGATTTGGAGAGAATGGCATCGGCGGAGCACGGAGAAATGGTGACAGTGGCCGCAGTCTCGCCACCTGCCCGGCTGGTCAAATCACAGTGCAATGGGACATATAGCCATGGCAGCAGTGTGCACAGAGGCTCATCCACTGTGGGGTGCTGTCAGCCAATCACCACGTGACCTGGAACTTGGCGCAGGTCTTCGATGTGACATAGACCTTCTGAGATAGGGTCCTGCTCTGCCATCTGCTCAACAACCTCCGCGCGCACTCCATCAACCTCAAGGAGATGGACCTGAGGCCGCAGATGTCCCAGGGGCTGTCCAGAGATGCAGGAAGGTGCATGTTTGTCAGTGTACAGATTGTTACAACATGCCAGTCTACTAAAAGCTTACATCTGGTAGACTGGCAACACCTGTAAAGGCGATTAGAGGCCTCCGCAAAAGCCTCCGTCCCTCTTGGTGAGCCTGGCACACTACCAAGAGTATCTTGCCGCATGGCAGAGCCTGGCAAGCTACCTGTTTCATTCTTTATATGCCAAAAACATTCCCCTGATCCTGAAAAAGTCCTTAATGTGCCATCAGACTACACTAGCACGCGACAGGGATGAATGGAGATGGTACTGGCACCTGCTTGAGAAAATCGATGAACAACGGAATGACAGTGATAGTGATACCATGATATATGCAGTTACAAAGTTGTTCATGATTGAGTTTCAGCCACACAATTATCCAACAACCATCTATCTATCAGTGCACATTTCTCACTACCAACGTCCCCAGTTTCCCTTCCACCGGGTCCCTTGCTCTGCCCCTGCCCCTATGGTAGATACCTCTATCCACTCTCTCTCTTTCTCTCTCTCTCTTTCTCTCTTCTCCCTCCCTCCCTCCCTCTCTCTTTCTCTCTCTCTCTCTCTCCGGCCTGAAGTTCCTTAAAGATATAGAATAGTGGTACAACTTTTATTATAAAAATTTTCTAATAAAATTATAAAACTCCTTGAAAGTCAAACAATTCTGCAAAAATGAAGATGGGAGCTATTCATTGATTTTTTTCTCTTTTTTTTCTTTTTGGGTCATACCCGGCATGCACAGGGGTTAGTCCTGGCTCATGCACTCAGGAATTATTCCTGACGGTGCTCAGGGGACCATATGGGATGCTGGGAATCGAACCCGGGTTGGCCGCATGCAAGGCAAATGCCCTACCCGCTGTGCTATTGCTCCAGCCCCGTATTCATTGATTTTTAACTATGCTATAAACTATTGTAAACAGTACTGAAGAAACTGAAATTTATATTCATCAAATAAATTTTCAATATATAGAAATACATCCTCAGATATGAATACTGGTTTATGACAACAGAATTAGGTATATTAAGTAGAGAAAGTAAAAACTTTCTAACAAATAGTATTGGGAAAACTGATCAACCACAGGCAAAATAATGACAGAAATGAAAATAATAGTAAACTAGATACTTGTCTCACAATTTACATACACCAAACCAAAATGAATTCAAGATTTTGATATTATACTTGAATCCATAAAACAGTTAGAAAACCAGACAATAACCACAAAGATATTGACTTCAGAATTGTCTTTAGTAATTCAACTCCATTGAGAAATGAAAAGAAAAAATAAGCAAATGGGACTTCATCAAACTAAGCTTTTGCACTGTGACAGAAATGATGGTTTAAATAAAAAGACACCTTACTGAATCAAAGAAAATACTTGCACAACATGCATCCGACAGAGGGCTTATATTCAAGATAGCTAAAGTACTTTACAAACTCAGCAATACGAACGCCTGCAGTCTACTCACTGTTCTTAGTGTCTCTGTCAACTTAAACAGTGACTCAAGTGCTGGGAGCCTGGGTGATGGGTGGGACTCATATTGTATCAAATAAGTGGCCAAATTTTGAGCTCACCTGAGGCTGCTCAGGCAACCCTAAATCTAGAAAAAAACTTTTTTTATCCAAAACCAGGGAGAGGAAATGAAGAGATATTTCCTTTAAAAGTAGAGACTCAATTTAGAATGTAAAAAGATATTTGTCATTTCTGATTATCATGGAAATGAAAATCAAAATAGTAAGGATGAATTAACTATGACAATGACAGTGACCTATAGTAGAATATCTGGAAACAGTGATGGCAGAATTATTTTAGGGGTCACTGATTTGGGGGCTACATCTGGCTATACTCAGAGCTTACTCCAGATTCTGCACTGAGGGTTCACTGCTGGCAGGCTCAGGAGACAATATGGGGTGTTGGGATCTTACCTGGGAGGGCAACATGCAAGGCATGTACTACCTGCTGTACTATTGCTCCAGGCTTTTCCAAGGATGTTTCTAAAAATATAAAGCTTCATGGGGCCAGAGCAATAATACAGTGGGTAAGACTTTTGCCTTGCCTGTAGCTCACCTGGGTTCGATGCCAGGCACCCATAGGATTCCCCAAACACCACTGACTTCAGAGCCAGAAGTAGGTCCAGAGCACTGTTAAAAGCAAATAAACAAAATCAAACTTCATCCTCTATTAGAGAGACTTTATATATATTCATGGAAAACAGTATGAAATTGGTTTTTAAAAGAAAATAAAAGGGGACAGAGAGTGGGTAAAATACTTGCCTTGTGTGCAACTAACACAGGTCCAATCCCTGTCACCATATCCAGTCCCCCAAGCACTGACCGGAGTGATCCCGGAGCACAGAGCCAGAAAGAAGCCTACTGGGTCCGGCCACAAACTGAGGGAAAAAAGTAAAGAAATTCCATATGATCCTAAAATCCCAATCTTTGGCAACTACTCCAGAAAAACAAAATCACTAATTTGTAAAGATGCATACTCATCTGTATCTACTGCAGTGCTATTTATAATAACCAATATCTAGAGATACAGATTTAAAAAATGATAGTAATACAAATACACAAACACTAAAATGCTACTAACTTAAGGAGAGATGAAATGTATGAGCTGAAGCTTGTCATATTAAGTGAATCATAAGAAGGACACATACAACATGATCTTGTTCAACTGCATAATATAAGGAAACAGTACAGGGGATCAGACAATGTCTAATGAAAGAATCTCTGAGATTCTACCAACAAAAAGGAATTCTGGTGTCAGGTATGGTGCCATAATATCATATGCTTAAAATGTTAATTGATACTATTGTAAATCATGGCATTCGACCACATAATAAAGAAAAAAAGGAAATTCCATATGAGCTAGGAATGTTATTCTTCAAGACATTTACCAAAAAGGTATGAAAGTACTCCTTTAAAAGAATATTTGTACCCTGCATTCATTGTATTACTTATAAGACACAAAATATAGAATCAGTTTTTATGCATCACCAGAAGACTAAATCTTCACTATAGTCAAATATGCCAATGAAATATTGCTCTGAAATTATAAAAGATTAATTTGTGCCTTTTGGGATAAAATATATAGAGCTTGGAGTGGATGCTAATTGATATCATACTATTGCTTCTCCGCCTTTTGGCTAAGATCAAGTGTACTAAATGATATCATGCTAGGTGATCATGCTGTTATATGCAAAAGTTATAATAATACAAGATAATTTTATTGATTTTACTAGTTGTAAGCTATAAATAACTAGAGCAAACAGAACATCAAGAAATAGCAAAACTACCTTCTGTACTCATTTAAATCTTTGGTCGCTAATCAGAGGGAAAGGTTCAGTTAGGAGAAACAGAAGTTCATTGTAGACAGGGGCAATAATTAACTGTACACATGTAGAGATATAAGACTAAACTTTATAATTCCATAACACATTACATAAATGTTAAGTCAATAAAAAATAAATAATTCATCCTATAAGAACTAAAGGCTAAATATATGTAGTGAATAATAACCACCATCAAAGAAAAATAAATTACTTTGTCAATGACCAAGAGTATTAAAAATACCATTTTTTTAATACCAAAAGTGGTAAACTTTTTTTTTTTTTAAAGTGGTAAACTTTTAACCAAACATTAAAACCAAAAGTGGAACCACAGGAGATATAAAAGAAAATATTCATACAACTATTTCCATAGGCAAAAAATTAAAACTTAATGATAAAATATATAATTCAAGGGCTATATAAAACTGAATAAAAATATGAATTTAAATTTACAAACACTAAAAAAAATAACTAGTTCTTAGAAACTGGAAATACAAGAAAATAGAAAACATAAAAGAATATTAAATAATATACAGACAAATATAACCAAGTAGTCAATAAAATATGAAATATCACTAGGAATCAGGAAACTACAATTAAAGTAACTCCTATATTTAATGTAACATATGATTAAAACTTAATCCTTAGGACTAATTTTAGTGATTAATGGAGTACAAGATTAAGATGATGCCTTGCTCCCTAACTCTATCTTAGCTCTCTGGCCCAGAATTAAGCTTCTATTGGGCAACAGTTGTAAGTAACGAAATAAATTTAACTGGAAAACCAATGAAACTTTTTGTTCCAGAACATTCCAGCAGCCATCCAGCTTGGAAGACAGAAGTAGTGGATGCCAAGACTCTAGAAAGGAAGTTATTGCAGTGAGCCATGAGAATAATAGAAACCTAACATAGAGATGACATGAGATGTGACAGACGCAAACTAATCAAAGAAGTAATTTTGGCAATAAACCTGAAAATAATCACTGATAGTCGTATATATGTGAAAAGTACAATAAGTACCAAATATGGTAACCAGATTTGTCACTTGTGCAGATCCTAGTTCATTCACTGAGTGGAAGATATGGGAACAAGACAGCTTAGGGTTAAAGAAAGTGAAATGGATGGATGAAGAATGGGAAATGATAGTTTTATCTTGGATATAAAAAATTTAAAAGTGCCAGGAAAGCCTTTATAAAAATGGCTGTTTAATACATAAGGTATTAATAACAGAAGAAAAATCAGAGCTTATTAAATTTTGTAATCTCAGAATAACTAGAGAAACCATATTTTGTTAAAAGTTTACATGTTTGAATAAAATTTCACTTCTAGGAAGTTATATTTATAAAATATTAAAACTAGACAAAAATTTTAATAATGCATCATATGAAGCAGTGAAGAAACTATAAAGAAATATTCATAAATAATAAATAAGATATGCTACAAAGAAAGATCAAATAAGATTTTATAATGTATTAGTTGTGATTAGTAAGAAAAAGGAGTTGGACTGAATCATAGAATGAGGTCCTGAAAGTTTTGAATAAAAATAACTTACAGATGTGAAAGCATTTGAGTAATTGGAATGGAAATATGCTGTTTATTACATTTTGATTTTGAAATAGTGAAAATTACTCAAAGATAATCATAACTGTAGAAATTCTGCAATGAGGAAAAATGATGCATTAAAAATTTAGAGTCAGGGTTGGAAAGGCGGGTAGTACACGGGCACATGGATGGTGGAGAATGTGCACTGGTGGAGGGATGGGTGTTCGATCATAGTATGACTGAAATTCAAACATGAAAGCTTTGTAACTGTATCTCAACGTGATTCAATAAAAAAAAATAATTGAAAGTCAGGGACCCAGGGGATAAGGTACAGTGGTGTGAAGAGGTGCTGTTTACTGCGAAGCTGACCTTAGAACCAAAGAAACCTGAAAACAGGGGATCCGAACCACAATAACCAAACTTCAAAGTGTGCCAAGGAGGCAGGCTGGAGGGTGGGAAGAAAACTCTGAATATTATTGGAGGGAAGGTGACACTGTTGAAAAATTGTATGCCTGAAACTCAACTATGAAAAACTTTGCAAATCACAGTGCCTAAATACGACATGTTTTTAGAAAGTTGTAATGCAATGGAAAATGAGATTTCTTTCAAGTTCATTCCCCAGCATCTGTATAGTCTCCCCACAGCTTTGTGGGGGGTTAGTCTTGGAGGCTCCCCGCCATGCTGGGTGAAGCACAGCTAGGGGTCACCAGAAATTGCTGGGAGTGGTCCTCAGTAGCCTCAAATTCTGTTCCAGAAGCTGCCCCCCAAACGAATTCAAAGTCACTTTTAAAAATCCTATATATTAAGTTGATGAGTTTTTATGAAAAAAAGAAGTATTGGTATTTCAAATGTTTAGTCACTTCTTGATGGAAAAAGAGTTCATTTAAATATAGTCTAAATTACACAGTCATTGATTATAACTATATTTTCTTTAATATTTGGTTCTTCGATGACATAGATAAACATTGTTTTATAATAAAATTGATATTACAAACTAGAGTTAAAGAGAAGTATGTTGTCAAAACTTTCAGTAGCTTTTATGTTCTGTTAATTGTCCATGATGAGTTTTTTTATAATCTATTTCAGAAAAGTATAAATTTAACTTTGCATAAAATTAAAACACATTAGAGTTTATTTTTGTAAGTATCATTTGGAAATTGAATTTTTTATAATGTTATTTCTATAAAAATATTGTTGGCGTCTGAAATTTAAACTGACTGCAATTAATCATCTCAGATCTTTAAACGAAATTTGCTTAATATATATGCACAAAATGCGTCAGGGCCAAGGAAATATCTAAAAGGGGCAGAGCACTGGAGAAGGATGGAAATGGTATCTTGCATATGCAAAGGCACTAGTTTAATCTACGACACTGGGTGTTTGCCTGCCAAAGCACCACTAGATGTCACCTTTCAAGGTATTTGTCTTGCAGATGGTTGACCCAAGTTTGTTCCCCATCACCACATATATTTCGCTGAGCATCTCCGGGAGTGGTTTGTAGGCACAGGGCCAGGAGCAAGCCTTGAGTGCCACAGGCTGAGACCCCAAAGCTAAAACAAACAAACAAAAATCAGCTTTCACTCTACTGGCCTCCAGCATTTGTAGGCCAGAGCACTGAATGGCTAGATCTACGTTACAGAGCTGAGGTGCCTTGGGAATGGTCCCAGGCCCTGGAGCACCTCCTGGGAGTCCCCTCCCAAAACAACAACAAAACACACACTGGTCTGTATATTTCGGAATGACTTTCAGATTTGAACAACAGATAGGTGCCTCTTTCTAATGAAGAGCACACACAGTTCTTTTGTTTCCGAGGCAAGATTCTTCTGGTGTTCTTGTTTGCATTGGAAAGTATGCATGGTTGCTTCACAAAGTACTAAAATTGCAACTATCCTCTTTAAATTACACCTGTTATTTTATCATTTGTTATAATGAATTAGTTCAGTGCAGAACCGTGAACAACAGCATTCCCCAAAGCAGTAAGCATATAAGTAATTTTTGGAAGCAGAAATACCTGTGGCCCATGCATAGCTCTAATGCCTTCAAGGAAAGATCAGCTATTGTTGGGTTGGTTGAAGGGGTTATTCAGGTGACATTAAAAATTGTGCAAAAGATCAGCTCTCACACCGTGGCAGACAGAGGCTGGCCAACTAGCCTTAGAACTTCAAAAGGCAAGTTGGAGATTGTCAGGCTCCAAGACAAGGCAGACATGCTGGACGCAGGCAGAAGAAGTTCCTTCACTACCCCCTTAACTCCTTCCTTCAAAGCCACAACTTGCTTCCTGGAGCAACTGACTCTGAGTTATATTGTATTGCACTAATGATGCTTTTTACTACTTTTCCCCACTTTCTGTAAGTGCTAGACAAATAATCTCAACGCAATATTTTTTACATTCCCTGGAAATTACTAAAAATTATAAGATGTTATATGGTTTGGGGAGTAAACTAAAAGAATCATTTCTCTACTTCATTGAAATTAACCAAAGATACTGCATGGGCTACAGGCTGAAAAAGTATGTGCTATCAGTTTATGCTAATAATGAACTTTTTTTTTAATGAGATAAAGGTCAAGAGTTAGTGCAGTAAGCAAGGCATTTGCCTTGCATGCCAGCCAACCCTGGTTTCATCTTTAGCACCATATGTGGTCCCACATGTGGCCAGGGTCACTTGTGAGCACAGAGCCAAGAATAGCCCTTGGCCATTGCTAGGTGTGGCTCAATACTAATAGCAAACATAATGTACAGCATAACTGGTTAAAAATCAAGTTTTCAGGTGCCAGAGGCAAACTATAGCAGGTAGGGTGCTTGCCTTGTGCATGACCAGCTGGCATGAATTGGGTTTTGAGACCTGGCACATCATATAGTCCTGAACACTCCAGACCCCAGGAGTGATTCCTGACCAAAGATCCAGGAGAGATCCCTGAGCACTGCCAGGTAGGACTGTCACTGTCACTGTCATCCTGTTGCTCATCGATTTGCTCGAGCAGTCACCAGTAACGTCTGGAGCAATAGCACAGCGGGTAGGGCATTTGCCTTGCACGAAGCCGACCTGGGTTTGATTCCTCTGGCAAGCTACTAAGAGTATCTCGCCCTCACGGCAGAGCTTGGCAAGCTACCTGTGGTGTATTCGATATGCCAAAAACAGTAACAACAAGTCCCACAATGGAGACATTACTGGTGCCAGGTAGGACACCCCCATTAAAAATCAAGTATTATAGCTTCTGTGATATTTTATATTATCATATACCTATAGTAATTTTGCATATTTAAAAGTTTATTTCACAAAAGAACATGTTGATGGTTCATTATAATGAGTCAGTCTAAGGTTTCTATGTACTAAAACTCATTTAATCTTCTAATGACCCCCACAGAGTAGATCCTTCTATGACTCTCTTAATAAAAGATATAATGGATGCACAAAGATGCTATATAATTTATATAACACCATGATTGCTAATGTGTGGTCCTGGATTTTGTGCCAATAGATTTGAACCCAGAAAGATCAATGTCAAGGATAAGTCAGTAACCTGACTGACTTGATGGATCCTATTTACTGAGTATCTTCTGAGAACGCTTCTGAAACTCTGTCCTAATCACTTTGTGCAGGACAACCTAATATATATCTTGCTTAAAACCTATGAAATAAGCAATATTAACCCAATTTAATGTAAAATAACTGTATTAGAAGCTAATAATGTGCTTATAGTTATAAAAGCAATATAAAAATAGTGAATTTGATGTTCATTTGTGTCACTTAAAATTCAGTGCCATCACATGACAATGTATAGTTTAGATTTATAGCAATGTTATATGTCAACTTGATCAATAGAGAAATCAGTTTTTTACCAATGCAATCTAGATAGTACAGAGATGAAGGTGTGTGTCCTGCAAAGTAACCAACACGGTGAGCACACGATTCCCAGGTATCACCAGGTATAGCTCTGGAGGTGCCTGATCACCACTATTTGTGTCCTGGGAGCCCCCAAGAGCTGCTTTTCAGAGCAGGGCTGTATTTGTATTTTGTACCCTTGATTGAGCACTTGGTTGACCAACTATCACAGGAGGGCCCCCAGACTTCCTGATGACTATTTTGGGGACACCCCTCTCAAAAAAGACAAAACATTAAATAGCCTGATTTCCACCAATAGGAAAAAACAAAAAAAATGTCAAAAAAGAAAATAGATTATTTAGCCTTCAATTTGTCATCGAACCCTCAGGATTTTGAGGCACCCTCTCCCCCACCCCATACTGTTTGGAAGAAATAGCCCTGTGAGTCGATTCACGTCCCCAGGCAAAGTGACCTATTTATAAACGCTTCAAAAAGGAGACAGAGAAGGAAGAGGAGCATCAATATTCTTTTTAGGTCAGCCAGAAGTCCATTCTGCTCTATTCTGCTGAATACAAAAGAAGATCAAATACGTCTGCTTATGTATCCAGTTGTCAGTTACCTTAAGGAGCTGTCGGGTCCTACTGTGGAGTAAGAACATATCTCTTAACTTGGACCAGATGGTCTCCTTATTGCAGTTTCATTTGCCACATGATCTGCATTCTAGCTGACATCAAATCGCCCACTAGCACTGAGGTTTTTCTTCTTTCTGTTTACCATTGTATAAGACCCATTTTATACCATTCTTTTTCTAATATTTACAGTTTTACTAAATATATCCACATATATATGTAAAATAGTATTGTATAAATCACCCAAAGGCAAGTCATAAAAATAACAATAAAAGAAATACTATTCTTAATTGACTTTAAGTACAGATGTCAAATTGTGCATATACAATTATTAATAAAGCTAATATGCACTAGCTTTTGGTAAAGGAATATTTTTTAAGATAGATCATCTATGGTTAAAGTCGCTTCATTATTTATGTTCATACATGCAGAGGGTTGTTTTAGTTTTACCCTTTTAGTAATTTCTACCATACAAAGTGCTCATGGGATTATTTAGTTTGAAATATTACAGCTAAAGGCTAGTGACTTTTAACAAATCCTAGATCCTGGATAGCTTCTCTTCCCAAACACATGTAAAAAGAAAGCATACTTCTCTTTTATATTTCACTGTTTAACAAGAACTCCAAGAGGAATTGTGTGTGTATATATATATATATATATATATACATATATATATAAAACAATTTTTACAGTACAGTATGCTTCTGAGTTTGAACTCTATGATTCTCCCACCACCCCCACCCCCGAAAAAAAAAGAAGATGAAAGCACAGCAATTTCATGCTCTTTATTGTTACAATAGACTGAAATTCTAAGCAAAAAAATCAAATTTGTCAGAGGTCACTAGACAGCAGCATTCATTGAATATAACTTCTTAAAAAATAATTTAAAAAGAACACAAAATCACATTTATGTTTCTGACCAAGTCGTTTGGTATATGCACTTAAAATGCCATCAAAATATTTATGAACAAAACAAATTATTAGTTGTCAAAGAGAAAATTCTTCAGATCCATTTGAACCCCTTTTAACAAGTTATCATGAATATTAAATTGGATCTACTTATTCCATCTCCTACATATATTTCATGTTCACCCCCTTAAGTCTATATTACACTGGCACTAGTGTAGTTCAAGATCTGATGAGTTCTTGCGTAGATTCCCTGCTGTTCTTTTTAATTAATCCCTTCACTTCTATTTGTGCCCCTTCCAGTACATCTTCTGTGCTGCCTCCAAAGCTGCCACGTACAAATCTTGTAAGTTGCTCACCAGGAAAACATTCCCGTCATGCCAAGTTAGCTAATGGATAAAGAGCAAGCGGATTATCCCTTAGCTGACTTGGCCTCATTAAAATGTTTTACTCTCATAAAGGGCAATAATTTTTAATCCCTACCAAAAATTATATATAAATATTGCAAAAAGTATAGATAGAAAAAATGTAGATATTACAAAAGGAATCTGTTGCTATTTCAAGGTAAATAGGGTCAGAATTTAGTAAAATTATCGAACACCCAGCCAGTATCACAGAAAATTGCACGGCATGGGGAAAACAACCCACACACTCAGTGATCAAAAGTGAAGGAGTTAACTTGTAGAGTTGCTCGTGGGCAGTGCTGTGACTTTCCAAAACAGGGAGATGGACCCATTATGCATGAGTTTCCAGATCATCATCTAGGATGTTTCCTGAGGTACACTTTGGAAAACAAATACTCTGTTGGTTAAGTAAATAACACAAAATAAGACAAAGCAAAAAATAGTTCAGCAATTCTAGACAGACACTATTCTCTTGTCTTTCTAAACCAATGCACTCACTATCTTTTAGTGTACTTCCGTTACTGTCCTTTCCTCATCTTCAACAACTCCCTGTAAATTTTTTTAATTGAAGCACCATGATTCACATTACAGTCCATGATATTTTTATGCACACAATGTTTTAACACCACACCCACCAGCCAAGTGTCTGCTTCCATCCACCGTTGTCTCACAACCCCTACCCTCAGGACTCCTGTCCTCACAGGAAAGTTCAGTTCTATAGACCAAATCCCTAGGTTTCTTTTCTGTGGCCATGTACTACTCCTATTTTATTTATATACTACATTTAAAAAAAAAGAGACAACTGTGTGCTCAAGAATCATTTATTAAGCCTTTCTACATTCCTCAAATTTCTTCTCTACTTTCCTAGTTTTGTAAAAGTTTGTTTATAATTTCAGACTCTTGGAATTGTATTGCTTTTCACTCTGTTTTAATGTAATTTTCAGAATGGAAATTAAATAGAGATTAGAAAATATTTTATCTGTGTTTTGCAAATTTGAAATTTTTAGGAATACTCAAAACAATTATGTAAGAAAAATTTACTAAAACTTACTTAGATTTCTCAATCATAATTGAACCATAAATTCTAAGGCAGCCACGTGTCAAGGTCCCCATTCTTTTGAGCACCTCAGCGATGCTCAGGGCTTACTCCTGTCTCTGCACTCAGGGATCACTCCTGGTGGTGTTCCAGAGCCATATGGTGCACTGGGGGTTAAACCCAGGTTAGCCATATGGAAGGAAATGCCCTACCCTGCTATACTATCACTCAGGCTCCTTTGTTTATTTTGGAGGGGTCTCCACTCAGTGGTGCTCAGGGATTACTCTTGGCTCTGCATTCAGGGCTGACTCATAGTTCCCCTATGCTCAAAGAATCAGATGGGGTATCAACTCTCACCTGCTCCCTGCCGTACTATCACTCTAGTCCTAAACTCTCAACTCTTGCCTCCACTCTGACCTGCTTCCTTCTGTACTAAGATGTATTCAAAGTGCAACCAGGCGTTCATTCCAGCTCTACCATAAACAAGCTACTCAAGTTTGTTTCTCATCACCATGCTTTGTCCTTGTATTAACGATTCCTAAACCTGCTATCTTAATAAATGAACTTTTTCCCCCATTTTTGTTCATTTAATATACCCTAACATGAGATCATATGGCTTTACACTGAATTCAAAGTTTAGTCTATTTCTCTTCAACATTTTTTTAAGATTGCTTTCTTTACTGCGTATCCTAGGTAAGGCAGGAACCATATAAACCCTGTTAAATAATGAGTGCCCATGGCTTATCCCAGTCTATCGTATCATAAGAAGTAAGAGGTATGTGCATATTTTACATTTATTTTTCCAATCTCTACCACTATTTTTTGTTTTTTGTGTCCATACCCGGTGATGCTCAGAGGTTACTCCTGACTCTGCACTCAGGAATTACTCCTGGAGGTGCTCTGGGTGCCATAATGGATGTTGGAGACTGAACCCAGGTCGTCCTCGTGCAGGCAAACACCCTATCTGCTATTCTCTCACTCCAACCTCTCTGTTACTTTTGTCTACAATTTTTCACCTACATGCTGGCATCCCAGGTGCAAATCAGTTCCTACCTCCTCCACATCGTGCTGCTGATTTTCTCTACAAAGTGTCACTAATTGTACCTCAGGTTAACAAAAACATACAGAGGCTAAAAAACTCTACTTTATTTATATTTACATTGACATAGTAAGTCACACTATATTCAGGAAATCCATAAGCAAATGACAGCCTGATGTAATTCTTGAGAAGAAGATTGCAGATAAGCAACCTTCTTCTCCAAGAGTTTAGTTAAGTGTTTTCTCGTGTCACCTTTCAGTATTTTACATCATAGTGATAACTACATGTTTTCAGTTCAATTAGAGAAATCATCAATAGGTTTAAAAGTAAATGACTGGACAAGTGAAAGATTATTTATGGAATCTATACTTCCAAATTTGCTTTTTGTTTTCAAACTTATCAACATACAGACATATTATGAAACATCATCATCAAATATATAGAAAATCATATTAATATTAATATACTTTCTTTGTGTCTAGCTTTTATATATTAGGATTTTTAAAATTTAAATATGAATAACAGGTCTTTGAGATTTCTTAGAAGATAGTTTAGTGTGGGGAGGAGTGTTGGGAGTTACTAACATGAAACCTAGGATTAGGCCTACACAAAAATGTTTATTGGATAAAATTTTAGTTACCACAAGTTTCAAAATCTCTCCTTAACCTTTCCCTGATACCAAGCCATAATATATTCTTCCTTATATAATTATATCCTACCTATAGTTGTACATAGCCATGACATGGAAAGCTCTAGATTTTTACTATGTTAGTATCTCTTTCATATACTTAAAGTTTTTTTGTTTTGTTTTGTTTTTATGACAAAGTTTTCTTTCAGAATAAATATGGTGTCATCCTCCTGATGATGTTAAATTTGCTTCATAAAAGTGTTACATTATAATGGTATTAAAGAGAAAATAAAACATTTAAGTTCTGCTTGATATAAGGTTTATATAACTTACTATATCTGACATTCTGCAAAATTGATGAGTAAAACTAAAAAAGAATCAGTAATGTTTTTAACATAAAAGTCATTAAAATTATTTTTATCCTGAAAACTAAGTCCTATATAGTTAGTATTTTAATTTAGGTCTTATTCACAGTTTTATAAGCCCAATATTTTTCCACATTTGTTTTTATGATAATGTTGCATTTGATAGTATTGTATAGTGTCTTTTATCTTTTAAAAAAAATAAAAAAGTTAAGTATGAGCAAGGAGACCAATAAACATTGCTGTTGGGAATTTAAATCAGCATAGCCACTATGGAAAATAATATAAAGAGTCCTTTATAACTAGAACTACTATATTACCCAACAATTTTATGACTGAATATGTCACTGTCTCTGTCACTGTCATTCCCGTTCCTCATTAATTTGCTTGATCGGGCACCAGTAACGTCTCCATTTGTGAGACTTGTTTTTACTGTTCTTTGCATATCAAATACGCCACGGGTAACTTGCCAGGCTCTGCCTTGAGGGTGAGACATTCTCGGTGGCTTGCCAGGCTCTCCAAGAGGGGCGGAGGAATTGAACCCAGGTCGGCTGCTTGCAAGGCAAACGCCCTACCTGCTCCAGCCCATGACTGAATATATGGATTTTTTTTTCATATATATAAAATTGGATCTTTATATGGAAGAGATGCCTGCAGTCACTTATCACTACAGCATTATTTAAAATAAACAATGTATGGAAACAACCTCTTTTATGTTCATAAATGATCAATAAATTTAAAATGTATGTGCAAGTTCAGCTTTAAAATTTTTTTTAAAAAATCCTGCCATTTTTGAAAACTCACAAATTGTGAGTTTACTAGGTGAAAACAGACACAAAGAAGCAAATCTCACGTATTACAGAAACTATTAGTCATATTCATATCAATATTAAAAGAACAGTTAGCATGGGCTGGTGTGTTAAAGTAAATGAAGACAAGTTAACCTAATGAAATGTGCTTGGAAGTCTTTTTTTCCCCTTCAACTCTTTGAAAGTCATTTAAGAAGGTTTGGTATTAAGATCTACAAAAGTTTGGTAGAACTCCTTAAACCAAGAGAAGGTTCTGGGCTCATGTTTTTGGGAGGCCTGATTACTCTGAATCTTGTATTCATAATATATACAGATTTAATTTTTCTTCCTGATACCTACATGACTGAGAATTTGTCAATTTCCTCTAGATTGTTCAGTTTGTTGGTATGTAGTTATTCACTGTGTTTTTACAATTCTTTGTTTTCCAATTTGATATTTTATTTTATTTTTTTTAGTGATCACAAAGAAATTTGATTTCATTTTTCAAGGACCTAGTACTTGGTTTTATTGATATTGTGTATTTAAAACATTAAATTAGTTATTTCTACATTACTAATTTTGTCACTGTCTTCTTTATAACAACTTTTGATTTAATTTTTCTACCTTTTTGTAGTGATTTTAGTCATAACACTAAACTGTTATATTTGTCCAGTTCCTATGGGATAAGAGTAGGGGTGTTAAGTCACACCTGGCTGTGCTCAGGGCACAGATCAAAGTAAAATAAGTTGTAGTGTGATGAAGTTGTGATTTGTACTGTGGAAGAAAAGATAAAATTATGCTATAACATGGATAGAACGAAATAGAAGCCATCATGTTAAATAAAAGTCAGAAGGAGAAGAAGAAATACCAGATAATCTCAGTCTTCTGTGGCATATAAAAAAACTGAACAAAGGGCTCGACAGTACTGAATAATACAAACTATTGGCCTCATATTACAAAGCTAAGATAAACAGTCAGAGAAGAGGTGTAGATTGGCACTTTGGTGGCAGGGAGTGAAGCAACTATGCAGATCCTTGCCATAATTTTGACATTACTATAATAATGTTACCTGAACTACAATTATGTTTAAGTCGTGACTGGATCATTTGAAAAAGTTATATTGAGAGTTTGGTTCCTTGATTCCTAGAATTGAAAGAGCCATGCTAGGAGTATCACATTTCATTCAAGTGAGAGAACAAATCCGGAGTTCTTACCCCCGTTGATGGTCAAGAATCAGGGACGCTGATTAGTTTGCCAAAGCATCAAAAATCAGATGGGCCGGACACAAAATGCGATTCAGAGATGACCGCTGGACTAGAGCTGTTACTGACTGGATCCCACAAGATGTCAAAAGACCGTGTGGCCGCCATCAACAAAATGGTCAGATTTCTTCATCAAAACCCAATGAACGATATGAGTCTCTTCCTGTTCCTGGAGCGAGCAGATATCATTGGGCTACACTTGCACATGACAGGGACAAATGGAGACATTACTGACACCCTCTCGATCAAATCAAAGATCAACAGGATGACAAGTGATACAAGTGATATTGATAGTAGGAGATTAGAGAAGAGAGAATCTAGTATCTTAGAGTTATACAGTGTGTCCACTCTTATTAATTCTAAATCCTGTACTTGTTTAAAAGATAGATATTGTCAAGATCTGAGACCTCAGCATTTCTATTTCATGAAATTCATTTATATATATTTTGGCTCTATCACTTCAAACTAGACCTTGAAATTTTCATGCCACTGGGAAGGGAGGCCACAAAATTTGTATAAATTTCAACAGAAAAAGTTCTAGTAACAATAATTACTAATGACCAATTTATTAGTAACAGATTCTATATAATTATATATCATCTATTGTAGGATAACATGGGGTTTGTCCTTTTAGCTTTGCCTTAGGGAACATAGTTTACCTTAAAGCAATGTCCTTTCTGTATGGACACAGGAAGACAATATTGTGCTTGTAACTTGGGAGTTGGTTGACTCCAATAATATTTACTCCTGGGCATCTGCTTTCTTAACTCAGTTGCCCTCAGTTCCTAGCACTCCAAAAGCAGGGTCCCGACGAGGGACAGGACGGATCCAGGCCAAGCGGTGAGTTATGTGCTACCCTGGCATCAAGATAGGCCAAGCCAAAGTGCCACAATACTCAACTATAAGTTGAGAGCATGATCATGGATAATGCTGTCATGATCCAAAAGTAATGATGAGATTAGGATCCTGCTGGGGTTAGGAAGATTAACCTGGCCTGAGGACTGTGATCTGGAGATGCCCTCAGGAAAAACCAAACTTTATGTCTCTTACTGTGCTCATACAGAATGACATTGCTAGAAATATTAGAAGTAGATTTACTATAACTATTTAAGTAGATTACTAGCTCACACCCTGATACACCCTTGTTTGGACCCCCACCCTTGAGTGGATCTCCTTAGATGAGATTTCCTTAGATGAGATTTTGTTAATCTCCTCGAGAAATGGTCTTACCCTTCTTTGTTGATTTGTTGATGTTAAACTCACCTTTGTGTCACCACCCTATGTAATTTGCTATATAAACTAAGACTGTGGGGCACTGAGGGGAGATAGAAGAGACGGGGATAAGAGAAAGAAGACAAGGGAGACAGAGGAAGAAGGAGACAGAAGAAGAAGACAGAGGAAGAAGACAGAAGACACAGAGAGGCAGAGACAGACAGGCAGAGGCAGAGAGACAGGCGCAGAGAGACAGGAGCAGAGAGACAGAAGAAGAGAGCACAGTGGCACACACATAAGCAGAGCACAAGGTGAAAGAAGTGAGAGCAAGCGGGGCTGAAAGGGAATTAGAGGAAGATCCAGAGAGAGATCGAGAACTGGGAGAGAAGCAGAGAGAGAGAACGAAATAAACTGATCGAGCAACCAGTTTGGCCTTCTTCCTTCCTTCGCCTGCCTCATCATTGCCATCAACCTCCCCGGGGTGGGGGAAGCAGCTGGAGACTACCGAACGCCGGCAGCGGGAGAGATAGAGCCCCGCTGGGCCCTCTCTTCTCTTTTGTGTTTTTACACAATCTATAATATATTTATTGCATAATAACAAATACAATAATGTTATTAATAAAATTAGGTTATTATTATCAATGACAATAATATGACAGACTATATAATCTCTCATAGAACTGATATAATCTCTCATAGAACTGATTAGAGACGAGAACAGCAATAAAGCAAAATTTGCAAATGAACTGCAGCTCAGGAAGGAAACTCCCTCTGAGTTCCCAGTAGTGAATAAAATACACCATACAAATAAATCTCCACTACTATGCTGTTAAGAACTAGATTTGGGGCTGGCGAGATAGGGAGTGATCCCTGAGCACTGAGCCAGGTGCAGCCCCTATGCACTGCCAGAGGTGGTTCAAAAACTAAAAATACAAAAAAAAATGAAGTTTTATAGTCAGTGTTCAACCGCCTTTACTAAATATCAGAATAGGAGTTGGAATTCATGCTCTAAGTAAAAGCTCACAAATCAAAACCTGAAAAAGTTAAAAGGAAAATTTCTTCCTCTGTGTTCCCAATGTGACGAGTCAAGAAAAGCAATATAGTTGGTGATCTCTTCTCTGAGTTGCCCTTTCCCCAGAATGTGAGGCCAGCCTCCAAGCCATGGAGTCAACCTCCTAGTACTTATTTCTACAATTCTTGGGTGTTAGTCTCCCACTCTGCCATTCTATATACCCTAGATGAGTGCAATCTTTCTATGTCTGTCTCTCTCTTTCTGACTCATTTCACTCAGCATGAAACTTTTCATGCCCATCCACTTAAATACAAAATTCATGACCTCCTTTTTTCTGACAGCTGCATAGTATTCCATTGTATAGATGTACCAAAGTTTCCTCAACCAGTCATCCGTTCTAGGGCATTCGGGTTTTTTCCAGATTCTGGCTATTGTAAATAGTGCTGCAATGAACATACATGTGCAGATGTTTTTTCGATTATACTTTTTTGCCTCTCTGGGATATATTCCCAGCAGTGGTATTGCTGGGTCAAATGGGAGCTCAACCTCTAATTTTTTGAGAGTCGTCCATATTGTTTTCCAGAAGGGCTGAACCAGTCGGCATTCCCACCAGCAGTGTAGAAGGGTCCCTTTCTCCCCACATCCACTCCAACAGCGGTTGCTTTTGTTCTTTTGCATGTGTGCTAGTCTCTGTGGTGTGAGGTGGTATCTCGTGGTTGTTTTGATCTGCATCTCTCTGATGATTATGTAGTCGAAGGCCATGTGGGGGAAGGGAGTTGCGGGCTGAATGAGGGCTAGAGACTGAGCACAGTGGCCACTCAACACCTTTATTGCAAACCACAACAACTAATTAGAGAGAGAGAACAGAAGGGAATGCCCTGCCACAGTGGCAGGGTGGGGTGGGGGGAGATGGGATCTGGGAGGGTGGGAGGGATGCTGGGTTTACTGGTGGTGGAGAATGGGCACTGGTGAAGGGATGGGTTCCCGAACTTTGTATGAGGGAAGCATAAGCACAAAAGTGTATAAATCTGTAAATGTGCCCTCATGGTGATTCACGAATTAAAAATAAATAAATTAATTTTTTTAAAAAAAAGAAAAGCAATACAGGACATACAATGCTTCCTCCCTCCACCCACTTCGGTGACAGGAGGGGAGATGTTTTCTAAGAAACAACCTTAGTTAGACACCATTGTTTTCTAAATGGAATGAATCTAAAATAATATGATTAATCAAGATCAATTTGAATTTTTAAATTATAATTATCTGAACAATGGGAGAAATCTTCTGAAGTTATTTTTATCTTTAAAGAATATTGTGTCAAATGAAAATGCAAGTTAACAATAAATGTTATATTGTTATGGGGGTAAGAATCGGAGACTCAGAGAACCAGAGACATTTTGGGGAGTTTATTAGCAAAGACTGCATAGAATCCCAGACCCAAATCATGCAAACCCGATCACATTATTTTCCATCCTTCAAAAGGGTTTTGCACCCTCCTATCTGGAAATAAGACAATTGGATGGCAGATGTGCAGAAGCAGATAAGCGAGTTGGTCAACATTACAAGTTGGCCACAGTTGGGATCAGTTATGTTTGCAGTCAGCAATTTGGCAATTCCTGTCTCTGGTCTTAATCAATAAGTGATTATTTCTGCAGTTCATCATCTCAGAAAATCCCTGACACTGGTCATAAGGATTATTTGTTACAGTTTTAGTTATAGTTCTAATAAAGATTATTTAAGTGTTATAGCTTTAGTTATGGTGCCCGGGAAGAGTCAGTCACTGGTTGTTGGGGTCTCAGCAGCCAGCCTGAGACCCTGGCCAAATCCCCTGCCCCTAGAGACAGGAGCAGGCTCTATTCACAGGGGCCCAGGGCCCTGTGCAGGCACTCCACCCAGAAAGGCACTCTGGTTGAGGAGATAACAGGATGAGGGGACTGACAGTCATCTCCTGCCTGAGCTAACACACCCAGCCTTGAGAGCAGGAAATATAAATCATTAGCTAACATCTGTAATGAGCTCGTGGAGGTGAGAACCAGGTGTGCGCGATATGCATGTAGGCTGCCTTGAAGTCCATGTATAACTATCCCGTGTTAGAGCTAGTAAAATGAGAGCTGCTTGACCTCCAACCTTCCCTCTCTCTCTGCGTGGTTCTTTCTCGGTGGCGGCAGGGAGTCCACGGTGCACAGAGGGGATGGGCAGAGGCTTCTCCCCTTCCCACTCTCTCTTCTCTAGGAAGTAAGTCTGGTGTCTTGGAGGATCATACTGCAGTTTGCCGGGGTCGACCGGCCAGGACCCTGACAACTGGTCATAGTCATAGGACACTTAATCGCAGGACACATCTATTTCTGGAGTCTGTTCTAAGGCAAAAATGTAAAAGCAACATGGTGGTCTGAATAAATTGGTTGCCCTGATGCTCAGCTATTATGATATTAAGAAACTGTGCGACTGAGGGGCCAGGATACAGTATGGGGTTAGGGATTAGGACATGAGCTCAAGTTCCAAAGAACCTTTCAAGCACTGAGGTTCTCAGCACCACTAATGTTCCTGGTCATGCTGGCACTGTAGAGCTTAAACACCACCAACCGCCAGTGCATTCTCAAGCCCTGACATTCAACCAACTGGCCCAATTGGCACCAAAGCAGCATGAGAAGTTCCCACCTCCCTGAGCTCCTTTTTGGAGGGTCTCCTCAAAACTAAAACCCAGAAAAAAGAATTTATACAACTAAAAGTATGATGTTTCCTTTCCATCATTGCTAAGAACATCTTAATAAAAAGTGGAAGTTTTATTCCTAAAGCATTATGCTCATTTCCTTTTCAATTAACAGTCCTGATTTAGTTATTAATGTGATACCCACATTAATTATTGCAGCATTGATGAATATTAATCAGTAATCAGAAATCTAAATTTATTGATAAGTATAAAATACTTTACATTTACATTGCAAACAAATTACTAATATAGGTAACACTGCCAATAATACTCTTCAGGGGCTGGAGAGATAGCACAGTGGGTAGGGCGTTTGCCTTGCACGCGGCCGACCCGGGTTCAAATCCCAGCATCCCATATGGTCCCCTGAGCACGGCCAGGGGTAATTCCTGAGTGCAGAGCCGTAGTAACCCCTGTGCATCGCCAGGTGTGACCCAAAAAGCAAATAATAATAATAATAATAATAATAATAATAATAATAATAATACTCTTCAAATATATTTTATGAACACACTTGGAAATAAATATACTTTTAAGTATTACATGTTTATTAGTAAAATGAAAAAGTAATAATTTCAGTGCTTAGCATTTAAATACTCTAAAGTCTGAGTAATACTAAGCCCATTTTAATATCAACTCCAAGGATACCGAGTAGAAAATGAAGTGTTTTTTAATATATATACATTTATGTACATAACAATTCGTGAAATATTTTATTAAGTAGCAACTTTGAGATAGGCACTATGTAAAGCATGGCTGAGTGCTCTAATAGAGTCTGGAAAAAATATGGATAAACTTAATATCTTACTCCACAAGCAGTTATTCCTTTTCCTGATGTATAAGAGCAGACATTTTCTCAATAATAGAATTAGAGCTCAATAAATACTGACAACAATCATTGCCTATTTATAATTTTCAAAAAGATTTTCTCTATGGAATACTCATTTTTGTCAGTATTTCTATTTAAAAGGGATTCTGCAACAGTGATTTTAGGCAAGGAAATGAAATAAAAGACATCAAAATTAGAAAGCTATAATTAAATTATTATCTATTTACCAGAGACATATCATTATGTACACATAAAACACAAAAGATTAAACACACACATACATTAACTCAGCAAGAACCAGTAAGTGGATCATATATTGTTTCACGATAAAAATCAATATTCAAAAAAAGTTATTTTCTATTTGTTAGCAATTAAATGCCTAAAACAAAATAAATAAATCCCATTTACAAATGAATAAAATAAATTAATAGGAATAAATGTAACCAAGGAGTTGATATATCTGTACACTGAAAATTATACTTATTTATATAAAAAACTAAAGAGGGACAAATAAATGGATAATGATATTCCTCACTCTTTTGTTGGAAGAATTGACATTGTTAAAATGCCATATAGCCCAGAGCAATCAGTATTCATAGAATTTTTCTAGGAAATAGGGAGAAAATATAGTGAACTACAAAAGATTCTGAATTGCTAAAGCAATCTTAAAAAGAAACAAATCTTTAATCAATGTGTTTCCTGATGTCATGCTCTTTTATAAAGATATAGATATACGAAGCTGGATATGAATGGAACAGACTACACAGAAATAAGCTCATGCTATACAGAGCTTATTATTTTGCAAGAGCCCAAAACATAAAATGAGGAAAAGAGAGTTAATTCAATAAATGATTCTGTAAAAGACCAGAGAGAGAGTCCAGCAAATAGAGTGTTTGCCTTGAACACGGTCGACCGGCTTCGATCCTGGCACCTACATGGTCCCTGGAGCTCGCCTGGAGCCATCCCTGACTGCAGAGCCAGAAGTAACCCTGAACACTGTTGGATATAGCCTCGCCCCCCAAAAAAACAGTTTGGTTAAACTGAACAGTCAAATACGAAAGGATGAAATGTGACCTATTCCTATAAAAAAAATTAAAATCAACTAAAAATGGATTGAGCGATTGAATGCAGAACATAGAATTCTTTTTGTTCCCCCACAGGCAGGTCATTTATTCAATATGGTGTCGCTCCCCGCCCCCAGGTGAGTCATTGTTTAGAGAGATATTAAGGACAGTTTGTAAGCACATTTCAGCAGGTACACGGAGATCAGATATTCTGGGTATTTCACTTTGCTGTCAGAAGGCACCTTTAAAATATAAAGCCCTGACAGTTTCCTAGTCTATTTTTGGCCCATGTTGTCCCCATATCTAAAAGACTCTAAACAATCTTATTCTATGCTTGTTGGATGCAGTTTTGCAAATATCTATTCTCTTCTTTCCTGCTATATTATTCTCTTTTTTTCATGTTTGACCCTTTTTTTTTTCTTAATGAATCACTGTGGGATACAGTTACAGACTTACAAACTTTCGTGATTGTTTCAGTCATACAATGATTGAGTACCCATCCCTCCACCAGTGCCCATTCTCCACCACCAATGTTCCCAGTGTCCTTCCCACCACTTCCCATTTCCACGCCCCACCCCCTGCCACACACCCCTGCCTCCTTGGCAGGCACATTCCCTTTTACTCTCTCTCTCTCTTTGGGTGTTATGGTTTGCAATACAGGAAATAAGTAGCCATCATGTTTGGTCCATAGTCTACTTTCAGTCTGTGCTGAAAGTAGATTATAAAATTCTTCTGGTATGTGTCCCCACACACACACACACATACACAAAATACCCACAATATTCCTAAGAGAAGACATAGGACATAAGTTCCTTGAGATTTTTTTTAATGAGTCCTAAAGATCAAATACCAAAAGCAAAAGTAAATAAATTAATAAATAAATAAATAGACAGATAGATAGATAGATAGATAGATAGATAGATAGATAGATAGATAAAATTGAGTAAACAAGTGTGATTGTATCAAACTGTCAAGCTAAAAAGATTCTTTTTGTTGTTGTTTTGGGGCCTCGCCTGGCAGTGCTCAGGTCCTGCTCCTGACTCTGCACATGGGGACGACTTCTGGCGGTGCCCTGCTCATTGCCATGGCTGGAGTCCAGGTCAGCACCCCGTGCAAGGCAAGCGCCCTGTCTGCTGTACTCTCTCTCTGCCCCCCAACCACCTCCCAGCACCTTTACAGCAAGGAAATCTTCAATAAAATGAAAAGGCAATTTCACAAGAGCGAATGTCACAGGAACTTAAATTATAAGAAACTTATCACATGATAGAATAAAACTAGACATGTCTTTTTTAAAAAAAGATACATATAAATGCACACCAAGGATGAGGGAGACTTCAATCCGCCATGGAAAGGAGCCCCCAATTTGTTCCCAAGTGCCACAGAGCCCCCTTGAGCACTACAGGGAGTTTCCCCAAGCACTGCAGGTTGTGACTCAAAAAACAGACCAAAGAAATACACAATAATTACATTAAAATGTGCCTAACATCACTAACCACTGGGAAAATCTAATCTACAATAAGCTATCACCTCGCAGTTGCAAGAATATCTATCTCTAAAAGTACAAGATCCAATAGTCCAGAAACCAAAACTTTTCCAAAAATAATTCATATTACCACTTAATTTTATGATTGTTATACAATAATAGTATAGATGGTCAGATTTCTTTGTCAAATCTCTGAATGAATGATTTGAGGCTCTTCCTGTTCCTGGAGCGAGCAGGTATCACTGGGCTACTCTAGCTCACGACAGGGACAAATGGAGATGTTACTGGCTCCTGATCAAGCAAATCGACGATCAACAGGACTGCAAGTGATACAAGTGATACACAAATAATAAACAACCAAGAGAATAAGTGCAATATTGGCAGAGGTCTTTCAGCCAAAGGTATTAGGTTTAAGGGCAGAGGAGGATAAATAGAGTAGATGTGTCAAACATACAGTAATGCATGAAGACTAGATTTTTGATGGCAAGCATTGTGTAGTATATATAGATTTATAATTCTGAACCTATGTGAAGTGTGAGCCTATATAATTACAGCCAAAAATAATTAATTTTCAAAAGGATTATCAGAGAAAAAGCAGTGTTTGAGAGATGAAATAAAATTCAAAGAAATGATGTAATATAAAAATAATTAAAAATTATTTCTTTTGTCTTGTTTTTTATTTTCCTTTTATTTTTTGTAAGGACCACACCTGATGGTGGTCAGGGGTCACTCTAGGCTCTGCACTCAGAAATTACTTTTGGCAATACTCAGGGGCCCACATGGGATATTGGGTATTGAACCCAGGTCAGCCGAGAGCAAGGTAAACACCCTACTGTATTATTTCTAAATGAACTCATTATTTCAGAACACTGTAAAGAGTATTTGACTAAAAGTTTAGTCCTAACTTGACTAAAAGTTTAGTCCTAAACTTGACTAAAAGTTTAGTCCTAACGAAAGCCATTCAAAGTAAGGTGCAACCAATGAAACAAAATGACATTCTGGACCAGTGTGTAGAGAGATTTACTTGCATAAGAGAAATTTTATTTTATGTACATCTTTTCACAAATAAGTTTTTCAAAAATTTCTTAGTATGCTGAAGAATTAATATTGCAACCTGAGAATGAATGCTGGGAAAGCTGAATAATATTACATAGGACGGGAAGATATATAAAATGGCATATTCTCCCATGAGTAAGAACTTAATCCTCTAAAAATGCTTCTTAAGCACAGTGACTATTACTCAGCAAGGTACTCAGAGGGAGAATAGCCACATTTAACACAGAACACATTACGTTTCAGAGGTGTAGAAGACAGAATTGAAAGGTTCAGAGAAGTGGACAAGGCTATACTGGCTCTAATACATCACAATGGACTGAAGAACCTTTGGCAAATAGAAATGTCCAGAATTCATTTCCATTTACCAAAACAGGAACAGAAAGAGGATAAGGAAATAAGAATATGTGGGGTTGTAATTAGAAAGTTGCAGTTCAATATGATTGTTGAACATCAAAAATATTTTATTTAACCTAAGTAGGTTTCCTCTAGAGACATCTACTCTTTGCTTCTACTTTTTAATGGTAAAATCACTTGTATTTAACTGTGGTATCAAATGTATAAAAGGAATCATCAAAAAATATAGGTTAATGAATGATCAGGTGACAGGTATCACATATATATGTATCTATATGCGTGTGTGTTTATATATGTATATATATAATTTGTCTCTGGTCTCAATTGGTGCATCAAATTATATAACTGTGTGACAATAAATAAACTCCCCAAGTGGCTGGAGCTATAAAACAGTGGGTAGGTCATTTGCCTTGCATGTGGCTGACCCGGGTTTGATTCCCAACATCCCATATGGTCCCCCGAGCACTGCCAGGAGTGATTCCTGAGTGCATGAGCCAGGAGTAACCCCTGTGCATCACTAGGTTTGACCCAAAAATTAAAAAAGAAAGAAAGAGAGAAAGAAAGAAAGAAAGAAAGAAAGAAAGAAAGAAAGAAAGAAAGAAAGAAAGAAAGAAAGAAAGAAAGAAAGAAAGAAAGGAAGGAAGGAAGGAAGGAAGGAAGGAAGGAAGGAAGGAAGGAAGGAAGGAAGGAAGGAAGGAAGGAAGAAAGAAAGAAAGAAAGAAAGAAAGAAAGAAAGAAAGAAAGAAAGAAAGAAAGAAAGAAAGAAAGAAAGGAAGGAAGGAAGGAAGAAAAGAAACTCCCCAAGTGACAAAATAATAATAAGTACCCTGACAATGGCTCGTCTGAAGATAGTGATATATCATCTTTTAATCAGGAGGCAAAGGGAAAAAAAACTGGGTCTGACCACACTGGGCCAACAACACTGGGGTGCCAGACGGAGAAGGTACAGCTAGCACGCCTTCTCCAGATAGAGCCCCGGCGACACTGAGCTTCTACTAACATGGCTCCAGTATATGGGACTGGGACATCTCCAGACCTTTCCTGATATACAAAATATATGCTCAGGAATGGCTTCATCACCCCTGAGTATCCATTAAACCAGAGGCACATAGACCAATCTCAGAATGCAGCGGCTGCTGGCAGATATACTCCTGGACTCTGAACTAAGCTGCCGCTCCGTGCAGCCCCGGGAGAGGAAGGGTTTCTGTCCCTCAGCCTTTTCCCCCCTGGACAGCATGGCGACCACCACCGTACAGAACCAATTGGATAGAGAGGTAGGAGTTTGCAGTGATGGACGGGATGCATGGGGAATCTTGCGATGGGGGAGGCAGAACCGGCCCTGCCTCCTGCCCAAATGAGACCCCGAGCGGTTACCCATGAACAGCTCCTCCGCTCCTGTACAGCCATGATCCTGTACAGCCATGATCCCAGCACCACTGAAACCAATCTCGGAATGCAGTGGCTACTGGCAGAAATACCTCTGGACTTAATACCAGAATTCCAAATCTGGGCGGCCGCTTTCATGACTGTGCAACATCATATGATCTTTGTTACCAACAATAGAAAACATACAATCTAATGATGCCATTCCAACAGGTCTGACTGTTGGGGGAATAACTCCAAATAATGATAGTGAGTATCCTGTCGAACATTGAATGTAATCAAAGTAAGGAAAGAGTAATGTAAAAATCATCTGCCACAGAGGCAGAGGGGGAGTGGAAGGGGGGGTATGCTGGGATTATTGGTGGTGAAACATGTGCACTGGTGAAGGGATGTGTGTTTGAGCATAGTATGACTGAGACTCAATCTTAAAAGCCCCATAACTGTTCTCATGGTAACTCAATTAAAAAATAAATTTTAAAAATTTTAAAAATATATAGTAGAAATGGAAAAAAACTGGGTCTGATCTTTCCTGAGGGTAGAAATCCTGAAATTCATCCAATATGTCCAAGATCCAGTAAAACTGTGCTCCCTGAATAGTGCTGAGCATGGCCTTGGTAGCCTCCAGCACTGCTGGCCCAAGCACTAACCATTAGAGGATGGTGAGCTGAGTATCTCTAATGAGCCTTGATTTTTTTGTCCACTTCCAGCTGCTGCTGGCAGTTACAACATTAGACCTGAAACTAAACGATCTTTGCGAGTTTGAAATGCTAGTTGTCAACTCTTATGCCAACCCAGGGACTCAAAATCAGCCTTCTTTAGTGCCTCATGGAGAGGGTTTGCTCTAATGCCATAGATGGGGATCCAAGGCCTAGAAGTCTGTCATCCACAAAAAGGTTTGCAATCAGTTTCTAGTTGAAGAGGCTGTGAGTTTAAGAGTAACCTTCTCGGGACAGACATGGAATGACTGCACTCATTTGTGGGATATAAAATAACATAATGTGAGACTAACACCCAAGGACAAGGGCCAGGAGGATTGCTCCACGGTTGGAAGCCTGCCTCATGAGCTGGGAGAGAAGGCAGCTGGAATAGAGAAGGGATCACCAAGTCAATGATGGTTGGAGAGCTTGCTCAGGATGGGAGTTGTTTGCTGAAAGTAGATAAAGGACCAGCCATGATGGCCTCTCAGTATCTGTATTGCAAACCATAATACCCCAAAGTAGAGAGATAGTAGGAGGGAAATCTCCCATAGAGGCAGGAAGAGGAGTGGAATGGAGGCATGTGGTGCATATTGGGGACATTGGTGCTGGAAAATGTTCACTGGTGAAGGGATGGGTGTTTGATCATTGTATGACTGAAACTTAAACACGAAAGTTTTGTGAACTGAATCCCATGGCGATTCAATTAAAAAAAAAGTAACCTCCTTAAAGTCTAGACATACATTAACCCTCGGGGTAAGTACAAGATTGCCATTGGTGTCTTAGAAGGGGTGTTTTGTGTTTTTAAATGTTTTGTTCCCTCAGAAAATTTAACACTTGAACAATATGTCTAATAGAAGCTTCTGTAGAAATCAAGGCTGATTTCTACAAAAAGGAGTGTTGCCAAAATAGTTTTATCTCTACCTTTACTTTACCAAAGTCTAGTTATTTTTCAAAAACACAGGAAGATTGGAGAACTCTTCATTTGTTGAGAGGGATTGGCTAAAGAAGCAGCAGGAAATTCATTTTAAGAAATGCATGAATATGTTTTACCTGTCCCAGCAGTTACCCCGCCTTGGCTACTGTGAAGATGTGAAGATTAGGCCAGAAACGTTAACACTGAGGTGGCCTTGGGTCTCTCATCTTCTCCTTGTGATCGTGGCCTGGCCTGCAGGAGTCTGTTCCATCCCTCTCCAGAGTTGGGAAAGTTCCCGGTTTCCCAAAAACCCAGGTGGTGGTTTCCAATTGGAAAGTTCCATATTTTCCCTCGCAGAAAGTTTCCTGGTTCTTTCAAAGTCAGCCTGTCGCTGGGTCTCCCTGAAGGCTCACACTGTAACAATAACTGTTCACTGGACCTGCTTTTTTCATTTCAACTGAGCCCTTGGGACTCAGTTTTCTTAGAATGGGGCTTTGGGGTCCCAGCTGGCTCAGGTGAAGTTCACCTAAGAGCTGGCATGCTCTACAAAAGGAGGTACCGCAGTCAGAAGTGGTGCGGGAAGGTAGATAGGATATGTGGGGGGGAGGGGCTGGTAGTGAGTTTCAGGGAAAGAATAAAAGTTAAGAAGTTGCCCAACCCTGAAGTGTCCCAATGGGCAAAAAGAACACCTCCCATTGAGATGCAAACTCAGACTTTTGCAGGTGGAGAAGCTGAGGTACCACCCAGAAAAGAGTGGATCCAGCAGAGGAGATTCTAAAGGGCACAATGAAATGGGCATCACAAGAGCAAGACATTTCCTGTGTCAGCACCCAGAGGAACTCTGAGGTATACAGAGAACTCCGGGTCAAGACAATGTGGAAAATTTGTATAGAACCTCCCAAAAGTCATCCTCTGATTGGTCCTCTCTGGACAATTCCTGTTTCTCTCTTCAACATGCATCTGTCTTTCTTTCTGTCCCATCACACCTCTATAAATATCCTGCAATAAAACTATTTTGCTACACTGTTTTGTCTCCTTCTAAAATTCTTTCCTGCAAGGGAAGGCGGCAGACCTGGATTGCCTGTGATACATTGCCTGGTTTCCTGCAGAGCATCTCCGCACTCAGTCTGCCTGTACCTACAGTTCCCCCAAGAACTTGGGTGACAGTGACCAGTTCCCATACTGTGCAGAACAGGTAGCCGTCAGGTGCAGCTTGACAAATGCCTCATGAGACTTACGGGACTGACACTGGAGAGTTTCTCATCCTGACCCAGGAGCGCCAAGGGGAGTCAAGCAGAGCGGTGAAAGCACTGTTTTCCCGAGGTAGCTCCCTTACCAAATCACGTACAGCCTATGGAAATTATTTCAATAAAGTGCTAGATGGTCTCTCAGCAATGGGGCCTCATTCATATGTGCTAATAAAAACGTTGTCTGAAATCTAAACCAGCTGCAAACCATGAAGGTCTTGGAGATAAAGGATGCATCATCTCAGGAGCTAGAAAACCACTCAGAGCCCAAGCTCCAGGCCAAGAGCATGGACGGAGAATTTCCCGGGAGGAATGCACAGAGGCTGCAAGAGGAATTCAAGAGAGAATCCCAGAAGTTCACATGTTCCACCCCCGCCCCCACCCCCATCATAAACCCCATTAACCCCTAATTGTGTAAAGAAATTTGGGCAGTCAGTTATGGAAAATAACCTTAACCTTAACCTTCTCTGAAAAGTCACATTTTTTCCCTTCCCCTTCCCCCCCATTCTGGAGAATCTTGTGCTCTCAAGAAACTCTCCTCTCCCTTTTCCTCCCCTCCCCTCCCCTCCTCTCTCCTCTCCTCTCTTTCCTGCCCTTCATTTTGCCAAATAAACTTGGCTAATCTCAAAAATAAAATAAAATATAGAGGAAAAAAGTAAAATAACACCTAATTCCATGCTATATCTCTAAGTTAAAAACAAAATTCTTAAATATAACATAAAAACTCAATGAAACAATAAAATTACTAAACCGAGGTCTTTAAATTGTTTCTTGCCTTATAATAACAGAATTATTTATGAAGTATATCTTCCTTAATAATTCATATTTCTTAAATTAAGCCTTTAGAAAATATTATGCTTCGTTTCATGGGAAACAGTATGTATTTTAATAAGATAAATTAAAATACACACTGATATGTAAAAAGAAATGATTAGGAGAGTACACCCTTTATTTCTTAGTTCTTAAAGCTAAAATGCAGCCTTGGTGTTCTCCTTATTACACTGTAATGACACTGCTGTACTATCACTCCACTTTCCTGTAAACATCCTTTTCCCCTTGGAAACTGGATGTAATGTGTACCACACTTCATTGGGAAAATCAACCAATTCATTATGCCTCCACATCATTCTTCAAAATAGACTATACTGCCGTTTTCTTCTCCATCCCAAATCATGCCATCCGTCTAGGCTAATTGAACTCATAGAAGCGAATCGTTTACACCTATTTACATCTTTTTCTTATTTCAAGTTGCCTTAACTCACACTACCACACTACTATTCTTGCTATAACTAACAAATGTTTTTGTCCTGAAATAAATTGCAATGTACCACAGCTTTAGAAACCAATGTTCATGCACTTGGTCTCCTTCATTCACAGACTGCCATTAAACGTGCCATTTGAACCCACTAGGACCTCGGGCACCTTCCAATCGTAGGAGTATTTCAAGATTTGTATTAGTTCCATGCTAGTTTCATTTTTAACACAATTTATTACCTAGATAAATTGTTTGCTAAAACTCGTGTCCTCTGGCATCTTTCGGTGAAAGGGCAGCCCTAGAATCTTGATGGTAAGAGTTATGATAATTATATGTTTAATAGCATGAAGGTGAGCTAATAAAATTCCACAGAATTTTATTAAACAAATTAGACAAAAGTAATAAATAACTAAAACTTTAAATTTACTTATTTTGACAAAATATTTTAAATTTTTATAGGAACCAGGGATGTAGTTCAGTAGACCAGTTCCCTAACTGTGTGATGTTCTGGATTTGATACCCAGGATCTCTACCCCACCAAATAAGAGTTTCATTGTCTTAATAATAATATTTCTCCTGTTCTTGGAGCGGGCTGATACCTTTGGGCTATACTAGTACGTGACAGGGACGAATGGAGATGCTATTGGTGCCTGCTCAAGCAAATTGAAGATCAACTGGATGACAAGTGATACAAGTGATTTCTTCTATAGTGTTAGACATATTCTCATATATTATCTTGTCTTTCAAGGAGATTACTCTTTTTCCAAAGAACATAACCTCCAGTATGGATTATTTTTACTGATTCCCAGAAAATTTGCAATTGCAAACAGTACATTGCACAGTACATAGTATTTGTCTATTAGCTAAAACTTTAAAATGTTGGTTGTTCGTACCAAGATCACTCGATTTTTGTGAACTACTTTATCCTAAATACTTGGTGCGGTTATTATTATACTAATGATTATTAATAATAAAACCTGAAACATATTAAATTAACTTGAATTCTTTACAAATATGTAAGCAAAGACTTGCTAATGTTTACAGAATCACGATGTAGAGAAGTCATTACGTAATCCACCTTTCTCACACTACATTCTTTCTATGAAGTGTTTATGTGATACAGAAAATGTATGTGTAACAATTTATCATAGAATACTGTACCTTTTTCCAATATAAGTTATTGATCACCCCTGAGAATTTTTCCCTAATAAGATTTTTGTCTGCAGCACAAGGAAATGTATCATATAACAATGTTATATTCATCTTTAGACATACATATTTATGTGGCATCCATCTTCAAACCACTTAAAACCACTACAAAGGCTGCATGTCACAATGCAGTCAGAATTGCTATATACCAGTAGAATTTGACAGATCATGAAGTTAATTTACTTGTTAGTGTCAAGGGTGCAAATCTCATTAGTAGCTGATCTCTGCAGGAAAATAAAAAGCTAGTACCTGAGGCAAACAGAAGAAAGTATGAGGCAGGGCACGATCAAATGCCAGTTAATCTAATCAAATGTATGGTGGCATGCACTGTAGTTTTATTATTCAGAGGGGGGAAAACTATTGTAAATAAGTAAAAATAAAGTCAGAGTCATAATTGAAATGCTTTCTTTCCTACAAGATGTATATGAAAGCAGAACTACTTTCTCCCTCACCATAGAAACTAAAGTTATTTCTAATAGTTTATAAAACATATTGTGCCTTTCAAGTAAAAATAATAATAAAACTTTTTCTTGTGTAATCTGACATGGCTTACTTAAAAACATAACAATCTTTGGAGTCAATTCATCCTTGGGCATAGATTACTAATTGGGAGTTGTATAATCTACATGCTGCATAAATTGCTAGTCTTTGTTTTAGTCTTTTGAAACTATTTTACCACTAGACTAAATTTTAAGTTCACTTAGTGAAAATTACTTTAAATAATCAGAGTACAAAACAAAGAAAAATAAATGAAGCAATATAAAAAAAATCAGAGTTGAAACAGAAACACAAAATGAATTTCTTATACATGTTTCATTGACCAAAGAAATACTCAAAGAGCCCAGAACTTTCCGTAGCTGCCAACATTCAACACAACCTCTAAAATTCTTTTTTCTAACTAAAACTTAGTCTTAGATGCTCAGGATTCAGTCTGTAAAGTAACATGCAAAATGTGAAGGTCACGCGATTAAGAGAGTTGTAACTGCTGTTTTGCTGTGCCTGAATCTTCCTCTTCCTTCTGCATTAATTTCCATATGCATCAGAGATCATGTCCAACTTCGGAATTTAAATTTTTCTTTTCTTATTGTTATTGTTATTATTATTATTATTATTATTTAATTTTTAGGTCCTTGAGGAGTGAAGCAAGGCTGTCAGTACTAATCCAGGCACCCATTCACCGCCTTAACTTCCCTGGTCCAGCTCCCGTCCCAGCTGTCACCTCCTGCAGATTCCTGGATGGGGATGGCGGGGGCAGCCCAAGGGTGACAATGTAGAAAGAGAACAGACAGCCCAATGACCAGGTCCTGCTGGTTTCGCAGCTTAAGGTAGAAGCCTCCAGGAGACTACAGTGAAAAAGGGACTAGCATTGAGCCCCTCAGCTCATAGACTGCTTTGCAGGGGAACACCCAACTGCTATTATTATTAAATACAACTTTCTAGACTAAAGACTACAGAGAGGGAAGAATTTTAAAAAGGAATAACAACAACAACAACACACACACACACACACAAACAACAGAAAAAAAACAAAGCTCCCTCATAGCAGAGCAATTTATTCTGACAATATCTTTTCTCTTTTTCTTTTTTGTTTGCTTGTTTGGGGCCCATACTTGGCAATTCTCAGGGGTTACTCCTAGCTCAGTACTCAGGAATTACCCCTGGCAGTGCTCAGAGACCATATGGGATGCTAGGGATGGAACGTGGGTCAGCAGCGTGCAAGGTAATCGCCCTGCTGTACTGTCTCTCTGGCCTCATGCTCTGAGATTTTTTTTTGACCACTTAACTCTACTTTATATTCAATAATTCAGAACTCAGAACCTCATTTGAGGGACCGGCTGGAAGATCATTGTATTTTTGTTATCCTCTTCTCATGTAATGTTCAAGCAACCTGTTGCACATTTGCAATTTTTCTGAGTTCTCTCAGATTCCTTATACCTATTTATGCTTTCTCAAATAAAAATTGGGCATGATAAAATTTTGATGATATCCCTGCTATGGACTGCATTGTGTCTTCCAAAACCTAATAAAGACCACTCTCCAACCGCCAATGTGACTGTATTTGGAGATAACAATTAAGGTTAAATGAGGTCCTAAGGGAAAGACCCCAATCTAATTATATTAGTGACCTTATGAAATGAGACATTAAAGAACACTATGACCCTGTTACTGTTCTTATCTCACCCCACAATCTGTCAGAATTAGATCAGAATTCAGAATTCAGAATAATAAGAAAAGAAACTGTTGTTTGGGCCACCATTTTAATGTCAGCAGAGGTCACTACTGTGGAACTTGTTTTATTTCTCATTAAATAAATCATAACTGAGGTATTTAAATTTACTTAGCAAAGATTGCCTAAAAGACTAAGGATGTTTCTAGGGTCATAAAAGAAAAATTAGCTAACACCCACTGAATAATATTCTCTAATATTAACTGAAAATATATTAAAAAATACAAAGAAGCAAGGGATGTTTCAAATATAAGAGCAAATATATATTGACACATTCATTTATCAAGTCATTGAGTGCTTGTCATAAGCTTTGTTTTAAATGAAAAGTCATGGTTGCATTGCCCACAGGCAATTTTGGTAGAGGATATACATATATAACCCATACTTAAGATGAAAAATCAGAAGTTAAAAATGAAGTTATTAACCCATTATTATTATAATAGAGGGATCTAAACCTAGAGTAAAGAAAAATTGTTTTAATTAAATAGAAATTTGTTCCTCACCCAAAACCAAAATATATCTTCTAATCATGTCCGTTTGTTAAATATAGGTTAAACTAGACAGCAATATGCAAAAGAATAAAATGCAATTACCATAACACACTGTGCAGAAAAGTTAATTTTTAAATGCATTAAAGATTTAGTTGTTTGGCTATAATTTATAAAAATACTTCAAAAGATACCTGAGAAAAACACTGCATAAAACAAACGAGAGATCAGAAAAGAAAAAAAAGGCAAAAATGAAGAAGTGGGATCATGTCTACTAAAAAAATTCTTCTAAATTGCAAATGAAACTCGTAAAAAACAAAAGACATTCTACTAAATAGGATAAAATATATTTGTACCATGCTTCAAAATCTTATAATCTAAGATATATAAAGAACCCTCAAAATTCAACAAAATAGTTTCTTATAACAGTGTCAAGCAGAGCAGAACAGATACTTCTCCACTGAAGGTACAGCGAGCCAGAAGATTCAAAATATGAGTTT
The DNA here is from genome assembly GCF_027595985.1 of Sorex araneus. Classification (NCBI taxonomy): domain Eukaryota; kingdom Metazoa; phylum Chordata; class Mammalia; order Eulipotyphla; family Soricidae; genus Sorex; species Sorex araneus. Next base: position 63,640,049 of record NC_073303.1, read on the forward strand.
CTCATCATCAATATTGGATATTTGAATTACAGTGATACAAAATATCACCTTATATCAATTATGGCTGATATCCAGAAGCCAGCAAGGAAATGGGGAGAAAGGAACCCTTATTTGAGCTGGTAGGAATGTAAACTCTTTTTCTGAAAAAATAATTTTCCATACAAGTATGCAGATTTTTTCAAAACTTCAAAATTACTACAGTATCCCACCTCCTGGATATTGGTTCAAATAAGATTAAAGGGGAAAAAAACACTATTTGAAAAGATATATGTTCAACTATGTTCATTGCAGTGCTATTTACAATAGCAAAAATCTGTGAACAACCCAACTGGCCAATAACAGAAATATAAATCTGTGTATATCTGACCCAATCAATTCAACACTGAAAGCATGGGACTCAAACTACGACAATTAAAAATTGAAATACATTGGTCAAGAAGTCAGGTTGAGAGGTAGGAGGGAACCTGGTCATTGGTGGAGGGATGGGATGATGGAAAAGTGGCATTAGAGGTGAGCTATTGTATGTCTGGATCCCTATTGCCTACAACTTTTTAATCAAAGTGTCTAAATAAAAATAAATAAAATTTAATAATAAATGATGATTTAGTATAAGCTTGGGAGAGTGTACAGGGAGTTAGGCACTTGCCTTGCATGCAGCTGACCCCGGTTCAATCCCTGGAACCACATATGATCTCCCAAACACCTCAAGTGATCCCTAAGCACAAAGTCAGGGGTAAACCCTGAGCACATGTGGGTGAAACCCTTAAAGAAACAAAAAATTACATACATATGTATACAAAACCTTTTTTTACATACGGAAACAAATATATATTTGCTTATTTATGTTTTACAGATAAACAAATATGTATAGTTGTTTATATATAACAAATGTACAATTCTATATATACATATATATATATTTGTTATTATTCAGAGTTAATTAATTTGAACTGGAACGACAGCACAGCATGTAGGGCATTTGCCTTGCACATGGCCGACCCGAGTTTGATTCTTCCACCCCTCTTGGAGAGCCCGGCAAGCTACCGAGTGTATCCTGCTTGCACAGCAGAGCCTGGCAAGCTACCCATGGAGTATTTGATATGCCAAAACAGTCACAACATGCCTCACAATGGAGATGTTACTGGTGCCCGCTCAAGAAATCGATGAACAACAGGAGGACAGTGCTACAGTGCAATATATATTTATTATATATGCACACACTATGGAACACAGCTCTGCTATAAGTCATGGTTTTTGACTATAACCTGAACAGAACTGGAGTGGCTCATGCAGGAAAACATACAGCAGAAGAAAAAAATAAAAATGTTTTATATTAAAAAATAAAAACAGTATCGGAGCAATGTAGAGTGAGTATGGTGTTTGGTTTACATGCAGCCAATCCAAGTTGGATCCCTAGCATTCAATATGCTCCTCTGTGCACGCCCAGGAGTAATTCCTGAGTGCAGAGCCAGGAGTCAGCCTTGAGTATACCAGGTGTGGTCCCCAAACCAAAATAAAATAAAACAAAATAAAAATGGAAAATTAAAACAGACAATGTCCAATTAGACAAACCCTTAAAGGTGGATCTCAGAATTGAGGTTACTAAAGTCTAGAGAAATGCTGACTAGAACCAGAAGACTGTGATAGAGGACCTTAGCACTTTAGTGGTAAGCACGGTATGGATTATTATACTTTAGAACTATGACTAGACTCCTGTTCACAAATGTTCATTGTCACTGTCACTATCATCCCGATCTTCATCGATTTACTTGAGCGGGCACCAGAAATGTCTCCATTGTGAGACTTGTTACTATATTTGGCATATGAAATACGCCACAGGTAGCTTGCCGCATGGGTGAGATACTCTTGGTAGCTTGCTGGCCTCTCCAAGAGGGGCAGAGGAATCTAACCTGAATTGGCCGCATGCAAAGTGAATGCCCTACCCACTGCGCTATCACTCCAGCCCCGCACAAATGTCATGTCAATAAAAACTAAGTGAAAAATGAAAAGGTACTAGGTTTTCCTAAAAAAAATCCTAATCTAAAATAAACTATCTCTTAGCTCCTAAAAACAAATAAAGGTTATTTCTTATTTGTAGCAACTGGGTTTATTTGCCTACAGTTTGCACTTTGTGAAAACAAACCACACTGAGAAATATAATCCATAATATGAAGTTTTCAAATCTTCAATGAAAAGGATACACTATCATAAATGCGATGTTTTGGTAGGTATGGACGTGTATATAATTCACAAGTTACTAGTGTGAATTTAAACAGAACTGTCTGAATTTAAACCTTCTGTGCCTCCAAGGGTTACAGGAGCAACACAATGGTAATTGCAATGCACTCAGGTCATCTAATAGCTCAGAAAGCAAGGAGCAATCAGAATTTTTTTTTAATTAGGATTCTCATTATAAAATGACGTATATTACTTAATATTTTATTCCGTCTTCATTTTTATGATTTTTTTACCACTCTGTGAAAGTTTATCTGACCAGTAAAAAATAAAACATAACTCTAATGACTGGAGAATTGGTCCAGCAGATAAGGTGTGGTCTTGTATATAGCCAACCCCATGTTCAATCCCAGACTCACATACGGTGCCCCAAGGCCCACGAGGAGATCTTCCTGAACAAGCAACAAGGTGTAAACTCTGAGCCCAATTTAAATATTGAACAACACAGTTACAAAAATCAAGAAAATTATTACAGAAGGGAAATCTTTTCTCAAATATCCTAGAAAACCTTAACATATTGGCTTGAGCTTAACATTTTTTTTTTTTTGCTTTTTGGGTTACACCCAGCGATGCTCAGGGGTTACTCCTGGCTTTGCACTCAGGAATTACTCCTGGCGGTGCTTGGGGGACCATATGGGATGCCGGGGATCGAACCCGGGTCGGCCGCGTGCAAGGCAAACGCCCTACCCGCTGTGCTATCGCTCCGGCCCCGAGCTTAACATTTTTAAATCATTAGAGCCTTTACTTTTAATAGCCTTAGCCTTTCTCGTTGTACTAACTGCTTCCTGGGGAGCCAGAGAAGAAATCTAAAAAAGTAAATGCCGAGACATCTCCTTCCACAAAGTCATAGACTTTTGTATCATTGTACAATTGAATTAATAGCACAGTGACCAATCTACCTGTTCAATCAACAAAGTTTGTTCTTCCTCTTGTAATTACAGGACAAGTGTGGGTTCTTGTCATAAATGACGCTCACAGAAAAGCAGCAGATTATGGCAAAGACTGTGCAGTTCACGCTATGAAGTGGATCCATCCATGAATTTGATGATTACCATTAGTCTATTATGTGTTGCTATGCCTACCACAGCGAATAGGGCATTTGCCTTGCATGTGGCTGACCTGAATTCGATTCCTTCATACCTCTAGGAGAGCCCTGTAAGCTACCGAGAGTATCCCGCTCGTACGGCAGAGCCTGGCAAGCTCCCCGTGGTGTATTTGATATGGCAAAAACAGTAACAAGTCTCACAATGGAGACGTGACTGGTGCCCGCCCAAGCAAATTGATGAACAGTGGGATGATAATGATACAATGGCAGTGATACAGTGATTCATTTATTTGGCCTCCCAAGAATTGCTCAAGAGGCCCTGCAGGTTTCTGTCCTACTGGCCCCATGTTAAATGCAAGGATTCGACACACAGCTCAACGTAAATGCAAGGTTCAGTGCTTGGGGAAATTGGACCAAAAGATTCCAGTGACTAAGTAAGTTATGCAAATAAAGTTGATGCCTCACACTGTCTGGTGTTTCATCAATTACTGAAAGCTTGGAAACAGATCTTTACTATATTCACTGTATTTAGAAAAGAATGATTTGAGAGCTCTGCACATTATTTCTTAATTATTTAAAATTCCCTCCAACTATTTTCTTTTTCTGTTATGGTTAATTATATGTGTCAGTTGTCTGTGTTATACATATATATTATATATTATACAGGTAGATTATATATAAAACTATATATATAGTTATAAAAAGCTCTTTAAGTGGTTCCCAAACTTATTTAACCTAATGGCATATTTTTAGACAAAAAAGAAATAACCTAGTGCCCACCTATAAACCTACCTTCTTCAAATGAACAGAGAGCCCTGAGTTTTACCCTAGCCATTATTATCTTTTTCCTGGATATTTCCAGCTCTTTGCCCTGCCTCATTTCTCTGAGGTAAGGGAGCAATATTTTTTCACTTTTGGTAACACTGGTTGATGTTGCAGTTAAGATAAATTTTAGAGATGACTAACACTTTAAATCAGAAGACTTTAAATAAGGCAGTTGTGCTTCATAAGCTGAATGGTAATTACCTAATAAGTTAAAGATCTAAAAGAAAATTACCAAAAGCTGCATCACTGAATATCCCCTCAGTCTCTGGTCTGCCAGATGTGCCTTTGTTTTGTACTTGCTCTTCCCAAAAAACACATTACTGTTGATTTCTTAAGGTAGGTGTTTGTATATATCCTTTCTATTGGTTGCATTTCTTTAAAGAACTATGACTAATATACTCTCTGATGCTTTTTACTGTGCCTTCAGCTTAACCTCTCAACATCCTGAATCCTCTGCCAGCCTTTTGACTTAATTCTGGCATCAGTGAACCATGCACAATGCTATTCTATTTATACTTTCTATTCCCATCTGCCACTTGCAGCTCATAGGTGACTAGGAAATTAATAATCCAACCCATCTCTAAGGCCCCAAACTCTAATGAATTTTCTATTAAAAATACTTCTAGAACCAAGTTATTTACAGCAAGGAAGCTGCCAACAGTTCACCATGAAGATTTGAATAAATGTAACCTAAAATCCAGAAGGAAAATAGATTATTTTTATTCATAGACTTATAACTCTTCATACATGCCTCAAATATTTGGGAGGTAAAAGCAAAAGGCTCAGTGAACGCAGAGGTGATTGCATATAAAAGGGAGCAAAGAAGAACATATGGAGTTGACACCAGGTTATGACACACACTTCTATATTATGGATTAAAGCCCTTCATTTTACTGAGAGAAGTAACACTGAGGAGCGGAAGACAAGCTTGAAGTCATAGAGATTTTGACAGATGATAAATTTTAGGGATGTTTAATATTGATGGCAAGAGACATCCCATTTCAGACCGGACAGTCAGAGCTGGAGGTCAAACGAGCAGTAACATCTGCAGATAAAAATCTCTGGCATGATGCTGTATGGACTTATTCAAGTCATTTTTGTCATAAGAAAGTGGCTAGAGAAAGAAGAATAATCTCTAAAAATTAGCAAAATTTAGCAATAAGATGCAAGAAGAAGGGTCAGTATAACAGAAAAACAAATGGCAAACTAGGTAGGAGGGGGAAATTCTGTTTTGCTTTGTTTCGAGGTCCATATCTGGCTGTGCTCAGGGCTTACTCCTGGCTCTGTGGTCAGGGATCACTCCTGGAGAGAGACTTGGGGACCACAAGTGGTTGCCAAGAATCAAACCCAGGTTATATCTGAAATTAATGTAGTGCTTCTGAATAATTAAATGGAGGTACTTATTATCTGTGATATCAATTCTGTTATTAAGAGGACATTCTTAACAAATAATGATTAATATTGCAAAAACTTAATGCAATAAAAATTAGATTGAAGGAAATTGGTTATTTGGCAGAAAAATAGTACATTTTAATTCCAACCCTACATTTTTTTTTAACACATGCTTGCAAGAAAGCACATATTTAATCCCAGGTACTGCATTGATTCTGAGTACCTCTGGTAGCAACCCCTCTCCCCCCTCCCCCACCAATTTAGGAGGATCCTTGAGCATCACGAAGTTTGGTGCAAAACTGAGAAAAAAACAGTAAAAACAAATTTATACGTGGCACATTGTCCAGATATGTCATTCGAACAATAATCAAGATAATAATAAAGGAAATAAGCTTTGTGAAAGAGTCCAGCACTCTAGAACTTAGACTTCAGAAACCTCTGTAATATTGCCTCATTGTATTAGTTTCTGTTCTCAGATCACTTTCTGTGTTCTATCTAACCCTACATTTTAACTTTCACTAAACTCTCAAATCATTTAGTCTGACTTTGTCCCTATGCCTGCAAACTTGATCTTTACAGAGTATCTTCAAATGCCTAATTCAATTGTTTCTCTCAGTCATAATTCTTCTAACTTTTCATAAAATATTTGACATTCTTCATTAAATATAAAATATATTTCTTTTTTTTTTGCTTTTTTTTGGGTCACACCTGGCGATGCACAGGGGTCACTCCTGGCTCATGCACTCAGGAATCACCCCTGGCGGTGCTCAGGGGACCATATGGGATGCTGGGATTCGAACCCAGGTTGGCCGCGTGCAAGGCAAACGCCCTACCCGCTGTGCTATTGCTCCAGCCCCCATAAAATATATTTCTTAATCCTACAATAAACAACAACTACACCTTTACTTAGGGACTATATTTTATCAAGACAAATTCTGGTAGGGCAATTATATATAATCATTTATTTCTATTTTTTGCTGACATTGAAATGATCATGTCTGGTTTGGAGTATGCTGCAAACTCGCCCCACTAACACTTTTTTGGTTTGGGGGCCACACCCATTGTCTGGGGCTTAATCCTGGTTGAACACTCAGGGATCATTCCTTGCAGATCCTGGGAGATCATATGGGGTACTAGAAATCGAACCCAGGTTGGCCGCATGGATGGAAAGCACCCTACCCACTGCACTAGCTCTCCAACCCTTCCCACCTATTTTCCTTCCCTCCTTCTTTCCTTTCTTCCCTCCTTCCCTCTCTCCTTTCTTTTTTTCTTTCTTTCTTTCTTTCTTTCTTTCTTTCTTTCTTTCTTTCTTTCTTTCTTTCTTTCTTTCTCTCTCTCTCTTTCTTTCTCTTTCTTTCTTTCTTTCTTTCTTTCTTTCTTTCTTTCTTTCTTTCTTTCTTTCTTTCTTTCTTTCTTTCTTTCTTTCTTTCTTTCTTCCTTCCTTCCTTCCTTCCTTCCTTCCTTTCTTCTTTCTTTCTTTCTTTCTTTCTTTCTTTCTTTCTTTCTTTCTTTCTTTCTTTCTTTCTTTCTTTCTTTCTTTCTTTCTTTCTTTCTTTCTTTCTTTCTTTCTTTCTTTCAAAATGAATCACCATGAGATACAGTTACAAAGTAGTTTGTGATTTGGTTTTAGTCATACAATGTTCCAGCACCTATCCCATCACCAGTGAACCTTTCCCACCACCAGTATCTCCATTTCCTTCCTTTCATCTTGTACCCAACCTGCCTCTACGGCAGGCACTTTGCTTCTTTCTCTCCTTCTCTCTGTCTGTCTCTGTTTCTCTGTCTCTATCTCTATCTTGTCTCTATCTCTATCTTGTCTCTGTCTCTTTCTCTCTTTCACTGTCTCTGCCCCTCTCTGCCTCTCTCTCACTGTCTGCCTCTCTCTCATACTTTGCACTCCTCTCTCTCTCTCTCTTTCTCTCTCTCTCTCTCTCTCTCTCTTGCCTCTTACCTTTCGGGCATTATAATCTGCAAATACCGTACTGAAAGGTTACCATTTATATCCCTTTACCTACTTTCAGCACTCAGTTCTTGTCCAGAGTTACCATTTCCAAGTATCATTGTCATAGTGGTCCTTCTCATTCCTATATACACTTCCATACTTCAACCATGTGACTGGCAATACTTTTTCTTCACTGAAATATCATGTCTAAACAACAGTATTTGCATTAACTTTATAGGCTTGCTTTGCTGCTTAACATACTCCCCTGCACAATTCCAGTACCCCTGCAGCTCTCAGCCTATGCTCTGTCTCACTGTGCCCTCTCCACGGGCAAGCTCAGTTTTGTCAGCAATATCTCAGGGTTTGTTTTCATTGGTCATTATTTAGCCCTTTGTTCTGTTTCTTTGTTATCTAAATAAGAGTGTGATCAGCTGATATTTTCATTATTCTTCTGATTAATTCTTTTTCCCCCTGCTCTCGGGTTTATTTGTATACATAGCACTGGAGATTGTCCTTCCCTGCTCACACTGACTCCTTTGGTAGGCTGAGCTAGAGCCGGAGCTGCAGCCACCAACCGGCTCTATCTTTGGCTTGTTGAGCTTCGCTTTAGCTTTAGTTTGGCTCTTGGCTTCAACCTTGGCTTTTGGCTGGCAGTGCCTGAGGCCCTTGGCAACGCAGGCACAACCTTGGCTTTTGGCTGGCAGTGCCTGAGGCCCTTGGCAACGCAGGCACAAGTCTTTCCCCAAAACCAGGGGTGAGCAATTTCTGCTCAGCCTATTTGACTGAACTTCTGACTTGTTCTTTGTGATAGTGAGTCTAGCTGCCAGGACCCCCGAGGGCCTTGGCATGCTGGTTTACATCTTCTTCAGGCTTTTCTTGTGTTTTTAGCAAAACACACGTTCTTTAGGAATTTGAGGGCCACCCCTTCATGCTCAACACTAGTGTCTACATGAAACTTTTGCATTCCTTCTGGCCCTAAAACTTCCTCAGGACCTGCATATTCTTTTCTGGTTTTTTTTTTTTTTTGGTTTTCGAATCATACCTGGGGATGGGTGGGAGTTACTCCTGGATCTGCACTGAGGAATCACTCCTAGCGATGCTCGGGAGACCACATGGAATGATGGGGATCAAACCCAGGTCTGGCGTGTGCAAGGCAACTATCATCCTAATACCCTCCAGCTCCATCCAGTGACTGCTGTTGTCTCCAGAACAAAGTATACATATTCTACCAACTTTTACTCAAACCTCTCTTAGTTCAGCTGCTCCTTACTACAGGTGCTTTTTAATTGATCAATCAATCTTCTGACAAAGTAAGACATCCTGCCATTCCTTGAAAATCTTACACTCCTTCTTGCCCTCTTGCTCTGTTTTATTCCATCATTCTTTAGGTCTCTTTGAAGCCTTCTCAACCATGTTCCTCTTGTCTTATCACAACCTCCTCTGTCAAAGACATCTCTTTTCTATGCTCTCAAATGACATTATTCATACAACCCAAATACCATTTGATTGCATGAATTTATTTATGTTCATGCCATATTTCCTCTTCTTGTGTATTTTTGTTAGCCACAATTTTCTCTTTTGGCAATGCTTTTGCCACCAAAATACCAATAAAAATGCAGGAGCTTAATTTTGCATTATGTTAGTGTAGCATTTTAATTTACTTACAAAAACACTTACAGATTTCTTTACTTTTTTGCTTTTTGTTTTTATTTGGGGATCGCACAAAAGTGCTCATGGCTTACTCTTGACTCTGCACTAGGGAATCACTTCTAATCGGACTTTGAGGACGATATGTGGTGTGAATGACTGGACCCATTTGGCTTCATGCAAAGTCAGCACCATATCACTATCTCTCTGATCCCCTTTGCTTTAAGATAATTTTTTCTTCTGTAATACAAAGTAATGTGGAGCTGGCGAAGATTTGGGTAAGATGATCACAAATAAATCAACATCAAGATTTACTCCTCCCAATATATCTCATGATTTTAATCATGTTGGTAATGCTAACACATCATTTTTTTTCAGATTCTGATTTTTTAAAAATTTCAATTAATTGTTAGAAGCTATATTATTTAGCACACCTTTAAAAATAAATCCTGTTAGAAAGGAGTTTTGGTAACATTAATAACAAGATATAGAAAATATTTCAAATGTATCAATGATTTGTAAAAGTGGGAAATTTTCTTTTAATATTATCCTGAAAGATTTCTATGCCTCCTAGATATACAAAATCAACTATTGCCCTCAATCAGTCACAAAGCAACTAAAATTTCTTAAGTCTCTATAAAAAGAGCTTTTTGTGGTTACATTACATGCCAAGAGGAACAAGTCCAGATACAACAACCTATAATTAATAGTACATTAACCTTTAACATTAGTTAAATATTCATAAAAGTTAGTAGTAGCACTGTCAAAGGTGAAACATTTGGAAAAAATGTCTTTGAAACAAAAAGAAAAGCTAGTACATCTTTCAATCTTAAAGTTGCATTTAGAAGCAGGCTAATGTACAACTTGATTTTCGGAAATAAAGATAGAATTTTTGCATCATTTCATTGCTTTGAAACTCTGCTATAGGGGCTGGGGCAATAAACAGAAGAGCAGGTAGGGCACTTGCCCTACTTGAGGCCCACTTGGTTCGATCCCTTGTACCCAATGTGGTTCCTAAGCACCACCAGGCAATGATCCCTGAGCACAGAGCTACAAGCAAGCCTTGAGCATCACTGGGTGTCCCCCAAAAGACTGCTATGTAGTGACAAATGATTTTATATGTACATAATGTAGTTATTATAATTTGTTTCTTTTTCAGAATAAATACAGGGTAGTGGGAAGAGCTGCAGACTAAAGTCGAAAAAAATTATATTCTCTCTCAGGTTCCACTACCTGTTGCCCACATGACTTTCATCAAATCATTTACCATTCCTAGACTCCATCACGCATATGCAGGAGTAAGGTGAACTCAATGATTTCTCAGTATTTCCAAGGTCTAAAGTATTAAAACTCCAGGAATATGGAAGAAACGCCCAAGACTTTTTTCTTATAACTTCCTTTAACCACATGCTAATTGCTAGTCTGTCGTATAGTAACATAATTTTCAATATTTTAATAGTGAATTTTCTGGGTGCATTATAAGTCTCTATTGTCTAATTTTGTTCCTTTTGACCACTGGACACTCAAAAAGCAGATAGAATGTTTTATTACAAAGGCTTCACTGGTACTAATTTTTCTTATTCCTAGGTAATTCCTGATTTGCATTTTACTTTATTCTAAGAATTTTGACATCCTTACAATTTACAGGAAGGAAACATGCAGTAAATTAAGCAAGTCAAGAAAGTTAATCAGGGTCTATATAGCTGGTAGGGTGCTTGCCTTGTATATGGCTGGCCTGGGTTTGATCTTCAGCATCGTATATGGTTCCCTAATCCAAAGTGTAGTTGGGGACTAAGATAAAGGAAAAAATAAATAAAATAAAATCCCTCTATTTCTGGTATGGATGGGGACAATGTCCTGGATCAGATCATTAAAGATACTCTGTCCTTAAATATTGGAGTAAAAAAAGAATCACTGAGCAAATTTTCCTCCTGAGACCCCAAAACAGTATCTGTGTAATACTGAGACTGAATAGGATGTCAGAGAATAAGCTTATATCCTCCAAATAGAGGTGAATAGCAGAGGAAAACAAATGACACAGTCTCCTACTAAAGGAAAATGCTATGGAGACAAGCAAAGCACAAAAGCTCAGAGCAAACTCAAACTGAGGGTAGAGTAGGACCATGAGGAAATCTTGCAGATTCATTGGTGCAAAATAATCCTAGGGGCCAGAGAGAGTGCAGCAGGAAAGGCTTTCACCTTGCATGTGTCTGACCCAGGTTCAAGCTCCAGCCCTCCGTATGCAGGAGTAAACCCTGAGCACAGAACCTTTTTGTATATGTTCTTTATATACACTTCAATGATTACTTACATGTCTGATATAAAACTTCAGACAGGGTCTAAGAAATTGTCTTTCTTCATATCTGAGTCTTTGATGAATGTGTTGATTGATTTCTACACACACTGTCTTAGAAATTATTTAAATTCAGTTCATCAGAAACCACAAATGGGACTGAAGAGATAGTACTGCACGGACACTGGGCAAGGTGGTGGTGTCAAGGTGCTGGTCTTACACGTGACCATCTGGTTCAATTCCCATCTGTGGTCTTCAGAGCACAGCGCTGAAGTTCTGAGCATCACCAGTATAGCCCCAAACAAAACAAAATGAAAAAACATACACCTACAAGATTATGTCGCAAAATCTCAGGCTCAAAGCCCAATCTGCACATCCACTATGAGATAAACATATGCAACCACATGTATATTGCAAGTTACTTAATCACCAGAACCTTGCTTTCCTATATTACTTAATATAAAACTCATCTAAAAGATTTTACGTGTGTGTGAAAATTAACTTAGTTTTAAACAATAAAATAATTTATATTTCTTCTCAAAACCTTTACTTTATTTTAATTTTAATTTTTTTATTGAGTCACCATGTGGAAAGTTACAAAGTTTTCAGGTTTAAATCTCAGTTATACAATGCTCGAATACCCATCCCTTCACCAGAGCACATATTCCACCAACAAGAATCCCAGTATAGCTCCACCCCACACCCCCACACCCCTAACCCCCCCACGCCCCTAGCCCCCCCACTCTTAGCCCCCCCGCCTGTGAAACTAATAAATTTCACTTTACTTTCACTTTGATTGCATTCAATATTTCAACAAAACTCACTATTATTGTTTGGAGAGTCTCTCCCCTAAAGTCAGACCTGCTGAAAAGGAAGCATTAGATAATTTGTTTTCCATTGCTGAGGATGAAGAGGTATGAGGTTGAGTGACCACACTTAGTGGCCTCTCGGTTTTGGGTTTCTGTATTTTAGTATTCTAGTAACTAAGTCCAGAGAGATATCTGTCAGAAGTGGCATCATTGCCAACTTGTACTTCTCAGTTACATTATATTCCACATATGAGTGCAATCTTTCTATGTCTGTCTCTTTCTTTCTGACTCATTTCACTCAACATGATACTTTCCATGTTGATCTATTTATATGCAAATTTTATGACTTCATGTTTTCTGACGGCTACATAGTATTCCATTGTGTAGATGTACCAGAGTTTCTTTAACCAGTCATCTGTTTTGAGGCACTCTGTTTTTTTTCCAGATTCTGGCTATTGTAAACTGTGCTGCAATGAACATAGAAATACAGATGCCATCTCTACTATACCTTTTTTCCTCTCCGGGATATATTCCCAGGAGTGGTATTGCTGGGTCAAATGGAAGCTCAATTTCCAATTTTTTGAGAATCGTCCATATTGTTTTCCAAAAGGGCTGAACCAGTCGGCATTCCCACCAGCAGTGAAGGAGAGTCCCTATCTCCCCACATCCACGCCAACACCGGTTGTTTTTGTTTTGGGGGATGTGGGCCAGTCTCTGTGGTGTGAGATGATATCTCATGGTTGTTTTGATCTGCATTTCCCTGATGATTAGTGATGTTGAACATTTTCTCATGTGCCTCTAAGCCATTCGGATTTCTTCTTTAGGAAAGTTTCTGTTCATTTCATCACCCCATTTTTTGATCAGGTTGGCAGTTTTCTTCTTGTGGAGTTCAACCAGTGCATTGTATATCCTTGTTATCAACCCTTTATCGGATGGGTACTGCGTAAATATCCTTTCCCATTCTGTAGATTGTCTTTGTACTTTGGTCACTGTTTCTCTTGAGGTGCAGAAGCTTCTTAGTTTGAGATAGTCCCATTTATTTATCTCTGTTCAAAACTTTTACTTTTGGAGAGTTTGGGGCCATGCCCAAAGGTGCTCAGGGCTTAGTCCTATCTCAGTGCTCAGGGATCATTCCTGGCTTGGCCCAGGGGACCATCTGGGGTATTATCTTTCTGGTCCTAAAATTCTTACCCTTTAAAATTACAAAAAGTAGGATGTTTCCTACCATTTTAAGGACAAGCAACTCAAGAGTTAATTATTTGTTATATTCAATTATTGAAAACATAAGTGCCCCCTACATGCAAGAAAATTGTCAATTAAGTTAAAACAGTCAGAATGAGATGACTAAGATAATATGCATCTCTACAAGAGCTTCCAAGTACATATGAGTAACCTAATAAGCCACGCTTGTTTCTGTAGGAGGTCTAAAAAACAAATGGAATTATAAAAGCAATTAAATACTGAAGAGACAGGTGATTACTTGTCCACATCTAAGAATGTTTTGTGTATCTTCAAAGTCTAATTTGCTAAAGTTAAAGGTGATTATTTGTGCATCTTTTTTAGAATATTAACAATTACTAGGTATTTTTATAATTGTTTTGAAAAAATACTGTTAATTATTTTTAATTCAGACTAATCTACTAGTGAGTGGTTATTTAAATACTTTATTGGGTAGGACTTGTAAATGAGAAGATATTCTTAGGTAGGTCTCAGGCGAAAACACTAAATATTTCTGAGGCATAAAAAGAATAGGAAAATTACACATAAATGGAACTGAATCACACTGTAAGGGGGAAAATTAAAAAATAAATGATTATAAATTAAGAACTCAGTGAAAACAGATGGCCATTATTCAATAATTTTAATTTGCGGAGATTAAAAGTGAAAGCATTGTGCTGAAGTGTCTCAAAGAAATGCCCACATTTACATTATTCAAAGTAAGAAAGATTAAAATATTTATAATTAGATTAAACTAATTTTTTACTTAAAAATTTCTTAATGGATCTTATTACATTTCTAACCATTAAAACATGTAGAGGAACATTTCGTCACAAAATACGAATAAAGAATTAAAGGAGAATATTATGCTTGTTATAATGAATGTATTCTGGTGGCATCAGAGAGTTTATGACCTTATGAGCAAAGTCAAAAGACCACTGTAAGAATGATGTGTTTATGAAGATGAATTAGAACCATTAGAAACATAAGCCCAATATTTGGTATTGCTTTTCCTTTAGAAATCTGAATATCTCTAAACTTTTGAAATGCAAAGTGGGGAACAGTTAATGGGATTTTGACGCAAGCATGTGGTAGCATCCTTGTCGAACATGATTAGACCCTGGATTCAAACCCTGACACCATACAGACACATACACTTCTCTCTGACAAAACGGACTCCAGAGCAGCTAAGTGTATGACAAATGAAAACACTGCAAATCACTCAGCAACACAAAGGCTATGTTTGGTTTTATTTGTTTGAGCTACATGTAGTAGTTCTCAGATCTTGGCCCTAGTTCTGTGCTCAAAGATCACTCCTGACCTACAGGGATTAATTATATGGGATGCTGGAAATTGAACACAGGTCAGCCATGTGTCAGAAACGCACCTTACCCACTGTGCTATCCCTCCAGTTCCTTCATTTTCAAAGCATTAAGCAGAAACAGTGATGTTGATGTACTATAGTTACTGTTGGGTAAGTTTAATTCATGAAATCAGTCTAAATTGCTACTTCTACTCAGTTCCCATTTGAAGCAATGCAAATCCCATGTGGAGAAAAATAATATCACTAGGGTTCAGAATAAGTCTACAATTTTTCAAGTACACTGACAGGCTCATTAAAAAGTCATCAGACACAGGAGAAGAAAACCATTATAAGCAAAACAAAACAGCAGAACTAGTCACTGAATGTAAACTCCAAACAGCATTGGTAATAAGTTATTAGGTAAGGGCTGTAAAATAAGCTGCACTTACTATTATTCAATATACTTTCTCTTGTTCAAGAAGATAAAAGAAAGATCTACAACATCTATAGAGAATTGCCAAATACCATAAAAGGCCAGGTGAAGATTTAAAATTTAAAAAGTGAAAATCGTAACACCAAATTAAAACAGAATAGATTAAAGTCACAGAATAAACATAGTGTACTAAAACTATGTTTATTCTGTTTATTCATAATAAAATAACCAAAATGAAGGATACAAAGAGTGTAGAATATAGAAAGTAGTTCTTGTACATGGTAAGGACTAAAAAGGGCTGCTAAAAGTATAACTGCTCATACACAAGAGGGGTGAATGAGTGGAGAAGATGAAAAAAAATTAATGCAATTCCTGTTTCACTAAATCAATAAAATGCAGAAGATTTAAAGAGCCAAGGAAAACATGAACAGAATAAAAAGATGAAACCTAAACACATGATCATCTAAAGTCTGTTTTCAGGGAAAAAATAAAATGTCTTTTTCAAGTGATAATTTCAGAAGTTAGGATGCAGCTCAGTGGTAGAGCACCGGCATTGTATGTATGAGACCCTGGGCTGGATCCCTAGTATTAAAAAAGAAAATAGCACTGTCTGTAGCACTGTCCTCCTGTTGTTCCTTGATTTGCCTGAGCGGGCACCAGTAACGTCTCCATTGTGAGACTTGTTATGTCTTCATTGTGAGACTTGTTACTGTTTTTGGCATATTGAATACAACACGGGTAGCTTGCCAGGCTCTGTCCTGCAGGCGAGATACTCTCTGTTGCTTGCTGGGCTCTCTGAGAGGGGCGGAGGTATCAAACCCGTGTTGGCCGCATGCAAGACAAACGCCCTACCCGCTGTGCTATCGCGAAAAAGAAAGTAAAAAATTAAAAGGGGAAATGAATAAAGGGGGGAAGGAGGAAAGGAGGGAAGGAGGGAGGGAGGGAGGGAGAGAGGGAGGCAGGAAGGAAGGAAGGAAGGAAGGAAGGAAGGAAGGAAGGAAGGAAGGAAGGAAGGAAGGAAGGAAGGAAGGAAGGAAGGAAGGAGGGAAGAAGGGAGGGAGGGAGGGAAGGAAGGAAGGAAGGAAGGAAGGAAGGAAGGAAGGAAGGAAGGAAGGAAGGAAGGAAGGAAGGAAGGAAGGAAGGAAGGAAGGAAGGAAGGAAGGAAGGAAGGGAGGAAGGGAGGGAGGGAGGAAGGGAGGGAGGGAGGAAGGGAGGAAGGGAGGGAGGAAGGGAGGGAGGCAGGAAGGGAGGCAGGAAGGAAGGAAGGAAGGAAGGAAGGAAGGAAGGAAGGAAGGAAGGAAGGAAGGAAGGAAGGAAGGAAGGAAGGAAGGAAGGAAGGAAGGAAGGAGAAGCAATAAAGAAAAAAATGTATTTTCTAATAAACAGAAAGAGTAAGGAGCTGAACTTCAAACACATTCTAAGTAGATATTGCCAGCATCACACTTTGCCTACAGGACATAATGCTGAGTGAAATAATTCTGCAGATGCCTGTGAAGAAGCCATTCAGGAGCCGTGTAGTCCTCTGTAAAAGCAGCCTCTTCCTTTTTAACTTTTTTTCTCCTCCTCCATTTCTGTTTGTTCTATAACTGTCAGAGGGAAATGTGATCATATATTTTATCTTGCTGTGGCTGGGCTCCAGAGGTCCTCAGCTGCCGGATCGAGGTCAAGAGGCCGCACAACATCTTAGAGCCTAGTTCTCCTTCTCGAGAACCTGGCAAGCTACCGAGAGTTTCTTGCCCATATGAGAGAGCCTGGCCAGCTCCCCATGGCGTATTCATATGCCAAAACCAGTAACAATGATGGGTCTCATTCCTCTGACCCTGAAAGAGCCTCCAATGCAGCACGACTGGGAAGGTCGTGTAAAGAGAGTCTTCTAAATTCTCAGGACTAGGACAAATGGAGACGTTACTGAGACGGCTCGAGAAAATCAATGATCAACAGGATGATGATGATGATGATGATGATGATGATATTTCATCTTAAAAACATATTTACTTATGCAAATTTCCTCTTATGTGAAATACATTTTCTTGGGATCCATAAAACAAAGATAAATTAAGCTGTTTGAAATGTTGCCCCACATGACACTCCTAGGTAAATCTTAGAGTGGGCCACACAGAACACTCAGGCCCAGTGAACTTCTACCCAATAATTTCAAATTGTGAAAGAAGCTCTCTTTGAAATAATTAATGCATTCAACAAGAGTAAAATTACTGTAAAAACCATCCTGGGAGGTCAGTGAGGATCAAGATTAGGAGGATTAAGTCTTGATGATTAGAAAAGCTCAGAAGGGAAAAAATAAATTAGCCATTCATGGGGATCATAGAACATCTTTAAAATGTGACTGCTCGCATTATTATTTGGAAAGCTGCTCTCAATGCAGTCATAGCCAGCCAAATCCAAATGAGTTTTTCCACTTGAAATGACTGATTATCCCCGATTAAAAGCACTAATCCTATTTAGTCACTTCTTATCTCAGGGTGCCCTGCATACCTCTCCAAACAGGAAGTCAGGCAAGCTAGGATTGGAAGGTGTTCAGCAGAACATCTTTTTGACCGGTTCAGTTCTCATTGCAAACAACCATTGGAAGTTTCATCAACAAATTCATTATTGAGATTTAGCTCTTTGAAAAGGATGTTTCTTAGGTGTTTGCTTGCTTGCTTGTTTTGCATTACAAGAGAAATGTAATTCATGTCACAGAATGGCATAGGGTTTCATAAGGGCTACACTGAATCTGTGTCTAGGGATAGGGTTGTTAAAGTGTTTTCATTTTCTTGTGTTTTCTTTTACTGTTTTAATAGTGACAGAAAGGTTTCTTCGTAGAAGTCTTCCACCTTTTTTGTTAGATTCCCAGGTACTTGATGTTTTGGAGGCAAAATTGTGAATGGGATTTTTCTTTAATTTTTCTCTTCTTCATTGTTTGGTATATAGAAATGAATGGCATATATAGAAATATATATATATTGGTATATATTGGTATATAGAAATGACATGCAATGCATGTCAGCATGTTGATTTTGTAGCCTGCCACTTTATTATTTTATTTTTTGAGAACTTTTTTCATAGTCATTAGGGTATATTGTATACTCAGTATAGTATCATTATCTGTAAATAGGGAAAATTTGACTTCTTTTCCAAAGCAGACCCCCTTAACATCTCTCTATTATTTAATTGTTGTTGGAAAAAATATTATTTTAACTAACTGAGGTGAGAAATGGGCAACTTTGTCTTGTACCTCATGTTAGAGAAAAGGTTTGCAGTTTTTGAGCAGAGGGTATAAGTATTAGCATGGGTTGGTGGCCTGTGGCTTTAAGTATATTGAGGAAAGTTATTTCCAGTCCCATTTATTAGGAGTTTTTCTCATGAACAGTACTGGGTCCTCTCACATGCTTTCTCTGTGTTTATTGATACAATCATACTATTTTTATATTTCCTTGTATTGATATGGCATAATAAGTTGATTGCCTTATTAATATATTTATATATATTAAATTGCATATAATATATATGATAATATATGATATATAGTATATATTAAGAGCAGAGCTTCCATGACTGAAGACCTCCGGAGCCTAGCCACAGCCATGCTCAAGGTCCCTTTCCACACATTTAGAAAGCCTCACACATGAAGGTACAGGCAGAAGAACCCAGGTGTGTGGGACCCGGGGCTGAGACCTCCAAGCCTGCTTGGATCAGGACTGGGCCTCTTCTGCCCAGATTCCCCATTTTCTAGTAGCTAGGAGGTCATACCCACGGATGGCCTCCAGGACCTGTAATCCCACCAACAGCCAACATCCAGAGACTTTAAAATGAAGCTCCCAGAAGCAACATCTTACAGCCTAGTTCTCTCTCTGTGAGAACCTGGCAAGCTACTGGGAGTTTCCTGCCCACATGGGAGAGCCTCGCAAACTCCCCATGGTGTATTCATATGCCAAAATCAATAACAATGATGGGTATCATTCCCCTGACCCTGAAAGAACCTCCAATGTGGCACCATTAGAAAGGATGAGTAAAGAGAGTCTTCTAAAATCTCAGGGCTAGGACAAATGAAGACGTTACTGAGACCACTTGAGAAATTTGACGATCAATGAGATGATGATGATGATGATGATGATGATGATGATGATGATGATGATGATAATGATGACATATTAAACTATCCTAGCAGAGATATATGCCAGGGATATCTGTTATCCCCAGAATAAAACCTACATAATTATGGTATATGATCCTCTTGATAGATTATTGGTCTCAGATTACTAAAATTGTATTGAGGATTTTCACATCTATATTCATCAGCACTCACTGTATTACTTTATAACTGTAGTCCCGTTGCTCATAAATTTGCTTGAGCGGGTGCCAGTAACGTCTCCATTCCTGTCACGTTCAGGCTCAGGGAAATGAAGCCCATGATTGTTACTGTTTTTAGCATTCGAATATGCCACGGGTAGCTTGCCAGGCTCTGCCCTGCGATAATTTTGCTATATTCATCAGCAGTACAGGTCTATAATATTGTTGGTCACTTATATCTGATTTTGGTATCATGATTTTGTTTGACTCATCAAAACTAAGAGTATTCTTGATTCTTGTTTCTTCAACTGGGGGACGATTCTGAGAAGGACTGACAGGAAGCCTCAGAAGGTTTATGAAAACTCACTAGTAAATCCATCAGGGCGCCCGATTGTTTGTTTATTTATTTGTTTTTGCTTTTTGGCTCACCTTTGGCGATGCAGAGGGGTTACTCTGACTTGGCACTCAGGAATTACTCCTGGTGATGCTCAGGGGAACATATGGGATGTTGGGAATTGAACCAGGTCACCCACATGCAAGGCAAATGTACCCGCTGTACTATCGCTCCAACCCCAACACCTGGTTGTTTTTTCCCAACTTTAAATTATACCATAAAGCTGTAGTAGTCAGAACAATGTGGTATTGAAATAAAGACAGACTTTCAGGCCAATGTAATAGAATTGAGAGTCCAGTGACCATTCTCAGATATATGGACTGCTATTTTTTTTTTCTTTTTGGGTCACACCTGGCGATGCACAGGGGTTACTCCTGGCTCTGCACTCAGGAATCACCCCTGGCGGTGCTTAGGGGACCATATGGGATGCTGGGAATCGAACCCGGGTCGGCCGCGTGCAAGGCAAACGCCCTACCCGCTGTGCTATTGCTCCAGCCCCAGGACTGCTAATTTTTGACAAAGAAGTTAGGAGTCTTAAATGGAAATATATGGAAAAGCCTACTATCACTTGGGGAAAATGATTAGTCACATTTTCCCAAGTGTTAAAAAATTAATTCGAACCCTCATCTCACATCTTATAAGCAAGTTAATTAAAAACAGATTACAGACCTTGATACCAGACCTGAACCTATACATTATACCAAGGAAAACATAAGCACAACCCTTCATGAAATCAACCTAGAGGCATCTTCAGTTTCATTCACCAAGGAAACAGAACTAAAACAAATAGAATGAATCAGTTTAAGAAGCTTCATCATTGCAAAAGAAACAATGACTAGAATAAAAAGACATCCCATAGAGCCAGGAATAAACCTTGATTAAAGGCAGGTGTAGGCCAAAAACAAAAAGAGGGAAAAAAACTCACTGACATTTCAGAATCTAAGTTTGATGTACTATTTAGATAATTACAGAGATTAGTGATAGGCAACAGCTTCAGATATATTCATTTATAAACCTTTGAACACATAACTATAGGATATTTTCATCCATCTTGCTTGCAAAAGAAATGTCCCTATCATTCATATCTAAGTAAACATATATTTTGGTACTTAATTTATTCCCGCTTAACACTGGATTTCTTAACCCTCATACGCTTCATTAGCCAGAAATCTTTAAATATATTTCAAGAGACATCATGTATTCTAACATGGTAAGTTGGTAACATTATTTATCAAAATTTTGCGAAGTTCCCTCAAGACATCTGCTTTCACCATTTTCTACTTCATTGATTCCCTTGTAGAATTCACCATCTATTGATTACACTAGTGCCATTTCCAGTCAAAGTGCCTCAAGATATTTTATTATGTGCTGATAGTAGAAAGACATACTCATAATTCTTCAAACACTTTTAGAGTTAGAAGCATTCATAAAACCCAACTGTGAGACATCTAAGAATACATGTGTGCAAAAGCCTTTGAAAAGTTATTTCCCTCAGATAAAGAGGAAAACATGACCGTCATATTTCCCTTCCATGCCTTAAATTAAAATCGTTATTCCTAGAGTTGTTTCTTTTTATTATATCTTAATTTCAGCTTAATCACTGCATATCCCACTTTAGAAAACACAGCAAACATGAATTTTTGAAATTACTAATAATATCCTACATAATTAAATAAATCTTGGAGCAATGCAAATATGATGATACTTTTATACTAAACATATTTAAACACTTTAAATATAATTTAGGTAAATTAAGAGAGCAAATAAAGAAAGATAAGCAAAGGAATCTAGGTAGATTGGGAAGAGAGAATAAAAAATGAAAACTATGTAAAGATTTAAATATTCCATTATTTCTGGGCACCTGGACATGATGTCTGCAATTTTATAATTTTCCCAGTTCATTTACTTTTCCTCAAAAAGTAGACTAGTCTATATAGAAAGTTAAGCCAATAAAAATTCATAAGAATTCTGAGAAAATGTAAAACTTCTATTTCAATACTTGTTCTCCCTCTTTCTAAGCAATGCCAACAAATCAAAATTTAAGGAAATGTAAATATTCTTACAGCTGTCAAAGTATTTGTGTTTTAGATGGATATTTTAAATCCCATTCAAGCACAAACCAAAGTGAGACAGTTTCCATGGTTACCTCTATTAATTCCAACAGCCATGAAACATTTAGCAAGCTGCTTTAAAAGAAAAAAATAGTACCGCCAAGCATTTTTTAAATTAAATATGCTTTTCTTGACTACCAACCATCTCTGCTATATGATGATAATAATTCTGAAAATTCAGCAGATATGTTAAATCACTGAATAATGTCATTCACTAAAAAAATGCATATCCAAATTTATTTTACTATTATTGGAAATTGATTATATTTACTATTCAATTCTATATAAAATGTTGAACATACGTAAATGTGACATAAAAGATGCATTGAAATCATTTTGACATTAATTAGTCAAGGTCTTCACTTTTGTGGTTAATTACATGTAGGCAATAACCACTAAATTTCTTCAAAGAATCTGAATTCAGGTTTTCACTATATAATCAGAAGCTAAGTGACACTATTTTTATTTTACAAAAAAAGGTTATAAACATTTTGTATAAGTGTTACAAGGTTAACATATTGTAATGTTTTTTAAAAACCACTTTTATTGAGGTACCAGGATTTACAATATTGTTAATGATGCTTTTCATGGCTACATGTGTAAAAATCCAGCACCACACCATATCACACCCAGCACCGAAGTGTCCAATGACTCAGCCTGTGACTCAAGGACAGGCTCCAACCCATCCGTCACCTCCTAAGCTCAGTTCTCTAGACAAAATCTTCACTTCTTATGACTTTGACTATCTGTTGTTCTCGCACAATGTTTCATTTTTTCTTTTAGCTCATATTTAGGATAAATCTTTTTTGCTCTCTTTTTCATAATTGTGGAGGTGGTGACACATATACAAATAGGAGAATAGAGCTCATCTGGAATTCCACAAAACTTTAAATCAATAGTGAATGGATAAAGGAAAAACTTTTTTCAAAAACTACATGTATATTTTACAGGCATATTAAATTTTAAAAATATTAATAATGACACATTTTAAGATTTACATGGAACAGACAGGCTCTATAAATGTAAAACTTAGTAAGAGTACAGAGAGTTAAGGAAAATAGAAGGGGAGAATCTGAATAGGCCTGAATCTGAATAGTAAGCACTGTAGCACTGTCGTCCCATTGTTCATCGATTTGTTCAAGTGGGCACCAGTAACGTTTCCGTTGTGAGACTTGTTACTGTTTTTGGCATATACCAAAATATACCACAGGGAGCTTGCCAGGCTCTGTATGCAGGTGGGATACTCTCAGTAGTTTGCCAGACTCTCTGAAAGAGATGGAGGAATTGAACCTGGGTCAGCTGTGTGCAAGGCAAACGCCTTACCCGCTGTGATATCGCTCAAATCCCTGAATAAACCTACGGAAGTAAAAAAGCGTTTCATCCTAAGAAAGGGAATATTGGCTTTACATTAGAAAATATGTTACAGGTACTGCTAAAGTCTCTGCATTAATAAGTAAAGGATTGCAATAATATTACATAATAATACGCTGATATTCTTAAAACCCTAGGTTAACATTTATTCTCTTAATAAACAGCCTTCCTTCTTTCCATTTTTCTTTTAAATTAGAAACTTAAATTTAATAGCTTAAGTAAGTAAGCAAATCCAAGCTCTTTAAATTTATAATGATGTGATTTCAATCTGTTAAACTATTCAAATGTTTCCTGAAAATAATGTTTATTGAGAATCAACTTTTTTTCATCAACACATTTTTCACTAAAGCATTGTGATTTAGAAAGTTCTTCGTAGCTGAGTTTTAGACATAAAATATTCCTGCACCAATCCCGCCACCAGTGCTAATTTCCCTCCACCAATGTTCCCAGGTTCCTTTCATGTCCCCTGTCTCTGTCCCCTCCAGCCTGAACTCTTGACAGACACCTTCCTGAGTTCGGTTGTTCAAGTCTGGGTCCCTTGATTTCAGCGTTGCTCACTCTGTAGTTTGAATATGGCTGGAAACCCAGATTTGTGTATTATTTTTTCCTTCACAAGTGATCTATAACTATGTAACTTTAAATAACTACACGCCTGGTAAACAGTTTACATTCATGATATCTAAGGATCTTAATAATTCTGCACTTCATTTTCTCTAGAATATTATTTACATTAATTTTATACTGCTCTAGATGTTGTCAGCCATAAAAGTAAAGGCAGACTGGGCCAGATAAGGCTATATTGCATGGGGCTACCCCTGAGTAATTTAGCACATTAAGAGTTTCCTTTATTCTTTTTCTTTTGTTTCCAGTATTTCTTTCTTTTCTTTTTCTTTTTACTTGAATCACCGTGAGATATAGTTACAAAACTGCTCATGTTTGGGCTTCAGGGCTCCAGCACCCATCCCTCTGCTAGTGTCTACCACCAATGTCCCCAGTTTCCTTCCCACCCTCACCCCCACCCCCAACCTGTATCTATGGCAGGCACTTTCCTTCTTTCTCTCAAGAGTTTTCTTATCCTGCATCCTCTAGAAAACAAGGGGACATTTGCAACAACTGTAACAAAGAAAAATATTGTCAACCAGGAGACATATATATATATATATATATATATGTGTGTGTGTGTGTGCATATATATATAACCAGTGAGAGTTACTAGTTTATTTTTTAAAATTAAAATTCTAACCTTGATTAGAAGACATAGCTAGAATAATGGTACAAACTACGGTATTGATGATTCAAAGCAATACACATAAGTAATAAGGAAAGCTTTCTGAACACATTCGATTATCCATATATACTTTGTGTTTATACAATATAAATAATTCAGTGTAATATAATTGGAATAATAATACACTTTCTACAAAGCAATTTTATGTATCAGGAAAGTTGACTGTAACTAATATCATGAACAGCCTCACCAACACAAAAATCAGGAATAAGAACCAACAAACTGTCAACATTTCTGTAACTAATGACCACTGTTATGAGGTTGAACAACAATTTTCTGCTCACTCATCTGTTAAAAATGGCATTTATCAATACTTATTTAAGTGACTTTCTAGTTCCTTAGATTTTATAAATTTAAGTCACAATGAAATTGTCTTACCAACAGATTTATATCTCCTCTAGAGAATTTCATCTACATTGCTTTATTTATACTATCATTTTTTTCCTTTATAGAAAAATGTGTATAAATAGAAAAACAAACATTCAGATGTTTCCTAGCTTTTATCCTCTAATTAATCTGTTTTTTCTCCAAGCACAAATTCCTCTGTGTATAATTATTCTTATGTCAATTATGTAAGCTCTTCTTTTCTTTTAATATTGTTTATGTCTTCTTCAGAGTTTCAATTAGTCTTCAATGGAAACAGTATAAATTTCATCATTATTCTTTAACTTAGTGTCCTAGACCAAACTGACAATATTTAAAATAGGAACTAAAAGTAGAAGATAAAATTTATCCTTTTAGAAAGAAAATGTTTTCTTAAATAAAAATGCTTACTTTTGATTGGGAAAATTGCATAAAGGGCTGTAATGCCTCCCCATCCTAAAAGCTAACACCAAACCCTCTCTGTCAGCCCAGTGACCTTATCACTGCTACGAAGACCCTGCCAGGTGAAGACTATTATTGAAAGGAACAAAATATTTCATTATTTTTATAAAGCATATTTTTATCTATATGGATGGTATGAGGTGAGGATTTAAAGAAGCACTTCTGATCTTTTCAGAAAATTGATCCTCAATGCAAAACTAAAGTGAAAAAATCATGAAACTTGGTAAATTTTATAAAAACTAACAAAACAAAGTTTTGTTTTGTTTTGTTTTTAATGTTTTTTTTTAACGTAACCATTTTTTTTAATGTAATCCCCTAAAGTAAGAGTCAAAGCTGACTGAGGAAAACTGATATAGGTAGTATAAATTTTGCTATTTTTTTCTGTTTTCCCCTTAAGGCACCTGATGATTCATAAACTGCATAAGGCAAGAGGCCAAGAGGCCAAATAGAAAATAAAAACTTAGTCGTAAAATCTGAGTGAGATTTCTATAGCCTCATAGCGCTGGGGCAGTTAAATACTGGAGGTCTGGGAGTTATACGAAGCAAAACCCTAATAAACATCTAATGTTTTCAATTGAAAATCCCCCCAAAAAAACTAAAACCTACACTGTGTGAGAAAAAGGACAATCAAAAAAAAAATCCAAAGCCCTAGGAAAGATTAATCCTCCAGTCAAGAGGAAAATATTATGATCTTTTCCTATGTCTATTCCCTCCAGAAAAGAATCTAATCCCCCTATTTTAAAAAAAGAAAAGGAAAGAGATATAATAACCCAGATTCTTTACAATATTTTATCTAATTATCTGGTTTACAAATTTAAACCATTGGAGGAAAATAAACCAATTCCCAGGTAAGTAAATCAGATTTATGACCCAGAAAATATAGGAAAATAAAAATAAGAACTACTAACTACTACAAATATTACAGCTATTGCAATTTTTAAATATGGGTTTCAAATTTTTTTCAATATATTTCACAAAACATGAAATATGAAAGTATTTCATCAGAGTAGAGATTTACAAAGAATCAAATGTAACTTCTGAAAATAAAAATGTGATAACAGCAAAAAATAAAATAAATATAACCTGGTGGGCAAGATTTAGAACCAATTAGACACAGAATAGAGCGTTTGTGAATTTAAACACAGTTTGTAGAAAACATCCAGATAGAAGCTTGTAGAAAGAAAATATAACCACAGAGGCAGGGCAGTATAGGGGAAGACAGGGTGAGGGTGGTTGGAGGGATGCTGGGACCATTGATGGTGGAAAATGGGCACTGGTAGAGGGATGGACACTTGACTATTACATGGCTGAAACACAAGCATGAAAGTTTGTAAGTCTGTACCTGTACCTCACGGTGATTCACTAATAATTTTTTTTTAATCATCACTGTCATTGTCACTGTCATCCTGTTGCTCATCGATTTGCTCGAGCGAGCACCAGTCACGTCTCTCATTATGAGACTTATTGTTACTGTTTTTGGAATATTGAATATGCTATGGGTAGCTTGCCAGACTCTGCCGTGCGGGCGCAATACTCTCGGTAGCTTGCCGGGCTCTCCAAGAGGGGCGGAGGAATCGAACATGAGTTGGCCGCATGAAGGCGAACGCCCTACCACTGTGCTATCGCTCCAGCCCTTTAAAATAATAATCAATTAATTATTTATCTAACATACATGTTTAAATATATTCCTGAGAGACATGGGGTAAAAGGTAGAAATGATAATTGAGAGACTGTACATGACTGTCTATAAAATTTTTCCAAAGATACTGAAAGGCCAAAGGCCACAGACACATTTTGTACTATTAGCATGATATGAAATAATAAATATGTACTCAGAAGTGCTGAATTATTTGCATTACAGGGGGATCCAAATTAATTAGCCATAACAAATCAAACAGAAAAACAGAATAAAAAAAATAATCCCTTAAGACAGACAAATTGGATCATCAGCTGACTTTATTTCAAGGAAAACAAACAAGAAGAATATTACTAAGGTGGGAAAGAAGGGAAAGAAGGAAGGCAAGTAGGGAAGGAGGAGCAGAAGTAGATGCAGAAATAATAGTCGGTACCATTGCTACTACAGTTGGAAAACAGTAAAATATTTACTGTTCTTCAATGAAGAGGCATGTCCCAAAGACAAGTCATGGCAGGATTAATCAGCAAAAAAGTTAGACATTTGTAAAAGTTTTCAACAAGTAGTTTTCTGCTCCCTCCTTTCAGAATCTTAAGTTTAAATGGCTGCTATAATGGGTTTCAGTGAAGTCAACAGTCCAGAGAATATCAGCAATTCTTTACTTACTCAAGGCAGTATCCTTGAAACAGCTCTTGCTAAGGACCAGAGGATGGTACATATATCCCAAGAATAGGAGGGAGGTGAAGAGTCTCGAATTGCCTAAATCCAATTCTTTTGACAATCTGCCATTATGATTTCTCTCTAACTTCCTCCAGCACTAGCAGAACTGAGCTAGAAACAAATACTAAAAAGCTTTATTTTTGAAGAAATAAAATCTAGAGAATACTAAAGACTATAGGAGAGAGTATATATGTATGTATATATATGTTTTATATATGTTTATATATACGCTTACATATGTATATGTAGTTGAACTAAAATGATAATTTACTACAAAAAATAAGAGTAATACTGCTCATTGGGTATGAAAATACTTGAAGAATTAAGAGGCAGTAAAATTAAAAGCAGATGAAATTAAATGTTAAACTGTTTTACAGTCATTTCAGTTTTGTGCAAATAGAAAATCATCAATGTATTATATCATCAATCAAGAATACAGGATTACAAAAATGCAAATAATGTATTGGATAAACAGTATCTAAAGGTCAAAAAGGGACCTACTAGAAATAGAAAACAAAAAGTTCTATGGTAGATTTCAACCCAAACATACCATAATGACAGTAAATAGTAAAGACTCTCAGTGTCAAATGTGAGAAAAAAATATTGTACAACTGAGAAAACCATTATGAAAGTGTAATGAATATAACAAAAAATACATTATTTTGCATTGAATTGATGCAAACATTTTTGTAATATGTATGGGATATTCTGCTATGAAAGGATGACTAAAGATTATTTACTAAAAGAAATATGTTCTTTAAGCAAGCTTACAGAAAATTTT
The DNA here is from genome assembly GCF_027595985.1 of Sorex araneus. Taxonomy (NCBI): domain Eukaryota; kingdom Metazoa; phylum Chordata; class Mammalia; order Eulipotyphla; family Soricidae; genus Sorex; species Sorex araneus. The sequence continues at coordinate 63,668,604 of NC_073303.1, forward strand.
AGCACAATTCATTCATTCTTTCTTAATTGCTACTGTAAATCGTTCAATTTTGTTTCATGCAGGCCTTTCATTCATTAAACTAGTTCCCTCACATTTTAACTCTGCTTCCCCAACTTTTAACTGTGGGAAAACATTTCACTCAGCAAGGACTTAGATTCAGGGGTACATTAGAACATCAATATTGAACATTTGTAAAAAATAAACCCCAGAAATTCTAAACACTTACTCTTTATGATTTTTTTTAATTTTATTGAATCACTATGAGATTGTTACATGCTTTTATGTTTGGGTTACAATCACACAATGATCTAAAACCCATCCCTCCACCAGTGCACATTCCCCACCACCAATATCCCCGGTATACTCCTCCCCTCTGCCTTTCTCACCCTCCCCCTGCCTCCATGGCAGACAGTATTTTCCATACTCTCTCTCTACTTTTGGGCATTATAACTTGCAACACAGACTCTGAGAGGTCATCGTGTTTGGTCCATTATCTACTTTTGGCAAACATCTCCCATCCTGACTGATTCCTTCAGCCACCATTTTCTTAGTGATCCCTTCTCTATTCCATCTGCCTTCTCCCCTCCACTTATGAAGCAGTCTTCCAGCGATGGGGCAATCCTCCTGGCCCTTGTATCTACCTGTCCTTGGGTATCAGCCTCATGTGATGTTATCCTATACTCCACAAATGAGTGCAGTCCCTCTATGTCTGTCACTCTCTTTCTGACTCATTTCGCTTAGCATGATACTCTCCATGTTTATCCATTTATAAGCAAATTTCATTACTTCATCTCTCCTAACAGCTGCATTGTGTAGATGTACCAAAGTTTCTTTAACCAATCATCTGTTTTAGGGCACTCAGGTTGTTTCCATATTTTGGCTATTGTGAACACGGCTGCAATAAATATAAAGGTACAGATGTCATTTCTACTGTGTTCTTTTGCATCCTCGGGATGCAAAAGATCCTGGGATATATTCCCAGAAGTGGTATTGCGAGGTCTTATAGAAACTCAATTTCTAGTTTTTGAAGGACTGTCCATATTGTTTTCCAGAAAGACTGGACCAGTAGGCATTCCCACCAGCAGTGAAAGAGCATCCCTTTTTCCCCACATTCACACCAGCACTGGTTCTTTTGAATGTGTGCCAGTCTCTGTGGTGTGAGATGATATCTCATTGCATCTCCCTGATGACTAGTGATGTGGAGCATTTGCTCATGTGTCTTTTGGCCATTTGTATTTCTTTTTTGAGGAAACCTCTGTTCACTTCTTCTCCCCATATTTTGATGGGGTTGGAGGTTTTTTTCTTGGACAATTCTACTAGAGTCTTGTATATCCTTGATATTAATCTCTTATCAGATGGGTATTGGGTAAATATTCTTTCTGATTCTGTAGGGCCTTTCTGTATTTTAGTCACTTTAATTTTGAAGTGCAGATTTATATGGAACAATAAATCCGCACAAAAGCAACCTTTGGGGAAAAGATGATGGGTGGTTTCACCTTCTCCAAGTTCAAACTCTACTACAAAGCAGTAGTAATTAAAACAGCATGGTATTAGGCTAGAGACAGATCTGCAGATCAATGGAACAGAGGTGAATATTCTGTCACAGAGCCCCAAATATATGGCCACTTAATCTTTCACAAAGGAGCAAAAAATGTGAAGTAGAACAAGGAAAGCCTCTTCAACAAGAGGTGCTGGGAAAAATGGACAGCTACCTGCAAAAGCAATAAACACTGGCCTCTGTCTAATGCCAGGCACAAATGTCAGATCAAAGTGGATTATAGACCTCAATATCAGACATGAATCTATAAGGTACATAGAGGAAAATGTAGGCAGAACTCTCCATGACATTGAAGCTAAAAGCATCTTTGAGAATGAAACAGAACTGACCACGCAAGTGGAAGCAAACATAAAAAAATGGGACTACATCAAATCAAGAAGCTTCTGCACTTTAGAAGAAACAGTGATTTTTATAAATTCTTTAGGAAGTCCATGTGAGGATAAAAAATAAATAGGGATATAAAGGAATAAAATTCTTGAGTCAAACGTCTGAGAAGCAATATATAGTCACATTATTCTCATCACTCACAGATTCTATGTGATTCTTAATTCACCTACTTACAAAATTCTATTTGAAACTCAAACCCAGTGGCAAAACCCTTGAGTCTGCCAACACTAAACTTCTATAGCATTTATGTTATAATCAAGTGTTCTTTGGGAGTAAAGAGACAACACAGCAAGTAAGGCACTTGCTTTGCACGCAGCTAACTCAGATCCAATCCCTTCACCACATATCACTCCCCAGAGTCTGGGCCAAAAGCGATCCCTGAACACAGAGTCAGGAGTAAGAATTAAACATAAATGGTATAACCTCCAAGACAAACAAACATTGACCTTTTCAGACTCTATAAATATTTCGATTTCGCTGGGTTTTCTATTTGTTCTTTGACTTTTGTACAGAGCACTTCTATACCCCTCAGTGGAAACGTTGCTGTGTTAAATTGCTGCAGGCCTAGCACTGAAGGTGATCTACTCTGCCTGCCCGAGAAAAGGAATATTGTGGGCTCACAGTGATAGGACAATGGTAGGGCATCTGTCCTGTGTGCAACAGACTGGGGTTTGATCTCCAGCACCTCATATGGTCAACCGAGGCCCGGTAAGTGTTATCCCTGAGCACAGTCAGGTGTAGCCAAAAACAAGAAGGAAAAAAGAGAGAAAAAGACTGTATCGTGCCTTGTAGAGAGAACACAGGCACTAAATACACTTCCCTCAAGTATGAGTTATGGGGCTGTGGACCATGAGCATCGAATTAATGAGTCAACAATATGTCAAATATGATGTCTCCTCGACAGCATAAAACACATATACGACAATAATATAGACTCATCAGTGAAGGAAAATGTTCCAACTAGAGACTCTTCAGAGACTTTGCATTTCCCCTAGAAGCAATACTCAGTATTGGCAGTAACTTTAGAGATCATAATTATAGCACAAAATTAGAATCAACTGTATCAGCTAGTTTTTACAGAACATATTTGCCTTTGTGATGCAACGTGGGACTACAGGAAGGGAGTCTTGAGTGCACTCTGGGCTCAATCTCATCAATTGAGGAAAAGGGGTGTGCTTAACAAGGGACATGAAAATCTCTCATATCTTTGCTCCTGAAATTCATCTATTGATAAGAGCTTCTTGCAATGGAGAAGACGTATTTATAGTCAAACCCAAATGGTCTCCTCTATTAAGACCTGCTAAGAGAATAGTCAAATCTGGTTTTGATGTAGGACTTGTGACTCTGGAGCTAGAGAATGACTATTAACCCTCCTAGCTGAGCCCCCTTGAGCTACTGTAGGGAAGACCATGAGCATAGATACCAGCTCTCTCTAGCACTCACAACAAGTCTCACTGCATTAAGTGTGGGGAGATAAAAGAGTCAGTCAGTGGTCACTCTGTATGTGACCATTTTATGTCAAATAGGATGATAACGTCAGAGCTAACATTTTACTAATAACTGTTTCACAAAATAGTGAAGTCCGTTGGTAAACTAAGGGTTTAATGCTATACTTTTGAGATAACCAAACAAAAGAATATGAAAATTAACTGAATCACATTTTTACGGCAACAACAGAAATTATCTTACCCCCATGCACTGCTCCAGAGGTCTGAAGAGCAAACTCATAACAGAATGATACCCAAAAGGCATTATATATTATTTCTCCTTTTTTATGTAAACTTTTTTCCAAAAGTTTTCATAATTTAATATTTTGAGCAAAACACTCTCCATTAAATATGCTACCTTTATTTTCAAAAAGGATAATAAATGGTGCACATTCAAAATTACATTGTATATCCTATATTAAGGGTAGAATATAATTTATAGAACTTGAACAAATATTTCATCTAGGATTTTACAGTATTTTGTGAAACCTGGGTTATTTGAAGGCAGAGGATGCATGATTGTTTAACTCTAACTTCATCATACTTTCCTTATTTCAATTTTGTGATAGTCAACTACTTTGTTTAATATCTCATTCTAATTTCATAACTAATTACTTCAGATAGAACACATCTGTGTGCCCAAGGTAAAAAACATGTTAATATTAAAAATTGAAAAGAGAAGTTGTAAAACTTTATATTCAGTCTATTACTACAATGTTTTAAGGTACACATAATTTACCTATAAATATTAAACAGCACCGTGAAGAATGTTTTAGAAGTTCTAATGAAAATTTTATGTAGTTTTTCAACTAAGTTTTTTATTAGCCTGTGCTCAAATAGAATTTTCAATGTTATTGATCTTAGTATCAATTAATCAATGTGTTTATTGTGCTTTAGAGCATTCTCAGCACTAAGAAAAGCACCTGGAAGGAAGCAATGATTTTCTGCTGAAGAATCTTTTAATCCTGGTAAAACATAAAAGATGTTTTTATTCCTGATAAAGCACAGAAAAGAGTCGCATAACAGCAGCATCCATGAGACCTTGCTTAGGCCGTGCCCAGGCTATGGCAGCAAAACAACACATGGGCACAATAGGAGAAAATTGCTGGAGAAACCTCCACAAACTCCTTAAATAAAACAGAAACTATGGGCGCCAGACTGCCATGTAGAAATCGACTGGTAGGTAACTTTACTAGAGGAAATAAGAAAATATCAAACAAGACTGGGATTATGGAGAGACTCGTACATGACCTTGACAGCCACTGGTATTTGACTTATTTATCAAGAAAATGGAGCCAGGAGTGAGTTTTAGCAAAAACAACATTGCTATTTTTGTTTATGTATCCAATTCCTCTTACAATGACATCTATGCCTAAGTATGACAATGAAATACTTTGATATTTACCTCAATCAATTACAAATACCTTTGTACATTTTTAGAAACCCTGACTTCAAGTTTTATTTATTATTGGTTATTTCATCACACACCAACACTATCACCAGCAACAACAACACTACCACTACATATAAACACACTATTGTCCAAATCGACCTTTCTTATGTCATGAGGAAATAATCTATTTCTTTTCACATCCTTGTGCTTTTCTGGTCTGGATTAATAATCCTACTATTTGACTCTATAAGAAAACCAGCCTTCACTCAGACAGAGAAGGGAACACCAAGTAAAGGGTGCTGGGAGGACCCACTGGGGTTGACAGCTGCCGAAAATAAACTACAAACAGAATACAATGGCCACTCAATATCTCCATTGCAAACCACAGTATGCAAAAGGAGAGAGAGAGAGAGCGAGAGAGAGAGAGAGAGAGAGAGAGAGAGAGAGAGAGAGAGCAAAAGGGAATGCCCTGCCACAGAGGAGGGGTGGGGAGGGGGAGGGGTGGGGTGATCGGGAGGGGTGGGGGTGGGATACAGAGATCATTGGTGGTGGACAATAGGCACTGGTGGAGGGATGGGTAACTTATTGTATGATGGAAATGCAAACACAAACGTTCGTAAGTATGTAACTACCACACATGGTGAGAAAGAAAGAAAGAAAGAAAGAAAGAAAGAAAGAAAGAAAGAAAGAAAGAAAGAAAGAAAGAAAGAAAGAAAGAAAGAAAGAAAGAAAGAAAGAAAGAAAGAAAGAAAGAAAGAAAGAAAGAAAGAAAGAGAGAGAAAGAGAGAGAGAGAAAGAGAGAGAGAGAGAAAGAGAGAGAGAGAGAAAGAGAGAGAAAGAAAGAAAGAAAGAAAGAAAGAAAGAAAGAAAGAAAGAAAGAAAGAAAGAAAGAAAGAAAGAAAGAAAGAAAGAAAGAAAGAAAGAAAGAAAGAAAGAAAGAAAGAGAGAAAAAGAAAGAAAGAAAGAAAGAAAGAAAGAAAGAAAGAAAGAAAGAAAGAAAGAAAGAAAGAAAGAAAGAAAGAAAGAAAGAAAGAAAGAAAGAAAGAAAGAAAGAAAGAAAGAAAATTAGCCTTCACTCTTCAACTTTGTGATTTTCGTTCCAAATCTGAATTAGAAGCCAAATGCTTATGTGAAGGCAAATACTTATCCTACATAAATTCAGGGACTATTTCCTACACTCAGTTCACAGCTATGTATCCTAAATTTTGTGAATAAATCCCACAAAGAGCTGAATCCTGCCTTACTCTGCTTCTACACGCATCACCACTAATCTCTATAAACCTCATTTTATTTATCTGAACATCTTAAAAGCATTACCAGTGAAAAAGTAATAATGAGCTTCTATTTGACTCAGCTGTTCCCACTTCGAGGTATCCACCCCTAAAACACTAAAACATTAATTCAATATACATAGACAAATATTTTCACTGCAACTCTTAGTCCAATAGCCAGGGTATGGAGACAACTAAACGTCCAGCAACAAATGAATGAATGAATAAGCTGTGGCATAGATACAATGGACAACTATACACACACAGGAAAAACAAAGCCACACAGATCATTGTAATCTGGATGGGAATGTAAGGGATCATGTTGAGAGAAATTATCCAGAAACCGAAGGTCAAATACAGGTTGATTTCACTTGCCTGTGTTATAAAAGAAAACACAGGTATGGACAGTATCAGTTTATATTAAAACTTGGATGATAAAATACGGACCTGAGAGCTTGACCCACTGTACTCTGTCACCAATTTGATATTCACTAAATTATGAAAGCTTCTCTATAGCCACACTCTTGATTACCATGGAAAGCACCCTCCTATTCCACTCCTTCATTATTGCCTGTTAAGATGCCTTGCTCACTTACATCTTAGCACTTAACAAAATTTCTACTATGTATTTACATTTTTACTGTTTATTGTTTAACTAATTTGGGATACTATAAACTCCATAGAAATAAGCACCGCATCTCTGCTTTCATCAGCATATCTTCCCATCCTGCCTCAAGCAGTAGGATAGTTCCTGGTTCTGAATTTTTATAAAACTTTTATTAAGCTGATCAAGAGAAAAACTTCAGAAATAAAAATGAAATATATGGCGTCAATTCTTATAGATACTTAAAGAATACAAAACAAGTATAATTTATGCTTATAAATTTGACAGCTTAGATATCAAAGAAAAGACCCTTTTAACTGCCAAAAATTAATAAGTGAGGGGGCCAGAGCGATAGTACAGTGGGTAGGTGTTAGCCTTGCATGCAGCTGACTTAAGTTCAATCCCTGGCATCCCATGTGATCCCCCAAGCACCGCCAGGAGTAATTCCTAAGTGCAGAGCCAGGAATAACTTTTGAGCATCACTGGGTGTGACCCCAAAAGCAAAATAATAATAATAATGATAATAATAATAATTTAATTGTCAATTTAAATAATTTTTATCAATTAAAATATCTAAAATAAGATATTTTGTGACATATTAAGTGACATAAAGACAGTGGTGACAGTTTTTGGCACGTAGATGGTAGTGGAGATGCAAAACTTTGCACACCAAAGCATAAACACTAGCATCAATGTAAAAATAAATTTTTAAATTTTTAACTCTAAATGAGACTCTAACTTCAGATTTATATTTCAGTCCTATGAAAAAAGTCTATGTGCATGTATATTCACCACTGAATTCTATCCGGCATTTAAGAAATTATACCAATCCACACAAACCATTTCAGTAAATATGAACGAGGAAATGTTCAAGACGTTTCAAAGAAACATAAAAATGTGACCATAAAATAAACTTAGTTCATTGAATGAGTATAAAAGTAAACACTATTTTTTTGGTGAGGGTGGGGGGGTGGGGAGGGGGGAGGAATGTGGTGGACCCCTGGCTGTGCTCAGGTCTTATTTCTAGCTCCTGTTCAGGAATCACTCCTAGAAGTGCTCCAGAAACCATAATTGAACAGGGGTGAGGTGGAGGGGTACTGCTCATTAAAGCAATCACCTTTCTCACTGTGCTATCACCGTCACTGTCGTCCCTTGTTCATCGATTTGCTCGAGCGGGCATCAGTAGCATCTCCATTCATCCCAGCCCTGAGATTTTAGCAGCCTCTCCTTACTCGTCTTTCCCAATGATTGGAGGCCCTTTCAGGGTCAAGGGAATGAGACCTGTTAATGTTACTGTATTTGGCGTATCAAATACACAATGGGGAGCTTGCCAGGCTCTGCCCTGCAGGCAGCATACTCTCAGTGCTTGCTGGGCTCTCCAAGAGTGAGATAATGACAAATTATATCTAATATAAATATGTAATATCCAAAAACTACTGGGATTCAACTGACATTGAAAAGTTGGCCTTATGCCTAAATCTATCAAAGTAATAGCAATTCTCTTCTAATTGAGCAGTTAAATGCACTGTCACTGTCACTGTCATCCCGTTGCTCATCGATTTGTTCGAGCGGGCACCAGTAACGTCTCTCATTGAGAGACTTATTGTTACTGTTTTTGGCATATCCAATACACATGGGTAGCTTTGCAGGCTCTGCTGCGCGGGCTCGATACTCTCAGTAGTTTGCCGGGCTCTCTGAGAGGGGCAAAGGAATCAAACACAGGTCGGCCGCATGAAAGGTGAACGCCCAACCGCTGTGCTATCGCTCCAGCCCCAATTAAATGCAATCCACCAAAATCATAGCAAGTATTTCTTATAAGATTATCAAACTGATTCTAAAAGTTACATAGAGCAGCAATGGATCTAACAAAAGCCAAAATGCTTTTTATCTGATGAGGCCAAGTGTAAGGACTCAACACAACCTTATTTTAAGACTTAGTATAAACTATTATAGCCAGCAGAATATTAGACTGGCACAGGACTCAACTAGAGTTACATAAAAGCAGGAAGGATTTAGAAATGAACTCATATTTAGAAATGAACTTGGAGTTATTAAAATGAGCTAAGAACTAGCTGTTTATTTTTTGATAGACTTACCAAGGTTATTTTATGAATTTTGAATATTTGTGTAGATATCAAGGAACTTCAGCCTTTACTTAGACCGTACACAATAATTAAACAGTAACTTAAAATACATCATAAAACAACATATAAGAGCTAGACCTCCACAACCTACAGAATTAAACACAGGAGAGAAACATTTTCCCATTTTAGAACCTTTGTTCTTTAAAAGACGAAGTAGATGCAAGCTAGAAATTGAAAGAAAATATTTGCAGAAAAGAGTAAGAAAAAAATTTCAGTAAGAAGATTTAAAAAACTTTAAACGGGTACAAAATAATATGTAATAGCAGTAACCAAACATGTGAAAATATGTTTAACATTATTATTACAGTAAATCAAATTTAATATGGCAGGGGCCTCAGTGATAGTACAGCAGGCTGGGTACGGGCCTTGCATAAGGCTAGCCCAGGCTCTATTCCTGGTACCAAGTCCAGCCCCTTCACCTTCAAGGAGTGATCCCTAGTGCAGAGCCAGCCAGGAGTAAGCCCTGAGCACTGCCAGGGGTGGTCCAAAACAACTTATTTTAATTTAAAAAATAAAATATTTAGATGTCATTAAGGTATCACATTAAAATTATTACTCGTCAAAATAGCTGCAATTCACTGTTCACAATAGCCAAAATCTAGAAACAACCTGAGTGCCCTAAAACAGATGACTGGTTAAAGAAATTTTGGTACATCTACACAATGGAATACTACGCAGCTGTTAGGAGAGATGAAGTAATGAAATTTGCTTATAAATGGATAAACATGGAGAGTATCATGCTAAGTGAAATGAGTCAGGAAGAGAGGGACAGACATGGAGGGACTGCAGTCATTTGTGGAGTGTAGGGTAGCATCACATGAGGCTGACACCCAAGGACAGTAGATACATGGGCCAAGGATATTGCCCCATAGCTGGGAGACTGCTTCATGAGTGGAGGGGAGAAGGCAGATGGAATACAGAAGTGATCACTAAGAAAATGATGACTGAAGGAACCAGTTGGGATGGGAAATGCATGCCGAAAGTAGATAATGAACCAAACATGATGACCTCTTAGTCTCTGTGTAGCAAGCCATAATGTCCCAAAGCATTGAGAGAGTATGGGGAATATTGTCTGCCTTAGGGGCAGGGGGAGGAAGGGAAAGGGGGGAGGTATACCCAGGATATTGGTGGTGGAGAATGTGCACTGGTGGGGGGATGGGTGTTTGATCATTGTGAGACTGTAACCCAAACATGAAAGCTTGTAACTATCTCACGGTGATTCAATAAAATTTAAAAAACTTTAAAAATAGCTGCAATTTCTGCATCACTAATCATCAGAGAGATGCAGATCAAAACAACCATGAGATACCACCTCACACCACAGAGACTGGCACACATCCAAAAGAACAAAAGCAACCGCTGTTGGAGAGGATGTGGGGAGAAAGGGACCCTTCTACACTGCTGGTGGGAATGCCGGCTAGTTCAGCCCTTTTGGAAAACAGTATGGACGATTCTCAGAAAACTAGAGGTTGAGCTCCCATTTGACCCAGCAATACCACTGCTGGGAATAAATCCCAGAGAGGCAAAAAAGTACAATCGAAACAACATCTGCACATGTATGTTCATCGCAGCACTGTTTACAATAGCCAAAATCTGGAAAAAACCCGAATGCCCCAAAACGGATGACTGGTTGAGGAAACTTTGGTACATCTATACAATGGAATACTATGCAGCTGTTAGAAAAAAGGAAGTCAAGAATTTTGTAGTTAAGTGGATGGGCATGAAAAGTTTCATGCTGAGTGAAATGAGTCAGAAAGAGAGAGACAGACATAGAAAGACTGCACTCATCTATGGTATATAGAATATCAGAGTGAGAGACTAATACCCAAGAACTGTAGAAATAAGTACCAGGAGGTTGACCCCATGGCTTCGAGGCTGGCCTCACGTTCCGGGGAAAGGGCAACTCAGAGAAGCAATCACCAACTACATTGTAGTTGAAGGCCATGTGGGGGAAGGGAGTTGCGGGCTGAATGAGGGCTAGAGACTGAGCACAGCGGCCACTCAACACCTTTATTGCAAACCACAACAGCTAATTAGAGAGAGAGAACAGAAGGGAATGCCCTGCCACAGTGGCAGGGTGGGGTGGGGGGGAGATGGGATTGGGGAGGGTGGGAGGGACGCCGGGTTTACGGGTGGTGGAGAATGGGCACTGGTGAAGGGATGGGTTCCCGAACTTTGTATGAGGGAAGTATAAGCACAAAAGTGTATAAATCTGTAACTGTACCCTCACGGTGATTCTCTAATTAAAAATAAATAAATTATAAAAATAAAAAAAAAACGTTGTGAAAATGATGCTATTAAAGTACTGCTCATTTAAAAAAAAATAGCTGCAATTAAAATACCACGATTCTGAGGGCCAGCAAAGATGGAGGAAACTGAGATACTCATACCCAGCTAGTGGGAATGATGTTTTTTCATGTATTAAGACATGACATAGACATGACCTCATTAATATTTGTTTATGCAAGAGAAATATAAACAGATATTCACATCAAACCATACATGAATGTTTATAAGCATATTATTCACAAAGTAAAAAATCTGGAAATAGTTCAAACGGCCATGAGCTGTTATTAATGACTAAACTATGGAATTTCCATACAAACAGAGTGAGATATTGGTGCAATAGCAAACAGTAAAACAATGAAACACACTGGTGAAAGCAACAACATATATAAATTTCCATTAAGATAATTACAAGGTAAAGTGCAATACAATTCTTTTTATATGACTTGGTTTTGATGACTCTCTAGTCATCAAGACTCTCTATTTCTAAACTGACAATAATAATAACAACAACAACAACAACAGCAACAACCAAAACGAAACACAGATGAGCAGTTGCACAGAGCCAAGCGTTAGCCAAGGAGTCACAAGAGCTCTGTGTAGGGTCATTGTCACTGTCATCCCATTGCTCATCGATTTGTTCGAGCGGGCACCAGTAACGTCTCTCATTGAGAGACTTATTGTTACTGTTTTGGGCATATCCAATACACACGGGTAGTTTGCCAGGCTCTGCCGTGCGGGCTCAATACTCTCAGTAGCTTGCTGGGCTCTCCAAGAGGGGCGGAGGAATCGAACACGGGTCGGCCGCATGAAAGGCGAACGCCCAACTGCTGTGCTATTGCTCCAGCTGTGTAGGGTAAGGAAATAAATATTCTTTCACATCCTCGGAGTGACAAACAACTCTGTATAGGAACTAAAATCAACCTAGACACTTAAATAGGATATTTTATATAAATATACCCCCCAAAAAATTAGGTTCGAAAAAAAACAACCTAGGTGATAAGAGAATTGGGGATAAGAGAATTGAGATTAAGGCATAATAAAAGAAAAAGTCCCTGGGGTAAGCATATTGAAGCTGAACAATAGATTAGAAAGAAATGAGAAACTCGGCCTGTGAGGGAAATAACATGGTCATTTGGAGGTTGAGAGGGAAAATATAGTGGCATGAAAGGAAGTTTAAATGGTATCCTGTAAACTATCCTGTTGTATTCCTTGAAGACTTTAATATGCACAAATACAGAACACACACACTACATGCACAAACACACACAAAGCAATGCCACAGTTTTGTCATTGTCTACATGTTATCCAACCTGTATTATCTTATAAAAATACTGATATTTCCTAATGTCATATAAAACTAAGAATTTGCCAGTTTTCAAATTGCTATATCCAAGCTCCCCTTACACATATTCCCTGAGAGTGAAATGTGGCTGTGAATGGGATGGGGTTTCTGGGAATCAAAGTTCTCGAATCGCTGAGGTTTGAAAAGCACGCATTTTGCAGGTGTTGTTGAAGAAAGAATTTTCTATGGCATAATCCTGACTTACATAGTCTCAGAAAATACTGGCAAATACTGCAATTTCATTGTCTGCTGAAATAAGGGCAAATAATTTTCACCTAATTTGATTTTTGTCATTATGAAAAGCAGTAACAACTCTAAAACTCAATAAAAGTCCATTTAGCTTAATTTATTTGTTTCGTTTGGGGCCACACCGGGCATCACTCGGGGCTTAGTCCTGACTCTGTGCTCAGGGATCACTCCTGGTGGTTGGGGGCACTGTATGTGGTGCCAGGAGTCAAACCCACGGGCAGGTGAGGCAAGGGTGCTGTCGTTGGCCCGATGGATGCTCGTTTATTTAGATTACATCGCAAGCTTTTGGCAAGTACCTTAATGCTAGTAAAGCAAATAAGTTGCCAAGGAGAACACAGAAAACTGAAACCCCAAGCTGAGCAATCCCTTTAGACCCGTGTTCCTAATGGGCAGTAGCACCCCCTGGAGAGTTCTGGGAGGGTCCCGAGGGTGCAGCAGCCTCGGGTGCAATGGGAGACACACTCTATGTGTGCTCACTTGTTAAAGATGGTAGATTTCCAAGAGGATCTGAGGGAATTTTTTTCTGAAAAGGGGTCAGTTGGACAAATCAGTCTGGAAAATACTAATAGAAATCTCTACATATATATACATATATGTATATATATGGATTATGTGTGTGTGTGTACACACACACCACATATATAAATCACTGTAGTACTGTCATCCCATTGCTCATTGATTTGCTCGAGCGGGCACCAGTAACGTCTCCATTATGAGACTTGTTGTTACTGTTTTTGGTATATCCAATACACCACGGGTAGCTTGCCAGGCTCTGCCGTTCAGGCGAAATACTCTCGGTAGTTTGCCAAGCTCTCCGAGAGGGGTGAAGGAATCAAACCCGGGTGAGCCACGTGCAAGGCAAACACCCTACTCACAGTGCTATATCTCCAGCCCATATATTACATAAATATAGGAATCATTTTCAAAATTATTTTTATTTCTAAAATCATCTCTGTTATACATTAATTTTAATTCACTATAGCATTTTAACCTTGCATTCACTCGAATTGTCAAAAAAAATTTTGAAATACATTTTATCATTAATGAAATTAATATGAAAGTATAGCCATTTCTCATATTTCCCTTCCCTCAAATAAATACAGTGACCCCCCCCCACCCCCATCAATAAGCTCCACCAGATTAGTTATTTGTACAACTTACAAGCCTGGTTCAAAAAAAATTGTCATATGAGAGTTTAATATATCTTTCCCTATTATGAATATTTTTCCAAATGATTCATTATAGCATCTAGTGCTATGATTATTTTTTTTTAATTTTAACGAATCACCAAGAGATGCAGTTACAGACTTACAAGCTTTTGTGACTACACTTCAGTCAAACCATGCTGGAATACCCATCCCTCCCTCAGTGCCCATTCTCCACCTCCAATGTTTTCAGTGTCCCCCCCCCACCAGCCCCACCCACTCCCATCCCCTGCCTCTTTTACAAGCCTGTTGTTGACACATCATGATTATTCAGAGTTCAGTGGTTTACCATAGGGTTCACTCATGGTGTGTATTCTGTGAGTTTGCACAAATGCAAGGTGGTATCACTTATTACCGTATCGTGCAAACTCTGGAACTTTCCACTGTCCCCAACATCTGTGTTCTTTCTGTCTGTTCCACAACCTCTCTGCTCAGTAACCACTGATCTTTTTAATCTCTCCATAATTTTGCCTTTTCTAGGGTACTGTGTAGTCAACATAATATAGTGTGTAGTTTTTTTCAGATTGGTTTCTTGTTACTTAGCAAAAGGCACTTACTTATTCATGTCTTTTAGTGTCTTGATAGCTCATTTCTTTTTAGTACTGAATAATATGGCATCATTTGTATGTACCGGAGTTTATTTATTCATTCTACTCCTGAAGGATATCTTGTTTGCTTCCAAATGTTGGCAATTATGAATAAAGCTGCAATAAACATCTGTGTGCAAGTTTTTGAGTGAACATAAGTTCTCAACTCCTTGGGGAAAATGACTAGAAGTGTGGTTCCTGGTTTGTATGCCAAAATTACGTTTAGTTTTATAAGAAACTTCTAAACAATTTTAGAAATGACAATAACAAGTTGTACCCACCCCAACAATAAATGAGAATTCCTTTTGCTCTATAGCCAACTCATGTTTGCTGTTATCAGTCCCAGACAGATTTTGGTTATTCGAATAGGTACATAATGATATCTCATTTTTGGTTTAATTTGCATTTTCTAATAGCATTAGATGTAATCAATGTTTCCAAACTCATTTGACTTAGCAATCCCTATTCCAGAACAATCATTCAGGGCCATCCCGGAAACCTACTGTCTTTATGCAGATAGACAGAAATAGCTCCTCACCAGCTGCAGCTGGGATTCCTACTTGCCCCTCTAATCATTGTGCCCCCTCTTAGGGATGTCAATTTCCACTTTGGGGAAACACTGAAGAGTATCCTTCTATATTATTATTATTTTTTGTCTGTTATTTTTTTTGTTTTTCCTTTGGTGCCACCACAGTATTCAGGATTTACTTCTGGATCTGTGCACAGGAATCCTTAGTGGCACTTTGTTGCCTGACATTGCGATGCCGGAATTGAAATAAAACAAGAATATTACAAGGCACATGCCTTTAATCCCATTAATAATTTTTAGGACCCTGTATATCTCTTTTCTAAGATGTCTGTTAAAGTCTTTAATCCATTTTCAATCAATTTGTTTCCTTTAAATTGTAGAGTTTTAAGAGTTCTTATAGAATAAATATATAGCATATATACTATATACCTTGGCAGAATAAAAATTTAGTATATATATCTTGGTACAGTAAAAGTTTATTGTATATAATATATATGTACACATACACACATATATCACTGTATCACTGTCATCCCATTGCTCATCAATTTGCTCGAGCAAGCACCAGTAATGTCTCCATTGTGAGACTTGTTGTTGCTGTTCTTGGCATATTTAATACGCCATGGGTAGCTTGCCAGGCTCTGCTGTGTGGGCGGGATACTCTCGGTAGCTTGCCGGGCTCTCCAAGAGGGATGGAAGAATCGAACCACGGTGAGCAGTGTGGAAGGCAAACGCCCTATCCGCTGTGCTATTGCTCCAGCCCCCTGTACCAATAGCCCTTAACAATAGACCTGTAACACATTTACCTTTAATAAGTTGAAATCTTCTAGTACCCATAATGCTTTCTCCAGCAATAGTTGAATTTTTTTGCAGTTTTTAATCTGTAATCACAGTTTGAAATCACAAGATTTATCTTCTTACTACACATGAGTAACATTTACACAGTATTTACTAGTTTCCTCCGTGAGCTCCCACTGTAAGCCTCTGGAGTTGTGGGGGTGGGAGGCAGAGAGGGGAGTTCCCTCTTCACAGAGACAGGTACCACATATTATTTATATATATGTATACATTCAAAAATCAGATGGGCCAGACATGTAATGTGATTTGGAGATGACCGCTGGACTAGAGCCATTACCGACTGGATTCCACGGGACATCAAGACTGTGTGGCCGCCCACCTACAAGATGGTCAGACTTCTTCATCAAGCCTGAATGAACAGTTTGAGGCTCTTCATGTTCCTGTAGAGAGCAGACGCCATTGGCCCACACTACCATGTGACAGAGACGAATGTAGATGAGCAAATCGATGAACAACAGGATGACAAGTGATACAAAATATATATATATACATATATATATATATATATATATGTGTGTGTGTGTGTGTGTGTATATGTAAAGTCTTAAACTTTTTCCACTTTGTACCTGTAATTGCAACATAGGCAATCACTTAAAGTGTTACAAGAAACACTTTACATTCATTGTGTTATTGATTTTGAATTAATTTTTGGTAGTCATACATTTAGAAACCTCCTGTTATCACCAAATTTTTCACAACTCCTATATTTCATTATAAGACCCCTCTGAGGTTGGAGCTGGAGAAATAGTATAGCAGGTAGTGAGCTTGTCTTGCACCTGGCCAGGCTGGGTTCAATTGTGGCATCCCATATGGACCTCGAGTCAGGAGTCACCTGAATACAGAGGAAGGAGCAATCCGAATGCAAGCACCAGGGGTGCCGTGCACCCCCCCTAAATAAATAAATAAATAAATAAATAAATAAATAAATAAATAAATAAATAAATAACCAAAAATGAAACTGGGGTTTAGAGCAAGATTTTTACCCACCAATTGGAAACCACTGCTAGTACACAGCTAGATAAAGGTTGAAAAACAAAACATTGGTTTCATTATTTATTACAAGCACTTTGGTTATTTAATGTTTAGGTAACTTACATACTGCAAGTACAAGGGCTCTTGTTTGTCTTCTTTGTTTGACATTAACATTCTCAGAAAAGAACATTTTAATTTTAACATCTAGTCATCAATAATTTTTTCAAGGAGTGTGTTTTGGGTGTTTATCTAAATTTGGGGGGTTTTGTTCTATTTTTTTATAATGTGTTTAAAATCTGAAAATGACAGAGCTGGAGCAATAGCACAGCAGGTAGGGCGTTTGCCTTGCACGCGGCCGACCTGGGTTCGATTCCCAGCATCTTATATGGTCCCCTGAGCACTGTCAGGAGTAATTCCTGAATGCAGAGCCAGGAGTAACCCCTGAGAATCGCCGGATGTGACCCAAAAAAGCAGAAAAATAAAAAACAAAAAATAAATAAAATCTGAAAATGACCCCACACGGAGATAATACTATTGGGCACTGATTTGGGGTGTGTGGGAATTTGGGGGTGTGGGATAGGGCACCCTGCACTCGA
Organism: Sorex araneus; assembly: GCF_027595985.1. Taxonomy (NCBI): domain Eukaryota; kingdom Metazoa; phylum Chordata; class Mammalia; order Eulipotyphla; family Soricidae; genus Sorex; species Sorex araneus. Next base: position 63,686,075 of record NC_073303.1, read on the forward strand.
CACAGCAGGCCCTGCCTGCAGAGCAGCCAGGGGGAGCAGAGACTGGGGAAATCACTCTTGCTCAGAGCTGGTTGCTGAGAAGCATGAGGAAGCCGCCCGGCTGGCAGCCAGGGAAATAATCACCTTGGGGACCCGGGGACTGCTCACCACACAATCTCTAAAAGTAATTCTTTGGAGTACTTTATTTTACGTGCTTCGTTCTTTAAAGTTATAAATCTTCAACTATAATAAATTATACTCTCAAGGGTAATAACAATCAATAAACGGATAATCATCAGAGAGAAAAGGCAAATAATTGAAAGCTGTTGATAAATCTGACTGTTCGTACTTACGAGTATCAGAAATCACTGGGAATAGCTAACAGTGAGTAATATGTATTCGTCGAAAAGCAATTGTTGATTATACATAATTTGATGAAAAGGATTTTTCTGTCAAGCACCATAAATAATTAGATTTTTCAACATCGTTGGAAAAACCTTTCCATCATACTGCTCTTAGACCAACTTGTGACTCTGTAAAAAAATGACCATTAGCCTGAAAAGCAAATAGTGAGGTGGTCCAAATAAAGATGAGACCTGGGTATATAGATTTTGACACACACAAAAAAATGGGTGTAGAAGTACATGCTCTGAGGGAATCCCTGCGTGGAGATGGGCTGCTTCAAAATAAAACTAAAACTGATTTATATTTTATTAGGATAGATTTTATTAGGATAGATTTTTCTGGCCAGGGATTAGGCACATGAAATGAGGTGTTTTGTTTTCATATGACCATCCCTGATTCAAATTCCTCTAGGACCTTCAAGGGTCATTTCTGAACACAGACCTGGGAATAACTCACATCTATGCACCTCCACGTGTGGCCAAGGCCCTCCACCACAAAACAATAAATATTTCTAGGAGAGCAACTACTTGAAATTATACACTTACTGTTACTTCCTATAGTTTTCTACTGGAAAAATACGTTTGATAAAAAGCACATGAAAACAAATATTCTCAGTGATTAATGCAAATAGAGATTACACAGTAATCATTGATAATATTTTATCTATAGATAATAATTGATAAATTGACCTAATAATTCATTTGATTTTGTAAATTAATCACTCACTAGTAGGTTCAAAATTAAACTGATTTGAGGACATAATCCTCACACTTCTGCAAGTAACAAAAAGAAAGAAAGAAATGTTGTTTATCTGCTTGATTTAGTCTCTGTATATACTCAATTTCAAACTGTACCTGGGTGTAATATATATTGTATTTTTCCTACAGAATATTCATTTACTATATAGGTTATAATGTGAATATATCTTAGTGAAATAATAATCAGTTCACATGCAAACAAAAAAAGATGAACTAAAAGGATTATTTGAGGCTATGCCATGAAATTAAAATATATGTATGCCAAGCCTATTTCTTAGGAAAACCAAATAATATTTTTAAATATTTAAAAGAAATGTTAAAACAGCAAATCAATTATAAAATTGACTGTGATATTAGGTTTTCAAATGTGCTATTTATATTGGTCACATCCTGTCTCAATTTGTTCTTTGTGAAAATAACATTACATACTTTTTCTTATTAATATTACTGCCTTTTTCTCCTTTCTTATTTTTTTCTTCAAAATATTACTATTTTTCTAAAGAAAACTCATTTACTCACACCAATACATATATATATATATTAATTTGTTTAAATGAACATCATCATGCCTGGTGATGTTCACGGATTACTCTTGGCTCTTTTCTCAGAGCTCAATCCTGGTGGGGTTCGGGGGATCATATGGGTTGTTCGGATGCCACTCAGGTTGGCCGTGTGCTAGATAAGCAAGATAGTATCCACTGTACTATCTCTCTGGTAACCTAAACACATAAAATTATTAAGGACAATACAGAGATAAAGAACCGACCCTAGTGTTCAAAAATAGATGAACGAACAAAGAAACTATGGCACACATACACAATGGAATATTACTCAGCCATAAAAAAGATAAATTAATGCAATTTGCTGCTACATGGAGGAACCTGGGAAATATGCTGAATGAATTTAGTTAAAGGAAGAGAGACTGACACAGAATGATCTCTCTTATATGTGAAGTATAAAGAAGCATAACAGGGTTATCATGAATGCCCAAAGACATAAGAAACGATAGTCAGTATGCATGTACAGTCTGAGGGGGCTGGGAGATGGGAAGAGAGGAGGCAGCAACTACAGCGAAGGGAAGATCAAATGAGAGGAGGAAGCGGGGCTTAAAGGTGGTGCAGTGTTCAGTAGGAAACCCTATCATCAGTAAATCACAGTGCAGAGACATGTATTTTTTTAAAGTACCCTTTTTGAGGCAGGCGTGTGTGTGGGAAGCGAAGGGGAGGAGAGGGAAAATGGGTGGAGGGCAGCGGGCACGGGTAAAGAGGTTGGTTTTGAAACAATGTATTCCTGAAAGCCAACCATGAATAGCTGCAGTTTCACTACCACTAACGAAAAAAGGCAAAACTACGTAGAAATTCACTCTGCAAGTGAGATCAATGGTTTGAGGTAAATTTTAGTTAAAAGTGATTTGTTTCATCTCTAAATAACTAATGAACAATTAAAAGGACTATAAATTACAACTTATAGTAAATAAATTACATATGCTCAAATTACAAGATAATAGAGAAAAAAATATTCTTCTTGTCTAAGAAGTTTTTTGTTGCTTTAGAAGGTGTCACATGTTTCCAGATGTATGGTTTGGGCCAAAGAGTAACAAGGCGGTGGGCGGGATATAGGTGGTGGGCGGGACTTCTGGGCTGTCTGGAAGATGGGGATGGGTGTTGATGCTTCAGCTTTCTTGGGGTGGAGGAGATCAGCATCAGGGCTGGGGGTGGGGACATTTCCATGAGGTTCAGCTGCTTGGCATGCATCTCCTGGGAGATCTGGACTTTGGACTTTTAGAATTACACAGCAAAATATTTCCCTTTTTCCTAATAATTATTTAGAGTACGTTTTCATCTCTAAAAACTTCAGCACAGAATATTGACTCCTTATTTGTATAGCCAACAAGTATTTATTAATTATTTGTTCATGAAGATATCGTAAGGGGAAAAAGCAAAATCCCAAGGTTTCAGGTAATTACCATAAATCTACAGATTATTGCTTTTAAAATAGCATCAATGATTTAAGTCTCTTCAGAGTTTCTACCAACTCCCTCAGTTCTACCGGGATAAAATTGAAGAGTTGCCTGGGAAAAAACTTTTTAAGATTGAAAATACGTAGCACCTTAAAACTAATTTCTGGATCACTGTAGCTTACTTTTTCCACAGCATTTCAATTCTATTAGAGATTATGTAAATTAACTCCTAGTAATAACACCTCGATTCAATTATGTAAATACTACTTTAATAAATAAACATATAGGTTCTTAGTGTGTGTGTGTGTGTGTGTGTGTGTGTGCGCGCACACGCGCGCATAAGTTTACTCAGTCCCTACAAGGATTTTGTCCTGTGGCAAATTGAATAAGCTGAAATGCACTACAGCTAGAATGGAATGGAATAGACGTCATGGGAAGGGGCAATGGAGCACATCCTGCTCTCGCATAACTAACCCAAGGTCTTTCTCTTCATGCTTTACAGATTTTCCCTCTCTGGCCAATACGTTAAATAATTTCCCTAAGATGCAGCCATACTGACAGTTAAGCATGGGGCTATGAAATTACTTATGACCCAATCCATAGCCCAACAACAACAACAACAACAACAAAAAACATGTCTGTTAATCTGTTATTTCACTGACAATTATATTCATTTGGGGGGGAAAGACCTTCCCATAATTCTTCCCATATTTTGTACTAAATATGTATCTTTTACTCTTTTCTTCTGGGCCAAGAAATCACAGCCAGGGATTCACATATGTTAATCATGCGCCCTCACTACTGAGTTTCAGCCTTAATCTTAGACTTTCCCTGCTCCTAACAAGTTCAGTCATGGGATGGTCATCTGACGTAAATACTTTTCTATAGTCGATCCACCAAGTACATGGTGAAGGAATTAGTGGGACTCTTGGCCTTGGGGACATCAATCCCTCTCTGACCCATTATAATTGCCATAGGGGGTATTGCTACTTCAAGAAGACTGGGAGATTTAAAAAAAATAAATATACACTTACAGAAATCCCAGATTCACACTCAATTCATCCAATATCATCTTTCCTTTTCCAAAAATTTTACCTCTGGCAAACTCTTTGAATAATAGAGGCCTGAATTCTATTTTTATTTCAAACTACAAAGACAACTTTTCAAAATATTGACTGAAGACTGCAGAGATTGTCGAGCAGGTAAGGTGTTAGCCTTTCATGTGGCCAACTCTGATTCAATTCAGGCACTGTATATGGTCCCCCATGCACGGCCAGAAGTGATCCCTGAGCACATATCCAGGAATATATCCTGAGTACTGCAAGATGTGGGCCAAACTGAAATAGAAAATGCTGATTTAAAAGGTTCTACATGTTTTTAGGAAAACCATCAGTCATGAGTAAATACACTCGGATTTGGAGTGGGTTTGTGGTTTGGCACCAGATTATGGATGCATTTTGGGTGTACACACACCCCATGTTAGAATAGAAAAATAATTCTCAACAGAGTAAGTCAATTGCACTATTAACATGGAAAATATATCAGCAGTGTCTGTACACTCTGTCAATTTAAAAGGAAGCAATTGGGGTAGTAATACTAGTCACACTGCCCCAGTTATTAGCTGGGTAGACCTAACACGGCTCCATTAGATAGATGGCATCATCTTTGGTCCTGGATTACCCTTTGGTGACTAAACTGCTGCACCCCAGGTGATTCCTGGCCTCTACGGAGAATCACCCAACAATAACACAAACTGCCAATCTCCCTTCTACATGTCCCACTTTCCTCTGATAAGACCATAGGACCATTTCCATTGTTCTTTCCTTCTGCCTGAAGTATTATAGTACACATCAAAAATACTAAATTTACTCAGCAAAGCTGAAATGATTGCTTACAAAACCCGATGTCCTTTATTGAAACACTAATGTCTCTACTGAGGAAAGCTATCTCCAAAATTGTCTTGTCTTGGATATTGTTGCTCCCTCCCACAGTGGCACCTGTGTCATTATCCAAGCAGAATGCAGTGTTCATACCTGGTGAGTTTGCTAATGCATCATCTTAATTAAAGCACATGAGAACACAAATATGTTTGCAGTGATTGCATCCCTAGTCTCAGGGACTTAATAAACCAGTTGTTCAGATTATGAGCCTCCTGATGGAAAAAAAAAGCGTTACTTTCCTTGGGAATCATTATTTTAATGTGTTTTCTCTGGCATACATCTATATGTTTCGGTACTGTTTGCCTCCAGGGACATCAATTGCCAGCCACCAAATATACTAGCTCCATGCTAATGAAATTCATCTCTGACCACTCATGGAACATTGTAGGATAGGAAAAGCCTGGTTAATTACAAGAATCAGTCACAGGGATGGAGTGTTGGGAGAATTAACAGGAGAAGTTGACCATGATTGACCAAAGGGTTACATCCAGATAATCATATTTCTTATCCCTCTATTCTGTCTGTGGAATGCATATTTTAGCCAATGTTCCAGTACAGGAATATACTTCTAGGATTCATCCTTTGATGGAATAATTAGTTGAAAATATCTATGTTAGATATGTTATTAGACCCTATATAAACTCTATATAAATTACTAAGGTTCTAAAGGACAAAAACACAGATACACTTGCGGCTGCCAATGATAAGCCTTGTACATAAAATTTATTATTCACTAAATTTTTTTCTCTGAAGTCATCTCTCCTTGCCTTCTGCTCATGAGAGTCAATTTTGAATCCAATCCAGGAAACTCCAGCTGTGACTAACACCAAAACCATCAGCTATCAGTAAAATGGAAATTAAAATCATAATGTATAACTACATGCCTATTAAGATGATTAAAGTTTTAAAGAATGGCCAAAGCAATATTTAACAATAGTGTAGAGGAACAGAATCATTATTGAACTGGTGTCAAGAATGCCTAATGAGGAGATGGAGTGATAGCACAGCAGGTAGGGTGTTTGCCTTGCATGCGGCTGATCCACGTTCGAATCTCAGCATCCCACATGGTCCCCTGAGCACCGCCAGCAGTAATTTCTGACTGCAGAGCCAGGAGTAATAGCCCTGTGCATTACCGGGCTTGACCCAAAAAGAAAAAAATAAGAATGCCTATGGATACAAACATTTTGGAAAATAATTTGGCATTTTTTTAAGTTTAACATATGCTTAAAGTCAACCATTCTGCTTCTAATACTTATCAAGAAAATGAAGGTTTGACTGAGAATGCAAGACAAACTTGTACATACGTATTTATAACAACTGTATAGAATATAAAAAACTAAAATCAACCCAAATGTATAAAGACATATAAGATATGACTGTGATTTATTACAGAAAAAAGGAATTAACTATTAAGTTTGTGATACATTAGGCAAAATAGATGGCTCTCCAAACAGTTATTCTCAGTGAAGTAAGCAGACTAAAAGTAGTACACGCTGTAAAATTTCATTTATGTTAAACTGTAAAAAGTAAATTAATATATTTGTGACAAAATATGACAAATAAATGGTAGTTTGCAGACAGTTGAAATATACAAGCTGGGATAAGAAAAATGAATTACAAAGATTCACAAGAAAGCTCAAGAATAATGTTATATATATTTCTTGGTTGTGTTTATAACTACACAAATATAATTTATCACCATTTATCAACTTATAAATTTAAAATAGCTACTTGTTTGTAAATCATATCTTATTATCATGTAGGTATTTGCTAAATTAAGGTATGTCAATAAGGTATGCTATGCATCATGATAAACATACATATATTTTCATTTGATGACTGTGAATTCTAGCAGTACCTACAAGATTTACCAGAATTTTATAAAACATATAAACCAAACATATGAGTTGAAAAGATGCATGGGCAAAATATACACTGCACTAGAGAAATAGCTCAACATCTGAGTGCATTCTTCGCACGCAGAAAGCCAGACTCTATCCCTGGTACCATGTGTTCTCCAAGCACCACTATGAAGGGCCTGTGAATAATGAATGAGTCAGAAGTAGGCCCTGAGCACCTTTAGATGTAGCCCCCCAAAAAAAACAAAAAGTATACTCTGCCCATATAAGTAATATGTCTACAATATGTTATGTTCAGTGAAATAAGCAGACTAAATTTAGTACACACTAGGAAATTTCATTTGTGTTAAACTGTAAAAAATAAATTAATATATTTGTGACAAAATATGAATAAATGGTAGTTTTCAGACAGTTGGAAAATACAAGCATATAAGATATAAAAAATCTGCATAATATCAGTGTACAATTAAAACAGGAAAGATGGATGAAAGTTGTAACAAATTATTTTCAGCAAAAACAGATTCAAAGGACCAATAAATGCACAAGGAAAAGTTTGCTTTAAGAAGAAAGCAAAGAAATGAGATTTAAAATGACTATGTACTTTGCTGATAGACTATAAAATTTAAAAAAAAAAGATGTTATAGTTCACTGCTAGAGACAATGCCAATTGGCTTACTCTTTTCAAGAGTAAATATGGCTAAATATATCAAGTACACTGATTATCTTTACTTACTATTATTTCCATTTTAATTACATCATCACAAATAGCCATATATTAAGTTATTTCTCTTACCAAGAGCCAGTTTCTGTGGCTTTCAGATAAAGAACCTAAATGCTAAATATGAAAATTAACTATAAAGTTATTTAATTTAACATAAAATAACAAACATCATGGAAGCTTGAAAAACATTTAGCTGTAACATGGCAATAATTACCAATTAACCAAGGTATAGTGAATACTTAAAATTTTGCCCATAATTTTTTTAATGACAGTAGTTGACAAGAATGAAAAAATGCTGTAGAAGAACAGTGCAGAGGAGAAAACACTGGTCCATAAGATGGATGGAATAACTTGGTGTATGGCAAGTAGCAGAGTATCACATTTTGAAACTAAATTTCATACAGACTCTGAGAGAAGAGGTACAGGCACAAACCAACGAGGATCACAGACATATGTTAAAAAACACGTAACAGAGTACTAATAATATTCTCTTTTTTTTTAGTCAAACTACGACTGATTGATGTTTATATTAAAGAGTAAGAAGAACTAATCCATTGTTTTGCAAGAACAATGCAATGAATATCAGCACAGAGGTAGAGCGTTGCCTTTCACGCAGCCGACCTGTGTTCGATTCTTCCGCCCCTCTCTGAGAGCCTGGCAAACTACCGAGAGTATCGAGCCCACACAGCAGAGCCTGGCAAGCTACCCGCGGCGTATTGGATATGCCAAAAACAGTAACAATAAGTCTCTCAATGAGAGACATTACTGGTGCCCGCTCGAACAAATCAATGAGCAACGGGATGACAGTGACAGTGATCATGTTAAAGATAAAATAAAACAGACAAAAACAAAAAAAAGAATTATGTCTTGGTATTTTAAACTTTACCCCACTCTGCATTTTGACCAGGGTATATCAATTATACTGTGACCATGTGAATTCATATCCTAATAGAACATCCATATCCCTGCAATATTTTCTATTCATGGTATGATTTGGATCTGAACTTAATTTTAATTGTCTACGTCTATCCAAAATGATTCTTTTTACCTAGAGATATGACTTTCTAAAGTACAAAAGTACGCTGCTATATATAATTTATAACTTAATACATTGAAACTAAGAATTTAGCCTGATAAGTTAGAACTAGCTTTCAAGATGACTTTAATAGTTTGTAAAAATAAATAACACTCAGAGAGCAAGTAATAATCTTTGCAAGGTGGGTATTAAGTTTGCTAATAAAAATTTGCATTTTTTGATAATTTCAGCAATTGCTTCAAGAAATATGTTTCAAAGATGGATTAGTCAGCTTCGTCATTAGATCAGCAATACACCATATGAAGAAGGGTATTAGAGTTATTCCATTCTTATCTCAGACCATGATGTGTGGTTTCTATTACACTAATAAATCAAATGCAGTGAAAACAAAATTTATACCAAAGCCTTAGTAAAATAATGAGAAAAGGAAAATATTAACTTTGTGTGGAAGTTTGGTTTAAATAAGACCTCCCCAAAGGCCCTAGAATACTATTTCTTCCTTCCACCATGTAAGAACACTGTAGGAATATCAATATCTATAAATTAAAAATTGGGCCTTCATAGACACCAAAACTCCCTGTACCTCACAGTGGACTTCTCAGTCCACAAAACTGTGGAAAACAAATGGTTATTGTAGATACACTACCCAGTTTGTGATATTTTGTTGTCAACAGCCTGAGTTGTCTAAGATTCTGTTTCTTCCCCAAATCATGCTCTCTGACAGATTATTTTACTGATAACTATATTAACTCAGTTTTGTATGCATCATTATACTGAGGCTAACAGATGAAAAATAAATGAATGTTATTAATGGAAGTTTCACAGTGAACACTTTAGGAACCCCTAAAGGCCAAGTGTGGTATTTTGTTACAGAAATACAAATGGACTAAAACATAACTGAAAAGTTTTAAGAAATATGATAATAAAATTTATTTGTTTACTTCAAAGTAATACTACATATGTAAAGGCATAATTTTCTGGAGTCGGAGATAGGGTACAGCATACAGGGCACTTGCCTTACACATGATCCATCTGGGTTTGATCCCCAATACCACATATGGTCCCATGAGCACTGCCTGGAGTGCCCCCTGAGCACAGATACAGGGGTAATTCCCGAATATCACTGAGTGTGGCGTATAAACCAAAACATAAAGATAAAAATAATTTTAATAATAGTATAGTTTTATAAATAATAACTAATTTGTGGCCACATAATTGTTAAACTACAGTATAAAACTTAAGTAATGTAAGTAATGATAAATAGTTAATAGATATTTTTTATTACTATACCATAAGAGAATTTCCCATATTTTCCTAGAGGAATACAATACACATGTTGACATTCTAAGACACAAACAAAAACATTTTAACTATAGTGAAAATACAGTTCTTTTCATTAATAACATTCTATCTTGATGTATGCTATCTTTTGGAAAAAGGAAGACTGGTGAATGTGAAAGACCTTTGTGAGCCAAGTAATATGCCTGGAGAATATTTCATTTCTAACTTCATTGAACTTTACAACATCAATAATCCCAGGAAATGAGTAATAATGCCCATTTTATAGGTAACCAAAATAACAAAGAGAGAAGTTTGTTCAAGTTTATCCTAAACCTAACTTAGATTTTTATTCACATAGGTAGACACAGATTCAGTCCCTTTCTTCCTGTATGTGTGTGTGTGCGTGTGTGTGAGTGCACGCACACATATATGCCAGAATTTTAATTCAGGTCTTCATACTTTAAATGTATGAGTCAACTTTTCTGTAATGTCCACCCTTCTATCAATGTCTGTTCCTTACGTTAAATGTGCACTTCTTTAAAATAACTTTAGTTCCCATTCTTTATTTTAAAATTTTCCCCCATTTTTCTTATTTGTTGTTGTTGCCATTGTTTCAGTGGCTGGGGGTTGCACAATTTGTGGTGTTTACACACATTTGACCACCATGAACCAAAGATCAAATACTTTAGTTGTTGCCTGGACACCACACAAACGTCATGCTCCTGACAGTGCATTAAGCCACGGGGCAGTGACAGAACTCAAACTTAGGGCCTCTCCCCTGCAGGAGAAACACACTCCCTCTTAGCTCTTTCCCTGCAGCCTGGTTCCCACTCTTAGAGCGTCAGTAATCACTGTTTCTATTTTAGAAATCTAAATTATTTCCCTTATTCACAACATTTCTTATTAACCTGTCTTTTAGCTTCGATTGATTTCCTTTTCTCAGGGAGAGAGGAATTCCCCCGACCTCGAATTTATCTGTTTTTATCAAAACTATTTGTAAGAGAATTTCTAACCTCACAAACTGTTTCCCCCTCATCAGCATATGGATGTTAAAAATTGATTGAGACTACAACTCTTCATGGCATTGTTCCAGAACAAAAGAGGATAAAGTTCATATCGGCTTTGGAGTTTAAACAGTCCCAATCTCAAAAGCCAAAATCCTGAGCAGTCTTTCTGAAGAGCAATCCCTTTGCGTCATTCCCGGGAAGTTACTCTGCATCACTGCTCCACTGAAACAGAAGGATTTTCATATGCCTCATTCCCTCAAAGGAAACATCTTTAATTGGGGAAAGTGGAAGGAAAAAAATAAAAACAATTGGGCCAAGTTTTTTCAAAGGATCTTAAACTGCTTTTCACAGCTCATTTGTAAAATTGTCTCTATTCCTACCCTTTCCAAAATTCCTACAAATATACATGCACCCTTTTTGGTTTGTTTTTAAATATTAGTCATTTATAGAGAAAACCTACTTTTACCCATGCAATTCTGGTGGCATAATAAGAAATGTAACCAAATACAGAAAATATGAGTATTAGATGGTTTGTCATCATTGTCCTTGTCAATGGTAAATGAACAAAGAATCTGTCCCATGTGGACAGGAAACTCTCAGAAGCTTGCCAGTTTCTCCCAGAGGGAGAAATAGGCTTCAAGATATCTGGGAGCTTCTGGGAACTTGCTTTTAAGTCTCTGGATGTTGGCCATTGATGGAATTATACACACCTGGGTTCCTCTGCCGGTACCTTCATGCGTGAGACCCGTCCAAATGTGTGGAGAGGGGCCTCGAGCATGGCTGTAGCTAGGTTCCAGTGGTCTTCGGCTGCCAGGAGCTCTGCTCAAGGTGGGGAGGGAATCTGGAGCCCATCCCCTCCAAGGGCCCCGGGGAAAACAGCCAGGCGTGCGGGCAAGAGACTCCCTGATAGACATATGTTCCACTAATGAGTCACATTCCTGGTTTCATAGATTTTAATATTTTTCATAATCTATGTCCCTCCCCATCTTCTGAAATGTTTTTTCTTTGAACTTCTATCACTTTAACCATTGCTTGCAAGAACAATAAAACTGGCAACCCAACAGCACTACCTTCTCAAGTCCAAACACTTAGTGCAGGTCTAGGTTCAGAACTATAATATTCTAACTCCCTATTCCTAAATTTTAAGTGTGAGCCTAATAAGCCCAAATCAGATAGTTTCAGCGGGTTTAAATCATCACTATACCTTAAAGAGACTTTTTGCACTCTTATAGTTCACATCACTCCAGCATCTAGTAACCACTCTCATTTGGGCAGTTCTACAACAGTCTTCCAGAAGTTTACTTTCTCTCTTTTGTTTGTTTTATTTAATCAGAGTCCATTTTGTTTTCACTTCCAGTTACAAATCCTAATATACATTATAACCTTTATCCAATTCAATATTACTTAAAGAATTTGACAGGGAGTCTCTCAGCTCTTTTGTGTTCTCCAGTTCTAGTATTTCCCTTCCATTGTACACTAAATTATAGAGTATTCACCAATAATTCAGTAAAACTGCTCTCATGGATCTCCTAGATGTATGCTTTGCAGTAATTTTAATTTAAAAATGAAGCAAACATTATTATGTCAACTCAAAAATCCACTGATAGCAAATGAACTACCATTAAAACAAAAGATTTAAAGTTGATTGGGAAAATATTTTTGTCCACATACATCTTTTTGATGAGCTGAAAACTCAGTAGTAATTCCAGAGATGGACGATGTGGATATTTTAAAAATAAGACTCTATAGCACAGCAGGTAGGGTGTTTGCCTTGCACTCGGCCAACCCGAGTTTGATTCCTCTGTCCTTCTTGGAGAGCCCGGCAAGCTACCGAGAGTATATTGCTCATACAGCAGAGCCTGGCAAGCTACCCGTGGCATAGTCGATATGCCAAAAACAGTAACAACAAGTCTCACAATGGAGACGTTACTGTTGCCCGCTGGAGCAAATAGATGAGCAATGGGATGACAGTGATACATCTAACAAAAGGCTAATATCCAATATATACACAGAAGTCAACAACTCAGCAAAAGAAAATCCCATCGAAAAACTAGGGAAGAAGCACCAAACAGTAACTTCACTAAAGAAGACATATGTTGACTAGCGGCTGAGGGCTAGTACAGCGGTAGGGTCTTTGCCTTGCACAAGGCTGACCCGGGTTCGTCCCCCTGGCATCCCATCTGGTTCTCTAAACCCTCCAGAAATGCTCCCTGAGTGCAGAGCCAGGAGTAAGCTCTGAGCACTGCTGGGTGTGCCCCCAAAACAAACCCCCAAAATTGACTAAAATAATTAGGACATACACTGACCAATGTGCATTAAAAAACAAAAAATGCAGCAGTGGTGTGGGAGAGTTCATAGAGGGTTTAAGATACTTTCTTTGCATATAGCCAGCTCTGTTCATTCCATGGCGTGATGTTTGGTCCTCAAGCCCACCAGTGACCCTGAGCACTGAGTCAGGAATAGCTGATGAGCCCTGCCACGTAAGGTCCCAAACCCAAATAAATAAAAAACTATCATTGTATTATCAAGAAATAAAAATTAAGACAATGAGCTATTGACTCACACCACTAAGAATTGCCTACTGGATAAATTTCATAAGAGCATGTGTCAAAATATAAGGATATAAATTGATCTAGCTCTTGAAGGAAAACAGTACAGCAATTTCTCTAAAGATTAAAAATTAAGCTACATTGTGGTCCAGCAATCCCGTTCCCAGACTCAAAGAACAGGCATACATTCAGTCAAAAATATATCTGCATTCCGATGTTCATGAAGCACAGTTTGTAATAGCTAAGATCTAGAAGCAACCTTCAGAGATGACCTAAAGGACTTGGAAATGTGATTAAAAAGGCAAACAGCTCCCTATAAGAAACAATGATGCCGGTTTAGTCCTAGACACTATTTCAAATGCAGACTGAGATCCTCATAGCACAAAAGCTGTATAATCTACAGGTAACAGGAAGTATACAGTATGTAGCACACCATAACCAAGTAGTTGTAAGCACTGAAACTCAAGTATATAGCCTCTTGGAAGCATCACAAGTGTGTAAGCACACTGCAACCACATAATGCTGTTTGCTTTATTTTTTACTAAAATTACTGCAGAGGGTTAATCTAGGAGATATCAAGTGAGTAGTTACTGTTACTCGTGGACGTTGTATACTTGAGCTCCATAACGAAATGCATGCAACCCTGATCACTGCAGTAACATTATCAGCAAAACAAAAAAGGAAAGGAAGGTTGATCTATTATCCATCCTTCAGCTCTTCCAAAACAACAGAAGAGAAGGAAATTCTTCAAAACACATTTCTATCAGATTAATTTTGCCCTGATAGCGAAAGAAGCCAGAGACAATACAACAAAAAAAATCATAACTCAAATACCCCCACAAAAAAAAGATGAATGGATTATGATTTAGAATATATCCAACAATAAAATAGTAGCCATTAGGAAAAAATATAATCTTGCCTTTGGGGACAACATTTCATTTATAGACTTTTGTGGAGGGTATATTTATTTCATGGTTCTGTGATGAGGAAGACAGTTTAAGTTGTGATGAACTGACAATAAAATCTTATACATAATTTCAATTGAACACAATTAGTAAATAACACTTTCCTTGCAACTTAAAATTAAATTGATATGCCACAATTAGGCGGATTGTCAATATATTCATGATGTGCCACAAGGTTAAATGGGTGACTATATACATCTAGGAAAAAAGTCTCCAGTTTTTTCTGCTCAGAAATAAACCACTGGTGCTAAATTATAACTAAGTTAAAATCACCAGTAAACAATATGTTAAAAAGGTGTTTAAGAGATTGTTTTTAAGGGGTGGCAGATACGTGAATATGTGGTAAAGTACATTCCTTTGTATATATGAGGCCTAATATTTGCATCCTGGACTTTTGTCTCTTCCCACCCCAACATCAATGATTGTTGCATTCTACAAACTGAAAAATAAAAAATAAAAAGAGTAAGGCTGTTTCGATTACATAATATACTACATTTTAAAATACTCACGATTTCTTTAAGATTGTCAGTAGTTGTCTGATCTTTTCTTCAAAAGCCTCTGGTCTGTATAAGTTATGATCTCCATGCACCTTTTTAATATAGACTGCTATATTGTGGGTTTCTTCAGATTCCGGGGGCTGAGTTTTTCTTTCTTTAGGTTTACTGAACAAAGAAACAGATAGTTTATTCTATAGCATATTATATGAAAATTGTTTTCATGAACCTAGTTATCAAAAGTAGAAATATAGTAAGATAATCTGACATTTTAATGATATAGTTACCTTTTAGATGGTGTGGATTTTAATTTTTAATCAATTAATTAATTTTAATTAATTAATTTTTAATTAATTTATTGGTTTGGGGGTTATATTCAATCAACCCTACCCCTGCTTATTCCTTTATTAGTACAGTTAAACTCAGGGATGAGAATTCACTTATAACGTAATTAGCTGCCTTCCTTTTTTCTTGAATCTCAAATGCAAATAGAACAAATATTTGGAAGGCCAGAGATACAGTCTAACGGGCTCAGTGCATGTTTTGCATTCAGGGGGTCAAAGGTTGATCCTTGGCACTATGTGGTTCCCCAGAATTGCTGGGGGCACCCATTAGCACTGAGCTGTGAATAGCCCTTATACTCTGGTGTGTCCCCAAGACAGATCCCTCAAAAGCTAGGAACTGGAGATAAGGCTAGACCTGGACTAGAGGTGATTAGTTGATTGATAAAGTTATATATTATGGTCCCCAGGAAATGGTATAAAATAACTCTCAGCATTATATATAAATAACAAGACTCTAATAATGCACTCTAAATATATTATTATTATCTAACCATTTCAGCTATCAAAATCAAAAATCATGTTTTAAGATGTCAAGGATTTGTGCAAGCAAACAAGGCAGGCGGGTCCCATTCAGAAACCATAAACAAGCTTTGTATCTTTTCTAGGAGCTTTGTTTGCATCTCTGACTACTTCACGTTTCTATTTTCCTCAATTGCGTTTTTAGTAAAGATACCAGATGACATTTTTAGTTATTGTGAGTCAAATCACTGAAGCCTTTGATACTCTCAAATCTCTGAAGACTGTTGTTCAAGCCCTTCATTTCCCTGATAAGACTGTTCTAAGAGGCATTACATTTGTAATACTGTGCTCTCTATACGTACACAATAATACATCTCTATGTAATGTGCTTACTTCTTTTTACTCTCATTTTTTTTACCTGACCAGAAGGTCATTGTGACTGAGCAGCAACATTGTGCTGAACAGCGACAGGGGAACAGGAAGGCCCTGGCCACTGGTGCACAAATGATCGCCTAGGCAAGAGTGGACATCTGCATTTTTCAGTAGTGCACCAGAAGTGGGACTTGAACTGTAACCCAGGATCTGTGCCAACATGTGGCCCCTCCCCCCCAGGTACATGGGTAGTGGCAGGAGTCATGGCCTTTGGGACAGCAACCACTCACGTGGTCACCAGTTAACTTCCCCTTTCATAGTGCATTGGACCCATAATGCAGCCTCCTATACCAAACTCTTATAAAGGCTGCGTGGCTACCCGAACCATATTAGGCCAAGAGCCCACTAACCTACTCCAATAAAAATAACCTAAGCCCCAACGTCACCAAAATAATGGTGAACACACAAACCTGTACAAACCTAATCTAGTAGAACACATCCCTAAAAGCACACAGCCTGAATCAGCTCTAGAGGCCCCACGCAAGTCACACAGGCACACCAAGGAGGGAAAGTGATATCCTTGAAGAGAAAAGAGGAGACCAGCATCTGCCAAGCTCACCCCCTCTAGCAGGAAGAGGGTGACACTGGTATGAACTGGAAGGATCCACCCGCAGACTCCCACAGCTTTATGGGGAAACAGCACAGATCCCCACCACGAGGAGTGGATGAAGAAAAAAGTCCTGAAGCCCCAACCACGAATACCTACATACATAATCTCTCTGATAAAGAATTCAGGGATGAAATGGCACGGATGTTTAATGACCCCAGAGAAACAGTGGTATTGACATCTAGTAAAATACAGGAGGAAATGGGAGTAGAAATAAGAAAACTACAAACAGTGTCAGTAATAAAAAAATCAATAGATGCAATAAAACTCAGCGGGTGCCCTCAACAGTAGAATGACAACAGCTGAAGACAGAATCAGTTCTTTTGAAGATGTGCTGCAGAAAGCGTAGAGGCAACAACAGAAGGCAGAAAAAAACCTTGCCCTTCAGCTATTTTGAGATGAATCCAAGAGGGACAATATCAGAATCATGGGAGTCCCAGAGGAATAGGGAGGAAAGCCATTAAGTAGGAACAGTTCAAGATATCATTGCTGGAAATTTCCCAGAGCTGGAGAATGTAGGCATCAAGCTCCAAGAAGCCTACAGGATACCAGCTAAAAGAGACCCTAGTAAAAAGACTCCAGGACATAGAGTAATCAGAAAGATGAATACTAAAGATGGAGACACAACTGCAAGCAGCAATATCAAAGAAGGAAATCACATACAAAGGAGCAGCCCTTAGATTTACAGCAGACTTATCAGATGAAACCATTCTGGCCCGCATAAAGTGGTGGAATACAGTGAAAAAACTCAATGAATCAAACACCTCACTAAGAATACTTTATCCAGCTAGACTCTCATTAAGATCTGAAGGAACGATATACTACTTCATGGATAAACAAAAGCTCAGGAACTTCATAGATTCAAAACCAACCTTAAAAGAACTAAAGGGGCTGCTGTAAGACAAGACACACCCCACAAACAACATCTTTCTACAGAAAGATGGCACAAAACCCCATGACAATAATCTCTCAGTGGCAAGGGTCTAAATGCTCCAATTAAGAGAGACTGAGTGGCAAAATGGATTTTTAAAGACTAAATCCAGCATTCTGCTTCCTAAAAGAAACAGATTTGAACAGTCAGAGCAAATACAGACTCAAAGACAAAGGATGGAAGATATAATCCTTCAAACAAACAACTCCCTCAGAAAAGCCTGGATGTCCTTACTAATATCTGACAACATAGATTTCAGGCTGAAAAAGACTAGAAGGGACCATGAAGGCCATTTTTTAATAATCAAGAGGTATGCACATTAGAAGAAATTATACTCCTAAACATATATGTGCTCAGTGAGGGGCCAGCAAAATACCTAACACAACTGCTAATAGAGTTGGAATAAGGTTGAATATTCAGACACACACTTCAAGTGAATGATCATTTAATCTTTGATAAGGGAGCAAGAAATATGAAATGGCACAAGGAAAGCAACTGGATTTGATCTCTGGCACTGCCTATGGTCCCCCAAGCCCACTCAGGAGAGATCCCTGAGTATAGAACCAAGAGTAAGCTCTGAGCACTGGAGGTTGGGGTCCCCAAATAAAACAAACAAAAATAAGTAATCCTTTAAATAAGTATATTAAACTGAATCATTATATCTGGTGCTCCTTATCAAGAACAAACAGAAAATTATATAATAAGTAGACAAAAATTATGTATTTAAGGGGAAGTACTTTTTAAATATAGTACAAATAAAATTTAAATGTAGCTACTTACACAGTCTAATATATTTGGTCAAATTATATCTGATGAACATGGGGAAAATGGTCAGAACAAAAAAAAGGTAAAAATAATGTCAGGAATAATAAAGGAGACTATCACTATAAATATCATGGCTATAAAATTTAAGTATATTATGAGTAACAAATGCCAATATGTTTGAAAATAGATGAAACAGCTAACTACTATGTGTGAATCTTGCCACAAAGCTACTCCTGACCAAAATTGCCCAAAATTTCATGATGAATTCTAACAAACTCAATAATTAAACCCAATCACTTTCAGAATATATATTTCACATGCATCTACCTGCTAGTTTTATGAGACTAATTTAGCATTATATCAACATGTCAACACCTGGTAAAGGCATTACAAGATGGAAAATTACAAGCCAGTATCACTGAATGTAAGTGCAAAAATTTTGACGTAAAAAAAAAACATTAACCAAATCCACCTACTGATACTTTAAAAGGAAGAAAATAAAACATAGGCTAGCTGAGGTTATATTATGAACATATTAAAAACATTTCAGGAATGTTTTTAAATATGCTAACAGAACACCAGGGGCAAATTTTGAATATTTAAATCACATTTAATATAATATTCACTTACAATTCAAATGAAAGCTAAAAGGAGCCATGAAATTTCTTTTTTGTTGTGTCTTGTTTTGTGGTCATAGCCAGTTGTGCTTGGTCTACTCCTGGCTCAGTGCTCGGGAATTACTCTTGACAGTACTGAGTGGATTACTGGGTACATGGGATTAAACCTGGAGCTCCAGAACAGAAAACATGTGCTCCAACCCTCTCAGATATCTTAATACCTTAAACAGGTGAACTCACTTATATGGCAAAAGTATTTCCAAAATATTCAGTAAATATTACTAGAATAAACTATCTTTGTCCTCGCCTCTGGAATCAGAAACAAAGCATCGATGTAGCGATCTCTATATAGCACTGTAGTAAAAGTCATGTATATTAAAATAAAAATAACTTAACGACTATAAAAATTGGGAAGTACAAGTAAAGTATTTTGCAGATGTCCTGATTATTATGCACGTGTCTTCACCACTGTGCTATCTTTCTGACACCTATGTTCTTATAGTCTTAAAAATCTCTTCTAACAGTCCCCAAAAAATCTTACATTGACTTACTTTATTGATAAATTCATCTAAATATTGTTAGTTACTAAGAACAACCAGAGTACTATATTAACTCTAAACATTTGCAAAAGGGTTCTTCAATACTTTTTTGTGCGTGTGTGTTTGTTTGGAGGCCATACCTAGTGACACTCAGGACTTACTCCTGGCTCTGTGCTCAGGGAACTCCCCTCATGGCTGTCTGGGAACCAAATGCAACAGCAGGTGTCAAACCAGGGATAGCTACATGCAAGGGAAGCACCTTAACTCCTATTCTACATCTCTGGCCCTAGATTTTTTTTAAGAAACTAAAGACACAGCTTTACACATAAAATAATAAAAAAATAAAAATTAATTAATTTTCTTGACTAAGAGTACACTAAGTTAACCCCATATATCTAGCTCCAAATATGACTGGCACCAAATATGAAAAATCCTATGGTACACACACAGTTTTGTTTTATGCTGAGCAAGAGCGCTGACTTTGTTCCACAGATTGCCAACATATCCACAGTTAAAATTGAGGAACTGAAAGCAACTTCCATTATAAAATGTTGACGATAAGTATTGGAATCCTGTCATCTTTTATATGAAAGAATATTTTAAGGTTAGACAGAGGTAAGTGATATTTCCTTGGTTTCTACTAAACACACACCCTTGCCAAATTCAAAGTTTCTCTTCTCATTTCCAAAAGCAATAGAAAACTCCAGCTAAAAATGAATAGCTGAACTTACACACATTATATAGAATCAAAGGATTTTCCAAAATATATGACAAGCTATGCAAATATGCAAAAAAAGTAGTTTAGAGAAGATTATTAATTGCTTCTCAGCCTTTTGGCTAAGATCAAGTGAGAAGATTATTAATGATTTACCTCCAGGGTTGATTAAAATTAAAGTTCTAGTTTCAATAAAAGTCAGGTTATCAGGAGAAATTCTCTAAATATGTTCACATTTTTATTAAATAATAAGAAAACTTGAAATCCAATAATTAAAGTAATATCTTTCTCTATCCACAGTTCAGTTCAAAAACATTTATAAATTCCTAACTCAGACATTGAAGTCTTTATTGTGTTCATTATCTCAGCTCAGAAACTTGAATCATTTCCATTTTCCACTTTAATCACCTACGTTTTCTACTTATAATATTGCTGAATTGGTCACACACCTGGATGATTACAAATCTACATTATCTAATTTTAACTGATCGCTGATTATGCTTAGCATTTTAAAATTAGATATTTCTTGAGTTTTTACATACTAACTTCAACGGCTTCCATCTGTTTCTTTTTCCATCTCCATTTCCATCTTCTATAAACAGTTTTGCTTTGGTACTAATGCCCTCTGTATAACCTCTAATAGGAATTAAGAATTATTGCTTTTTTTTGAGAAAAAATAATAAAATAGCTTTCACAGGTACTGTAAATTCTGTTAAACAAATTTTAACTTATTGAGGAGAAGAACTAAATTCAGAGAAAACATAACTATAAATTTTCAAAATTTCCTTTCTAACATTTGCTAATATTTTTAAAAGTTGATTTTAGCTAATAAGATAACTTATGAATGGAAGAACTAATTTGTGATAACAGAGGCCAGTTTGGATGCACAGAGAGGCAAATTTCTTGCTATTGATATACACAAAGTAATACAAATTTTAACTAAATCTTTCCAAGATACAGAGCTAACATTGTTTGTGTCCAAGTTGGTTTCCCCTTTAGTGTCGATTGGCTGCAGGGAGTGGAACATACCTGACATCAGAGTGGACACAATTTTACCATGTCCTCTGGTCATTATTGAAATCTTGGCCATGAATCCCATACAATTCAATCCATGCCACTGGAAATCTAAAAATGTCTTAAGATCGAGCTAAGATTCCATGAAAACCCACATGTTCTCTCAAAGATTTTAGCTGATTATCTGATTCCCCACCAGATAACAGTATTATGTCACTTGTTCCAATATTTTTCCTTAGACATTCTCTTTATCCTATGTGTGGCTTATTTAAAAGTTAAATGTTTTATTATATTTCTTTATAAAAAATAAGATAAATCAAATGCTTAGAGCATTTGTAAATATAGTAGAGCTTATCAATTATGAGGGTTGTGCTGGAGAGATTCTATGTCACACATGGCATAACACACATGAAATCAATGAATACGTCTTTCATTTCTGAAATGGTATCACCTCCTTGCCACAAACTGGTGATTTCTTCTCACCAAATGCATAACTTTCTTCAAGTAATTTCTTATTCCTCTCACAAGTGTTTTTTTTTTTACTTAATCTGCCCCTTTGGCCTCTTTTCCCGTCTCCTGGTTTGCTCCACAAATCCAAATTAGAATACTACTATTAGACAGAGCAATTCAATCCTCCTCAACATCTACTACCAATACTTCCAGCCAACAAAACAAAAAAGGAAGCTCTTTGCTTTTGCATAATATACCATTACTTAATTGTAATTGGAAACAAAATATTTAGACTCATTCTGGAGTTTTTCTTATAAGAGTTCTCTTTAATGCAGCCAAATCCTGTAACTTCTACAAATCATCACTCCAGTTATACCTGATTGTCCAGAATTTCAATTTTATATCATAGTAAAGGATTTAATTTGGGACACAAAGACAACAAAGCATGGTAATTAATTAGATTTCTGAATCTTCATTCATATTCCCTTCATAGAATTCTCTCATGAAGTGGCATAGTAAGCTTTCATTTCTCCCTTGTCTTCTTTCTACTCCCTTCCTTTTCTTTGCCTTCTATTTCAAGTGATAGCACAGCCGGTAGAGCATTTGCCTTGCAAGTGGCTGAGCCGCGTTCAATTCCTCCACCCCTCTTGGAGAGCCTGGCAAGCTATTGAGAGTATCCTGTCTGCATGGCAGAGCCTGGCACGCTACCTGTGGTGTATTCGATATGCAAAAAACAGTAACAACAAGTCTCACAATGGAGACGTTACTGGTGCCAGTGCAAGTAAATCGATGAGCAATGGGACAACAGTGCTACAGTACTACTTTGATATCTTTCCTTCAGTTTCCTCCTTTCTCCTATCTCCTGCTCCCTTTATTTCTCTTCATTCCTCTTTTGTCCCTTCTTACACTCCCAGCAGTCATGACGTCCTATCATATATGAAAGAGATCATTAAAACGTTCCCCCAAAATTGCTGTTTTTGTCTCATGTTCCTTGTAACACCTGCATATAAATTAGGTAATCAGAATATTACAAATATAGGAGCAAGAGATAGGAAATAGGGGTCAGGCACTTGCCTTGCATGCAGCCAACCCTGGCTCAATCCCCTGAACACCACCAAGATTGATCCCTAAGAAGAGAGTCAGGAGTAAGCACTGCCAGATGTAGCACCCATGCTAAGGTATAGTAGCCAACACTGAGATCACTGACAATGTGAAGAGCACTAGACATTGTTCTCTTTGCTTCATCAGTTGTTTTGGTGGTGAGGTTTTGGTTTGGGGGCTACAATCAGTGATAATCAGAGGTTACTCCAGGCTCTACACTCAGGAATTTCTCTTGGCAGTGTTCTGGGGACCATGTGGGACTACCTGAGCCCAGTCAGCTATTATCTTCCCCACCTCACCAGGGGTTCGTTCCCTTCTTCTAACTAACTCAGGCTTATTCTTTATGTTTTTATTTGTTTGGGGACCATACCCAGTGGTGCTCACGTGCTTCTTCCTGTGTCTGCATTCAGGAGTCACTTGTGGCAGGGCTTCTGGGACCATCCATGGTGCTGGAGATCAAACCCAGGTTGAGTCTAGGTAAAGCAACTGTCCTACCTGCTCTGGCTCCAAAGTGTGTGAGTTTTGCTGTTGTTTATAGACCACACCAGTGCTCAGGGCTTACTTCTAGCTCTGAGGTCAGGGATCACTCCTGGGGGAGCTAGGGAGACTTATTCTTTAATCTATACACCCTTTACTCAGAACTGTTTGCCCTGATCTTTCAATACAACACCTACAGTTAACGTGAACACTCACTGTACTATTGTCATCTGCGATCAGTCATTACACCACGTTACCACCTCATGTTACACGGGGCTGGCCATCACTGCCGAGTCATACCTCCCAATTATAGATATCACATGACTTGCATTTCATGGATGTCCAGTGCTCAGTGTTAATTACTGAAATTGATAAATGACATGACATCATTATGTTTCCATAATGTTACCCTGTGGAAAAGAATAGTGAGGGGCCAGAGCAATAGTGCAGTGGGTAGGGTGTCTGCATCGCATGAGGCTGACTTGGGTTCAATCCCTGGCATCCCATACAGTCAGTCCCCTGAGCACTGCCAGGAATGATTCCTAAGTGCAGAGCCAGGAGTAACCCCTGGGTGTTGCCAGGTGTGACTCCCCCCCAAAAAATAAAGAAAAGGAAAGTGAAACAAATAAACCAGTTCTGGCTTTTATAAATAAATATATATATGTACATATATGTATATATACATATATATACACTGAGCATTTTACTCAATACACTTAAGAACATCAGTGGAAATATATTTAATAAGCATAATAAGTATCATTTCATTTGTTCTAATATTAAATAAATATTTTGGGCAGCCTAGTTAATTATTCTGCAGCCAGATGAAAGCTAGCATGAAATAAGGACTACTTAGCTGGATCTGTACCACATGGGTAGTTTCCATGACATGAGGAAACAAAACTGAGTCCAAAATCAAAGAAAGCCAGAAGCTGAAAAAGCAATTTGGCAGAAAGATATTTTGGTGAGTTTATCAGAATCGACTTACTCTAGTTTTTCAATTGCTTCTCTAAATAATCTCTAAGTAAAATGCTCTCAAAACTCCCCAACATTTTCTAAACTGACACTTTTAGGGAGAGTTTAGCGTATGTCTAGGTGCTCGTGTACTGTAGCAAATAATTGTTTCAACCATGTTGGGTGGCTGCGGAGACAGCTCAAGAGTGAAGCATGTGCCAGGCGTATTCAAGGCCCTGCATTCAATGGCTAAAAACAGGACTCCCTGAGCACCACTGGTGTGGACTGCTCTGGCCAGTTCCGGCCCTCCACAGAGTAGAATCCTGGGGGAGGGAACCCAGGCCTCTGGGGAATGCTGCATGTAGTTCCTACCAAAAATAATTCAATGTACTCGGACAAAAATACATTGACTAGAGCATGCACACCACCTTAATCCAGATATATTTCACGATTGCTTTTCAATCTAAAGGTGAAATTCTGAGCTTCAATTCAAGCAGCTCCAATATCCCATCTCTCTAGAATTTTATGTAACCCCAAAATCCATGTATTCTTAGTGCAAAATACTTTGAACACTTTTGTAGTGATTGGTAATTTGGCTAATGAAATGCACACATTGATGGACCAATGAGAAACACCCTAGCAGGTCACCTTTGGCATAGTAAATGGTTCTTCTGGTGGGTCTGAAACAGGTAGGAGCGAAGCACATTAAAGGGCCACTGAAAAGGGTCTGTAAAATGTGTCAGATCAAATTATTCTATTTCAATTTATTTAAGACAAAATATTACCATTATCTGTTTATTAGCATATTATAAGCCATTGCCTATATTATAAGCCATGACCTACTGAGTTATAAATTTTAAAACTCTCTGTGACCATGTAAAATGACTTCTTTTTCTTCTCAGATTCTATGATTCATGAGAATTGAACTCAGCGGACATCATTAAAATGTCCTGAGTGAAGGAGCCTGAGCAATGGGACAGCAGGTCGGGTGTTTGCCTTGTACACGACTGGGTGGGTTCGATCCCCTGCACCCCATGAGTCCCATCTGGAGTGATGACTGAGCACCCTGAGCACTGCCAGGTGTGGCCTTTTGAAAGAAAGTCCTGTGTGAAAACATGCCAAGAAAACTACAAAAGGGCATTATTGGCCTAATAAAGATAGCTTGCTGTTGAATTTAGTGAAACAAACATTTTATGAACAGACCTTACAAAGCTTTGTAGTTTAACTAACTGAAATAAGTCCACCTGTGAATGAAGTATGGTTTAAAAAGTGGGTTAAATTTTCCCCAACAGAAAATTTCCAATTTAATAACATTTTCTTCACCTCCTGGATAAAAAGAAAAAGAAAAGTTTGTCGACACTTGGTACTAAAATTGTGGTCCCGGGGGCTGGAGCGATAGCACAGCGGGTAGGGCATTTGCCTTGCACGTGGCCGACCCGGGTTCTAATCCCAGCATCCCATATGGTCCCCTGAGTACCGCCAAGCGTAATTCCTGAGTGAAGAGCCAGGAGTAACCCCTGTGCATCGCCGGGTGTGACCCAAAAACCAAAAAAAAAAAAAAATTGTGGTCCATGAACTTACTAATGTTATTTGGAATTGGTCTCAGCCCCGCCTCAGAATTTTTTTTTATCAGAATCTGCTTTTAACTTGTTTTTATTTATTTATTTATTTTGGGAACACACCAAGGATGCACAGGGAGGATTTCTAGCTCTTTTCTTGTCACTTCCAGTGATTTTCAGGGAAGCGCATGGAGCTAGGGATAAATCTCAGACCTCCAGTATCCAGCCAGGTACACTAGCCCATTGAGCAAGCTCCCAGCCCAGAACCTGCCTATCACCACTCCTACCCATCCAAACCCTCGGGTCATTTAAAATTGGAGGAACACCGATAGAGACTTTATCTTAAGTCACTTTGGAAGCAAAGCCAGCTTGCTGTCATTAACAAGAAATGCTACCTCTGCAAATGTGTATTAACTACCTTTTGATATTCTAGTCCATAAAGGAGAGTTTAGTCTATCATCTTCCATACTGCTTATCTTTAAATCGCATTATAACTCAGGTCCTTCTGTATTTGAACTTATTTCTACAAAACTGACTGAAAGTTATCTAGAGCTCTCATGTATGCCTTGACACAAGCATAGCTTCCCTGATATTAACATTCCCCAGACTAGCAAGTATATCTAATATAATTGGTGAGCATGCATGGATGTTGCCCAGTCAGTTTATCTTATAACCCACATTTAAATTTGAGATATTTAATTATTAATTGTTGAAAATACTACATGTGTATGCTGTCATTATTATTTCTATAGATATGCATTTTAATTTTGTTATTAGTATTAGAATAGAGTATTTATCATGTATGTTATTATAAAAATGTATAAGAATATATGCCTACCAGATGGTAACAAAGAGTATTTTCACTATTTTTAAATATTATTACTGATTGGATAATAACCATCTATTGAATTCTAATTCTAACTTAAGTTTATGGAACAGAGGTACAAAGATACGCCACATCACCACCTGTGAAGTGTCCATAACCCTCTACTCCCATCTTTATGTCACTTCTGGTTCAACCTTCCTTCCCACCCATCCCTACCCCCATCCGCTGACTGACAGTTATGGTTTTGATGCATATCTTTCCACCCTTAACCACCATCAAACCCTCTCCCTATGTTTTCATGTCCACCTAATTATTTCTTGCACCCCCTCCCAATCTGGAAATCTCAAATATATTATCTAGTGTTCTAGGATTATTAATTATTGATATTGTCCATTCCTATCCATGACCTGTTTCCGTATATACCACAAATGAGCAAGATCATCTTGTATTTGTCCCTCTGCCTTTAGTTTATTTCATTCAGAATGATATCCTTCAATTCTATCAAAGTTGCCACAAACTGTATGACTATATTTCCTTGAAGTTGCATAGTATTCTATTATTTACATATACCAAATTTTCTTTATAATTTTTCTGCTATTGAACATTTGGGTTCCTTCCATATTTTAGCTATTATACTAAGAACTGCAATGAACATTGTTTTGTATATATGTTTTCAAATTAATAATTTTGTGTTTGTTTCTTAACTATTTTTTTATGTTCTACCTCTTTCCATAACCCCTGGTAATTAATTTATTTTTAACATTCTCATAGTTTTGAATTTTCCAGATTATAACATAATCAGATAATTATAGTATACAGTCTATTCAGAATGGTTTATTTCACTTGACAATAATCAATTTTGTTTTCTTCTTAGATTTTTCTGACTTAATATCTTATTTCTCTTTAATACTGAATAATATTGTCTAAATATACCAGATAATACTATATAGTATACTATGCTATATATTCTGATATATCCAAACTATATTATTCACCTAATGATGGGCATCTTGATTGTCTTAAATTTTGGTAATTATGAATAAAGTTTCTATAAAAACTCAGGTAGAGTTTGTATGAAAATGAATTTCCAAGTTGTGGGGTAAATGGCAAGGATTATGATTATATTATATATAATTATATGGCAGGTATGTAAACTATAATAAATCTCTAAACCGTCTTCCATAATAAGTGTGCCATTTTGTATTCCAAAAAGCAATGAATGAATATTTCTGTTCATTTTCAACAACATGTAGTTTTGTGACTATTTAAGATTTTAACCATCACAAAGAGTGTTGGAGCAATATCTCACTGATGTATTTCCCTGATGACATGTGAAGTGGAGAATAATTTCATATGAGTCTATTGATGTTTTTGATATCTTTACTCTATAAAAGTTCCTTTTTATAGTCCTCTGGTTATATTTCTATTGACTTTCCTCCTAAATTATGTTATGACAGATTCCATGTTAGCTTGCTACAACCATGGTCATCTTGAGATGTGAAAATTTAGAATAGTCTTTTATATAGATAGGGAACTCAATGTTTTTTCATTGGTGAAAGGTGTTTTCTTCTGACTTCTTTATATCAATATACTTTAATGTTAGTACCTAAATACATCAATGAGCTTACAAATTTACTTTAAAAGATGCAAAGAGTGGCTGGAGCGATAGCACAGCGGGCAGGGCGTTTGCCTTGCACGTGGCTGACCCCGGTTCTAATCCTTCTAATCCCAGCATCCCATATGGTCCCCTGAGCACTGCCAGGGGTAATTCCTGAGTGAAGAGCCAGGAGTAACCCCTGTGCATCGCCAGGTGTGACCCAAAAACCAAAAAAAAAAAAAGATGCAAAGATAACAAGTTCAATTATTTATAAAGAACTTCATAATGAACTTGTCTGAAGTTCATAGATCCTCTTTCCTAAATACTATTATGTTTATGTGAAACACTTTGATAAGGATAACTTTACTTTTGAAGGGGTAGAGGAGACAGCTCAGAGAGATGAGAGACAAATTCACTTGAAAGAAACCTCACAAGAGGACAACTAGCTTAAATCAGGGAAAAATTATAGCTACATTGTAGAGAAGCAAAAATAATGAAGGGCAGGAATCCAACCTAAGATGGAGGAACACAAAATCCTGCAAAGAATTTTGCATTATCAGGGCCATCATCAAAAAATATGTTATAAATCAAATGATATTTTGAATATCATTTAAATATTCAAATGATATTTGTGAAAAAGGAAGAAACCATGGAAGCTCTCTTTTATTTTTATTAAAAATGAAAACATTAGAAAACCGAGTCACAGAATACAGTAACTGAATTTAAATGAATAAAATAGATGGTGTCTCAAAAGGAGAGAGAGAGCAAAAGAGAATGCTCTGCCACAGAGGTGGGGTGGGGGTGGGCAGTGGATGGGGTGGAGGTGGTGGGAGGGAAACTGAGATCATTGGTGGTGGAGAATGGGCACTGGTGAGGGATGGGGACTCGATCATTGTATGACTGAAACGCAAGCACAAACATTTGTAAGTCTATAGCTGTACCACATTGTGTTTCACTAATAAATTTTTTTAAAAAAAACATCCACAGATATAACCTACCTTACCTCAGTGAAGCGCTTGTTTTGTATGTGTGAGGCCCAAGGTTCAATCCCAACCACCAAAATCCAAAAATAAAACAAAACAAATAATAATAATAATAATAAAAAGACGGTGTCTCATCAACAAAATCACAGAAGAAAAATATGAAATAAGTGAGCTTAAGCATATTTCCCAGAAAAGTTATCCTAAAAGTCCAGAAACAAAAGAAAATGAAATTTTAAAACTGAAGATAACGTGATATTTATGAGCCAAACAAGAGGAACAACATTTAATGGCATATTGGCTCCAGAAAGAGAAGAGAGAAAAGAACAGACCTCTTACTTGAAGAAAAATAGCCAAAAGCATTCTTAAATTGAGAAAGAATGAGTATCCTCAGATACAAGAAGCTCAAAAAGTTCCAAACAAAACAAATAGAAATAATTGCACACCAAACTACGAAGAAAGGCAAAGACAGATATGACTGGAAATTTCCTAAGACTGTCAGTAAAGATATAATCCCTGGGGCCTCAAAAATAAGTAGGTATATATATATAATTATAATTATAATCAAAAATAAATAGGTATATATAATTAAATAAATAAATGATTATCTAAAAAATAAAGACTGAAGATTTCTGAAATAAAATTAGACAGACCAAAGGAAGTAGTATATTATAGTTAATGTGTTGAATAGAAAATATGTCTAAAAGTGATATATTCAACAAGGGTACCACTCAGATTTGAAAGTGTTTTCAGATAACCAAGAACTAATCAATATACTCTATTGGCTCTTCAATAAGCACTGAAGAGTCGCATATTAAAGAAACAGAGCTTTCACTTAGAATGAGTAAGATACCTAAAAATACATATGGGGAAAAATGCAAGTAGTTTTGGGATACTTAGGAAGAACAAAACATTTACATTTAAAATGAGATATTCCCTTTTTATCATACAAGTAAAGTCTCATGATAACCTCAAAGCAAAAATATCTAGGAAGAACAAGAAAAGGCAAATGGAATCTAATCACTCACAAAATGCAGATATATAAGTAGAAAGCAGAAAAAAAGAGAGAATTAAGAAACTTAGTAAACTAAGAGATAACTACAATAATTGACTTAACTTGGCCATAACTACAATAACACCCAGAATCTACCTAGAAAAATAAGACGACAAGATATCCTATATCAACTTTACTAATTATCAGTGTCATAGAATCACCAACCAAAGAGCACAGAATGGACTCATTTCATTAAACAAATTTTGACCAGTTTTGTCTCCGGAGAGTCCTCTTAAGCACCATAGGTAAAAAAATTCAGAGTAGAAGATTGGGAATAAACATAGACATACAGTAGCTTTAAAAATACAGGGACAGTGGGACCGGAGTGATAGCACAGAGAGTAAGGTGTTTGCCTTGCACTCGGCTGACCCGGATTCGATCCCCGGCATCCCATATAGTCCCCCAAGCACCGCCAGGAGTAATTCCTGAGTGCAAAGCCAGGAGTAACCCCTGAGCATCGCTGGGTGTGACCCAAAAAGCAAAAAAAAAAAAAAACAGAGACAGTAATCATAGTACCAAACAATATACATTTCAAAGGGAGCTAAGAGAGAGAGTATAGCAGATAGGGTGCTTGCCTTGTATGCCACAAACCCCAGTTTGATCCTAGGACCACATGTCTGCTGGGCAACTTCAGAAGTGATCTAAAAATAAGGCCTGAGCACTACTGCTGCAACCCCTAACAACCCCCAAAAAGAAACAAGAGACATGAAGTGTGTCTGTGTATGTGTATGTGTGTGTGATTCAGAGATCAACACATCAAGAAACCTTACTGATTTTATAAGTAAGATTGTCAGTAATAGTACATTACTGATATACATGTACTAGAAGAAAGAGCACCAAGTACATGAAATTACAAACAAACCTGGAGATATCCACAGCAACGCAATGGTGGGAAGAAAATTTAACACAAAACACTCAACAATGGACAGATCTGCCAGACAAGAAATAGAGTTAGATGATAAGTTATATGAATCTAATATTTAGATGGCTCTCCACACTACAAAGGTCAAATACACATTTTTGTCTAGAGCACACAGAAGAAAATTCTCAAAGATAAACCAGATATCAGAACATAAAACAAGTGACAATAAAGGAAGATTCAAATCATACTAAGTATATATTCCAACTGCAATGAGATAATGTAAGAACTCTAACAGACACACATTGGGGTGGGGGGCTGATGGTGGTGGATGGAAATGAATCAAGACAAGACTAAAAAAAACAGGTTATTAAAGAAAACAAAGAGAAATTTAAACCAGTTCTGTAACCAAACAGTTGTGAACATATACAATATCTAAATATATGGGACACAGCAAAAGCAGTCTGAAGGCACAGAACCCCAGCATGACCTGGACATAGATGACAACTTTAGAGACAAGCTGGTCATTCTGCCTCACAGTCTTCCTCCTTGAGGTGTCAACTTAGAAGAAGGTGCCACCAAGGCTGGTGGCAGATGCTAAGGAACATGAGTTGTGGTGAGTACGCTTGCACTCTAAGAGGCTCTATGAGAAGGAGAGGGAGCCTGATTCTGAAGGGCTTCTGGAAAGGGGAATAACCTCTACCGCACAATACAGTCAAAACAGAAAACCATGGAGACTCCACCAAAAGATCAACAGCAATATTTTTTTTTATAAAGTCAAACGAGATCAATAGAATGCAGTCTTCCTTGCACACGGCTGAATTCTTATTTCACATTCAAACTCATAGTTTGAAAAGTACATTTTTAAGATATCTTCTACAATTCTGTAGATGCTTATTTGTTTCTTCAATTTCTACATTTCCTTAAACTTCTATTTCATATTTAATGATATTTATATAAAGATGCACTGATTAAAAATATATTTTAATTTTTATAAACAGCTGAGTGTTTAATTTATTGCAGAAAAAAAGAGTAAATTTTTAATTAGTGTTATGCATTCATATTTTGTTATTATTTGACCTCCATGAAAGAAGGCACTGGAAGAGCCTGGCAAGCTCCCCATAGCATATTCATATGCCAAAACCAGTAACAATGATGGGTCTCATTCCCCTAATCCTGAAAGAGCCTCCAATGTGGCACCATTGGGAAGAACGAGGAAAGAGAAGCTTCTAAAATCTCAGGACTAAGATGAATAGAGACGTTACTGAGACCACTCAAGAAAATAGACAATCAACGGGATAATGGTGATGATAATAATGAAAGAAGGCAGAAGTTATTAATAAATGGTAGAAATCTATATTAAATATCATGCAATCTATAGCCCACAATAAAGTAAAAAGTGTATGCATTAAAGCTTCAAAAACTATCTTAAAGTTTTATTGTTTCTACCTGGTCTTTAAAAAAATGAAATTCAAGTCCCTGGATCAAATTTCAATGTTCTTTTAAAGACAATCTATGGGATTTCCTATACCCACAAATATGCCTTCTGTTAATTTGATTCCATGATCATATTATTATCATATTGTATTCATATTTTTTCTCTAATATAATTGCTTCCCTCTGTCTTAGGTCTTCCTTCTATTTTCATTAAAGTGGCATTGCTTCAAGTGTATTAAATGATTGTATGAGGAATTATTCTACATTCCTTGCAAACTTTCTTCAATATTTAGCAAATGCCTTAGTGTCAGGCATTCTCATCAGGCCTACCCAGGCAGGAACTAGAATACTTCAACTTTGCTATTGCATCTGTCACATGATATTTATTTGTTCTAGATAAATTATAGAACAATAATGTTAAGAGATTAAAGCTACAGATGAATCATTTCTGATGTAACTAAATTTCATGATTCATCATCAGTTCTATTCACCTAAATCTTCTCTAAGTTACCTGAGCTCTTTCATATTTATAGAAATGTATCAGCTATTTCACGCAAGGGCCTAGTTTGTCCTTGTTATACACAGAAATACTGAAAAATATGCACGCATTAAGCTATTGTAGTATACTCTAGCCTAAGGCCAATCTTTTCCTTTTCTCCCTTTCCAAAAAAAACACAATGATTTATCTTTCCAAGGAATTTTAACACATTGTATCAAATTTATTAGATTTATTTACTATTTTTGTCAGATACTAGCCTCCTATTCAGCATCTAGAAATACTAAATAATGCCAATTATGAATCATTTCTCCATTTTAGACATTCTACAGAGCAATGTAGATCAAAATGCATGAACATAAGGGACAATAACCTTATCTCACTATAAACACAATGACATTTGTACTTTCCACTCATGAACCAGAACATGAGCACAATATGAATTGCTAAAAGAGATGCTTTGAGCCAAGCTATTCTCAGTGATTTCCAGTTGCATCTCACTGTTGTTTTGATTTGCACAACCCCGATCATAAGTGATTATGAACACTTTTTCACATACTGTTGGCCATCTGTATAACTTTTTTGAGAAATTGTATGTTTAGTGCCCCTCCCCATTTTTTAAATAGGGTTGTTGACTTCTTGTTAAGTATTTTTGTTACTTTGCTTTGTTTTATATTTGTTTGTTTTGAGACACACCCAGCAGTGCCCAGGGATAACTCCTAACTCTGTGCTCAGCTATCACACCCAGCCAGGGACAATACATGGTACAAGGAATCAAACAGGAATTGACCATGCAAAGATTTACCCCTGTACTCTTTATGACCCTATTCTTGTGCATTTCTGTATTTATATATATATACATATATATCATTGCTATTATACATAAGATGTATACATCAGATGTACATATGTCCTATTTAATAGGGTGTCTTTTATTTCAGCTATAGTTTCTTTTTCAGTGTGGAGCAGAAGCATACCCAGAGATGCTCAGGGCCTAGTCCTGGCCTTGTGCTCAGGGATCATTCCTGGTAGGCTCAAGGAATTTCACCCAGTTTAGGCTTCTGCAAGGCAAATGCTTTTCCTGCTGCACTCTCTCTCGGGTCCCAGTTTCTCTCCAGTGCAGACTTTTTCTAGTTTGTTTTTTGTTTTGTCTTTGTTTTTTCTTCGCCAGTGGAAGTGAATCATTGAAGATGTCTCCGAAATGACTACCACGGAGAGTTCTGCCTATTTTATACTTGATTTGCTCTATGGATTCAATAATTGCTCATAAATTGTGGAGCAAATTTATCCATTTGCTTTATGGATTAATATTTATGTATCAAATACCTAGTTATTAAAATACCTATTCTAATATTTAGGTATTTAGTACATACTAAATTAACTTTTGTGTAGGGTGTGAGAAATAGGAAGAAATCTAGGTTCAATTGTCCTTCAAGTGGCTCACTGGTTTTCCCTGAAATACTTGTTGAATCTTTTTTTCTCAATTTAATGCTCAAATAATTCCCCTGGGGAAGTTTTTCATGAAACCCTATGGAATAATCCTTTAATACCCTTCAAAAAGACCATCATTCACAATTGGTTAAAGGTAAAGATTCCTTTTTTAGTTTAAATAAATTTTTGCCTCATCAAATTAAAGGGAGGGGAGACTCTTAAGAAAAATAATTCTTCTTAGACATTAATCTCCACTTTTTTGACTACTGAGTAGCATGAATTGTTATAAACTGACCAAATAATTTTTAGTATTTGAGTTCTATTTAGTCTTTCATGCACATATGAACATATACAACAAGTTTGCATTCAAAAGAAAATAACATTACCTTAATTTTTTTGTTTCATGAAGTGTAGGCAGTTTTGTTTCTCTCTTCACAAATATCTTAGGATATTGACTAATGAAGTTTTCATGCGCTGATAGAATAATGTGAAAACTCCTATTTTAAAAGGTGAGAGAAATAAAATGTAAACTATCATAAGATAAAAGCATCCAAGAAGACTTTTAATTTAATCTGAGAAATAAATTCTGTTATTACTCTAAAAATACAGTGACAGAATGTTAAACATAAAAATATTGTACTTGGAAAATATCCATTATGAAAATTTTCTTTAGTATACCTCTGTGAGAATTATTTTGGGACTATCAAACGTATGGCTATATCAATGTCTAAAGTTTAATTTTTAATATTTGTCCATGGCTTACCTGACAAAGGGTTAATATCTAAACTATATAATGTATGTGTAAATCTGAAGGACAAAAACAAAACTCAACCCCAGCACAAAGTGGGGACAAGAGATGAACAGAAAATTCCTCAAAGAAGACATATAGAGGGTCAATAGGGATATTAAATAATAAATAAAAGGGGGTCATCTATAAGGTGAAGGATAGAACATGATAAGTATTGGTGAACATATGAGGGCTGGAGCGATAGCACAGTGGTTGGGTGTTCACCTTGCACTCGGCCAACCCGTATTTGATTCCTCCGCCCCTCTCAGAGAGCCCGGCAAGCTACCTAGAGTATCTTGCCCACATGGCAGAGCCTGGCAAGCTACCCGTGGTGTAATCGATATGTCAAAAACAGTAACAATAAGTCTCACAATGAGAGACATTACTTGTGCCCGCTTGAGCAAATCGATGAAAAGCAGGATGACAGTGACAGTAACAATGTAGTATATGCAGATATTGATAATTAATAATAATGTGTAGCAAATACCTATATAATTTGAAAACCTATAAAACCTCTAAAATGTTAAATGAGAAACTTTCAGTTTTTGTTTTGCAAACCAAAAGGCCAAAATGGGGAGTGGGGAGAGAGAGACAGAGAGAGAGACAGAGAGAGACAGAGAGAGAGACAGAGAGAGAGAGAGAGAAGAAAAATGCCTGTCATAGAAAGGGGTGGAGGTGAGAGGGAAACTGGGACACTGGTGGTGGGAAATGTGCACTAGTGAAAATATGGGTGTTGGAACACTGTATGAATGAAACCCAATCCTGAACAACTTTGTAACTGTGCATCTCTCTGTGATTCAATTATCAAAATTATTTTTTATAAACCCAAGAATTGAGCTTCCATATCATCAAGCAATTCCACTCTCCTCAATAATAATAAGAAGAACAACAACAACAATGATAAAATACTTAAAATAAAATTTACAAAGTGTTCAAAGTTCAGTGCCATCTGAACAAACTGAAGGAATCCCAATTGCTGTGTCCAGGAAATGGTTCAGTAGCTAGGGAAGTGCCTAAGACCAGAGAGACTCAGAGATCTGAGTCCTTCCCCAGTGCTACCACACCCACCAAGATGACCCTCACAGCTTTACTGCCTGGGACCCCCTGAGAAGAGAAAAAAAGAAGTAGGATAGAGAGTGGAGAGGGAGATAGAGAGAGAGAGAGAGAGAGAGAGAGAGAGAATGAGTGAGAGAAATAGAGAGAGAGAGGGAGGGAGGGAGGGAGACAGAGAGGGAGGGAGAAAGCACAGGATGAGAGACATAATTTAAAGCTCACTTTGTGTAACTACAGATGAAAATATTCCTTTACTTCCCTGCACCCTTTTGAATTTGTTTAAAAAATGCGACTGTTATAATGAATACATAAATTAATAGATTAATTAAATGTGGTATTTTTAAATAATTTGTTTAAAATCCATCTCTTTTCCCATGCCCATAGTTTGAGCCAGTGACACAAAAGATAAAACCCAAGAAACACAAGAGATTGCTGCCTGGAAACCGCAGTGAATGTGATTTAATCAGAGACAAGAGGCAGCACCGCCAAACCAAGCCTGGCCCAAATGCCTGTTTGATGAGAAGATTCTGTCTGGGGAGGTTTTCAAACCAGCAAGAGTAAGCTTGATAAAATCCATTAGATTCTGTCTTCAGCAGATATGAATCAAAATGATTCAAACTATTATTATAATCTCTTCCATAGGACAAAAGTCTAGAAACATTTATGAAATTATATATAATATATAACATATTAAAAGATTAAAAGGCCATAGGAGTTAAGAAGAGGCAAGAATGCAGAGGAAAAAATAAAATAAAAACTTCTTAGAATAAACTCAAGCAGGGCTGGAGTGATAGCACAGCGGGTAGGACATTTGCCTTGCACGGGGCCGATCTGGGTTCGATTCCCAGCATCCTATATAGTCCCCCAAGCACCACCAGGAGTAATTCCTGAGTGCAAAGCCAGAAGTAAGCCCTGAGCATCACCGGGTGTGACCCAAAAAGCAAAAGAAATAAGAATAAATTCAAGGACTTTAAAAATGCATGTTCCCTTTATTATTCTTAAAGAATTAATAGTAAAACTGATAAAGATATAGAAAATATTTAAAGAACTTAAAGATGTGGCTTACAGCTGTTTTTAAAGTCCAAACATCTACACCTAAAGCTTTTCTCTGTAATCCCTTAAAGAGTTGACAGTCTCTGAGTGGAGTGAATTGGGTGAATGCACAGATACTGATAAATAAGTATTAAAATAGCAAGTCCAATGATTTCAATTTGGGAAAAAGAATTAGTAAGAAGAATAGATTTTTTAAACTACATCGTGAATTGTATCTCATATCCTAGAAATCTTGAACTTTGTACTATAATCCTAGTTCTTGACAAACGAAGAAGGTGAGTATTGATAAATGCAAGATTTTATCCATTTTTAGAATGGATATTTGCTGCTAGATTTCAACCAAGTACTTCTAATGCATAGCTATAGTATTTATTTTATTCAGTATTTGTGTTTTCAAACATTTAATTTCTTCCTTTATGAAAATTTTTAAAATACTAGAATATATCCAGCTAACAATAAATTGTTTTCTCCATATTGAATTCTTTAGAATATGACTTATATTCTGCTCCTTCAACCAGGGAAAATAATGATCAGGTTTTCAAATGTGTTTTACCTATTTCAAAATCAAGTAATCTGAAACTCAATAATAAGTTTATTACTATATTATATTCATAAAATACATTCACATTTATTTGAATGACAGAAAAATAAATGTATGAATAACTCACTTGTATTCTAGTCCTCTCATGTGGCATAATTCATTTAACTGACCGTAATCAATGATTTTAGAGGGCTTCAAACCTGCAAAAAATATCAATTAAAATGTGCATAATTCTCTGTAATCTTATTAAACAATATCTAAATAGAGTTTAACTGCAAACATTTTTCTTTGAAAAATAAGGCAATGACTATATAAGTGATATATTTAACTATCTTTGAAAGAAAGTAGAATTAAACAGGGTGATTAAAATGAGGAATAGGGGCTGGAGCAATAGCACAGCGGGTAGGGCGTTTGCCTTGCATGTGGCCAAGCTGGATTCTATTCCCAGCATCCCATATGGTCCCCTGAGTACCGCCAGGAGTGATTCCTGAGTGAAGAGCCAGGAGTAACCCCTGTGCATCGCCAGGTATGACCCAAAAAGCAAAAAAAATAAAATAAAATAAAAAATAAAATAAAATGAGGAATAGTTTAATTTTTAGTTAATATAAGGTCTGGCTTGGTATTATTTAATTCTATAAATGCAAGATTTTATATGATTTTATAAGATCACTTCTCTGAAAGTAATCCTTTAGCATCTCCAATTCTATGCTATTAACATGTGATACAGACTCAGAATGCTAGGCAAGCAAATTCAAAGAAAAGTTTTCTTGAAGACTCTTATGTCTGGGTCTGTTCTCTCTCTGGAGAATTTACAGTTTTAAGTCAGTCCTACCTTAAGCATCCTTCCATTTTCACTTGGTGAGGCCCTTTTCTGATCACCTTAGGTCCTGGATTGTTTGCAATCCTTCTGAAGTCTTAGTGTAAACCAGTCACACCAGATAACTAAGAGCAGAGATACAGTGATCACAGCCCAGAAACAAACTGCGACTGCCCTCTCGGTGCCAGGAAGAATTGACATCCCTTCAAAGGAGATAGAAGTAAAGGCGTAGTATTGTATGTGAGCTATCACTAGAGTAATGGGCACTAGCATCACAGGCCCTCTTCTTCCTCCTGTACACTGGGTGCTATTAGAAAGGCTGTAAATCAGGAGGCGTGAAAAAATACTACTATGAGATTACTCTTCAAGGCCACCTTCTCCCTGGAACACACATCTTGCTTGCTTCTCTTGGTATCTCACTGCTTCCCTACCTTTACTCTGGAAAAGAGCATGTTCTCTCTGGAACATGTATGTAATTCTCCTTCCTCCCCTCACGTCTTCATAAGTAACTCAATAAAACCTACCTTGCTTCACACACACACACACCGACACACACACACAAAACTAATGATCATTTTTTCTTAAAAAAAATATTGAAAAATTCAGCAACTTAGTGCATTTCTAAAACGTAAAAAGCATTCATTGATCACATCATTGGATCACAAATTGGAATATAATATGTTAAATTTCTTTCATTTTTATTTAATTACTAAGTTATTTTATTATTTGGCTTTTTTTAA
Source organism: Sorex araneus (assembly GCF_027595985.1). NCBI lineage: Eukaryota > Metazoa > Chordata > Mammalia > Eulipotyphla > Soricidae > Sorex > Sorex araneus. Next base: position 63,725,664 of record NC_073303.1, read on the forward strand.
GTATTTGTGCCCTAAAAATTAATCAGTGATTGCATACTGTCTTTTTTAATAGGAAATTCAATTACAAAAATTTAAACCAAAACCTGATTGCTATCCACATAAATTATACCATTTAGCAAATTTAAAAATACTGTTACATAATTGGGACATTTCCTTCCCTATATTATTAAATTCAGCCTTAAGAAACAAAAGGCTTACCTATTTGGTTTACATGGAATATTTTACTTAAAGGAGCTAACGCATGACTTAGTACATGGGATACTAATATATCTAATGCAGAATATTATATTAAAGTTAATCACATTAAATGTTTAGATGCACATATAAGGATCATCCAGAAAGTATTTAGTCTATTTTACTCAGTTAAAAATAAAAAGGAGCTTTTTCTGCCGCCGCGCAAGATCGACCCCGGAGGCGACTGAACCACTTTGAACACGAGCAGCGCCCCCAAAATGCCTCCAAACTGTGTGCTCGGAGCTACTGGCCCAGGCGCTGCCAGCGGGGTATGGTCTTTTCTCTCTCAACTCTTTCTTTTTGAACGCAGCGAGGCAACAGCCGGTTTTTAGACAATGCAGGAAGCCTGGGAAAGCCAATGGGCGGGACTTCCGGATCCGCCCTGTGCCCGTATTTAAGCACAGAGCCATGTGGGTACGCTCTATTCTGCCGCCGCGCGAGATTGACCCCGGAGGCGACTGAACCACTTTGGACACGAGCAGCACCCCCAAAATGCCTCCAAACTGTGTGCTCGGAGCTACTGGCCCAGGCGCCGCCAGCGAGTGATGCAATTACCAAAAGAATTTTCCCTGGACTTCATATAGAAATCCAAAACCTAATATCTCTTGATTGTCAGCAACGTGTAAATGTTCCTTTTTAGCAGGGCTTACCATGGGGGAAACTCCAAACAATAGTACTGAGTTTTTTGTTGAAGGGTAAAAGATTGTAGCGATAGAATTTTAGGCAGAATTTTCCCTGGACTTTATATAGAAACCCAAAACTGCGCAGCCGCTGCTACGGCCGCGCAACCTAATGTCATCTAATCATCAGCAATATGAAATGGTTCCTTTGTAATGGGTTGGACTTTGGGGGGATCATAATAGGGTTAAAGTTTGTAGTGACGTGTAATTTCTGGCTGTACTTTCCCTGGACTTTATACAGAAATTCAAAGCCGAGAGGCCGCTGCCATGGCCGCGCGACCTATTGTCATTTAACCATCACCAATATGAAATGGTTCCTTTTTAACGGGCCGGACTTTGGTGGTGGGAAATCCTAACAAGAATAGTAAGTCTTTTGCTGAAATATTGAAGGCAATCAAAGTGGTAGCCATCTCTCTAGACTGAACTAAGCCATATCCCCACGCCGGCTGAGAAGAAATATCCTTCTTTCTCGGGAAGAAACGCGGCGTGGCGTTAACCATAGTATGATGTCCATTAAGCTGACACGGACCTGGTGGTGTGGTAATGGGATACAAGGGAATAAATTATTATGTACTTGGAACAGCAGGACGCTGGTGGAATCTCAAGCCGGGGCCGATACCAGCGTATTACTTTTGGTTCCAGAAACTGCTTGCAGACATTCTACCAGACTATCAACTAAGCCAGAGCCCCACGCCGGCTGATGACGGGAAATAACCATCTTTTTCATTTTTTTTTCCTGTGTCAGGCAGCGTGGTGATTACTAAACAGGCGTGAACTCGGTGGCACGGGACGAGGGGGGAAAAAAATAGAAAAGTTATGTAACAAATAGCGGGACCTAATATCTCTACATTTTCAGCAATGGAGAGCCATCAAATGCTCCCTTGACAGTAGGACTGTCTTTTCTTTTTTTGGGGGAAACCCTAGCAACAATAGTGAGTTATGTGTTGAAACATGGAATATAATCAAGATAAAGTGTAAACGAAGTGAAACTTATCACTTACAAGGGCGGGGACTGGGGGGGCGGGAGGGGGCGGGAGGTATAATGGGGTGGTTGGTGATGGAATATGGGCACTGGTGAAGGGAAGGATGTTTGAGTATTGTATAACTGACATAACCCTGAGAACTATGTAACCCTCCACATGGTAATTCAATAAAATTTAAATAAAAATAAATAAAAGTAATTTACTAAAAAAAATTAAAATAAAATAAAATAAAATAAAAATAAAAATGAAAAGGATTTGAATTCATCCTGGTGGGTAATCCTTACAGGAAAGGGGTTTGATGCCATGAAAAATAATAAAGGCCAAAATTTGAGAAATTTTGATGAAAAATCATGGGTTTTAAAACCTTTTGCAATCTTTGGGGGCCAGAGCGATAGTAAAGCAGGTAGGGCATGTATCTTGCACACAATGGATGCAAGTTGAATCCTGGGCTTTCAATATGGTCCCCCAAGTACCTCCCGGAAGAATCTCTAAGTTCTGGGCATCACTGGTTGTAGCCCCAAAACTGCAATCTTCAATTAAAGTAATTTGCAAAAAATCATAGGACAGAGATTTTTAAAACAAGAATCACTAAGCAAATAATGAATTGAAATACTATTTTTCCTTGCATGTAGAATTCACCTAGACTCAGAAATTGAACCTTGGTCAGATGCAGGTAAGGCAAGTATCCTACGCATCATTCCAGCCCTGAGAATACTGTGTTTTTAACCAACTGAACTGCAGGGGCCGGAGCAATAGCACAGCGGGTAGGGCGTTTGTCTTGCACGCGGCCAACCCGGGTTAGATCCCCGGCATCCCATATGGTCCCCCAAGTACTGCCAGGAGCAATTCCTGAGTGCAAAGCCAGGAGTAACCCCTGAGCATTGCTGGGTGTGACCAAAAAAGCAAAAAAAATAAAAATAAAAAAAAATAACCAACTGAACTGCATATGTGACACAACCCCACATGAGAAACTCTATATATATACTCTCTATTTTATATATATACACATATATGTGTGTGCATGTATATATACATATACATACCAGAATCTTGAGTATATATATATATTAACTCTTATATACTTAAGAGTATATATACACTCTTAAGTATGCAAGATTTGTTTGTATAAGTATGCAAGATCTGTTTGTGGGAACCCCTAGGTAGGCAATCAATAGGTAATTTCAATGAAAAGGAATAATGAAAAAAGGTGGTAGCATAAAGTTACAACTGTAAAAACCAAAAGTTGAACTGTTCTGTTCCAATACCCTTTGCCTCACCAGTGTACATTTCCCACCACCAATGTCCAAGCTTCCCCTGTCTGCCTCTATTGCAGTCACCCCCTCTCTCTCCCTCACTCTCTCTCTCTCGCTCACTCACTCTCTCACACTCTTTCCTCTCCCTCTCTGCCTTTTTCCCTTCCTTCCTCTCTCTCTCTTTCTCTCTCTCTGATCTCTCTCACTCTCTCTTGCTCTCTCTCCCTCCCTTCCCTCCCTCCCTCCCTTCTTTCTTCCCTCCCTCCCTCACTCTCTTCCTCCTTCCCTCTCCCCCTTTTAGGCATTGTGGTTTGCAATACTGTTGCTGAAAGCATATCATATATATTATCATTTTTTACAGTACAGAAGCTTCTTAGTTTTATATAGTCACACTTGTTTTACCTTTGCTTTTGTTTGTAAGTGTCCAAGGTGACTCGATAATAGAACTCTGACACATTTATACAATGAAATACTACTTCACTGCAAGAAAGATTAAATCATGCAATTGTCTGCTACATGGATGAATCTGGAGAACATTATGCTACATGAAATTAGTCAGAAGGAGAGAGACAGACACAGAACACCTCCCTCATGTGTGACATATAGAGAAATAGTAAATAATAAATGCCCCAAGGAGACAGAAACTGAGAACTTGTCTCCAGTAGGGCATTTACTTCTGAAGTAGGGAAGGGGGAGAGTATGACTGGGGGCAGGGAACACTGGGATACAGTGGAGGAAAACAGGCATTAATGGAGGCCACGGTGCTAGATTTCATGCTTGAAACTCCACCATTAACAGTATTGGAAATCACTGCGCCTAAAACATAAAATTATGTTTTCAATAATGTTTAGTGAAAGTTAAAATAAAACTAAACTCCTCCTCCCTAATGAGGTTACCCTTTAAATTTAGGCAAATGTTCCTTATAAAAAGCTAAAAGAAAATCAATAAAATAATTAAAGCCTTAATAATATCATAAACTACTATTTATTGTGACACTGGACAATTCCAGTTGTCTACAGGGTCCAATAGCAGAGAGAGTAGAGCCACAAAAAAAAAAAGTCAAAATAGCCATATGGAAGTGTCAGCATATGTTAGTGAGAAAACAGAGTACACAATGACCTTGTCACAGGTGTGGCATTGTCCACTCTGCAAGAATTCACTGTAGACCACGAGCTATAGCTTACTACATTATTCCAAAAAAGCTTAGCAGTAACAGCAACAGAAATAGAATTCATAAATTAGTGGTATCAGTAGAATTTTCATACAAGAAGGTAAAATGTAAATTCTAGCACAGATTGAAATACAGAGCTGGAATTTTCACAGGAAGAAAAATGAACGGTCCAGCAGGGATTATAATCCCATACAGTAGTAATTATATGCTAAAATTACTCTAACCTATATAGTTCCTATATACATGACTGATATATGCTCTATAATATACCCTACTAATATATACCCATGTAGTTGCTATCATTTCTATATCTAGATAATTGCTACCTAATTGGCTAGTATGCACTTGAATCCCATTCTGATGTTAATAATCTAAAACTGCATAATAATAAATAAACATACATAATATTCATGGTTAATAATATTACTAAATGTCCTTTCCATTAAAATAAGTATATCATAACAATGTCATAATTATAATTATGTTATAATAATCATGTCATAATATCTGTCATAATTATGTCATAATAGTTATGATTGTATCATAATAATTATAGCCTATCAATTAATATTAATTGCTATTTCAATATTATTACTATCATTAATGTCTTTTAATTAATTTTCATTGTTCTCTTAAATCTCTAAGTTAATTCTTGAAATAATATAAAATAAACATAAGATGCTTGAGAAATGTCAATTAAGAAGCAGAGGTAAAATGGCTAATCAAAGCATCTATAAACAAGAGGTGACACAGAAGCCCAACCTGGGGCCAGATAGAGAGTACAGAGGTTAAGCACAGAGATTAAGATACTGGTTAAGGCAGGCAGCCATCCCTCATTTGAGCCTGACCACAATTCAGATTGCCCAGAGAACAAAACTGGGAGTAAACTCTGAGCAACCCCAAAATGACATTTACACAATAATCCTGGTACATAGGCAAAACATACCCTAAGGAAAGATATGCATGAGAAGAAATATGCTCAAAAGTGGGGGAGGTGGAGGAGAATGGGCACTGGTGGAGGGATGGGTAAATGATCACTGTTTGACTGAAATGATATCATGAAAGTTCCTAAGTTTGAAACTGTACCTCACAGTAATTCACTAATAATTTTTTAAGTGGGGGAAATGCTATCATATTCTCTCTCCTCTCTCTCACACACTTATTTTTGTAGAAAGAGAAACAGAGCTACACGGCACTAAGCTTGAACAATAAAATAAATTAAAAATTCATGGACTGTATTAAAGAAGTAATTAGAAAAGTAATATTCATTTGCATCAAAAAAAATAATAAAGATTCAAGAGAATATAATCATCTAGAGACAACAAAACCAATTGGAGAAAAGGAGAAGATAGTACATTAAAATCTTACAGATGAATTTTTCTGAATAATAAAACAGAAATAAAGACACAGGAGTATAATACCCATACTTATCATTCCATAATCCTACCAAGACCTGAACCTGAAAAGTTAAGCAGAACACTTAAATCTGAAGAGGGAAGCAAAAACACACTGAATGACATAAAGAGAATGGTTGTTCCAGAAGTTACTGAATTTCCAAGATAAATAATAATTATTTGGAGGGGGCGGGGGCGGGGGTGGGGCAAAACTGGTGGTACTTGGGGGTTACTCACAGCACATTGCTGAAGGACCTCAGGGAATATATGCAGGGCTTATGAACTGGTACTCTGAGCAAACATCCTGGCCCCTGACAGCTAAAGAAGTATTTGAACTTACTCAAAAGAGAAGTTTAATTACTAATGTGAGAATTCAGTTTGGTTGTGATCTTCTAAGCACAATATTTTGGCAAACAGTTAAGCAATATCAAGATTAAAAAATAATCACTCATAAATGTTATAATCTAATACATGCAAAGTCACACATAAATATAAAAGCTCGAAGTATAGTGCATAATGAGCCATCTCTGAAAAATAAAATATGACAAACATACAGCCAAACTAAATATTACTGACTATGCTAATAAAGAAGTAAATTTTGCAAACTTCAGAAAATGTTTATAGATTTCATAGAGAGTAAATAATTATGCTTAATGAACCGGAAGTTTTGGCAAAAATATAAAATAAGTTATAAAATACATTTGCACATATGACTTCAGAAGAGTAAGTGGATCTACATTCTGTTATGAAGACTAATTTTAGACAAAGATGATAGAGAATCAATATGAGAACAGCTGAAGGATTGATAACAGAGGACTAAGCCAAGAGGTATTTCTGAATTAAATTCCTCAAAATAAATAATCTGAATTGAATTCCCTAGAACAAATAATCTGAGCAAGCAAGGTGTGTTGTTAGAAGTTAATTTTAAAAGACTATTCAAGATTTTCAACAAAAAGTACAGTACGTTAAGTTTATTATGACAGTGGCAACAAAATAATAATGTTTGCTTATACATTAGAATATATTTTCTCCTTTGGAAATGAAAGAAAAGAAAAAGTTACTTTCCAAACTTTAAAAACAGATTTTCTAATATTAATTTTACTAAATTATCTGATGAACTTTTCCATACAGAGTTTTTGATGATTAAAATACTGATACATTCAACCATCTTTCCCAGCCCTTTTTCCATTTTTAGTATTTCTATTATTTATTTCAGCTCACTTGAAATCTTGTTTTTTTTTTTTTTTACATTACACAAGTTGACAACCCTGCCTTTCTTCTTCACTGATAAACCTCCTTTTTCTTGCTTACACTTCTAGCAGTTGAATGGACTTTTAAGACTTTAAAATAGTTTCCATAAAAATACACATTTTGAAACTCCTTTATCGTTAGCTTCTAAGGAACTGAGAAAGTCTCAAATTATAGGAAAGGACCTTGAAGTGTTGAGGAATAATGACACCATTTTTTCAGGTTTTCTGTAAATGTACACCATCAAAATGAAAAAAGGAGCAAAGAAAAACACTTGGGAGTGAAGCCTGGTTTCTAAATTCGGTAAAGTGTCTGTGGTCTCTTGAATTCTTTTCCTCCAACTTAACCTGATACACAGACAGGGACAAGTTAAATACAGCTATGAGACACATTGTGAACTTTTTGTTACTGGAACAATACTCTCCTTTAAAGCACAGAAAAATATGGGTCCAGAGCATAGTAAGGCAAGTAGGGCATTTATTTGTGTTGCATGGGGCTGACCTGGGTCTGGTGTCTGGCATCCCATATGGATCCTGAAGTTTTTCGTGAGTGATTCCTGAGTGCAAAGCCAGGAGTCACCCCTGAGCATCGCCAGGTGCGGCTCTTCCCTCCCCACTCGCCCCCCCCCAAAAAAAAAGAAGAACCACCCACAAAAATGTTTTCTCCCCAGACAAATTGGTGCTCAAAATGTAAAGGACACTTTTACTTGGCCTTTCTCAGAAGGATAAGTCTAATAAGCATAAAGAAAATAGAAATTTAGCATATCAACCAAATGGTAGGTAACTAGACCATATTTCTAATGATAGGTGTAGGAGAGATCCCCCAGTCAGAAGATGAAGAACTCCTCCCTCCCTTCTATTAAATATTTTCAAGATTCTTTCCTTCATTCTCTTTTGGAAATCAAGTATCAGTAATAATGGGTCTCAGCCCATTTCCTCTTCACCACGGCCTACCTCTGCACTGAGTGAACAGAATGCATTCAAGGGACTGTGCCCCAGCAAGTGAAAGGCCCTGACACTCCCTGCTAACTCTTCTCTTGGTCTTAGATTCATTAGCACACAGTCCTAATGACAACACACCCCTGGCAGCACATACTTGTGTCACCCGCAGTGAAGCCCAGCCTCCAGCATGGCCTCGCTGTCCAAGAAGCTCCCGGAGCTAGCAGGAACTTCTTACTAGACCACTCACCTACATGTCCGCCACAAACACCTATCAAAGCAATGGTGGTTGGAAGAAGCTACTGACTCTAACTTACAGTTTCTATGAGACAAACATCACCCCGATACCAAAAGCATCAGAGACATCAAAATATAATAATAATAATAATAATTTTTAAAAAAAGAACTGCTGACCCATATCTCCGATGCATACTTATGCAAAGATTATCAATGAAATGTTAGCAAGCAATACATCAAAAAGATACTACACCATGACCTAAGAAGATTCATACTAAAGAAACAAGTCAAGGGCTGGAGCACAGCGGGTAGGGCAAACTCGGGTTCGATTCCAAGCATCCCATATGGTCCCCTGAGCACCGCTAGGGGTAATTCCTGAGTGCAGAGCCAGGAGTGACCCCTGTGGATCACCAGTTGTGACCCCAAAAAAAGCAAAAAAAAAAGAGAGAAACAAGTCAATCCGTGGAATACACTGTATCAATGAAAGGAAAATTAAGAGTCATGTGATCATATTAATAGAAGCAGGATAAAACCATTTGATAATATCTAAAACCCATTCATGAGAAGAACTTTCAATAAAATGTGCGGGAGGGAGGAACCTACTTCAATATAATTATTTGTTACAAACCAACAGCAAACATCATATTCAATGGTGAAAAATTAAAAGCCTTCTCTCTAATATCAGGAAAAAACAAAGTACATTTTCTCACTCTCACCCTTCTGCTCAGTGCAGAATTGCCATAAAAAATAAGAAACAGATACTAATGGCATCCAGATTGGAAAGAAGTAAAACCGTCACTATATGCAGATGACTGAAGCAACACCTATAAAACTCCAAGGACAGTAGAAATAAAAGCTCCTAGAAATAACATTCTTGTACAATAAAGTGGTTGGCTACAAAATCAATGTGAATAATCCCATAGTTTTTCTAGTTTTAAATAATTAAATAGAAGAATAGGAGAGAAATGTTTTTAAATACCAATTCATAACTGTGTCTCAGAAAATCAAGTACCTGGTAATAAGATTAATAAAGAGGTCAAAGACATGTAATAAAAATATAAGGACAAATAAAAAGAGAACATGAGGAAATGGAAAGATATCCCTTTTCATGGATCAAAAAGATTACTGTTATCAAAATGACAATATTGTCCAAGGCATTATATAAATTCAATGCACCACCAATAAAAGTACCCTTGACATTTTAAAAGATATGGCTCAAACACTGTTGAAATTTATAGGAAGTAGGTACCCTCTCGAGCAAACAGGTGAACAATGGGATGACAGTGCTACAGTGCAATACACCCCCTACACACACACACATACACACACTCATACACACACACTCACAAACAGTCAAAATAATCCTAGGAAAAAGTATGGGAGGCTTCTCGCTTTCCAATATCAAACTATAACAGAAAGTGATACTAATCAAAACAGTTCGGTAATGAAATGATAAACTCTCTGATCAATAAAATAGATATCCGTGTCAAGAGACAGGTATTCAGGTTAATTTTTGACAAAAAGGGAAAAGCATGAAGTGGAAGAAGGTTTTGAAGAAATTGTGTTGGGAAAGCTCACATGCAGAAAAAAAAAAGAATTCAGATCTCTTTCTAACATCATGCATAAAATTCAAATAAAATGGCTTGATGACCTTGTTACTAAACCTGAATAAACCTGAATCCATTTAATTGTATTGAAGAAAGCATAGGTATAACACTTCATAGCTCTGGATCTACAAGGATCTTCAATCATTTAATGCCATTGGTCAAGCAAAAGGAAACAACAATAAACAGGATTATATCAAACTAAGAAGCTTCTGCACTGCAAGAAAAATCAACAGAATAAAAAGAAACCCCAAAGACTAGGAGAAAATATATTCCTACCACTCATATGACAAAGGATTAATATCCAAGATAAAAAATCACTGGTACAACTTAAAAAGAAAAAGTAGACACCTCCATCAATAAATAGCAATATAGAAGAGAAAAATAGAAACTTTCTCAAAAAAGACATACAGGTGTCCAAAGGCAATGGTTTAGAAAAGGTTCTTCATCATTGATCATCAGAGAAATGTAAATATTAATAAAAATGACATCATGCTTCCATTAACCATATGATGAAGAGCAAAAACAATCAGTGTTGAAGAAGATGTAAAGAAAAAAACACCGTCATTCATTGCTGGTGGGATGTTGATAGGTCCAAACTTTCTGGAAAATAACATGGATACTTCTCAAAATCTTAAGAGCTGAGGTTCTATATAACCTGCATTTTCACTTATTGGCATTTACTCCAAGGGCCCAAAACTCTCTTCAGAAGGCTTTTAAGCCTTCCTGTGTCCATTGTGGCACTGTTCCCAACAACAAAAATCTGGAAATAACTCAAGTGTCTAAGAACAAATGACTGGATAAAGAGACTACAGTACTTGTACATAAAGGAATACTACTCAGTTATAAGGGGGCAAAAATGAAATCATGCAATTTGCCACTATGTGGATGGATGGAAAACGTGATGCTGAGTGGTTTGTCATAAGGAGAGGGATATACAATGGTCTCTCTGTAATGCAGAATATAAAAAACATAGAAGGGAAATAACAAATGCCCCAAAACAACAGAAACTGAGAATTGACTTTTGGCAGGAAACTTATCACAGGCAGGATGGGCAGAATGACACTTTGGGCCAATGGTGGAGGGAGTGGACACTCTGTGGACTGTAATGCTGGAAGTTTTATACATAAAACCATACCCATAACAGTTTTGTAAAGCCTGATACCTAAAAATATTTTCATATTTTATCAAATATTTTTCATTTGTATACCTATATCAGGACTAGAACGATAGTAGGTAAGGCATTTGCCTTGCACGTGGCTGATCCTAGTTCGATTCCTCCATCCCTCTTGGAGAGCCTGGCAGGCTACCGAGAGTATCCCGCCCACAGAGCAGAGCCTGGCAAAGTATCCATGTTGTATTCAATATGCCAAAAACAGTAACAACAAGTCTCACACTGGAGACATTACCGGTGCCCACTTGAACAAATCAATGAACAACGAGACGACGGTGCTACAGTGCTACAGTGCTATACCTATATCAAATGGTCATTTACTACTGCAGGCTTCGTTGACTGAAGTCTAAAAAACAATTCTTTTTATAATGATTTTATTTTATAAAGTAGTTCACAATATTTGATTACATTTAATATTTGATTACATTTAATATTAAAAAACCAATCCCCCCACCATTACACCTTCCCACCACCATATTTGGGGTGTTTCCATCCCAAACCCCAACCCTTGCCCCAAAGCAGAACCAAAATAATTTCATTTCTATTGTTTGTCAGGAAAAAACATTGAAAATGCTCCAAAAAAATTTCCTTAGTGGAAAGAGTGTGAAGATTTTGCATTTCATCCAGGGTCCATTAAGCCCTTCTATAAGAGATCACTAACATGTTGTTAAAGGTTTAGCCTTGTGTGCTTTTATATACATATGTATATTTACATGTATATATGTACATATATATACATATATACACATATATATATATATTTATTTATTTTAAAAAAATATATTTCCCCTTAAGATTGGTTGTCTCCTACTTAAACCTCATCAAATGTAGTGCGGTACTCTTAGAGTACTGATGGTGTGAGGTAGGAGTTGTTGCTTGGTCCAGAAATACATTCACTTCTGGGTGAGGTTCAGCCTGAGCATGTGGAGAGCGGCTGTGAGTCTGGCAGTGGTTGAGTTCTGGAGGGTTTGGGCTGCAGGTGTTGGGGCCCTTGAGTTGGGTCGGGGTCTCACCAGCCCTTCTTTGGGGAGCCCTGAATGAAAACAGTCTGGCTCGGGGTCTTTAAAAACAATCCTTTCATTTAGGCGGCATACCTAAGCGATGCTCAGCAGTTACTCCTGCCTCAGGAGACCATAGAGAATACTGTGGATCCAGCCAGAGTTAGCTGTGTTGTACAAAGCAAGCACCCTGCCCATTGTACTATCTCTCCAGTCCCTTATAAACAGTTCTTATTACCCAGAATAAAGATTGCATGGCTTTTTAACCCCCTGAGAACACTAATTTCTCCCTCATTGTTAGGAAGCTGTGAAGTATCCTAAGATACAGGCCAAAGAGATGGTGGAAAAACAGGGCTTAAGAATTCCAAATAAAAGTACATTAGTAGGAACTGGAATGACAGTAAAACAAGCTTATCTTGCAAACTCTTCAATCAGGGTCCAGTCCCTGGCACCCCCATGTGGTCCCCTGAGTACCTTCAGGAGTGATCCCAGAGTATAGAGCCAGGAGTCAGCCCTGAGCATCACAAAGTGTGTACCAAAGTGTAGGATAACATTGGTTTGTCCTTTCTGCCTTGCCGCAGGGAGCTTAGGTTTATTGGGTTACTCCCCTCATAGTGCTCCCATTCCTCTGTGTTTATTTGCAACTTCTTTCTTTGTGCTCTGTTGACTTCTAAATATTGTTCTCTTCCCTTAAGTCCTTTGCATAGTTAATTCAGAGCAATGTCCTTTTTGTATGGACACAGGAAGACAGTTAATGTTATGCTTTTGTGACTTGGGAGTTAATGGACTCTCAATGATATTTACCTCCTGGGCATCTGTTCTCTCGAGTTAAGACTCAGTTGCCCTGACTTCCCAGTACCCCCCAAAGCAGGGTCCTGACGAGGGACCAGATGGACCCAGGGCAAGCGGTGAGTTCTGTGCTACCCTAGTATCGAGATGGGCCTGGCCAAAGTGCCAAAATGTTTAACTATAAGTTAAGAGCATGGTCATGGGCAAATTCTGTCATGATCCAAAAAGTAATAACTAGATTCAAACCCTGCTAGAATTTGGAATGATTAATCTAGTCTGAGCACTGTAGTCTGAGTCTGTGGCAAGATGTTCCCAGGAGAGCTTTCCTACAAGCCTCAATGTATCTCTTACCATGTCCATACAAAAATAACTAATATTGGGGCTGGAGCAATAGTACAGTGGGTAGGGCATTTGCCTTGCATACGGCCAACCCGGGTTCGATTACCAGCATCCTATATGGTCCTCTGAGCACCGCCAGTGGTGATTCCTGAGTGCAGAGCCAGGAGTAACCCCTCTGCATTGCCAGGTGTGACCCACAAAGCAAAAAATAATAATAATAATTAAAAAATTAAAAATATAACTAATAGTAAGATGTTAATCAAGTTATTGGACTAAGAAAAGGAACACCCCTGGATGTGTTTCTGCCCATGAGCCTGATGGGCAGTCAGGAAGGGCTTCCTTATGTTGATTTTGCTGCAGGACTGGGTGTAGCATTGGCCCAGAGTGCCGGGGGTGGAGAGAGGGAGAGTTGGAGGAGCTGGGAGATAGAGCAGGGAGCAAGATAGCACAGAGATGAGCGGGAGAGACAGGAGGAGACGGGAATGAGGGGCAGTGTGAGGCTAGACTAGGGGGCTCAGAGAGACTGAAACAGCGCGTGGGGAGAATGGAATAAATGGCAACTGATCAACCAATTGACTTGGCCCTTGTTTCCTCCTCCGTCTGCCACCATGACTCAGGCCACCCCGGCGGGGCGAGCAGCCCGAGACCACCCAACCAGGGCGGCAAGGGAAAGAGCCGTCGGGACCTTCCTTGGTCACCCTGGAGATTATACACCAAAGAACAAAAAACAAACAAAAAACAGTGACTCGAGAAGTTTAACTCAGAACACCTAAGAATTTTGGAGTTCATCAGACAGCACTGGAGGAGCGTTGAAAAATGTCTGATATGTTCCCTCACTTCTATCTGTAGAGCTTCTCAAACACTGACCATTTATATATCTCATCTAAGTGGTAAAAGGAAGTGCAGCTGCCTTTGTTTTTCTCAGAGCTCAAGTTCTGTGGCTGGTACGATGAAATCTCTCTTCTTCACAACTTGTGAACCCTCCAATGAGACCATGCTCCTTGTCCTTAAAAGTAGGCAGTATACTAGCTTCCTAGCACTGCTGTAACCAGTCGCCACTAAGTCAGAAGTCCAAAATGAGTTGTACTGGGGGGAGAAAATCAAGTTGCCAATAGGGTGGTATTCTTTCCAGAGGCTCAAAGGGAATCCATTGCTTTGTTTTCCCAAGCTTGCAGAGGTGCCAGAGACTTTGTGCAGACATCAATATGTTTGTCCAGCATGCTGCTGACCCTGGTTCTATTCCCAGCACCACAGATGTCCCCTGGGAAGTGTCAGGAGTGATCCCTGAGCCCAGAGCCCAGAAGGAGTAAAGCCCTAAGCTCTGCCACTTATCATCCAAGCAAAAAACTAGCAGAAGGCTTCTAAGAGTCACCTGAATTGCCTCCCACCAAAGCTAGTAATGACACTAAAGTCTCCTGCTCTTCCTCATATGCCTCCTCCCACTTAGAAGAATCCTTGTTGTTGCAGTGCGCCAACATGACCCAGTATACTCTCCCAGCTCAAGGTCTGCACCTTAGCAGACTGAATGTCAACTGTCATGGTAATTCCCCCTGCCAGGTGGCTTAGCATATTCACAGCTTCAGAGGATTAGGAGATCAGTAGCACTGGAGGTCATTATTCTGCCAAATACCAAGCTCCTAAGCTTCTTGTGAAAAAATAAGTGAAATAACACAAAGGATGAAAGTCGCTTCACATCATCTACACAAATGTGAATAAACCATATAATATATATGTACATATACATATATATACAAGAATTTTTCCTTTTTTTTTCTTGACTTTGGGGCCACATTTACCACTGCTCAAAGACCACACCTAGATCTGTTTGGAGATAGATGGTGGTGAGAGACAGATGTCATAATGGGATTCAAACCAACTACATGCAAAGCAAGCACCTTAACTTTTTTTCCCTTTTTCTTTTTGGGTCACACCATGCTATGCTTAGGGGTTATTCCTGGCTCTGCGCTCAGGAGTTACTCCTGGCAGTGCTCAGGGGACCATATCGGATGCTGGGAATTGAACCTGGGATGGCTGCATGCAAGGCAAACGCCCTACCCGCTATGCTATCGCTCCAGCTCACGTGATTAACTTTTGTACTATCCCCCAGGACCTTTTGCCACGTTGGTTATTCTTTTTATTTATGTCCTTACCTAAACCTCCTACTTATGTTTATTATATTTTAAATTATTTCTACTTATGTTTTCCTTATAATTTGCTTCTGCTTGCATAAGATCATTGTTTCAACAGAGTTTGCGGTGAGAAATTGTCTACTCGGTAGAGTTAGCACAATGTCATCGTTATTAAGCAAACAGGACACATCCCCAAAGAGAAGTCACAGATATAGAGCATCAAGTTGGAGCCTCTGAAGGGAAAATCAAGAGCTTCATTACTTTCCATTAAGCTCTATTCAATTTGAGGTCTAAATTGTTGCTGAATTTTTTATCCTTTAATCACTTCAGAGAAGTGTCCTTGGGAGACCCCACAGAGAGTAGTAGGTAACTAATCCCATTGATTCTAAATGAATTTAATTTTCTAACTTTCACATGTCAAGCTTCCTAGGTAGCTACATTAAAATTGTCTTAAGGTGATTTGTTTGTTTGTTTTCTTACAAAATTTAATCTGTAGGGTGGAAATTATTTTTTATCAAAACTACTTGCATATAATTGCAAAATTTGCACACCCAATAACTTCCCTCAATAATAAAACAAAAGTACCTAAGTAGAAATTACTTTGGTTTAAAATTAAGACTCGGGGCAGGAACAATAGTACAGCAGGTAGGACGTTTGCCTTGCATGCGGCGGACTCGGGTTTAATCCCTGATATCCCATATAGTCCTCCAAGCACCACCAGGAGAAATTCCTAAGTGCACAGCCAGGAGTAACCCCTGAGTATTTCCTGGTGTGACCCAAAAAGCAATAAATAAATAAATAAATAAATAAATAAATAAATAAATAAATAAATAATAAGGTTAGGACTTTGTATTGGAGAGATAGTACAGAGGTAAGACGCTTGCCTTGTGAGCCAGCAAAATGATTCGAGGTTAGGGCAAGTGAGTTGGATGCAAATGACTAGTTTGATTCCCAAGTGAAGCACATGGTTACCCCTAAGTACCATCATAAGTGATCCTTGAGCACAAAACCAGGAATAAGCCCTAAGCACCACCAGGTGTGGCCTATGTGAAAAAAAAAATGCACTTGTCTTACATGTACATCCCAGCTCACATTATAGTTGCCCAATCACCCCCAAGGATCACTCCAGAGGACCAGGAATAATCCCTGGATACAACTAGATGTGACCCAGTGCCCTCCAAAAATATATTAAAGAGTTAAAATAAAATAAGGATAAATAAAGATAAAATAAGGATAAAAGGTTAAAATAAAATAAAATAAAAAAGTTAAAATAAAATAAGGCATGAATGGTGTCTTCGTGCCGGTGGTAGAGGGGGAAGAGAGAGAGAGAGAGAGAGAGAGAGAGAGAGAGAAAGGGAGAAGATACCAATGCCTTTGGTAAAAAAATCATACCAATATCTTTGGTACAATTATCCTTAAAGTATTATTTCTGATAAAACTATATATATTTATATTATATATACAATCAATATAAAAATAATAAGTCAGGATTTATTAAAGTTTTAAAGGGTCATGATTACTATTTTTATTTTATAAAACATATTCAAGTCTCAATTACCAGTAGGAAAATTACATATTACATGAATGTTATTGTGGATTAAATATAATTCTACATATTTACTAGATATGGCAAGAAGTCTAAAGAAAATTTCTGGGATTAGACTATAAAAATGAAAAACAACTTTTAGTTGCATATACTTCAAAATGTTTAACTATATAATTCCCATGTTACTACAAATCAAAGACTACACAAGGAAAATAAAATAAAATGGTAGTAAATTTCAGAGCTGGAATAATGAAAATTATTTTTCCCTTTAACATTGAATACCTGTCAAAAATAACGGGCCTGGTTAAGCTACATAACCTCTATGAGACTTTGTTCCTTTATTTTTAAAAGTGTTCCAGTTATTTGAAGTGCTGTGAGTTCTCAAAGATCCTATGTTGTAAAAGTAAAATATTTGCTACTGACAGAACTGAAATAATGTCAAGGAGACAGAGCATTTATGTTCTTTTCAGTACTTAAAATATCAGTAAGATTCCTAGTGTCCCTAGCAGGCCGCTAATGCCCACTTCTTTGTTCTGAATTGAGTATCAGTGAAAACAGTGAGAGACCCTCCAAGCATCCACTACTCACGGGGAATACTTCGAAGTGAAGGAGATGGCACATTCGTTATAATCTTCATATGAGATAAAATAGCTGTTGGAAGAGAAGACATAGGCATCTTAACGACCCAAAGGTGCTGCTAAGAGGCTGTGTGAGAGGAATCTGAAGACTCTACATGAAAGCATCATAAAGCAGAACTTTCAAGGCACCCTCTGATAGGGTGAGTCCTACGGAACTTTCTGTTCACAGTTTTTATACTTTGTGCAAACAGCATCTCCAAGGACACACTGCTGCCACTGCACACTCAAATGTGTTGGGTCTTACTATTCCTTTTGATATCTGCTATCTCTTACACATGATTTAGAATGGCACTTTGCTTTCCTGTCTGAACCTCCCTTATTATTTCTCTTAATAGCAATGCATTTGTAGATGTAATTATTGATAACTAAACTAGTTGACTAACTTATTTATCATATTGTTGTAAATATTGTATAAACACCTACACTTATACATAAAATCGTATCACATATAAGTATATGCAAATATAATTACTAAAATAGCACACTACTTATTAATTATAGAAACTGTATATCATAATGTCCATATTTTATACATAATTAGATATAATTGTATATGAGTATATAGAATATAGAATATAAATAATAAAATAAATAAGCAGGCATGATAAGTCACACCTTGATTCTGCTTTTTTACAATGCTCTTGACTCTTCCATTTTGGTTGGTGTGCTTCTTATTATTAATTCCTGTTACTTGTCTTATCTTTGTTGTTAGGACTGGAGAGAACCCCAATAAATTACACCCTTCCCTTAGCACCTAAACTTTAAACCAAAGGAGAAAAAATTAAGACGTTGCAGATAAGACCAAAATAACATTTCACTTCTAATAAAGCTCATTCCAATAAAGTTACTTGGTAGTGCTCCAACTGTATGCCTTGTTAATATCCTAAATCAATTCTGTTTCCAGTTTTATATTTTTTGCAGCACAAAGGATTAAAACTAGATCCTCAGATATGCAAGGCAAACACTCTATTTTTGTGCTACACACTTGATCTTTCATTCTCACCTTTGAAACTCAAAATAACCCTTAAATAGAAACGTTGAGAGGGGATATAAGCAAAATTCTGGTTAAAATTATGGAACTAGTCCCTAAATTAGTGTTGGCAAAACAGACACTTTGATTCAAAACTTGCTTCAGAAACTAACAACAACAACAAAATAAAACAAGAGAAAAGTTTGTAGTTACTACTAGCTAAGGGCTTCATCATCAACCAAGATAAAGGAATGAATCAATGGCAGCAAACCAGTATACTTTCACATGTTTATTATCATATGACGCATCTGGTAGCACAGATACACAAGTTAGCTCATCCACTAACATTTCTGACATACAGGACAAATCATATGTCTCAGTAAAATGAAAAGATGTCTCTTCATCAGATCATTTAGGGGATAGAAAAGGAAACAATGGGGCATGGACAGGAACTAAAAGGGTTGGGGCAACTTCTACCCTTGGAGGCCCCAAGTTCCATACCCTGCCCTGTGTGGTCTGAGTGTCCTTGGTGACCCCAGCAGTGTGTCTTCATGAGCAGGAGTACGTCACCTACCCACACGTTCAGCTGGGTCTCACCTGAGGTGTATTCTGAGCACTGACTGGGAGCTGTGAAGACCACCCCCTCATAGAAGCATCATCCAATGCAATTAATGTAGCACGGGTTATCCAGTCCATCTTAGATTGATCATTTTTGTCTATCTGTTATATTAATGACAGATCATATCTTAAAGTGTTTATCATAGTGCTTTGCTCATGTAAGTTCTGTGTTATATGTGATTCAGGATTGTCAGTAGAAGCAGTGAGAGCAGCAATAGTTTGATATTTTAAGCTTCATCATTTTGAGTAGAATCTACTACCTAATTTGAGAGTGCCATTTTTATATTATGACTGAAACAGGAAGTTCTAAACTCTATCTTCATGTCCTCAATACTAGCTAATAATGAAAAGCTGTAATAATCATGCAATGAGTGATTTACACTTTTATGACTCATTTCTCTTGGTGTCTGTGTGTGTGTGTGGTCCCATAGTATTCTTATATATGGCCATATGTATGTACATAATTTCATTATTATTTGTTTAATTATAATTACATTTGGACTGGAGCAATAGCACAGCAGGTAGGGCGTTTGCCTTGCACACAACCAACCCAGGTTTGGTTGTTCCATCCCTCTCGGAGAGCCCGGCAAGCTACCGAGAGTATCCGCCCGCATGGCAGAGCCTGGCAAACTACTCGTGGCATTTTCAGTATGCCAAAAACAGTAACAACAAGTCTCACAATAGAGATGTTACTGGTGCCCACTTGAGCAAATCAATGAACAATGGGACAACAGTGTGACAGTGCTATAATCACATTCAATTACTTCTATTATTTTTGAATATATAAGAATAAACTATCAAAACTTTATAACTTTTCTAATCTAGCTTCTTTTAGTTTAAAAAAATAACTAGTAGTACTTTATAGACACAAGAGGATCTGCATGCTTTTGAGCCTCACAAATTTTCTACATAAGGTAGACAACAGGGGGCTGGAGAGAGAACAGGAGGTGACTCACTTATCTTGCATACAGCAACCCAGTACTATGTAGAGCATCACTTGGTTCTCTGAGATTCAGTGGGTACCACCCATGAGACCTTTGAGCACTGCTGTCGTGGCCTGGGGTATCCCCAGCGGTGCAGGTTCCCAGGACCATCACAAGACCCGCACATAGTTAGCCAAGAATCACTGGAAGGGACCCCAGGGTGTCTGAGCATTGCTTGGGAGACTCTACCTTCCCATACCACAAAAAAAGAAAAGAAAGTTATTTTAAAATAAAGAATCTGAGAATCAGTGGGGGAGAAAGTCATTTTCTTCCAAAACTGCGCAGTGGCACAGTCCTCTGAAATTTTAATGAAGTGTGTTTCAGAGCTGAAAGCCTGGGGCTAACAGGACATAAATTGAAGAAGACAAGGTGAAGGAAAGGGGACCAACCAGAGAAGATACTATTGCAGTTGTTCACAGGAGTGATGATGAAGGTTTGAACTAGGCAAGAGTAGTAGCAAGAAGGGAAAATAGAGAATGATTGATGAGAGATGGAATTTAAGTAATAGAACGAGCCACAGGTCTTCGAAGCTCTCCAAATGCAGCACATTTCTTTTGAGTATGATTTGCAGGTTATTTAGAGCCCGGGGTAAGCTATTACCATTCATTTACATGAAAAAATTGTTTTGAGCATCCCGAGACTTCTCAAATAGCAGGGACACTCTACATTGGACAGCCAGGAAAACCTATATGGGAAGCTTAAAACTGTGTTTTCTGCTGCTGCCAACGCAGCTATACTAACATAGAGACTGAACGATAAAGTGATGATGTCGCTGGCACTGATAATGATGATGATAATGACAGCGAATATTTAATGAGTAATTTTTTACTAGTTATTGATTTAGACACTCCACAAATAATTCTTTCTCACAATCCCACAAGGCAGGTACAATTTATTAACCTACTTCCTGGGAAACTAGAGGTAGTTAGTCTTGATTAACTTGAAAGATGATAAGGGGCAGATGGAATCCATCTTAACTTTTGAATTTATAAAATAAAAGCCAAAGATTCTGTACCTGAATAGGGATTCTTAAAACCAGACAATCTTTTTTCTCAAAATGATTAAACTGTGTTTTAACCATGAATTCTAACAATTGTTTTCTGTGTCAGTCAAAAGGTACATAGGAAGTGTCAGGATATTATTTATAAATAACAATGTCATTTTGATATAGGATTCACTAAGAAATAAATCTAGATGCAATCTGAGTTTTAAAGGAGTAGAAATAAATCTCGATGCAATTTGAATTTTAAAAGATTTCTGAAAAGATACAATAATTCTAGACAAATTATCTTAACAGATACAAATGAACTCTTTCATTTGTGACTCTTAATGATTTAATCAACAGCATAAATAATTTCAAATGAGGCCTTCTTATATTAAACATAAATATTCAGCAAAAAAAGTCAAAGCACATTAATATATACTGTTTAAAATGATCAAGTTGTTATCAACTGTTGATGATTGAAAATGAAAAACATCTTAAATGAAGTCGACTTCTGAAAGAAATAATTAAACACTGTAACAACTATGTAGTCTGGAAAACTATTAGGAGTACAAATTTTTGTTAGACTTGATGGCATTAACAATTCCCATGATGGCTTTCAGGGGAAATTATTTAAAGCATTTTCAATATGTCATAAAACTTTTAAAAAGCCTAATGACTTTTAAATTCTTTCCCTATGTAATCAATGTTAAAAGACAAATGAGTTCCCTTATTGAGAATGTATTTTTCAAAATAAAATAGAAGAAGAGTGCAAATGTTTAAAGGACCATGAATTTTATCCAGGATAGCATGTAAGTCATTTTGCTAGATTAGAAAGTTTCTGCCACTGTATTTTAATGCTTGTTCATTTAGAAAGTCACCACCTATTTCTTTGTTCTCCACAAACTACAAAACACTCTGAGTTTATCTGATCAAAATTTACCTCAATAGCATAGCAACAGAGTGTTCTTGTTAAATGTCTATTCTTACCACAGAAATAACCAAATAACCAGTAACACCTAACACCTTTCCATTTTCAAGTTATATGATTTCCATGTCTTATCTCTTTTCTAAATCAACCCTCTATAAAGTTCTTGAGGTAGTAACTTATCCCATTTGACAATTTGAAACAAAACTTTTAGTGATGATAGATCATTTATCCCAGTTTGTTTTTCCATTGAAATTGCACTTCTCTTATCCAAGCTCAAGCTAACTTCAGCCCATCATTTGTTCAACAGAAGGAAAGCATGGTCATTCATTTATTTTCCCAGATCTACTTTAAATACTAATACCTCCCATTATATGCCTCTATCTGGGGTCTGGAGAGATAGTACTATGAGGAGGGGAGCGGGGTATGAATTTGCCTTGCACTCAGCTGCCCAGGTCAGAACCCACCAGCACCTACATGGTCCCTCGAACTCCAACAGAGATCAGATCATTTATAAGAGTGGAGCCAAGAATAGCCCCTGAACACTGCTGGGTGTGGCCTAAAAACAAACAAAACAAATAGAAATATGTCCTAATTTAAACAGGTAAATGTTTTTGACAAAGATCCACATTGCCTGATTGTGCTTGCGTGCTGTGAAAACTAATTAGCATATGTTCCTTAGATCTACTCCCCCCCCCCATAATATGCTTTATTTCTCTTACATTTTCTCCAGACACATTTTGAATTCGCAATGTCTTGTGCTGCAAGTCTCATAATCCACTTGGTTACAAAAGCACAATATCCACTTTGAAAGCGAGGCAGGAACGGGGCTAGAGACAGAGTAGAGCAGGGAAGACGCCATCATGCACACAGCCAATAGGTTCAATCCCTCGCACCCCATATAGTCCCTGGACATGACCAGGAGTGGTTCTTGAGCATAGAACCAAGAGTCAGATCTAAGAACTGCATGGTATGGCCAAACAAAGGAAGCCAAAAAAGTTAAAATAAAATAAAACTGGAAGAAGAGCAAGGGAGCTAGTTCAAAGAGCTTCCCTGTATGCCTTGTACGTGGAAACCAAAAGTTTAACTCCAAAGTTTAGTCACAGCACTGATCCCTCCCACGCTGCGTGGCCCTGCAGCCTCTAGATGGTGTGGCCCAGCTTAACACAAGGTGGTCCCTCCCAAACAAACAAACAAAAAAATTTGTTGAGCAATCGGAACCATAGCACAGAGAATAAGGCATTTACCTTGCACACTGCTGACCCAGGTTCAATTCCCATCACCCTGTATGGTTCCAAAGCCTGCCAGGAGTAATTCCTAAGTGCAGAGCCAGGAGTAACCCCTGAGCATTGCTAGGTGTGACCCACAAACAAACAAATCCAATGAACTACTTGTTACCTCGATTTTTTTCTAATATAATCTCTCCTTTGGCTTTGACCTTTCAGAAACTTGAACTTCAATACATTATACTAGTCACAGTAGCTTGGGATCATGTTTTGAGTTGTGCTTTTCCCCTATGATTCAAGGAAGAATATTTTTCTTCTTACTTTATTGCTCTGGTCTTCCATGGTACACTTCCACAAAACACTATAATTTGCACTACACAGTACTGAATCTGCACAAGGTATCCTGTAACAAGGTACAAAATGGCCTAGAAAATCAGAAATAGTTGTGCATCTTAGGCATAAAATGTTACTTAGGTAAATATCCAATGTTGTGCTTTTTTTCTAGAGAACTATCAGTCATATTTTATTATTCAGAAAGAAGACTTATTACTATTAATATTTTTCCAGTTTTTTATTTATTGATGACTTCTATTATTTAAAACCTACAGTTATTCAGAAAATTTTTTGAACAAAAACATATGCATGTTTTATACATTGTAAAATGTAATGCTAAATGTAGCTAAAGCCCACCTAAATATTTTTGTTAATCACTAGTTGGTTCATGATATTTGCAACACAGATATATATAGATATAGATATAGATATAGATATAGATATAGATATAGATATAGATATAGATATAGATATAGATATAGATATAGATAGGCACAACCAATGGTTTAGTTGAAGAAAATTTCTGACTTTATTTGGTCAAATGTAAGAGAACTACTATCAAGTAATGACTAACAGAAGAAAATCTTTGAATAACACCAATTCTGATGTTTTATCTATGCTCTCTGATATATCAAATTGTCCTTTGAAATCATACATGATTCACTTTTTGATATGTCAGAGATAAAAAATCTACTGTTTTTTTTAGAGTTTTAACAGCTTATTTTTCTATCAAATATATCACTCAGTTTGATCAGAGATGCAGAAGCACCAGGAGACGTGAGGAAGAAATAAGGATTTATTATAGGGCTTTGTGCTCACAGAGTGACACAATATAAATCCACCTCACCAACTCATTTGTCACCTTTTACCTTATCTGATTAAATTTTCTCTCAAAGAACTCCATAAAATTTTAAGAAAAGGTACTAAAGCACCATCTTTGCTAAATTAAAGAAAACAGAACAACAATACAGCTCAAAATGGGGTTTGGATATCAATTGCACCATAGTTCTTCAAATTGGCATAAAAATGCTATAAAAACAACTGCATATTATCAAAACTTGAGAAAGACAGTGGCAAAATATGGGATCACTACATGAAGTGTAAAAGCATGTTCTAAAGGATTGATAAAAATCTACCTATTATAAGTGCTAATCCCTCCAAATGAAACTGTGAATTCCTAATCCTGAGTCTTTACATGTGGCTTTACTTGTAAAGACAATCTTTATAGAAGCAAATGAAAATGAGAATATTAGGTTGGACTCTAATTCAAAAGGTTTAATCCTATTGGTTTAGTGAGGTTATAAAAGGGAAATATTAACAGAGATAAGCAAGGCGAAAATACATACCTACATGATCTGGTGACCAGAATGCTATATGTATAAACCAAAAATGACAAGGATAGCCAGCAAGGAAGGAGGAGAGAAGAGGCAAGGAAGGATTTTCCCTTCCAGCAGCCAGAGAGCAGAGCCCTACTGACACACTGATTTCATATTTCTAGCATCTGGAACTGGGGGTGAATACCTGCCCACTGTTTTAAGTTACCCAAACTTTTTGGACACTGTTAGAACAATCCTAGAAAAACCATATACTGCTCATGTTTCCTTACCTACCATTATTCTCAATGTGACCCTAAACCAGCCCTTTTATTTTTTTAATTTTTAAATTTTTTAATTTTATTTTCATAAGGTTGCACACATTAATTGATTACATTCAATATTTCAACCCCTATCCCACCACCATTATTTCGAATTTTTCCACTACCATCGAAGCCTGCCTGCCACAGGCATAATGCTAGATACTTTATTTTTTATGGCTTATTATGACTATCATGAGAGGCTCACAGCCACACACTCCTGAAATTCTAAAATTGTAAATGATTGGGGTCCAGTGACATTTCTCTAGGGAGCTTATTCATTTTGAGATTCATTTATGAGTCTCTGGATCAAGGCCATTAATGAGCTGAGATGGCACCCAGATGCAGTTCGTGGGCATGACAGCCAGGACCCAGAGCAGGCGGGGAGACAGGAAGAAATGGCCTGTCCCAGGGGCCACCAGGTCGACTGGCCCTACTCCTGTACCTGGGTTTTTCTTCTGAAAGTTTGTGGACACCGGGATTTCATGTGGAGTGGGCGGAGAGGAAACTCCTGCTCCATCTGAGGTGCCCCAGTGGATGTGGCTTGACACAGGGTCTGGAGAGACCTCTGGTGAACTGCTGTCTTCCGGGATTCACAGCTGAGTCTCTGGATCAAGGCAGTTAATGCTGCATTTTATACTTAAAGGCCTTTGTTATGTCATTATATTTTAGAACATATCAGTTCTGGGTCAACAAAACAATGTTTTTTTTTTTCCAAAAAGGACCAATAACTGGGGCTTGAGTGATAGTATAGCAAGTAGGATATCTGCCTTGCATGCAACCAACCCGGGTTTGATCCCTGGCATCCCATATAGTACCCCAGAACTGCAAGGAGGGATTCCTCAAGCAGAGCCAGAAGTATTTTTTAAGCATTGCCAAGAGTTATTAAAACAACAACAACAACAACAACAACAGCAACAACACAAAAATTCACCTCTGAAAATCCAAAACCAAACATTTACTGAAAAATAAAAATTTAGTGATTTAAAAAGCAATGATACTTCTGATGTTTTCTTTTTGGCTATTTTATTTTAGGGCCACACCCAATGCTGCTCAAAGCTTACTTCTGACTGCATTCAGGGACTCCTCACTTTTTGGCTGTGCTAGGGTGACCATAGAGGGTGCTGGGGATTGAATCTGGGCCACCTGGCTGTGTGCAAGGAAAGGGCCCTACTGAAAACCAGCCCTTTTAAATGCATTCATTCTTCTCTGTGACCCAGCACAAGTACCCATTGTCTTGCATGCAAAATCCTTCAGATCTGCCATATAGATGTGCAGAACTCATGTTCATAAATTCCATATGGGGTGCCAGGACTCAAACTCCAGTCTGCCACATGTAAGGCAAGCACATTTCCAGCTGTATCACTACTCCAGCTCAAAGTATTTTGAGGGTCATATGACAAAGGAGAAACAAATGCAGTTTTATCAGCATCAGTTATTGTCAAGAATTGATGAGTGGTATATGATTCAGTTTAAAGCTTGAAAATATGCTAACTTATTTATATTTAAAAATTGTATAGTTCTGCTAACTTATGTTATTCTAACAAAAATAAATAGCTTGTCTCCAAAAATTCTATAGTTATAGTAACTTATTTTATGTTAAATTATTATGGTGTTGAAATTAGGTCTAAAATATTTCTCATGTCATCAATTTAGGATACTGTAACTATTTTTAAGTCTTAAAATCGAATGCTCTGGTTCTGGGGAAAATATCATACAGAATCTTCAAAGGAAAAAGAAAACCTATTCCATGCAGACTTGACTAAACACTGAAAAACATTGTCAAACTGAACAGTTGACTGATGATGACCCTAGTTGAAATGTCTGTTCTTAGCCAGATTTTCAAAAGCATCAAAGTCATTCCGCAGTCTCCTGATAAATTGTCAAGTCTGACTGGAATTGCTGTTAGTCATTCCAGTCATATCTGAAAGAAAGAACAAAACTACCAATAAACTTTGGCCCTTGATTTTGAGTTTTCATCTAGAAGAAGTTGTATATACTGTCTTCCCAGAGGGCATTTTCTCTCTCAGAGAATGGCCTGAATTACATGCTCTACAATAAAAGTAAATTTCAGAATGAGTTTAAAATGTTCTAACAGACACTTGAAACAACTAAGAATGCACCCGATATGTAATTTTAAGTTAAAACAGATCATTTCATAAGTCAAACAGTTTCAGAATTACTCCTTATGAACCAATTGATTTAAAATGAGTTGTTATCCTTGCCAGTGCTCAAATATCCTGAGAATACAGATGAATTTAAGAAGCATCTATCTCAGAATTGGAACTATCTAGAAAAAGAGGAAAAAGTACTAACTTTGATAAATTATTCTTCTTTTCCTCAGTTCAACTGGGTGAATTATGCAGTCATTTAACAACAGGTAAATGTTCTAAGAAATATGTCAGTAGGTTATTCTGTTATTGTGTGAAGGCCATGAAATGTAATTATACTGAGGCTCTATGATACCATCTATTAGAACTATAGTCATACACCCCACCTGTGACTCAAACTTCTTTAAAAATCAATGGATTAGTGGGCCCAGATGCAATCCGGAGCAGCCGCACATGACACGGTCCCTCTGTTCCTTAAAGACTATGATCCGGGAGGTTCTACTAACCCATGTTGACACCCAGAGACTTATAGAAATGCATCTAGACTGTAAACTGAGCTAAAACAACAGAAATCCAAAACCACAAAGCCACAAGTTCCTATAATCTTCATTCTCAGCAATGGAAAACAAACTACCAAATGATGTCTTTTCAGCGGGTTTGGTTGTTGGGGGAAAATTCTGAATAATAATAGTCAGTTCCCTGTTGAAATATTGAATGTATCCAAAGTATAGAGAGAATAAAGTGAAGACCATTAGCCACTCAGGTGCGGGGGTGGGTGTGGGAGGGAGGTATATTGGGGTTCTTGGTGGGGGAACAGGGGCACTGGTGAAGGGATGGGGGTTTATCATTATATGACTGAGACTTAAACCTTAAAGCTTTATAACTTTTGTCACAGTGATTCAATAAAATAAATTTTTAAAAAATTAAAATAAAAATAAAATTATATAACTCTAAGTACTATTTATTGAGTTAACTGAACAGTTAAGTTATTGAGTTATGATCTTTTTCTGCAGCATAAGAAAAATAAACTACTTGTTGAAATTGGTAAAAAAAAATCAATGGATTAGTTTGAAAGCCATCAAATAAGGAGCATAATTATTTGAAACCATATCCATTGGATGAGGGAAAGGAGCCAAGAGCACACATTCACGCACATGCACACACATTGCATGCATTCAGATTGGGACTATCTATGCAAAGTTTAACAGATGTTAATTGCACATATCCTGGATGTGAGAAGTTGGAATACCTGGGAAGAATACAGACAGTGACCATTTTTCAATCAATATTTCTAAACGATGTCAAATAAAATGTTATTGGAAAAAAAGCTGTACCAAGAATTGCTCATTTTTTGCTACTTTTATGGCTACTATAGGAATATAAAGACACTAGCAAATGGTACCTTTAATAACCTCCAGGTACCAATCTTATCCCCAACTCTAAATGTGAAGATTCTCTTTTCCTTTGCAGTCTCTGATGCATTTACAACAGACAGTTCTGTGAAATATAGACTCCTAGTTCCAAATACTATTCTTCATCCAGCAGTAAAGATTAGGAACAAATTTGTTATTACAGAGTGACTCTCATTTATGAATTATTAGGCTTGTTCTCAAATAATATGATAAAGGGACTATTTCTTAGACAAGCAACTATATTTTTCACTGTTATCTCAACATAGAAAACTAAAATAATCATCTGAATTTTCAAAACACTGTACTTGAACAAAGAGGAATGACATCATTCTTTCCCATAAAAAAATTTCCTACCAGTACTTGTGTTTTTTAAAAATTGCAATGCTGTAAGGTTATACACAGTTATACACAGGAGAAATCAAGTCATAGCTGAGTCTCCAGGAAAACATCCCTTGCCTTCTACTAAATACTCGACTATTTGTTATTCCCACATATCCCTTTAAGAACAGAAGCAAAGCTAGAAATTAGCAGACTGGGTTATTGTGAAATTCACTTGTAGTATAAATCAGGAAAAAAAATGACTGAGTTAATTATTAATTAAAGTCAGAAAATTATGAGCAAAATTATCCAGGTGACATCAAAAAACAAAAGCAGGTAGCAAGGCAGCATCAAGTCAGAGAAAGTGGAGTTCTCTGAAATCCAAAGAACCATGTAAGATACAAATAAAATGGCCACATTTAAAAGTAAATTGTCAGATTTTTCTCTAGGAGAATGACAATTACAGGATGATAAGGATAGAATATGAAATTTACCCTTAAAGGCCTAGACAAAATTTGACGGGCCACCCTGACTCTTGTGGGATCACTAGAACACAAGATCACTTCTGTTCCTTTAAAGGTAGCTATATCTGCATCATCTTGTTTAAAAATGTTTTGAATACATTTTATTACTTGCTATTCTTCTAGTACAGAAAATTGGGAATAAGTATGCCTTCCCAGATTAAAAAAAAAAGCATCATATGGTTGGCATTCAAATTTATGTTGCTCATCTGTTTTCACATTAAGTTAAAATATTTCATTTCTATAGAAATATCTCAAATATTATTTTAGATATTTACAATGTTCACCCTGAGTTCATAGTTGAACTATGTGGTTTTTTAAAAAAGGAAAAGCAAGAATCTCAGAATTGAAAACCAGAATGAATTCAAAACACTGGTATAAACTGCATATATTATTCATTAATCTGATTTCTTTACAATCTGCAGGGAAGGGTTAAAAGTTAAAAAATCTTATTTTAAAGTAAAAGGTGTTTAGAAAAATAAATAAAACCAGTTTAGACCTGAGAGATGGTAAAGCAGGTAAGATGCTCGTCCTGCACACACCTGGCGCAAGTTCAATCCCCAGAGAATCATATAACCCCCACCCCCCACCAATCACCCCCAAGTGATCCCCGGGAACAGCCTGGGACCTGAGAGTCATTGAGTGTGACCCTCAAACAAACAAAAATCATAGAAACAGTTTACAGGAAAACAGCGAAAGATAAACTTCACAAACTGGAAAAAAAGGCAAGACTCCATTTCCTTTTCTAGGAAACAGATAATAGATAGCCAGAAATGTATAGATATTTTGTATTTATGCATATGTATTCACACACTAAATTAAATGTTAAGTTATTTTTTTTAATAATGTAGGAGTACTGCTACTTATTCAGCCATTGATTAAGCTGACTGAATTGGGCATGAAGTCCACATTACTTTTTTTTTAATTCTATTCTGAATGTTAACTTTATCTTATTATTATTCCGTCCCCCCCTTTTTTTTCTTGATTCACTGTGAGATACAGCTACAAAGCATTCATGTTTGAACTTCGGTCATATAATCATCAAACACCCATCCCTTCACCAGCGCATGCTTTTCATCACCAAAACTCCTTAGTCCTCCCCCGTTCCAACCCTTCCTCTGCTTCTGTGGCAGACAATTTCCCCCATGCTCTCTCTCTACTTTGGTTTCATTGGATATTTTGATACCAGTCACACAACCACTCAAACCTGCTAGACAATTTGTTTTGTATTACTTGTTATGGATAGAATATAATGTCCAGGAAATTCTGTGTCATTATCTTCCAGAAGCTTTAGTTTATAGTCTCTGGGTATTGGCCATTGATGAGTTTACATGGTGTCAGGGGCAGTTTGTGGGTATGACTGCCAAGCTTCTGGAAAACTGGGAACTTCGGGGGAGGAGGCCCAGTCCCGATCCAAGAAGGCTTGGAGATCTCAGTCAGGGGTTCCCGCATATCTGGGTTTTCCTGCCAGTTCACTCTCTGGTGAGGTTCATCCCATTTTGGGTGAGGCTCGTCCAAGCATGTGGAGAGTGGCCTTAGGCATGGCAGTGGTTGGGTTCTAGAGGTTTTCTGCTGCTGGAGTTCTGCTGGGAGCAGGGAGGGAAACTCGACCCGGCCCCCTCCGAGGTGCCCCCATGAAAACAGCCTGGCATGGGGTCAGGGCATTCTGTGGCGTTCTTTCCTGGGAACTTAAGTTTATAGTCTCTGGGTCTTGGCCACTGATGAGATTACATGGTGCCAAGGGCAGTTTGTGGGTGTGACTGCCAAGTACTGGAGAACTGGGAACCTGTGGGGAGGAGGCCCACTCCCGATCCAAACAGGCATGAAGAACTCAGTCACAGGTTCCCACCTATCTGGGTTTTCCTGCTGGTCCACTCTCTAGTAAGGTTCATTCCATTTTGGGTGAAGCTTGTGCCCTTTTGACTGAGGCTTATCCGAGCATGTGGAGAATTGCCTTGGGTATGGCAGCAGTTGGGTTCCAGAAGTTTTCGGCTGCCAGGTTTCTGCTAGGGGCAGGGAGGAAAACTCCACCCACCCCTCTCTGAGGTGCCCCCATGAAGACAGCCTGGCACGAGGTCAGAGCATTTCTGTGGCACTCTCTTTCGGGATCTTTAGTTTATAGTTTCTGGGTCTTGGCCATTGATGAGATTACATGGCCCCAGGGGCAGTTTGTGAGTGTGACTGCCAAGCTACTGGAAAACTGGAGACCTGGGGAGAGGAGACTAAGTCCTGATCCAAGCAAGCCTGGGGCCCTCAATCACGGGTTCCCACCTACCTCTATGCTACAGACCCTAGCTGCATCTTTTGATCTCTTTCGAGATATATGGGTCTCTGAAATAAAGCCAATAAATGAGCTTACATAGCTGAACCAGAGGTGGTTTGTAGGTGTGTCTCCTACATACCTAACTTTTGGCCGTTTAATTCGTGGTAAACTTGGCCCCAAGTTGTTGGGGTCTGGCCAAAGGCACAGGAGCAATTTTGGGGTATCTGGAAGTCTGAAAGCATCATCAAGCTGCTGATGCACTCACCCCACAGGTACAGATTTACCTGCTGTCGGCTCCACACCCCCTGAAGTTATTTTTTAAAGTGGTAGAAATATTAAAGATGACCCAGATATATAATCTGCCATTAAGAAAATCACCTTCCTCAGAGAAACTAGTTGCTCTGAAATCACAAAACTCTGCAATAAGTAGGGCAATATATTAGGATAAATTGTATATATGAAACTATTCAGTCATTTTTTTACTTAAAATGTTGGCATTTTCTCATGGCTCCATCTAAACCTAAGCAAATGAATGATAAACCACTAAAATATAAAATTCTGTGAACTAAAGAGTAATTTATATACTCTTTATTCTCATAATCATTCTACCCAAATTATGTTACTAATTATAAACTAAATACTTTTCAACTCTGGTATGTTTTGGTTTTTTTTTTTTTTTGCTTTTTTTGTCTCACTCAGCGATGCTCAGGGGTTACTCCTAGCTTTTGCACTCAGGAATTACTCCTGGCGGTGCTTGGGAGACCATATGGGATGCCGGGGAATCGAACACAGGTCAGCAACGTGCAAGGCAAACACCCTACCCGCTGTGCTATCGCTCCGGCCCCAATTCTGGTATGTATTGACCAAATGTCACCTTTATGTTCTTATCTGTAAAGGAAGATTTTAGTAGTGTCTGCAGACTCAAATTAATATAATGTTATGTCATGATCTTTATTGATTTTATTAAACTGAGTGCATTTTAGTTATTTCTATTTAAAGGGGTATATCGGAGACCCTGGGCCCCTCCTGGAGATTCTTGGGCAACCAAGCCAATAATTTAGATCAAGGTCCAGATAATTCAGTGCTGTCTCTACCCTCGGTGCTGGGGATACCCCAATCCAGCTGACCAATGCTTCAGGGCCCCAGAGTTGCACCCTGCATTGCTGAAGGACTGTGTTCTGAGGGGCAAATCAAAGTCGGCTACATTCAAGGCATGCATCTTAACCCCTGTGCTCTCTTAACCCCTGCACTAAAAATGGAGTTTAAAAAGTGGCCTATTTTCCCGATGTGAACTACTCTCTGGAAAAAATTCCATGATGACTAAATAAAAAAATGATTTAAAACTATAATTAACATCCAAAATGATTGTACTAGATGCACAAGTTAAAGTAGTACCTCCAGAATAGCACATTAGAATATCTATCTTCAAGAAAAGAACTTGTCAGGAAAAAAAATCAGAATCAGAGACCAGAGAGATATACAATTTTAGGGTGTGTGCCTTACACGTAGGAGACCCTGGTTCCATTCAGGATCAGATTTGATCATAGACATCCATACAGTCCCCCAAGCACCACCAGGAATAAATCCTGAGCACAGAACCAGAAATAAATAATTTCTGAGCATCGCTTGGTGTGTAGTTCCAAAACATATATATGTATATGTATATGTGTATGTATATGTATATGTATATGCACACACATATAAAAGATACATATATCCATACATCATGCATATATATATCACATATATATACACACACATATACACCACATAACACACATATGGAGAAGAATCAAAAACAGGAAAATACTGAATTATATTGGGGATCAACAACCTTTTAAATCATGCACCAAAATTCAAGCCCTACTTTTCTGCATCTTCAAATCATGGAGAAGATGGTCACCATGCCAACTCATTGAAACTGTTTCCATGTCAACTTAAACAATGAATAGTAAAAGGGTATTATTTTTCCAGTTTTCTCCTGGAGATAAATCTCAGCAATAAACAATGAGCCTCATCAAGTGTGACAAAGAGGTGCTTCACCATGCCTGCCAACCTCAGCTACTCAGAGCCAATTTGACTCTAAGTGAGTTGGACGGATGTGTTCAATGCTATCCAACATTCTAATGTGCCTCCATGCCAGATTTACTGACCCCAAGTACTCTTGTGACTTGAAAGAACAAATGCAGCTTTTCACATACCAGTTTATCTCAGAAACAAAAAAAAAAACCAAAAGGACAATTGCTTTCTTCTAAAAATGCGATGTATTTATTCATTCAATGCTATGTATTTTAAAGCACTGAATTTCATCTTTTTTAATACTTTAAGGATAAAATCTGAGTCTGTCAGGAATTCCCAATATTTCACTTCGATTTTATGATACAGTAGAAAGAACACCAGGCTCAGAAAAGCTATTATACCCAAATTTAAAGTTTATTATAGAAAAAGACACCAACCTGGCCAAG
Organism: Sorex araneus; assembly: GCF_027595985.1. Classification (NCBI taxonomy): domain Eukaryota; kingdom Metazoa; phylum Chordata; class Mammalia; order Eulipotyphla; family Soricidae; genus Sorex; species Sorex araneus. The sequence continues at coordinate 63,759,782 of NC_073303.1, forward strand.
GTTTAAGGAGAAAACACCAGGTGATTTAAAACACAAGCTTCCAGGTGTTCTTCCTCAGTGAAGTCACATGGATGTACTTAATTCTCTCAACAACAATTGGTGAAAATATATGGTTAGTGTAATCAATCAAGGAAAGTCACACGAACCTTCCTTGAAGATTAGAGATTTTATGGGAGGTCAATAAGATAGGTAGGTGGGATTTGCTTGCACTACTCACCTTCAGATACTCCAGTGCAATAAAAAAAAGAAAAAGAAAAAGCTTGCATAATCATAGTTTTATATGAATTCCATAATAAAACTGGTGCCTCATGGCCCAAGGTCTCAAGCAGAAAAAAATCACCCTTTTCATGAAACTCCTCAGAACTCATTTCCCAAAAAGTGATCCAGAATTAGTCCTCAAGAGAAGCTTTTCTTAAATTATTCAGATTTTGAGAAATCGTAGCCAGCTAAGTTAATGCTTTCTTGCAAAGCAGATTGATACTTACGATATAAAATCTATCTTCCCCCTCCCCCAATATTCTTGGTACATAGCAAGAAAAACTTAAATACCACATTTCCCACACTCACTTGCTGCTGCTAATTATGACCATGTGACTAGACTCCGTCCTACGGGTTGTGTGAAAATCCTATCACACTGCACATAAGGAATTTGTTTCCCCTGGACTTCCTCTATTTGTTATTCCTACAGGAGCATGACAAATCACCCCGTCTCATCATGACTGAGCAATTCTGTACCAGATAATACATCCCATGGAATTCTCATACGTGTTCATAAAAGGCTTCCCCTGGAGGAAGCAAATTGTAATAGGTTCACACTCAAATGGGGTGAAGATCATAACAGATTCATTATATATCATGAGCCTAGTCAGTAAAATTAGCAGCATTCACATCAAAGCAGAGCTCTGGTGAATTCCTACTTCCTAAGGTTTCCATAAAAACTTGGGATAAGCCCTATAGATGCCAAATTGCAAGAGATTCTGTAAAATAGTGAAGATTTCAGAAGACCCAAAATAAATACTACTTAATAATCCAGGTGAAGACATTTGAGTATTTCAGTACCCTGTGTGGCTGTACATGCTAACTCAAACATGCCCTTGTGATGTTGTAAAAGTGGTCAGAATAAATGACTACTTGTTTGCAATTCAATACAGTTTGAAAAATAAGAAGGAACAATATAAGATTGATCATGTGTATCACGTGTCATCACGTGTCATCCTGTTGATCTTCAATTTGCTCAAGCGGGTGCCAGTAATATCTCCATTCATCTCCATTCATAAGATTGATAACAAAAAAAGAACTAAATATATTTACACACAAGCAGCAATAGTACTCTCTTAATAAGAATACAAAGGAGATGCCTTATTTTAGTTACACAAGAAGAGGGAAATGGTAACAAAAAATCATTGTCTGAAGGAGAAATAAATAAACAAGATGATAATATGTTGACAATCACTGTATCACTGTATCACTGCCTGCCATCCCATTGATCATCAATTTGCTCGAGCAGGCACCAGTAACATCTGCATTTGTCCTAGCCCTGAGATTTTAGCAGCCTCTTTTTACTCATTCTTCCCAATGGTGCTGCATTGGAGGTTCTTTCAGGGTAAGGGGAATGAGACCCATCACTGTTACTGGTTTTGGCATATCAAATACACCATGGAGAGTTTGCCAGGCAGGATGCTCTCAGTACCCTGCCAGCTTCTCTAAGAGGGAGAACTAGGCTATAAGAGGTCCAGGAGCATTGTTTTATAGTGTCTGGATCTTGGCTGTTGATGGGATTACATGGCACCGGGGGCAGTTTGTGGGTGTGGCAGCAAAGGTACTGGAAAATGAGGGGTCTGGGTGGAGGAGGCCCGGTCTCGATCCGAGCAGGCCTGGAGATCTCAGCCCTGGGTTCTGCACACCTGGGTTCACCTGCCGGTTCCTTCATGCCTGAGGCTTGTCTGAACATGTGGAGAGGGGTCTTGAGCATGGCTGTGGCTGGGTTCCAGAGGTCTTCGGCTGTTGAAGATGTTAAAGATAGTTTATTTAAAGCTAAATTCTCTAAGACCTGCCAAAGTTGGGCTTATCTCAACAATTCTGTGTATGCTAATAAATTTACATGGAAGATAAAAAATTGAATCAGAAGAAAACTTTTATGCAACTAACTTGTTCCAGAAAAGAAAAACTCATTTTCACAACTCAGTTTATAGCAAGGAGGAGGTTTATCGAATAATTAGAGAAGTAAATACCAAAATAATGGGATTTGGAATGCGCTTTATATGTTGAATAAGATTCCAACTGTCATTGATTACAAAAACAAGATTTCTGACAGAGAACAAACAAAAAATTAGGTGTTGAAAACATTTGGAGTGAAAGGAGGAACAAAAAGCACAGAGAATTAATAAAAATTATGCAAAAAATACAACTATGAACAAAGTCAAGTCAGATTAAGAAGGACTGTGGATATTCAGAAGAAAATAAGAAGCAATTAAGTTTTGTTGTAATTAGTGTCATCACTATTATTATTAAAACAAGTGTTACCTATTCATAAGCAACTGCTTTTGGAGGATTAATCCTGAAAGTCTAGTGAGAAGGGATTAAACAGAACAAGTCCTAATGTGAAGAAACCAGTTTAAAGCCAATTACACTAATTCAGATATAAAGTTACACAAGATTCCTTGTAGGTAGTGAGATGAAAAATAATAAAGCAGAAAGGCTTAAATAAAAATCTACAGGATGTGTGCTGGAATAGAAGAGAACTTTTCAGATAGAGGAGTGAAATAACTCTGCTTTGATGTTTGAATTTTAGCATATCCCATAGAGGCATTCAACCACTGTTTCTCCCAGAAATAAGAAGTTAGGGTAATAGCAATTACAAAAGTAAGAAAAAAGGAAAGAGGGGATAAGGGAACAATATTTGAAGTAAAGATTTCTTAAATATGCAAATGTAAGCTAATTTGTAGGCCAGGTAAGAGGGAAAAGTTAAGGTTAAAAAGTCAAGATAGCACGATGTGAACACAAGGTCCTAAAAGAAAAGCAAAGAAAATAATTATGACCTTGTTAAATAGCAAGGAAATGTTTTCATGTTTTCTTTCTTTTTTTTTTTCTTTTTGGGTCACACTTGATGATGCACAGGGTTATTCCTGGCTCTGCACTCAGGAATTTCTCTTGGCGGTGCTCAGGGGACCATATGGGATGCTGGAAATCGAACCCAGGTCAAGGCGTGTGCAAGGCAAATGCCCTACCCGCTGTGCTATTGCTCCAGCCCCAGGAAATGTTTTCAGCCTGGTTGAATACATAAAGAGATGTGTGTTTTTTCCTCTTGCTCATTGTAGGCAGTAATGTAAATTAGTACAGTCATATTGAGGAGAATCACGACTACTTTTCAAATTTTAAAAATATAAATTTCATAAAATTCACTTATTCCACCTTTGGTTATTATTTGGTTATTTGTTTAAAACATTAAGTCAAAGAGATACGTGTTTCCCCATTGTATTGCAGAAATAAAAATCTGTAGACTATGAGCATAGTTAGATGACCAAATATTTATCTGTTATAATACACTATAGGATTCTATTCAGCTGTTTTATTTTTTTTTAAAAGATGAAATTAAACACACTACCACAATTTACAACAATAGCATTAAACCCCAGGGTGTTAAGCCTAGAGAAATAAATCAAGCAAATAAAGACAAATACTATATGATCTCACTCAGATGTAGCATATTGGGAACACACATAGATAAAAGTGATAAAAAAATCAATAATTTTTAATATAGTAAGCCCAGACTGGAAAGATAGCACAGTGGTAGGGTGTTCACCTTTCACACGACTGACCCATGTTAGATTCCTCCGCCCCTCTCCGAGAGCCCAGCAAGCTACCAAGAGTATTGCGCCTGCATGGCAGAGCCTGGCAAGCTACCCATGGTGTATTGGATATGCCAAAAACAGTAACAATAAGTCTCACAATGAGAGACATTACTGGTGCCCGCTTGAACAAATCAATGAGCAATGGGATGACAGTGACAGTGATAGTAAGACCAATTAGTGGTTACCAACAAAGTAGCAGGAGGGAGAGTTGATTAGAGGGGATCAATTGCATAGGGAAAGATAGAATTAGTCTTGCTGGTGGTGACCTTGCTGTAGCATATGCATAATGTGATATTCTAATGATGCACGCCTCAACTTCTGCAATATTACAACTGAAAGTTACCACAAGAAGCAAAAATGTAGTAGTTTATTATAGAAATGTCTCTGAGTAATATTGCGTTGCCCTGCAACCTGAAATAAAAGTCACAGCCTAATCAGATATTCTTTGAAATATTCCTGTAGTATAGAGGCTATTCCAGAAAAAGCTGATGTGAAAATATCACCTACCCTGGGGCCAGAGAGATAGCACAATGGGTAGGGTGCTTGCCTTGTATGTGGACGACTAGGGTTTGATCCCTGGTACTAGCATCCCACGTGATCTCTGCGGCACCGTAATAGATAGATAGACAGACAGATAGATAGATGATAGATAGATAGATGATAGATAGATAGATAGATAGATAGATGATATATAGATAGGTAGATAGATAGATGATAGATAGATAGATAGATAGATAGATAGATAGATAGATAGATAATAGATAGATGATAGGTAGATAGATGATAGATAGATAGATAGATAGATAGATAGATAGATAGATAGATAGATAGATAGATAGATAGATAGATAGATAGATAGATAGATAGATAGATAATAGATAGATGATAGATAGGTAGATAGATGATAGATAGATAGATAGATAGATAGATAGATAGATAGATAGATAGATAGATAGATAATAGATAGATGATAGATAGGTAGATAGATGATAGATAGATAGATAGATAGATAGATAGATAGATAGATAGATAGATAGATAGATAGATAGATAGATAGATAGATAGATAGATAGATGAAGTCTTATGCAGAATGTTTACTTTTATGGGGCAGTAGGGAATCATGTATTCCCTCCAGACAATGGTTACTTGTAACAAAATCTTGACATGATATAGTCAACAACATTTTTATCACTTTTTCCTTTGTGGGGGAGCACAACCATGGTGCCCAGGGCTTACTCCTGGCTCTGCACTCAGGGATCACTCCTGGCAAGGTGTGGGGCTACCATATGCAGGTCCAGTCTGAACTGGCCACACCAATTCACCATCCCCACTGTGCTCTCTCTCCAGCCCTCCAGACTTTATCCTTTATGACTGTGATTTATTCACTAAAAGCCCCTAAATGTTTCACCATCAGATAGTAGCATCTTCACCAATATCAACAGTACAATAATGAGTACACAGACATTTGTAAGGAAGAAATGCAGTAAGATACACACTGTAATCCAGAACTGTTTTTCACTTTAAAATGAATTATTGGACATAACTGGGGTATACATTTCAGAAATCATATCTAGGACCATGTGAAGATTTGCAACAATGTTTCTAAGGTCCATAAAATCTTTCATTTCCCTTAGGTCAAAAGTGATTTCATAAAAAGAAAACGGTATTTCCCAAGTGGTTGGAAACTTTAAAAGGTAATCTATTTGAAAGCTGCTTTCAAGGGGGATTTTTGAAAATAAAGTCACCAACTCATTTTTTTAAGTCCTTCATTCCTATTAGTCAAATACAGTGACATTTCAAATACCATTGCAATCTTTTTTTTTACTTTACCTCAATATTCTACTTCTCAGGAATAAGTTAAGGGTCAGGGAGATAATACATTTGCCTTGCATGCAGTCCGCTCAGGTTTAAACCTGGCTCCACACATCATCAACCACGAACTGCCTGGAGTAATCCCTGAGTACAGAGCCAGTAGAAAACCCCAAGCACTTCCAGGTGTGCCCCAAAATAGGAAGGAAGGAAGGAAGGAAGGAAGGAAGGAAGGAAGGAAGGAAGGAAGGAAGGAAGGAAGGAAGGAAGGAAGGAAGGAAGGAAGGAAGGAAGGAAGGAAGGGAGGGAGGGAGGGAGGGAGGGAGGGAGGGAGGGAGGGAGGGAGGGAGGGAGGGAGGGAGGGATGTGTTTTTCACTATTCTCTAAAATCATTTTAAAATTCTTTTGACTGAACAATTCTTTCCTTCTATTTACCTCAGGGCTATAACTCCAATCCAAATATTTATTGTGCATATATATTATTTGCCAAACATGTTGCATTAATTATAGTCCTGTCAATAAGGAATTATAATTAGAAGGTAGATACTTACCAACTTGTTTTTATATATTGTAGATATATCTGCTATCTTCTGCTCTTTAGGCTGAATTTCCATACCTCTTGTCCTACAATTCAAGTTCATCCTTTATATATCAGAGACATTCCTAAATCTGATTATTTTTTTCTACATGGTGTGAAACTCAACTCAACTTCTTTTATATTGCTTAAGTAAAAATCACTTTCAGGTTTATCTTTTATTCTTCCCTTGCTGCCTTTTGAAAACAGTGACTATATATTTAATCATCATTCTTCCATGCCCCCTCTCTCTTCCAAAACAGTTCCCTTACTCAGAATCTCTTGTCGTCCTTCACTGCACCTTCACTTGACCTACCTAATGTTCCCCCACCATAACCTATTTTCCTACCTTCAGTCTGCCAAGAAAAGAGATACTTGTTTTGAAAGACTCCTAGGAATCTCATAAAAACTTTCTTCTCATAAAACACCAGTTTCACGGGAGCTTACTATTGTTCTTTTTCACCATAATAAATTTAACTACCTTTTACTATGACTGAAGCAATAGCACAGCAGGTAGGGCGTTTGCCAGTTCGATTCCTTTGCCCCACTCGGAGAGCCCAGCAAGCTACTGAAAGTATTCTGCCCACACGGCAGAGCCTGGCAAGCTACCCGTGGCGAATTCGATATGCCAAAAACAGTAGCAACAAGTCTCACAATGGAGCTGTTACTGGTGCCTGCTTGAGCAAATCGATGAACAACAGAAGGAGAGTGATATCTTTTACTATAAGCCTCATATTTTTTTCTGATCTTATCTCTGTCGTGACATCACTCACATTCAGTAAGTCTTATTTGTCGCTATGCCTTTTTACCGGACTAAAATCTCTTTAACAAAAGAGATAATATTTTATACATAAGATAGCTTACTCTAGGGGCTCAATATGCATTAAATAAGTCAGTCCATGATGCACTTATCTTATCTAATCCACTCTTTCTTAAGGACTAAATATGTAGCTTTGGGTGTAGAATACATTTACCTCATAATATTCCTCTTATTTCAAAACTATGATACAGTCATTTGGAAAAGAAATCTTATAAAACCGTATTTGATTCCCAGCTCATACATTTTCTGTTCATACATTTAGTATCAGCTGTATTTTTAAACGCTTGAAGACCTTATTTACCCATTTCTTGAGTAAATGCAATAAAAACCCATACAGTGTTGCTCCTGTGGGTTGAAAGACATGTTTAACCAAAGACTAGCCACAGGAACTGAACTAGAATAGAGAAAGGACTAGAATACTTTCAATTCTCACATTACAGTGGTAGTTATCATTATATATCATCACTCCTATGAGAGCTATGACATAGAAACAAACTTTAACTATGAAGCTCTAAATCATTCTCAGTTTTATTTTATTTTATTTTATTTCATTTCGGGCTGGAGCAATAGCACAGGGGTTGGGCGTTTGCCTTTCACGTGGCCGACCTGAGTTCTGAGTTCGATTCATCCGCCCCTCTCAGAGAGCCCGGCAAGCTACCGAGAGTATCGAGCCCACACAGCAGAGCCTGGTAAGCTACCATTGCGTATTGGATATGACAAAAACAGTAGCAATAAGTCTCTCAATGAGAGACGTTACTGCTTGAACAAATCAATGAGCAATGGGATGACAGTGATTTTATTTTATTTTGGTTTTAAGACCACACCCAGAGATATTCAGGGCTTCCTCCTAGCGCTGCAATCAGGGATCACTTCCTGGCTGGGCTCGGGGACCACAACTGCGTTGGCCACATGCAAGGAAAGCGCTCTGCCTGTGGTACGGTCACTCAGGCGTCCTCTTCTCGGTGTATAAAGAAGCTACTCCCGGGGTTGCAGGTCCAGTCTTGGAGCCTGATGCATTGCAATGCTTAGCCCCACAGCTCTGGGCCGCATCCAGTGGTACTCACGAGCCGTAAGGTACTGGAGATTAGTCTCGGGGACTCCAGCGCGCTGAGTATGTGACCCTGAGATGGAGCCAAATCTCCTGCGTTAGCCTCTTTAATCTTGTCGACTAATATATTTCGTATGGAGATTCCTTTTTCTTCTCCCATAGTCACTTTCAGAGAGGGGCTTGCAGTGTCCAAGAAGACGTAATGAGTGCAGGCAAGCTGCTAGTATTCATAGTCTCTCTGTTCTTGAGGGATGTGAATGATAACCAGAATTGAGGATACATTAATGTTTATTGAAACATAGGCAACAGACAAAATCTCATGCGAGGTGGGAGGTGGCAACAGACCACCCCTAGGGAGGCACTGGATGAGAATTCTTAGAGACAGCGTGAGGGTGTGCCGTCTTAGGGATTGGCTCCTGGCTCCATCATTTCTCTGGGGTGCCCTTGGTGGACAGCTGTACTGAGCAGGCATCTGGTACAGTAAACTACAGGAGGCTGAAAAGTTCCTTGGGGTCCTGCTAGTTCGATCCTTTAGAAAAGTCTCTTCCTTATCTTTCCCTGCCTACCCACCCCCCTCTCTCCCCTTTCTGTACCTTCATAAGATTCTGGTTAATGGAAGAGTCACGACAGTGTGCTCTTGACACATTCCAAATTCTCTTCAGCCACCTGGCCCAGAATATTAGCCATCCTGCTACCACCGTTATACCATGGCACGTCTCTAGAAGGAGGTAGATGAACCGTGAGTAGGTGAACAGTCCTGTTTCGCTTTTGTGAATTCAGGTTTCTACCTGGAGCATCCTGAAGATGTTATAACCTTTACTAAAACAATGACACTATGTTAAATATAGGACTCGCTCTTTATGAAATACTTTTTGTAATAAATGTGTTTACTCTGTTTCTCTCCCTTTGTGTGGACTCTGGGTTGAGCTGAACACTTGACCATAACTGATCAGATACACTTTAATCCCCCATCCACCAAAATTTATACTACTGGCAACTAGGAGAAAGGTATACTTGCTTTATGTTTTATTTAACCTACTTCAAAACACCACTGCCTCGGAAATGAGAATAGAATTGATGATAATTGTTTTAATCAAAAGATGCTCAATTTCAAAATCCAAAGGAACATCTAAGTCTCTTCCTTCCTGCATTAAGACTGTTTCCTCTTTGTATAATTGGACATGATGCCCTTTCAGAGCTGTTCAGTTTTCTAGGGACAAGGCCAAATAATTAATATTTGTTTCCAGACTTATATGTGCCAACAGAACCTCTCAATTATAACTTAGTGAGACCCAAAAGTCTGAAAATACTACAGCACACAGAGAACTTGCCTTGCATGTGGCCTACTAGAGTTTGATCCCTGACACTGCATGTCAATGCTGGTCACAGAGTTAGGAGTAAGACTTGAGTTCAGCCAGGTGCAGCCCAAGAAAAGGAGAAACAAAAAACTTTGCTTGTTTAGTAGTTCCACAAAGAAAAGTATAATTTACACAGACAAATATACTTCCAAAATGTATTTTTCTACTCAATTATTCAACATACAAATAGAATTCTTTAGGAGTATACTCTATTTAGATTCCTTATGAAAGTGTTGATTATTTCATGGCAGCAAGTAAGTATATTTTGATTAAAAAGACCATAAAAAATTCTCAAAGTAATTCCTTTACAAGAATAATTGTATGTTCCTATTTTTTCCTGAATATTAAACAATTTAACTTGGAACTTTTTTATTATAGGATATAAAAACATTCTCCTAACTTCAGTGTACATAGAGAACAGCATGGAGTCCAGTTCATAAGAGATATACAAAACAAGTTCAATAACTTGGAAAATACTTTTAAATATTAATTTTTGAATAGAAATAATTAAATTATATGTGAAGTAGCTCTTTATATACTAAATTCTAAAAGCTACTTTAGACAAATTCTAAAATTTAGAAAATTCTCTACTCTACTATTTGCTTCACCTGATTTTAGAGGAAAAATCAGCAACTGCATTGAAAAATTTTATTTCCTCAACTGCATTCAATTTTTCATTAATCTCCTGATTCAAAAATAAAAAGGCAAGAGAGGACATTTTGACTTCAGTTGTTTGTCATAAAATTCTCCTTTTCTCAGGAATTATCTAAGCAATCTTGTTTCGCAAGAAATAACACATAAGGGCTGGAGTGATAGTACAGCAGGTAGAGTATTTGCCTTGCATGTGGCCGACCTAGGTTCAATTCCCAGCATCCCATATGGTCCCCTGAGCACCAGCAGGAATAATTCCTGAGTGCAAAACCAGGAGTAACCCTTGTGCATCACCAGGTATGACCCAGGAAGCAAAAAAAAGAAAAAGAAGCAATACATAAAACTGCAATAAAGATTGTAAAAAAATGGATGTAGACTGAACTGAAAATTGACAGTGAACCATTTATTTTAAGTCCAATTTTCTTTTCTCCAGAAATCTTTGGACCTACAGAACCATCATCTGACCTCAATTTTGCCAGCAAATACACTATGTGGAATGGGGGTTGCAATTTTCCGCATAGAAGCGGCAGGCATTCTGGTGAGCAACGCGGCCCGGACAATGCTCCGGACCCGAATTGGAGCCAGCAACACTGGGGGGCCGGAGGGAGGAGGTGCCGCCAGCACACCTTCTCCAGATGGAACCCTGGCGACACTGAGCAGCAACTAACACGGCTCCAGGATTCGGGACTGGGACAGATCTGAGCCGCGCGGCCGCTAATGCGGCCGCGCGACCTTTTCTAAAACCTGAAAACATACAATCTTTGAATGGAAAACTAATTATCAATTGCCTCCTTATTAGGGTTATCTTGTTTGGGGATATAACTCCCACAACAATAGTGAGTTTTGTGTTGAAATATGGAACGTAATCAAGGTGAAGAGAAAATAAAGTGAGGTTCATCAGTTATACAGTTGGGGTGGGGGGCGGGGGGTATACCGCGGATTTTAATGGTGGAATATGGGCACTCGTGAAGGGATGGTGTTTGAATACGGTATAACTGAGACATAAACCTGAGAACTCTGTAACTTTCCACATGGTGATAAATTTTTTTAAAAAATAAAAATAAAAAAAAAAATTTCCGCATAAGCAACATGAGACATAGGGGAATTGCTGTTGCAGATGAGATAACCAAGGTATTTAGTAGCTCTTAAAGGACAACAGCTGATGTCATTTGGTTGCCTCTGGTGGCAGATTATTAGAAGTACCAGGGCCCCTGGTGTCTTTTTCCAATTGTTAGCCTCAGTGAGGAGGAAGAGTAACAGCATCTCTGTCACAAAAATCTCCACATGTATTTAGACAATCATTTCTACTAGGCCTCTGCAGATCCTCTGTGATCCTCCTAGAAATTTAGACTGAAATTAATTCTATTCCTTGCAACATTTACTTGAAGTGTCAGATTATAGATTCCAAAAATTTGTGGCTCTAGTGTGTGGCTCTGACACACAATAGCAAAATGACTACAGCAAGCCAATTACTCTCTGGGTGACATTTTCTTCATCAATGATTAATAGTGGGTAGCAAATTCTATATGTTACAAAGCTATTAAGTCCCTAAAGTTCTAAATAAAATGTAAATGCATGTATTTATGAATTCAACAGAAGAACTTTCTAAGTATAAGATATACCCTGTACATCAAAGTGTGATATACCCTATAGACCAAAGTGTGCAAGATCAATGGCTTAAATCAAGGAAAAAATATTTATGAAAAATACTTTAAGCAAATAAAATGACCAAAATACATAATATATGGTATACAAATAAATATTCAGAAAGTTGCAGTAAGATAATAAGAATAAAAAATCATTTCTACTCCCAAATAAAAATTATTTTTTCACCATTTGAATATTTTCTTTAATATTTTAATAAAGAATACATAAGTGCAAGCCCAGTGAGATGGTTCAAGAGTTAAGGCAGTGAGCTTGAATGTGGTTGACCCTGTTTCCATCCCCAGTACCACACGGTCCCTGTGTACCACCAGGTATAACTCTGGCGGCCCCCAAGCACTTGTCAGAGTAGCCCAGGTAATCCCCAGCACCTCGGGGCTCAGCCAGCACCAAATCCTCACTCGCACTGAGTACAGCTTCGGATGCTCCTTCCAAATAAAAGCATAAATCCATACAGAGATCATCTTCAATGCACTAATTGTTCATTTCTCCAGGTGACAGTGTACCATGGGGAAACAGGGGAGTCTTTAATGGGAAAGGGATTTAGTGACAGCTGCATAGAGGTTCTGCAAAAGAATCAAAGAGTATGTTAGAAAAAGAAAACAGAGTAAGGTTCAAAGACACAGCGCAGGCACGGCAGAAAGGGACTTAAAGTGCTGACTTGAAGGACTTGAAGAGATTTATAGTCTGTTTCGCTGGATCATTGGAAGCTTAAATGAGAACATTTCTACGTGTGCCCATTGAGGCCAGAGTTCTCAATACTGCTCTCAGTACTTCTGCTGCTCAGTAGGGAAAAGGTTCAGTAGGGAAAAGGCTTAAGAGCCTAGAGAGTCCCAGAAGCAGGAGGAGCGCCCAGGACGTGACAAGGAGAATTCAGGGCTAAGGCCCCGAGTCACTCCTGAAACTTGTGGAGTCCAGGTCCGGGCTATGAGTCTTCCATGTCTCTGTCCCTCCAGTGCATGCAGAAGCTTGTAGCTTATTAAGAGACTCTGGTTGCTTTGTGACCGCAAAGGTGTCTTCATGCCAACTCTTCAGACTCTCCAAGAGGTGCCAGACCAAATTTGACACCTGGATTGTCGGGGGCCTGGCACACTGGAGTATGATCTCCCGAAGTCGCCGGACTTACTCCCTATGGGAGAGGGGGTGGGGAGGGGAGAAGCCTCTGCCCGGGCCCTCTGCTCACCACGGGATTCCTGGCGCCACCGAGAAAGAAACCAAGAAAGAAGGTCACCAAGCAAGGAGGGGTGTGGGGGGAGTCTGGTGGTCAAGCAGTCTCTGTTTATTGACTCTTACACAGGGGGTTTTATGCACACAGTCTGGGGTGGGGGGCCCATTCCACACATGTATCACGCTTATCTCATGGAGCTCGGTACAGATGCTAGTTACTGATTTATATTCCCCAATCTCAGGGCCGGGTTAACTAGCTCAGGCAAATATTAACTGTCACACCCCTCATCCCATTGTCTCCTCAGCCAGTGTGCCTGTGTGTGGAACGAAGGAGTGTGTGGAATGCAGGGCCCCTGGGCCCCTGCAAACAGGGCCAGCTCTTGCTTTCAGGGGCAGGGGGTTTAGTCAAAGTCTCAGGCCGGCTGCTGAGATTCCCAACACTGGATTTTTAGGCAAAGTTTCTAATAGAATTCAAACCCAGATGCAAATGCAGAGGAAAACTACGGCAAGGGATGCACAGAGACAACTCACTAACCTCAGTCCTTTCTGATCCCTACCTGTGCTTTACCTTTGACGCTCTACGTTGAGCTCTTTTCTCTAGGCCTTGTCTACACAGACCTACTTATCATTTCACAGGCTTTTGATCACTATTTTGTCATTACTCTAAATGTGTAGCTGCAATCCCGGTCCCTTTCCTGAGGTCCAGATTTATGTCTCCAACTCCATGCTAGAGGCAAGAAAGGTTATTTGAAGTCCTCTTTTCAAAACTAGTGTCTCATTGTATTCCTCCTAGTCTTTTCCCCTCTATGCATCATAGTCACGGGCAAGAGGACTATAACAGGGCAAACTGGGCCTTCCTAGGAACCCAGGTTGCTCTGAGAGGTCCCTGCAAAGGAAATAACATGGAGTGCTAGGAGAACTGAAAAGGAGAATACAGAAATCCCAAGGCCCTTCATTCATTTGAAATCATCTTTTTGTTGTTGTTTTTCATCCCAGGGCGCACACATACACACACACACACACACACACACACACACACACACACTATCTAATACTATATAATGATGAACAATAATTGATAAAGATTTCTGGGATATGGTTAGCTATATTCCCATATCCATAGCCTTACTACCCCATAGGGATGTCATGCCCAATTCAGCCGTCTTGGTCCCCATTTTCACTTGTCTCTGACAGCAAATACTTTTTGTTTTGCTTTATTCTGGGGCCACACCCAACTGTGCCCAGGGATCATCCCTGGAAACTATATGTGGTGCCTGGATGTTGAACCCAGGTCGGCAGCTTTCTAGGCAAGGATTCTCAGCTGCGGTCCTATCTCACTGGCCCTGACCAGCAAATTCTTTTTTATCTTTTTTTAATCTGAATTATTTGCATTTCTAAGTTCCAACCAGCTTTCTAGACCCTGATGTCAGTTTGAGAAACCTGTTTTTGTGTTGGCAATGACTCTAGGCCAGCAATGGGAGGGAGGATGTGTGCTATTTAGAAGAAAAGGCTTAAGGAATTCACTGAGCTCATAAAGAATCAGGTATCACTGAAGGATTTAGAAATATAGACATGCACCTGGGTTACACTGAGGATTAATGTCTGAAGAGGATATAATTTCTTCTGTATAGTGAACAGTGTCTGGAGTATCAAGGATGAATTTTAAGGAAAAAGTCTTAAAAAGGAAGAGGAGTTTTGGGGACATGGGCGAGGGAAGAATACTAAAGGCTAGTAAACTCAGGGAAAATGCACAGTTTCACTCATGTATAAAATAATTGGAATAAAAATAACAACAAGACACTATTTTTATCCATCGGATGAGTAGAAAATGTTAATGTATGATAACAAATACAGAAGAGGCAGGAAACAAGTCACTTTCATTTACTATTGGTGGGAATGTAGATTAGCACAGCCTCTAGAGAGGCAATTTGAGAACATCATAATCTTAAAAGCACATCTACTGTTACTTACCAATTCCATTTCAAAGACTCTGCCCCAAGGATGATCCTGCAAAAGTTCATGAACACATCTAAAAGGATTTTCATGATAGCAAGATAAAGAATTAAATAAATGAAATAGAATAACCTAATTTCCAAGAATATAAAAAGTAGTTTTAAAAAATAATGGTTAAAAGAATAAAAATAATGCTAGAAATCCTCTGAGCTGCCCTCCCTACCTAACCCCCACTTCCAAACAAGCTAAAGTCGTCTCTAAATCTAATCAGGGGACCTTGAATCCTGGCCTTTTTGCCCCTGGGTCACTTCCCCCAGCCTTCTGACTTTGGAAAGCCTCTTCTGTGCCTCCCTCTGAATCAGCCTTTTCAGGTGCCCATGCAAGCTAAGGTGATCTCTAAATTCAGTCGCATACACTAAGTGGTCCCAGTGGCCGCATTGACACCTGGAACCTGGAACTACTCTACTCCACCCACCTAAAACACTGTAAAGGTTGGTGAAAAGGTCCAGGTTACTAATTTATTCCCAGATTACTTCCATAAAAGCCCTGGTAACTAAAAGGGGGCAGCTAGACCTACTTCTGCCCATCCCACTGAGACACCAGTACAGGGCAATGGAAATAATCAAGGTAACAGATCATAAGCAATAGCCCATAAAATAATGGGGTGCTGGACCTATAGTACAGCAGGTAGGGCATTTTCCGTGCACGCAGCCAACGAAGGTTTGATAATCAACATCCCATATGGTTCCCTAAACACCACCAGGAGTAATTCCTGAGTGCAGAGCCAGGAGTAACCCCTGAGCAACACGGGGTGCAACCCAAAAAGGAAAAAAAAATAAAATAAAATAATTAATTGGATCAATATTCAGATCATTAAAATTCAAAAACTTATCTATCGGCACCCACAAAACTCCAAGGACAATGGGAAAACAAAGAAATTCAGTTGCACTGGCAGACAAGGACAGAAGTCCAGGCAAGTGCTTGAACTCAGAAAAATTCTCAAGCCTCATCTAGGTTCAAATCAATACTACATGCAATGGCAATGGACCTAAAGCAATTTCTACTGGAAGATAATTACAATCAACTCCAAAATACTGATTCGGAGAGTATGAATGAATCAATACAAACTCAAAAGTATTGATTCAGAGAGTATGAATGAATCCATACCAACAGAACTGAAGGAGCTAAATAACACAATAATCAGTCACAGTATTCAAATTTTGAATGTAGAGAACCACATCGGCAAACTTGAAGGCAAACATAACAAACCTGCAGAAATAATTAAGTGGCAAAATAAAACTGAACTAAAGGAATGGAAGATACAAAATGAATAACAGCAAGTGAGTAATCGCCAAATTATAGGAATAACAGAAGAGGTAAAAGGAAAAGGGAAGAATGACTGGTGGAAGATATAATAACTCAGAATTTTCCCTGTCTCTGGAGGGAGACTTCAGCCCAGACTTAAGAGGACCCCCCTCCCCCCCAAAAAGACACATATATAAAATCATCATCATCATCATCATCATCATCATCATCATCATCATCATCATCATCCCATTGATTGTCAAATTTTTTGAGTGGTCTCAGTAACATCTCCATTCGTCAAAGCCCTGAGATTTTAGAAACCTCTCTCCACTTGTCTTTCAAATGATGCCCTACTGGAGGCTCTTGCAGGGTCAGGGGAATGAGACCCAGCTTATTACTGGTTTTGGCATATTAATACACCATGGGACCTTGCCGAGACTCCCATGTGGGCAGGAGACGCCCTGTTCTCCAGGTTCTCCCAGAGGGAGAAGGAGGCTGCAAGATAACACGTGGCCGAGAAGCTTCCAGGAGCTTGCTTTTAAGTCTCTGGATGCTGGCCATTGACAGTATTACACGGCACCGGGGGCAGTCCCTGGGTGTGACCGCCTAGCTACTGGGAAATGGGGAATCTGGGCGTCGAGGACCAGTCCCAATCTGAGCAGTGGATAATAAAAATCCCTCAACAAAGTAAGAACGGAAAGAACCATACTCAAGATAGCAATAGCTTTCAATGTTTGTGCATTGACTTTGAGGCCTATATGAAATCTACTGCTCTATTTTGAATGAATGTCAATGTTCTGCATCAGACACAACTCACACAATATCAAAGGTTTCTATTTATATTTATTTGTATATTATCTAAATATAAATAGAATATTTAAATTTATTCTATTTATATTTATTTTATTTGACAGATGGACTGGAGCGATAGCACAGTGAGTAGGGCATTTGCCTTGCATGCAGCTGACTCGGGTTCGATTCCTCCATCCCTCTTGGAGAACCCAGCAAGCTACCGAGAGTATCCCACCCACATGGCAGAGCCTGGAAAGCTACCTGTGGTGTATTTGATATGCCAAAAACAGTAACAACAAGTCTCACAATGGAGACGTTACTGGTGCCTGCTCAAACAAATCAATGAACAATGGGACAACAGTGCTACAGTGCTACAGATTAGATAGACTAGATTGATTTGATGATGAGATTGCTAACGAACAACTTTGAACAAAACTTCAGCTATGGAGAGCTGAGGTTTCAGAGCAATAGTACAGAGGGGAGGATGCTGGCCTTTCTTGTGGCTAACCCGTGTTTGTTCCCCATCACTCCATGTAGCCCTCTGAGCTCTAGGAATGAACCCTGAGCACAGAGGAGCCTGGAGTGAGACCTGAGCACTGCCAGATGTGGCAAAATAAACAAACTAAAACTAAACAGGCAGAATCTCCTTCCCCCAAACCAGACTGTCTTCACCAGGGCCCCTTGGAGGGGGGCACCGGTTGAGTTTCCCTCCCCACCCCAAGCAGAGCCCCGGCAGCCGAAACCTCCAAATCCCAGCTGCAGCTTCAGGACAATCTCCACACACCCAAACGGACTAGACTCATCCATGAAGGAACCGACAGAGGAACCCAGGTATGCAGGGCCCGTAGCTGAGATCTCTAAGCCTGCTCAGATCAGGTCTGGGCCTCCTCTACCCAGATCCCCAGTTTTCCATTAGCTTGTCAGTCATACCCACAAACTGCCCCCAGTGCCATGTAGTCTCATCAATGGCCAAGATCCAGAGACTATAAAATAAAGCTCCCGGAAGAGAGTGATGCAATATTTCCTGGAGGGACCTCTTACACTCTAGCCCACTGATGTACCTAAAGTAGCACTCATTTGTTTGGTTTTAACATACTTGCTTGTATTCTCTTATATTTGGTGACACAGGCAGGTGTGTGTCTATCAGCGTGCAGATTGTTACAACATGTCAACCAAAAACTTACATTTGGTGGACTAGAAGCACCGGTGGGGTGATCAGAGGCCACCCCAAAAGACTCCATTCCTCTCGGAGAGCCTGGAAAGCTACCGAGGGTATCCTGCCTACACAGCAGAACCTGGCAAGCTACCCATGGCATATTCGATATGCCAAAAACAGTAGCAATAATGGGCCTCATACCCCTGACCCTGAAAGAGCCCTCAATATGGCAGCTTTGGGAAGGATGAGTAAGAAGAGGCTGATAAAAGCACGGGACAGGAACAAATGGAAACGTTACTGGCATCCACTCAAGCAAATCAATGATCAACTGGGACGACAGGTAATACAGGTGATTCTCTTATATACACGGGCTTAAATGGCCCCAGAATGAAATACAACAAACTTCACACACTCCCCTCTTATTGTGGTGGTAAGATGCTCTCTGGTGGGGTGGGTGTTTGAATATTATCTGTAATGAACTATTGTCAACTACTTTATGAAAATAAAATGTACAAAAATCACATAAAAAAAACTAAACTTGCAAGGCTGAACTGGATATTTCAGGCTACAAACAAAAACTTCAGAATTTTAACGATGTGGATAGAATAAATAATGGTTGAACTCCTTAAGTGTTGTGACAGACATTTCAAAGAAGCAGCCTGTGTTTTGTTTTGAGTTGGAAACAATTCCTAGCTAAGTGACATAGTATATAAAATTACTCATTTACTTCCCAGAGAAAGCATTTTAAAGGAATTTTTTATAATGTCCATCATAGTTAATGTAAAAATAGTGCCTGGGAAAATTCCACAAATGCTAATAAAGTGGCAGTGACATTAGCCGGTATTCAGACTCTGGCTGCATGTGGGAGGAGGAAATGCACATTAAGTAAGTGTACATGACTCATATAACTCACTTGGTCCCTATGAAATAATTTAACCTCATAATATAGACCCGCTAAATTCCACTCCCTTGTCTTTGCTACTCGAGTACTTATTACCCAAATACACCCTTACACAATTGGAGATATAAATATTATATATGATCTGAAAGTTTGCCCATTCACCTAAAAACATTCACATGATTTCTAAATAAAAGTCACCCTTTCATTTAATAATTTAAAAATAAAACTGCTTTTGTGTTATGTTCATTTGGGTGTTACAGGATGTAACATTTCATTTGGGTGAGAGAATAAACCAGGTCAGACCCAATAAATTTTATTTTATCTTTGCTTATCATCTGTGATATCCTCCATTCACTGAGTATGGAATGAGATGACACAACCATATACTTAATGTTCTTTTAGACTCTCATCTTTTAAACAAGATTCTAAGAGATTTCTTTCAGTCTTTCAACTACACCAGTCCTCTTTCCTCATAAGCTCCAAATCATTTACCTTTAATTTTTCTTATTAATATTCAGATTTCAATGTCTAAAACAAGTAAAGTAAAAGTCACTACTCCAATCTTTGATATCTCAATCTTATTTTTAAATGGAGTTAAAATTTATTATTATCATGTGCCATAAAGACAGTAGTGGTTTTTACTATAATAGATAGTGCAGGAATTTTTCTCGTCCACTCATTTAAAATATGACTTCCTAAATAGAAGTATTCTTACTGACTCTAGGCAGAAAACTTGTTTTATTTCCACAGGATTATCCACAGCTTACCTTGTTTTTCTCTGAGAGAGCTGTGAGCTTGGTCATCTTGTTCAGTATAGACTCTGTATTATAAACACATTTCCCTTTAGATGGTGATAATTAATGGCTCCTTTACAGAAAGTGCTATAAGCTTTGCAAGTAATTCTGATAGTTATGCACAGCTTCCTAAAAGCCTAGCCCATATGTGAAATGACTTGAACATACTGACTAATTTTCTTGTTCTTATTCTGACTCACTACACACCATTGTTTATGTCAAAGTTCATAAATCTTGCTTCATTTTTGAAAAGATGATCCATATACAACTCTCAAGTGACTGAATAAAAATTTAGCTGTATACAGTGTAGCAGGAAAGAAGTATGCAATTTGGGTCTACACATTTTCCTTTGATAGAAATAAATTACAACAAATAGATTCTCATGTTTTAGCTTAATAAGTTCCAGTGGCTCTTTACTGTGTAAATTAAAACAAGGCCATCATGAAATAATAATTAGAGCTATACTTCAAAATATTCGATATTTTTTGAAACCCCAAACATTGTATATCTTACATTTTAAATCAGGAAAGTAATATGAACCAATCTTGAAACTTGAAGTCCAAGAAATATTTTATTTAGCTAAGCATTTGCTACTATTTCCAATTAATAAGAAGCAAACCAAAATCACCATATGTACACTGGGCATAAGGAAAAAATATTCATATAGAACATCTCATTATCAACTACAAACTATTAGGGCTGGTCAGATCCATATTTTTGTTATGATTATATCCTATCTGGTTGACACTATCATATTTCTATTCCCTAAGTATTCTCAAAAATCTAAATATAGCTGACCATGAACAACATGGGTTTAAATTTCTTGGGTCTGCTTATAATTAGGTTTTCTTGTGAATGGAAGTTGTAAACTTATGGTACAAGTAAATCCAGTAAAAAAAGTTCTCTTTCTAATTTTAATACCATTTTCCTAGACTTTATTGCAAAAACACAGAATATAATATGTATATCATATAAATGATATGTTTAAAGACTTTTTGATGTTACTAAGGCTTCTAATTATTGGCTGGGTAAGGTTGTAGGAATATAAAAATGATACTCAGGGGGCTGGAGCGATAGCACAGTGGGTAGGGCGTTTGCCTTGCACGAGGCCAACACGGGTTCGATTTCCAGCGTCCCATATGGTCCCCTCGAGCACTTCCAGGAGTAATTCCTGAGTGCATGAGCCAGGAGTAACCCCTGTGCAATGCCGGGTATGACCCAAAAAGCAAAAAAAAAAAAAATGATACTCAGACTCAAACACGCAGAGTAATCTGAAATGACGGAAGATGGGAGAAATCACATTCCCTGACTTCAAACTATACTTCAAAGCTGTAGAAACCAAAATAGCATGCTGTAAACAAAATAGACACACAGCTCAATGGCATAACATTTTGAGGCCAGAACTAACTCGCAAGCATATGGATGATTAATTCATGACAAAGAAGCAAATGACATAAAATTTAGAAAAGGAAGCTTCATCAATAAATGTCATTAAAAGAATTAATAGCCATGTGTTAAGAAATGAAACTAGAATACTACACAATAGTAAATTAAATGCTACACAATAGTAAATTCAAAATTTATTAAATATTTTATTATAGGCCCCAGACTATAAAATACATTGCAAAAAAATATATATACTATGATCTTAACTTCTGTGGTGCCTTCCAAAATTTGACCTCAATGGCACGAGAGTCTTCTATACTCATATTTCTGTTGGCAAAAATATTTAATATGAATGGGAAATATTCTATGAGAAAATAGTTAATGTCATATGATTTAACAAAGGGAATATCCAGGATACATAAGGAACCAAAATATCAACAGCAAAAATCCAAACAATGTCATCTGAAAATGGAGCAACCATAGAAATAGAAACGTGACCAAAGATGAATTCATTAAATTTGCTTATAAGTGGATGGACATGGAAAGTATCTTGCTAAGTGTAATAATTCAGAAAGAGAGGGGCAGACATAAATGATTGTACTCATTTGTGGAATATAAAATAACATAATAAGACTAACACCCAAGAACAGATGAGACAAAGGCCAGAAAGATTGCCCCATAGTTGGAAGCCTGCCCCATGAGCTGGGGAGAAGGCATCTGGGATAGAGAAGGGATCACTAAGTCAATGATAGATGGAGGGCTGATTTAGAATGGGAGATGTGTGCTGAAAGTAGATAAAAGACCAAACATGATGGTCTCTCGGTATTGAATTTCAAACCATAATGTCGAAAAGTAGAGAGAGAGTAAGAAGGAAATTGTTTGCCATAGAGGCAGTGGGTGGGGTGGGATGGGCAGGTTGGGAGGGATACTGGGGACATTGGTGTTGAAAAATGTGCACTGGTGGAGGGATGGGTGTTTGATCACTGTATGACTGAAACTTAAGCATGAAATCTTTGTAACTATATCTCATGATGATTCAATTGAAAAGAAAATATACCAGATGATCTCATCTGACTATTGGATATGGAGAAGCAAAAGGAAATATAAATAAGATGAACAAAAGCAGAGCCTTGGACTCTGATCACAGAGTGAAGATTATCAGAGGGGATGACTGGAGGGATTTTGACAGGAAAAAGCGACCCAGTAGATTGTGGTGGAATATACTGATAGTGGCGCAATAATATATATTTTGAAGAGGTGTGAGATTATACCCTTACAATTTGTACAGACTTGCAAAGAAAGCAACATTAACTCAATAAAAAGATTCAGTTATATTTGGATTTTCAACTTTAAGGAGGTTCAGTGATCCTAAAACCCTCATTGTTCAGGGGTCAGTTTTACTGTTAATAGAATGATCTTAAATTAGATTGCATCCAGAACATTCGCAGTGTCAAGTATAGAAAATTCTATGTTACACTTATTGAAAAAAAAATTAAAACAAAAAAATTTGAGTAAATTAAAGATGGTCACACTGCATTTTTTTAAAACAGGGATTTTTCAGCACAGGTATTAACATATGTGATAATACAGGACAGATGTTTAAATGTTACTCTGCTGTCTTGCACAGATGCATCATTTGCTCTTCTATTTCGATAAGCAGGGAACATTATAATGAAATAAACAGATACATTTGGAAATAAGAGTTCATCATATTTGCGAATTAAAGTTTTTGTGCTTTTTGACTCTTCAGTGAGGTAACACTGTTTTCCTGAATTAAATTTTTTGATGATGGAAAATTTTGAAGGATTTGCCACAGTATATTATTTTGCCTGATGTAAATTTAAGTATCTTTTCAAAGTAGACCAAATCAAGTTTCAATGAAACAAAGTGATATAAAACTGGTTTTGAATCTTTGAAGAGGTTTGGGCTTTTTGGTTTTTATCAAGGCAAATCTGTCTTGAGGATGTTAATGTAAATCATGGTAGTGAGTGTCATGTCTCCATCTGCACTAACAACCTGTTAAAACATACAGTTCTTTTCTGGTGAAGAGTTTATCTTTCAGAATATTGTTATCAGTACCCCTCCCAAATAAGTGTCTAAGCAAAATCTATTCTTCACCAATGACCTAATTCCCGGCCCTGACAGAGTTTCTTGTTGATATCCCCAGAAGTCTGGAAATAGTTTTTCTCTATTTCTAGAAAGGATTTTATCAGCTCTTGATAGCATCCTCCGCCCCGTGTGCATTCACCCACATCAATGCAACAGACACTGCATTTAGAAATCGCCATGGGAGTGAGAGGTTCTTCAAAATACAATATTCGCCTTAGAAAAGAGGAAAAAGAAGTCAAAGGGAAAAGCAGAGCTTTCAATCACAGCCAGGATGAACTTAGAGATTCTCGGGATTCTGTTTCCCAAAGTGCCAGCAACTAGTTTGATGAAAAGAAACTGACCATGGAATCAGAAGTCTGTGTGATTGCTTTCTATAGGGAGCCTGTCTTGTGAAAGTTACTGAATATTCAAAGCATCACATTCTTTATCTGTAATAACTATGTGCATCAGTGGTGAGGTGAAAATTTTTTGTGAAAGCACTTTATAAAGTGCAAGTGAGAATAGTTATTTAAGTTGAGACCACTACATTTCTGTTCTAGAAACATTAGAAAATGCAAGTCTATGCATGATATTTCATGCTATTTCCTTAATGGTGTGCCTAAATTAAATTTGACAAAAAAAATTAAGTAACTATACTTTTAGATATTAAGATAGAGGCATCCTAAAAATCATTCAGATCTCTCCTGAAAGAGAAAGGTTCTGTTTCCCCTTGATCCATTTTGATTGCCCCCATTCCACATTTTAAACATTCCTGCAAATTCCTGAACTTTTTCTGAAAATGGAAGGTTAAGAATTTTCCAAGATTTCGCCAAGATGAGATACGGTGCAGCCGCACACGAAAACCGCCCCTCTGCTCCTTAAAGACTATGATCTGGGCGATCTACTAACCCATTTTGGCACCCAGCGGTTTCTTATAGAAATGCATCTAGACTATGAACTGAGCTATAACCCCAAGCCGCCCGAGGAGGGCAAAGGATTTTCTCTCTCAACCCTTTCTTTCTGCAGGGAGACGGCAGCGGCAGCAGCGCGGTGCCCACATGGCGTCCACCATCTTCTAGAACTCAAAACCCAGAGGTATGAGTTTGCAGTGACATGGAGCGCAGGAGATCACGGGATGTGGGTGTTACAGGCATGCTCTCCGCCCAGATGAGATCCAGAGCAGCCGCACACAAAATGGCCCCTTTTCTCCTTAAAGATTATGATCCAGAAGGTTTACTAGCCCATTTTGGCACCCAGCGGCTTCTTACAGAAATGCATCTAGACTGTGAACTGAGCTAAAATATCAGAAATCCAAAACCATGTGGCAGCTCATATAATCTTCATTCTCAGCAATGGAAAACAAATTATCAAATGATGCCTTTTCAGCAGGTTTGATTGTTGGGGGAAAATTCCAAATAATGATAGTGAGTTCTCTGTTGACATATTGAATGTATTCAAAGTATAGAGAGAATAAAGTGAAGATCATTAGCCACTCAGGTGGGGAGGCAGGTGTGGGAGGGAGTATATTTGGGTTTCTTGGTAGTGGAACATGTGCATTGGTGAAGAGATGAGGGTTTAATCATTATATGACTGAGACTTAAACCTGAAAGCTTTGTAACTTTTTTCACGGTGACTCAATAAAATAAAAATTAAAAAAAAAAAGAATTTTCCAAGATTATGGATTATACCCCAGATGTTAGGCTCACAAAAACTAAGAGATAATGGGAAAATAGGCAAACATAACATAAAAGACCCTACACTATACATATATGTATATATATATATATACATGATCATATATATACACACATATATATAAATTCCTTTCATTATCTGTAACATTCTTCACTTGACAAGTAACACAAAGACCAAATTTTCCTGTTAAAACCCCCACAAAAACAAGCTTTAACTAACTTAGTTCTATACTAAAGTTTCTTCTCATATGGGGAGTTTCTGAGTCTGAGCATCTTTATTACTCAATGTTTTCACTGTTGAAAATACTGAAGAACCTGGGAACCATGGAGGACAGAGACCTGCCCCCTTGCTCCTGCACACACCCTTTTAAAATGAAAAACTTCAAAAAATTATTATAAGGAAAGATATATTGATAAATTATTCTAACCTGGCTTTAATATAGGACCATATTAAGACCAAACTCTTTTGCTTTTAGTCCAAAAAAAGTCACGGTATACCAAGTAAATATAACATTGACTGAAATATTATTTTAGGGCTTGCAGTGGATAGGGATGAACTAGATGACTTCTGACCTGGTAGTTCGAGAAATAACCAATTTCTAACTTCAGAGCCCTATAACCTAGAAGAGAAAGAAAACAAATAAACAAAAAAGGTTGTTTCTTTTCTAAAATTCAATACATTTGTTTGTTTGTGTTTTTGGAGATCACATCCGGTAATGAATTTGGAGGCCACATCCAGTGATGCTCACAGGTTACTCCTGGCTCTGCACTAGGAATTTTTTCTAGTGATGCTCAGAGGACCAGGTGGGTGCTGGGGATCAAACTCAGGTGGGCTCTCTGTAAGGCAAGCACGAGCTATGGCTCTGCCTCCCTAAAACTCAACACATGCTTACCTACTTTAATGACAAATGAGTTTGTTTGTTTGTTTGTTTGTTTTGCTAAGTGATGCTTGGGCATTTATAACATCATTTAGGGGTTGTACAATACAGATGGTCTGAGAATATGAAGGCAGCCAAAGAGAAATGAAGGTGCTGGTCCTGTCCTGAACCAAGAATAGACCACAAGATTTCATGGGCATTGTATGGGAATGCTGTTTTCTTGAGGTAAAACTAAACCCAGAGACCACCCCAACCACAATTCAGCCCTGTAGTTGGATCTTATCACAAACCCGGGACACTGGATGCTCTTCCAACCAACCACAACCTAAAAGGACAGGATAGTATCAAGTTATCCTATGCACCCCCGGGGCTTAAAACTGAATGGAATCTCAGTTGGGCTCATCTCTCCAGAATAAAACCACAAATCCACCTACATCATCCAGTGACCAGACTGGCTGAAAGCAAATCAAGCATCCAGTGACCAGACTGGCTGAAAGCAAATCAAGCTATTTTTGTGAATCCATCCAGGACTTGATTCCTTTTAAAGAAAGACCAATAGTGAGAGACTAACTTTAAAACTTCTTTCACAGGTAACCTGCCAAAGCAGAAACTAACAGTTTCCACAACAGATTTACTAATACGCAAAAAGACTCCAAATTTCCTACTGTAGGCAGGCATTGTCTTGGCGAATGCTCTGCCTGAGCAAGGTCTGAGAAAAAGCCTTTTTATGCCTCTAGTTCTAATAACACTCTGCAACCCAGTAAATCATGGCCTGGACCCATTCAGTCTAACATGAGATTTCACTCCCTTACTAAGGCACCTTTTATCCTTTTGGTCAGCATAAAGATGTCCCAGAAGGGGGAACCCTAAAAGTTTAAGGATGAGAAATCTCCAAGAGTAGGATGATTGGGACATGCTTAAAATCTGTTTGGAAAATATTGTCTAAAACCCACATGAGCCCTAAGGCATGGGGGTCTTTAACACAAAAGAACTTTCTCAGGTGCTTAGAAAACTATTGAGATGCAGAATTCCAGGCCTGGTGCAAGGAGTGGTTGAACCCTTGGAAGAAGAGGATCCACAGGGAACAAAGACCTTGTGAAATATCCAAAGCTGACCTTCAACTGCTCCTTGCTTGGTCCCTTGGTAACCAGCCTAGCAACAGACTTGGGGCACAATTTGGAGAAACTCTATAAGCTAACTTGATGGGGAATAAGTGACCACATGCCAAGTGCATCTCCCCTCTTTAAATGCAAGATGCTTCATACTTCAGGACCACCCCCAACTGCCCTTTTGAGATGTCACTGTCATCCTTGAGGGCCCATCCATGACCTGAAGGCACCTGTTTGGAAAGTGTGCTTTGCTTTTTCCAGTCTGGGAGAGGCCAGCCTTATTCTCTCTTGACTATGCACCTAAATCTAACTCTCTCCATCCCTCCCTTTGCTTTTGGAATAAACTTGTTTTACTTCAAAAAACAGGAGGAGGGGGATGTATTGTTATTTTGTGGGTCTAATTAGCCTTTGGTTTATTTTTTAAACGATGCATATATAAAGGGCACTTAGCAGAGAGAAGGGACCAGAATGACAAAGAAATAATCACTGGACAAGAACTGAGCATTGAAATTAGGTGAAGGGATGTATACATAATAACCTTTCAGTATCTGTACTGAAACCATAACACAAAGAGAGGGAGAGAGAGAGAGAGAGAGAGAGAGAGAGAGAGAGAGAGGCTCTCAGGTGGAGATAAAGAGAACTGGGGACATTGGTGGCGGGAAATGTCCACTAGCAAAGGGATAGGTGTTGGACCGTTCTATGACTGACATCCAATCATGAAGAACCATGCAACTGTGTATCTTACTGTGATTCAATTTTTTAAAAATGAAAATAAAAATAAGGAAAATAAACAATGCATATAAAATGTTTTCAGGTCAGATCTTCCTATGAGTGCCTTCCCTCTGCCAGGCGGAGGTCACTGGCAACAGTCTGCTTATATGCTACTGCCATTCTTCTCAATCCCTGTGTTTAACAGCTAAGAGCTTCTATGTCATCCCTTTAATGTAATCTCCTTCAGAAATGGAGACTGGAACTTCCTTTAGCAATAAAGATTACTCTCAGTGCCTGAGACAGTAGGCACTTTCCTTGCTTAAGGCTGACTTGGATTCTATCCTCAGCACCACACCTGGTTCCCAGAACTTTCCCACCCCCATCCCTCAGGAGTGATCCCTGAGCACAGAGCCAGGAGTAAGCCCTGAGCACTGCCAGGTGTAGCCCCCAAACCCCCAACAGTAAAAATGAAGATCACTTTCTCAGACCGGTGTTTTGCTCTGCTGCTATGTCCTTACTAATTCCCTATGCACATGTCATCAAGTCTGTAACTCGGAGGGACTACGGAAATAAAAGTCTAGCTTACTTGAATCCCTTAAAGTGACAGTGAAATAGAAAGATTAAAGTGCTTCCCTCTACTCAGAAGCAAAATTTAATAATGAAGTGATCCAAAATGGTCTGTTGGGGAAAATAGCTTTGACTATGTGGATCAATAACTAAAGCAATTCCCAAATACCCAATGCCCAGTGAAGTTCTAAGAGGACTAAAAGAATACAAATTAAGTAAGAAATAATGAAGAAGTTTGATATTCAAAGATAACATAAGGTGATGAGACATTTGTTGTATTTGGGAAAAATATACTTAATATGTTAACAGTATAACTTTTATGCTATACTGCACAACCACTCATTAATTGCTGCATGCTGATTGATTTCTCTATGCATATTTAGCATTTTAAGAGGAGCCAGAACAATAGCACAGTGGGTCAGTCTCTTTGTCTTCAATGCAAACATCCAGGCTCTTGACCCAGTTTCAACCCTGGCATACCAAGACGCCCAGGAGTGATACCCTAGTACAGAGACAAGAAGGAGTAAGTCCTGAGCACTGCCAGATGTGACCCCAAAAGCAAAACAAAAACATCCTAAAAAAATATTCAGAATATTTGATTTTCATTCCTATTGATAAAATTTAGCAACACTGTACTAACAGACCTTGAAAATAGATATCTTGAAAATGTTTTTATTTTCCATTCATTTTAAATACATTTTATAAAATGCAGAGCTCACAATGTGCATTATACTTCAAGAACAATAGCCAACCTGTAACATAAGTATTATAGAAATTTAAAAGAATATATCTCATAAGAAAAATGACAATTATTACGCATAAGCCACTGAAAACTGTCACAAGAGCATATATATATGGCTCTAGGTACATAATAAAAGCAGGTTTTACACCAAAAAAGCATGATAAATCTGCCAGCACTACTGAGAAGTTGGTATGTCAATGAGCATTTAGAGATACTTTTGGAGATTTGCTGCACAGCAAAGCACATAAGTGCACATTCAGGAAGATGAGCTTTGTGGCAACGCATTATAAATCCTATCCTAGAGTTTTTATGTTTTCAGTAACAGTATTGCCTTTTGATCATTAGCTTAAGAATGCACATTTTGAATTCTGTGCCTTTAGAGTCACCAAACACATATAATAAAACTTTATTCATTTGTAAAAGCAAAAGAAGACAGATATGCTTTGAGCTCAGAATCATTTCCCTTTTTCAAGTTTTTAGTTTAGTTTAGTTTTGTTTTGTTTTGTTTTGTTGCCTTATAGTCTTTCTTATCTTAGGTCTTCCTAGAAAAACAGAAATAATAGATGGGGTCATTTAAATTTAATGTTTTGAATGTTTTATGTATCAAGGTCTTTGCTTACACTTGAATGCAAACTTTACTTTTTAAAGTTTACTTACAAGGGAAGGAAAAAATCAAAATCAATAGAAATCATAAACTCTAAATCCCAAGCAACAAATATTTTAATCAAGCATGACGAAATGTCAAAGTAAAATGAAAAAAAGAAAAAGTATTACTGTTTTCCTCTATGTCTAAAGTTTATGAAGAGATATTTTAGCTAAGATTATTAAAGATTTAAAAGCTATGATCTGGCCAGAGAAAATCTGTCTCTTCAGCATCCTAAATGTGAAGTTGGGGTCATTAGTCACATAGCAACTGATCCTTGCTGCTTGTTTATATGTGAAGGTGAAGGAGCGTTATAGAGAAAAGAAACGAGCAAACAAAAGCATCACATCTATTGAGCAGACCACCACAATAAAATCAAACACCAAATTAGTTATCATGTTACCTTTAATGAATAATATTTAGGATGTGAATCTGTGCTCAATAAACTCAAACAAAAAAGTGAATAAAAACAAAATAAATTTATTTGATTACATATATAAAATCAATCTTACAAAATCAACATGACCCACGGGAATTTGAACAGGTTGCATTGTTCAAAACAATGTCTGTTTTGTTATAACTTTACAGAAGTGACCCAAATTATTCTGGATGGCTGTTGGAACAATTGTTATCAATATGCACAATGTATATAAAATTGTTATAATGTATTTCCTAAGATACTTCCTTATTATAACATCCTCATCTTCACAATTAGCTTAATAGTTTAAAATGCCAATCAAAATAATCTATCATGTTCTTTCCCAAAGCATACATAATAGACTATCTTTGTTGAGTGAGCAGAGATGAAAGATAAAAAATGATAGTTTATATTGTTAGATTATATGACAGATGGTAAATAGACATATAAACATATAGGTGTCAGTTGAGAGATAGAGTGAGGAAACTGATAGGTATAACTCACTCATGAATTTTAATTTTAATGTTTTAATGCATAAACATCACTTAACGTAGCAGAACATTTAATATTCATCTTATATTAATAAGGAAACTTGATTTTGTTTTTCTTTCATCTATTGTATTGGAATACTAGCATACAATGTTTTTCTAACCACCTGGTAAGACTGGAACTTTGCCCTACTGAACCTGTGGTTTGGGTGGGTTTTTTTTCCCCTTATTTGGGAGTGCAGTCTCACACTCAGTGGTGCTCAGGGGTTATTCTTGGCTCTGAGTTCAAGGATCACTCCTGGCAGCGCAGGGGGGGGAGGGGAAGGGGAGACCATATGGGATGCCCAAATAGAAACTAGGTCAGCTGTGTG
Source organism: Sorex araneus (assembly GCF_027595985.1). NCBI lineage: Eukaryota > Metazoa > Chordata > Mammalia > Eulipotyphla > Soricidae > Sorex > Sorex araneus. Next base: position 63,790,718 of record NC_073303.1, read on the forward strand.
CAAGGCACGTGCCCTATCCTCTATACTGTCACTCTGGCCAGATCTCTGATTGGTTTTTGCTATACTTCAAGCTAGTGGACTGGAGCAATAGCACAGTGGGTAGTGCGTTTGCCTTGCACACGGCCCACCAGGGTTCGATTCCTCTGTCCCTCTTGGAGAGCCCAGTAAGCTACCGAGAGTACCCTGCTCACATGGCAGAGCTTGGCAAGCTCCCCGTGGCATATTCGATATGCTAAACACAGTAACGATAACAGGTCTCATCCCCTGACCCTGAAAAGAGCCTCCAATTATTGGGAAAAACAAGTAAGGAAAGGCTGCTAAAATCTCAGGGCTGGGACGAATGGAGATGTTACTGGCTCTTGCTCAAGTAAATCGATGAACAACGGGATAACAGTGATATAGTGATGAATGGCCTGCTATGACAAGCGTCTCAATAAGAGATCCAAGCTAAGTCAAACTGTACATCAGATGACTTCAAATGATAATGGTTCTGGGGCCAGAGTGATAGAATACAGAGTAGGGACTTGCATGCAACCCACCAGGACTCAATCCCTGGCAGGAAGCCCTGAGAACATACACACACACACACACACACACACACACACACACACACACACATAAAATGACAGTGACATTCATGGATTGATGACTCAATTAAATATGGCAAACATAAGGACCTTATATTATATTTGTCAAATACTCTGTTCACCACAGAGATACAGTTGTTAACCAAAAAAAGAGGGTTTCCACTCCAGTATAATGATACTAACAGTTTTAATTAATAGAACCCAGGGTTTCATATGAAACAGTGAAATTAATAATACATAACATCCCTCATGAGCTATGGTCAGTTGTTCCTGAGCTTTCTGTTCTCAGTTCATCCATGACCACAACACAACATAATACCATTTCTTATAACAACAGAAAAGTGATCATACTTACTGCTACAAAGGAGGAAAGATTGGTTCTGGGAGTATAATAGAGACACAAATTTAGGCTTAGGGGTTTCTGTAACATTTGTAAATACCCAAATTAGACCCAAGTGCTCTTCAGCTGATAATTTAACTGCAGACTGATGTATGGAATTATTGGACTACTGTAAGGCAAATTCTTCCACTGGATAACCTCTAAAGTTCATATCAACTTTAAAAGTCAGTTACAACATGATACTCTCTGAGAGGTAATACAGTGACAGAACAAACAATAAACATGAATGGTAATGAACAAAGATATATTTTTTATTTTTTTTGAAAGTTAATTCTTTTATTTATTTATTTATTTTTATTTTTTAATTTAATAGTTTATTTTTAATTAGTAAATCAACGTGAGGGTACAGTTACAGATTTATACATTTTTGTGCTCATGTTTCTCCCTTATAAAGTTTGATAACCCATCCCTTCACCAGTGCCCATTCTCCACCACCAGTAAACCCAACATCCCTCCCCCCCATCCCCAGTCCTGTCTCCCCCCACCCCACACTGCCACTATGGCAGGGTATTCCCTTTTGTTCTCTCTTTCTGATTAGGTGTTGTGGTTTGCAATAAAGGTGTTGAGTGTCCGTTGTGTTCAGTCTCTAGTCTATATTGGGCCCGCATCACAAAGATATATTTTTTATATCATCTCAAAAAATACTCAGGCCTCTACTGTAATTGTTTTTCATCTAATATCATTGGTATTTCCATTGATCATGTTATTTCTAAAGCCTTCCAACCAATCTCAGCTAAAAGCTCCTTTGTTGATTATTTCACTTTGACATTATCAAATGAAAGGTAAATTTGGAACATTTGGTTTTCTTAAGCATATTTTAAATGCTCAACACAGCCTATACCCAATTAGTATTCAACATCATTTCTTCAAAACTTTAAATTAAGACTTGATTTTAATTACCTCTCAATTACATCTTGCACCACTCTTGTGTGTGAGCTATTTTAAAGGAAGTGAATCTGCTGGAAAGAATTTGATTTTAAAATCAAATATGACAACTTTAGACTTAACTTCTGTTGCAATTATAAAATGATCCTCCAAAACAAGACACCTTCCTATAATTTGTTTTCTTTTTTGATTACATACCTCTGATTTGTGTCAAATTTTCCCATGTATTTATATCTTTTTAAAAAACAATATATAGAAAACAACAAAGAAACATCGGTTCTAATAAGATCTCAGCACTAAGTAGTCCTAGATCAGGTCCAAAGGACAAATATCTCCACAAATACCTCTGTGTATTTGTAAATACCTTGAAGTGGTTTGGAAAAGAATCATAAACTATTAGCTATTTAGGAGACTGTTTATTTGTAAACTGATCACCCCTTTCTTAAAAAGATTCAAAAGTTTCCCCAGTGGTAACATATTAGTATTTAAACTTATTTGGATTGGGGGGTGAGGGGAGAGAATGGTCCTTCCAAGCAGAGCTAAGGAGCCCGGACACTATTCTGTAAACAATTAAATGAGAGTTCCGTGCTAGGCCCTCAGTGAGAGGATGCTTAGACCCTGAAGTGCCAGAGGCCAGTAAGACCACCCCCAGAGGTCTCCCAGAGGCCAGTAAGACCAACCCAAGGGGTCTCCCAGAAGCCAGGGATTGCAAAGCATGTGCCTCAGACCCCAGTGCTATCTCCCTAGTCCCTTAAACTTACCCTTAATGATGCAAACATAAACAATAATTGTAGAAATGGAATAATCATACTATGTATACTTGTCATATAACTATTATGATCCAAGTACATTTAAATGCAGATCATATGTACTAGTTAATTTAATTCCCATAACTAGGAGGAAGGTGGTTTTATTTTCCTCACCATTTTACAAATGAAGAAATTGAGACACAGATTTGGTATCAGTGAAAAAGAGGATCAATGTTCTAATTCCCATAATGAAGCTCCACATTTTATGTTTTAAGCCAGCATGCTATTAATATAACTTATTTCTGCTTCTGCTTAGAAACAAATGCATAGCTCCTTCACAATAGTTCTCCAACAATAAAGAGTACTAATTACTTTAAAAATACAAAACTGTTGGGGCTGGAGCAATAGCACAGCAGGTAGGGCGTTTGCCTTGCATGTGGCTGGCCTGGGTTCGATTCCCAGCATCCCATATGGTCCCATGAGGAACACCAGGAGTTATTCCTGAGTGCAGAGCCAGGAGTAACCCCTGTGCATTGCCAGGTATGACCCAAAAAGCTAAAAGTAAAAATACAAAACTTTGTGTATACTTGATGGATGAACAGATACAGGCAACTAATCAGGGCATTATCTTTGCATAAAATAAAGAGATTTAGATAAGCAATAGGTATACTTAACATGGGATCTCTTATCACAGTAATTACCCTCCAAAAGCAATCTTTTATGCGGGTTTGAAGATTACCGGGGTTTGACTGGAAGAGAACACTGAGGTTAACTGTGGGAAGATCTCCAAAACGTTATCATTAAAGAGTAGCAGGCAGCAGAGAAGGACAGGACTCATAAGTCATCTGTGGTGCCTGGAAGCATTCTGTTGCTGATAAAGTCTGAAAAAAAAAAAAGAGATTAAATCATGAATAGCCCTGGGGCTGCCAGGATCAGAAGAAGTAGCGCTCACAGACAATATTCCCCAGACTCTCTCTCTAATTTTGGGCATTATAACTTGTAACACAGACACTGAGAGGTCATCATGCTTGGTCCATTATCTACTTTCGGCATGCATCTCCCATCCCAACTGGTTCCTCCAGCCATCATTTTCTTAGTGATCCCTTCTCTATTCCATCTGCCTTCTCCCCTCCGCTCATGAAGCAGTCTTCCAGCTATGGGGCAATCCCCCTGGCCCTTGTATCTACCGTCCTTGGGTGTCAGCCTCATGTGATGTTACCCTACACTTCACAAATGAGTGCAGTCCCTCTATGTCTGTCTTTAGAGGCAGGGGGAGGTTGAGAAAGGGGGGGTATACCCGGGATATTGGTGGTGGGGAATGTGCACTGGTGGAGGGATGGGTGTTTGATCATTGTGAGATTGTAATCCAAACATGAAAGCTTGTAACTATCTCACGGTGATTCAATAAAATTTTTAATTTTTTTTTTAAAAAGAAAAGAAACAAATGTATAGCTTAATCAGAAATAAAGCATTTACAAATAATTTTTTTTAAAAAACGTAGAGCTCACACATGCTGTGTTCTAAAAAGAACTTCTGGGTGCCTACAAAGTTACCCTGTCTACATTCTCATGAGCAATTGGGAAACACCACATGCAGTTCAGGCAGAATGAAACAGGAAATAAGAGGAACGGAAGAACAAGAAGGCAAGTCATTCATCAGGAAAATATTAGTAAAGAGGAAATGAAAATTCTAATCTCAGTGGTCGCCATAAATATTTTTCCAGAATTCTGTAATAAGTAAAATTCTCCAAAAACTGAAAATTCAGCAATGGGCTCTGAAGAGAAAAGGCAGGAAAACAGAGTAAGGTAAAAACATGGCAGAGAAAACATTGAAAATAAGGGAAGACAAAAAAATGCTTTTGTCAAAAAAAATAATTAATTAATTAATTAAATCCATCTGAGGAGAAGGTGCTAACAAAAATTACGTAGTGTAGCACAGAATTTTTTAAAACACACACACACAAAAAAAAAAAACACGTTTTTTGTGTTACTTTAGGTTGGTGGCTATCTGGAGAAAGGAGCCAACACAGAATTACAGAATTCTCTTGTCTCCTGGCTCCCCAAGAGGCCAGCCCAGCTTCTCTGCAGTTAGAGTAGAGGAAATTTTCACAGTGCTGGAAAAATCTACATTTTCGTAATATTAAAATTACAAAACATACATTGCAGCAGCAACTGCAACTCAGAGAACATAAATAGTCATCACAGGCACCATTTGTTGGTGTAGAGACAGGGCTAAGGGAGTACAGAGACCAACAGCAGAAGAACGCCCTTCTCTGCTAGAACCCTGAAGGTCAAAAGGAGAATTCACGCCACCTGAAATTTGGAGAACTATTGCCATGAGAATGAGGCCAAGAAGAGTGTTGTCTGCAAAAGAAGGTCTACAGCCAAACGGGATCTCTGCAGGAGGACAGGGGAGTGGGAAGGAAATCAATACTCCAACCTTGCTTTTCTCCCACTCTTCCATCTGCAGCCAGTTGGAAACAATTGACTGAACCAAACAAAAGCAATAAGGCCATGAACTCAGGCTCTCAGTGTTTGGAATGTACCAGGATTTCAAGTAAAGCAGACGAGAGTCCAAGAGTTGGCAACCATTATGGAAGAGAAGGCTCAAAGTGGGCATACTAAGATTCACAGAAACATATTCATATAAACAAAAATTCACATACACTTCTATTCACGTAATTCATTTTCTCAATTAATTGGTGGATTTACTGAAATAACTAAGCATTAAAAAAAAACAAAAACAAAGAAAGTTGTTATTGTAGTTTTGATAGTATATTTTTATCAAATTCCGTTTTTATATTCATGTTTATCTAGAAGAGTGACATGGTTTCCTTGTTTCATATAGGAATTGTATAAATTGTAAAAATATGTCATTTGTTTAGTATTTCACTTTACTTTATCAATTTATTATAGGTTTACTGTACTATGGGATTTAAAAGGTTTTGTCTCAAGCCTCTATATCTACGTACAAATCCACATATACCATCAAATTTCCAGCGCCACCCTATAACCCACGTACCTCTCTGCTCGTTCATAGCACTCTGTGTCCTTTCCCTATGGTTACCACTGCAGCTTCCCCCAATGCCTTGTAAAAGGAGTTTGACTTGATTAAATTAATTGTTATTTTTGTCCATTTGCTTGCAATAGCTACTCACCCACGTATGAGTAAACCCACTTGGTAATTATTTTTCACTTATCTCACCTAGCATAGTTACCCTATGATCTATCCATTTTGTCCCAGGAAGAAAAGCGTATCTTTTTTAACTGGTAAGAGAATATTTGGTGAAACACATATACTACAGCTTCTTCATCCATTTATGTACTGATGGGCATTTAAGTCGATTCATGTTTGGGTATTGTGAATAAAACTGCAGTTAACAGATGTCTTTTTGAATGATTGTTTGCGTATACTTCAGAAAAATGCCTGAGAGTACTATTACTAAATCATATAGCATTTCCATTTTCAGTCTTTTAAGGAATCTCCTTCTCACTGCCCTTAGAAGCTTGACTAGTCTATATTCCCACTAGTAGCGTGTCAGTATTTTTTTTCTCCACCACCACATCGAGCACAGTGGTAGGGCATTTGCCTTGCACATGGCCGACCCTAGTTCGATTCCTCCGTCCCTCTCAGAGAGCACAGAAAGCTATCGAGAGTATCCCGCCCGCATAGCAGAGCCTGGCAATCTCCCCGTGGTATATTCGATATGTCAAAAACAGTAACAACAAGTCTCACAATGGAGATGTTACTGGTGCACACTTGAGCAAATCGATGAACAATGGGACGACAGTGCTACAGTGCTATCACTTCATCAACACTTGTTTCCATTATCCCACTTTATGAAGCCCATTCTCACTGCTGTGAAAGGATATAACTTATTGTGATTTTGATTTTCAATTCCCTAAGAATAAATAATGCTGAGAAACTATTTGTGTGACTTTGGGAAAATCCCACTGGGAGAATCCATATTGCCTGTCCACCTCCAACCGCCCCTTCTAATCCCCGTTCATTTCAAAATTCTTTGTTAGAATCCCCTGGTTCCAGACTAAACCTGCATCTCTGCACTATCCCTTAAAAAAGGTAAGGAGAGAGTGACTCCACCCAGTCAGCTGTCATTAGCCTAAAACACTGGAATTTCATGTTTTGATTTGTCCTATTTTGTTTTTATATTTTGTTTGTTTATCCCAGAGCTCAGCTAATAGCACCAGCACAGTTTTCCCCTCTGTCTAGAGGATGGAAGTTATTTCCAGTCAGCAGAAACAGTGACTGGTGACCATTCTGTCGTTCCAGAATCTCTGACCCAGTCTCTCCCTCCTCAGATCCCATGTTACCGTAACCCACTCTCATATATGCAGGTGGCTTTGTCTCTTAGCAAACTATCTTATGAGCCAATGATCATTTCCTGTCATGGCACTGTAAAATTTGAAACCTACACATGGAGACCAAAAAGGTTCAACAACAAAACCTCTTGACCTTCTTTCAAAGCAAGCACAATAGTCAGGAGAAAAGTAGTTATGACACTGAAAGTAGGCCAAGTGCTTCCCATTTAGAAGAAATAAGGAAATAAAAATGTGTTAATATTTCGGGATGTGCAAGGGAAACTAAAAGAAGAGGAAACTATTTTAGTCATTATTATAAGAATTACTTACACTTGGTTTCATTGTGACCCTTGACAGTGAACTACAGTTGCTTATGTCTAGTACGTTCCAAGATTCTATCAAATGACACAATAAAACCTTACAGCCTTGTTCATTATTTGTGTTTAAAGCAGAGCTAACTTACAGATAAGATGGTGGATATTTTTATATAAGATTACACAACTAGATCAAAACTCAGAAAATTTGAGAGCAGTTGATTTACGATAAATAATTTCTACAAATATCTATTGTCCTTCAAATACTTAAAATGGAAAAAAGTTTCCTATTGATGAGGAGTTATTAAAGTCTTTTACCATAGATGTCCTTGGGTCATTTTGGTTCCTCAAGCCACTCCAAGACTAGAGTCTATATTGCCTTTAAATAAACACCAATTGGAGGAGAATTCTTAACATGCCACTAATACTGAAAATAAATTGTATAAGGAATAGAGAAATCAAGGTGCTTGGTGATTCAACTCAATGAATTGATGAGTAGCTATACTACTGATTTCAGGAGGATTAGTAAAAATAAAGACTTAAGGGAACAATATCTTTGTTGTTTTAACTTACCTGAATATATCATGCTCTTGGTATTATCAAGTGCAGAACTTCAATTGCAAAAAAATGTTCCTGATTGTTTATGGACAATGCTTTGAGCATTTTTGAAATCGCTCACTTTGTAATTGGATAAACACTTCTGCTCATCCGGAATTTTTGTACACTCATTGTTCATCCAATGTGATCACCTAGCAACAAAGAAGCTTTCGACTAAATTAAACACCTAGATGAATGATTCCTTGAAGATTATAAGTCAAATTTGTAGTTGAGCTACAAACTCCAGGTTGACAATACTATGAACTCCAACATCAAAATCTTTATGCAAATGTGCAGTACTAAGGAAAGAAAAGATTCATTCACACCTAGGTGAACTGACTGAAAGTAAAGCAGTTTCACTGACCCAGCAGATCCTCTATTGGATGAGGAAACGATGATTAAGCTTATGCATTTTATGCACACGTTCAGCCTCCTCAACAAAATGAAAATTTATCTCCAAAAGAATTTGACAAGCATTTTATACAGAGGAATCAAATGGATGGTTCCAAAATGAAACTCGGTGCATATAGTTGAGTGATACAGAAATGTTCATAATTTTTCAATTTTATTTTACTATTGAAATTAACATAAGGTCAAATTCAACATAAGTCAACCATTAAGTGAATTTTCTGGAAACGTTAATCATTATTACTTTGGAAAGAGTACCTTCAGAAAGTTTTCCAGATTACTACACTTTTCATGGGAAATGTCATGAATGTCATCTCATGAACATGTAATTCTTATTAAAATGAAAATATGATTGCTTGTCTTCTTGTATCCAAACATAAAAAACAACCATCATCTCAACTTAAAAATTATTGATCATACATACAAATACTTATTTATGTAGAGGATTTTTATCCCTGTCATGTGATTTAAAAATTAAAAAAGAAAGAAACAGAGAAACCAAATGAATATAATGTAATTCTCTCTAAAGAAATTTTGTAACTACAGACATTGAATATTGTAACAAAAAGGAAGTAGTATATTTAATGCTAGTATTATTTGAATTAAACATTACCTTTCAAAAGTTAAAGATATTTTATAATTAACATTCTTTACTGCTCAGTTTCTGGTTGCTTTAAATATTTTTATTTATATATTTATTTGTTGTTGCTATTTATATATATAATATGTATATATATATATATATATAGTTATACCCAGGTTCTGGGTTTCCCGTTCGCAGAGAGACCTGTTCCACAAGTGAAAATACAAAAGCAAAGAAAGCTTTATTGCTAGCTCAAGCTAGGGTCCAAGCCTCATCCAACGCAGTGGAATCTTAACAAGGACCCCAATTCTAGTTTTAGGAACATTATATCACGTACACTTAGATAAGCAAAGTTGGCACAGTTGTTGGTTATAGTTGGTGGTTTTCCCAAGAATTGCAAAGAAACAGTCATAAGACTGTCATGCCCACCTGCTGTGCCCAGAGATATCCTACTTATCATATGACTGGTTAGGGGTATCTAGGGAATTTTTAGTTTCTGGCCAAGGACAGTTTCAGGGAATTCGAAACTTATGTTTTGGGGGGATGAGGGGGGACAGAAACTTAGACCAACTGCTTGTTTTGCTGAAGTGCAGCCTGTCACGGCACATATGAGGTTCTTTCTCAACCTCACATATAGAACAATATAAAACTATTTAACAATGTTAGATATAAAAATAAGATGCAAAATAATATTATAATGTATGGAGAAATATTTCTTCCATTTTAAATGGTCTGCCAGTGAAAAAATTGAAAATCAAATATTTACGATAAGGAAAAGAAAATAAGATGGCAGTAGGTAGGTTAGGTGAAAAACTGTGGCAAAGAGCTCAGTGAAAGAGATAAAATAGCAGTAGAAAATAAAAAGTGGATATAAAAAATACTGTAGACCCACTATGAACAATGAAAATGTGGGGCCACTTGTTCAAATACTCACAGGAAAAATGCCATCAAAGATACTTTTTCTTTTTCCCATAATTTCACATGGGATAAGTCTTGGAGGCTTTATATGATTGGTGTCATGGTGTCAGGTACAATTACTCCTCACAATAATGCCTGAAGGGAGGTATAACTAGTATGATGTGAACTTTACATATACTGACCCTGGAGTCTTTGCTTTATTGCAACAGAAAGCTGACTGATCCATAAAGTATGCTGAGGAAAAAGTAAACAGAATTTCCCTTGATATCACCATTAATATCATCAATGATTTGACTTTACTGGCAAAGAAAACAAAAGCAAAAATAATAAAGCTGAAATGTTTCTGCAGCAAGAGCTATGACTAAATTACTTAGACATTCTGCTGACAGGGAGAAAATTATACACATTTGCAAAAGGACTAATATGCAACATATAAAGTGCATCCAAAGATGAACAATAGTAATGTTTTAACAAAGCCGATGTGGAGCTAGGGAGCTAGTATGGCTGGCGTGGAGCTGCCTGACATAGGAACAAACCAGGTTCTGTCCCTCTCACCCTATATGGTTCCCTCTGAGCCCACCAGGACTAATCCCTGTCCACAAACCTGTTCTAGGGTCTCTACTAGCCCTAAATACCATTGGGTGGGGCCCCAGAAACAAACAAAATATTTTTAAACTCTACCAAAAAATAGGGAGAAGTAAGCACTTCCTCCAGGACACATACAGACAGTGAAAAAGTGTTTTCCACATAGTATCAGGCAAAATATATTTTTTGCCTGATACTATGTTAAGAAGTTAAGTTAAGAAGTTAAGAAGTTAAGAGAACAATGAGATATGGCCTCAGACCAATGAGAATGAGCATATAGCAAAAACACTGGAAACAACTAGTGTTGGTGATGAGATGAAAAAGTGATGCATTATTCACTGTTGTGGGAATGGCATCTAGTTCAGTATCTAATGGAAACAATATAGAGATTTGCCAAAAAAGAAAAAATTAAGAACTTCCCTATGACCCAGTGATTCCACTCCTTAGCATCTACTACCAAGACATGAAAACATTAATTCAAAAAGATATACTCACACCCACTGCAGCACTTAGAACAAAAGTCAGAATATGGAAATAACCCAATTGTCCAACAAGACAGTAAATATATAAATCTCTCTCTCCCTAGAGAGAGATAGATATACATACACAATTTCTCACACTAAAAAATTATACACACACTGAAATATTAGTATAAAAGAGATAAAACCTTGCAATTTGCTCCAACTGGATGCAACTGGGTGGCATTATGTTAAAGAAAATAAACCAGAGAAAGAAGAAAAACTACTGGGCTATTTTATTCATCTGTTATAAGAGAAAAAAAAAGCAAAACAAGGAAATATTTCCAAACGATGATACATCTTTTGTTCCTTGATTATAAACTAAAGTTACCAAGCAGTGAGGGCAAGGGGAAGGAAGAAGGTAGCTGGAAGTGATAGAAGAACGTTGGGTAAAAATATCTTTGGTCCTTTGGTGGTGGTGGCGAAGGTGCAGTGACTTAGTTCATCAAAACCATAAATTCCAACAGTATTGTAGTAATGTTACCTAAACTACAACAAACAGTGGTTTAAAAATGGTCAAGGCAAATAAATAAATAAATAAAGTAAGTAAGCAAGCAAGCAAGCACAGGAATGAACTATATCCAATGACTCTTAACTCTTAAGACAAGAGACCCTTGGACTCTTAACTACAGACTGAAGTTATCAAGTTGGCAGGAGGGAGGGAAGTGATGGACTGGAAGTGAAAGGGTGGGCAGGGGAGCACTGTTCTTTGGCATATTAGTGGTGCCGGAAGTGCAGTATTCCAAAAGCATAAACAACAATCAAGTTATGTCAAAATAAGAAAAATTAAGACTGTTCTGTTGCAACACTCTTTGTGACTACTCAACCCAATAGCCATTTGGAAGTTCCTGAACAGGAGAAGAATGTATATTTTTTTCTAAATATACTTTTATAAAGCACATTTTTCTTCTATTTATTTACATAGTACTACAACTTTGGGGAGATCAAGTGTATTTTGTTCAAAACAAAATACAAATTGATTGTAAGCAAATGATTCAAATAAATTTTAGATAAAAAGTCAGAGGTTGTATATGTTGTAAATATGAACTTGGTTCTTTTTTATTTTTCTCAAAGGGTTCTTTTTAAATACGTGAGAATTCCACAAGTGAGTCTTACAAATGAAATGGACTATAAGGAATACACGCTTCACAGTTGAAAAAACCCAATTTATCTAATTGCACACTCCAGTGATGCTGATTTGAGTGGGAAGCTGTTTATGCAGCTCATGAAAATATTCAGGCAGCATGCCACATATAAAATCTGTCCTAATTTTAGTTATTGAAGTCCAGACAATCAGACTAAAATATTGGCAATTAATTGCTTGTATGTAAGGTACCTCTAAGTTTCCTTTTGTGACAATTCCAAATCTTGAACTCAATTTCTCAACCCATTGATAGTCCATTTGTACTTTCATAGCATACAGTCTGGACAGTAGGATTACTGAGGTACAAGCACAACAATTTATAATTTTTTTCAATATAGCAACAAAATTGAGAGAAGGAAAAAACACTTTGTGGCAATAGCTATAATGTTTCTGCCCACATGTTTTAACAGTGATTTAGCTCTAACACCAATTCCATTGCAACCTAAGCCATTTCTAAAACTGGATAAAAACAGATTACTGTGGCTTTGGTGCAGAATCTGCAGAGCAATGATGGAAAATAATGCATGACTGTGGTGCAATGATAACAAGTAATGAATCTTTTGCATTCAAAGACATCCACATCTGATGGATGACTTTAAGTGAGTTTTATGCTTAGATAACCCACTTTAGCTGAATGTGCAAAGTGAAAGGATACTTTTTATCTCAACTGTCCCTTTGTGTTTCTTTTGTTTTTGTTTTTTTGCAGGTGACACCTGGCAATGCATAGGGGTTACTCCTGGCTTTGCACTCAGGAAGTACTCCTGGTAGTGCTCAAGGGACCATATGGGATGCTGGGAATCGAACCTGGGTTGGCCGCGTTCAAGGCAAAAGCCCTACCCGCTGTTCTATCGCTCTACCCTTTGCTAACTGCTGTGAGTGTGCTACTGGTGCTGTCTGCTCCCTTCTGTTACTCACCTGCAAGTGTGTGAACTGAAGCTGGTGGGTAGAGATCTTGAACTGAAGTTGTGCTGTTCCTTTACAGGAATACTTAAAGACACCTCGAATTCACCAAGGAGCTCAAGGTGTCTCAAAGAAAGGTGGAAACTCTGAAGTCTGTTAGCTAGCCTACAGAATGCCCTGGGCTGCCCCATTTGGGGTGCTTTTTGTAAGAGTTGTCAATGTCAGGAAACAGACACTTTTCATTCATTGACTTATTTAATTTGTATCACAACCCTGAACATTAGAAACCATCATTCTACAAGGAAGACAGAGACACTGAAGCTTACAAAGATTAAGCAAATTTTCACAAGGCAATTAAATGAAGCAAAAAGGAGGCAGAGAGTCAGCCAGACAGATCTTTACAAACTGAGAGCAATAATAGCACATTCTCATCCTTTCCAATCACTGTGATTTTGTGGGCTATTCTCTGGACCAAAACTGTTCTCCAACCACTTTGTCCCCCAGATAAGTTTTTCTCATTGTTGAGAAACATTATTCTAATAGTGTTTTTGCCAACCTATGATGTCCACTTTCATTATATCTAGTACTTTGCTTAATGTGCTTTTTCAGGGTCTGTAATTTCATTGTGTGTTCTTGTTAAACATCTATTTCTCCTCCTGAATAAAGCTCCATGCTGAATTAGATTTTACCTTTACTATTTTTCCCTCTATTTCCATAACTATGAATACCCCTTACACATAATAAAAGTTCAATAAGCATGAATGAAGTGCATGACTGAATCCTGATACGGAAATATCTAACATCAGAAATAGCCGTTAAATGAGAGTCAATGAGAGCACTAACCCAGGATTGCACACATGAACTTAAATAGCAAAAGTACAGAGAACCCAGTAAGAACTGGATTTCTTTGAGTTACTTACCAACAAGCTTGATATGTTTGAAACTCAACATTGACTTTGTAAAACTTGAAGTTATATACCATATGAACATATATCACTGTATAGCACTGTAGCCCTGTTATTCATCGATTTGCTCGAGTGGGCACCAGTAACATCTCCATTGTGAGACTTGTTGTTACTGTTTTTGGCATATTGAATACGCCACGGGTAGCTTGTCAGGCTCTGCCATGTTGACAGGATACTCTCAGTAGCTTGCGTGACTCTCCTAGAGGAACAAAGAAATCAAACCCAGGTCAGCCGCATGCAAGGCAAACGCTCTATGTGCTGTGCTGTCGCTCCAGTCCACCATATAAATATGACATGAAAAAAAAAAACTCTGAAGTTGCATACCATAAGGAAGCACATATTCTCCCAAATGCAGCCCCTACATCAGAATATATAATACTGAACCAGGTAAGAAGGTAGAGTAGAATTCTTCTGGTGCCCTACCCTTACTCTTCTTCATATTTGTTCTCCCACTCATAAGCTTCAAGTGCTAATGAAAAAAATGTTGAAGCCACCAAACCATGGGGTTGAATTCAGGAGCAGTAATTATATTTTTACAATACATAAGTTTTATAATTATATTTAGATATCTAGTTCATACGTATCTTTCTTTTGACAGTACTTATTTTAGAAATGTATACTTTATGTTTTGGGCTGGAGTGAGTGGGTAGGGCATTTGCCTTGCACGCAGCCGACCCGTGTTTGATTCCTCCATCCCTCTCGGAGAGCTCAGCAAGCTACCGAGTGTATTTCACCTGCCCAGCAGAGCCTGGCAAGCTACCCATGGCATATTTGATATGCTAAAAACAGTAACAAGTCTCACAATGGAGACAGTACTGGTGCTCACTCGAGCAAATCGATGAGCAACAGGATTACAGTGATGCAGTGATATTTAGAGAAAGGGAAATAATAAGAGTTCTAATATAAATTATTTTAACAAAGCAAACTTTTGTTCATGGCTTTCATAAATCATTAAAGGAATAGAGGTTATATCCCTCACTAATCCTTTTATCCCTCCTTCAAATTTCTGCTACTTTTCTATGACTCCTATTTTTAATCCCTCTCCTTCAGAAACATTTGTCTACTTTGCTTGCTATCTAGTATTTAGAAATACCTTATCTTGTCCTGCTACTACTGACGGCTGTGGGCCAGCAAAGATGACAGATCGTGCTCAGAGCAACAATGATAAATTTTATACCATCACACCAATGAAGGTAGTTTTCTCTACAAGAACAATCTTTTATTTTAACTTCCCTCCTGTTTATACAGCCATTATTCATGTGATGACTTCCTAAATTTATCAGAAGCTTCTATTTTTATAGGGAAATGCAATGTTTAGTTTCCATAAGTTAGTAATTTTGGAAGGTATAAAATGTTAAATATTTGCAAAGAAAGATAATAATCAATGATAAGAAAATAATATTGTTTCTACAAAGAAATTTTCTTTTTTCTCACATAGCAGCTGAACTTTATTTTAATAGTTTGTAAGATATACACCCTATTTACACAACTATCATCAATACAATATATATACATATGAGGCATACAATAAGTATTTGAAAGTTCAATAAGTTATTTGAAAGTTCTGTACCCAGAATCACAGTCTCTCCTAAAAGCAGTGGAATTGTTTAAGAATTGTTTGAAATCAATATACTTTGCTTTGAAAATTCAAACTTTTTCAAGCCACATCTTTCTCCAAGGCAGGTTTTCATCAGAGTATAGTCACACCCTTCCTTAACTTGAAGAACTTTTTCAAAGCCCATAAACCATGTTCTCACCTATGTATTTTCTGGTAAATACTTCCCTAGACTATTCTGCCTGACAAAATCAAAACTGTATTCTGTTTGAAGCAAAGCCAATGAAAATGAGTTATTTTAGCTGTATGAAATGATTAGGTTATAAGTTGTAATGAATTTATGCAACAATGATATGCATTCTGCTGGTGTCTTAACAAAATACAAAAACATTGAGGGGCCAGAGAGATGGTGCAGTGAGTAGGGCGCTTTCCTTATGCGGCAGGGTTGAATCTGGCATCGCCTATGGTCCCCTGAGCACCTCCAGGAGTAATTTAAATTCGAAATTAGGAGAAACCTCTGAGGATTGTTGTGTATAGGCCCAAAACCAAAAAAAAAAAAAAAGAAACACATTGATGCATGCTGAATTGCTGTTCTCTTTTTTTGCAGCTAAATAACCAGTAAAAGAGTCATTGGTTCTTATCCCAAATGCACAAAAACAAGTTAGGAAATGAATAATAATATCGATTTAACAACAACATCCATTATCAGGGATGGAATGACTCACTTCCCCTTGGTTTCATGCAGTTCTTCCATCTTAACCCCATCTTAACCCATCCTTTCTTTCCGATAAATTAACCAGTTGGGCTAGAGTGATAGCACAGTGGGTAGGGCCTTGCACGCGGCCAACCTGGGTTCCATTCCTCCATCCCTCTGGGAGAGCCCAGCAAGCTACTGAGAGTATCTCACCCACAAGCAGAGCCTGGCAAGCTACCCATGGCATATTTGTTTTTTTTTTTTAAATTTATTTATTTTTAATTAGAGAATCACCGTGAGGGTACAGTTACAGATTTATACACTTTTGTGCTTATACTTCCCTCATACAAAGTTTGGGAACCCATCCCTTCACCAGTGCCCATTCTCCACCACCCGTAAACCCAGTGTCCCTCCCACCCTCCCCAATCCCATCTCCCCCCCACCCCACCCTGCCACTGTGGCAAGGCATTCCCTTCTGTTTTCTCTCTCTAATTAGCTGTTGTGGTTTGCAATAAAGGTGTTGAGTGGCCGCTGTGCTCAGTCTCTAGCCCTCATTCAGCCCGCAACTCCCTTCCCCCACATGGCCTTCGACTACAATGTAGTTGGTGATCGCTTCTCTGAGTTGACCTTTCCCCGGAACGTGAGGCCAGTCTCGAAGCCACGGAGTCAACCTCCTGGTACTTATTTCTACAGTTCTTGGGTGTTAGTCTCCCACTCTGTTATTCTATATACCATAGATGAGTGCAATCTTTCTATGTCTGTCTCTCTCTTTCTGACTCATTTCACTCAGCATGAAACTTTTCATGCCCATCCACTTGACTACAAAATTCTTGACCTCCTTTTTTCTAACAGCTGCATAGTATTCCATTGTATAGATGTACCAAAGTTTCCTCAACCAGTCATCCGTTCTGGGGCATTCGGGTTTTTTCCAGATTCTGGCTATTGTAAACAGTGCTGCGATGAACATACATGTGCAGATGTTGTTTCGATTGTACTTTTTTGCCTCTCTGGGATATATTCCCAGCAGTGGTATTGCTGGGTCAAATGGGAATACAATATCTAATTTTTTGAGAGTCGTTACCCATGGCATATTTGATATGCCAAAAAGAGTAACAACATGTGTCACAACGGAGACATTACTGGTGCCCGCTTGAGCAAATTGATGAGTAATGGGGGTGGCAATGACAGTGATACAGTGAAATTAATGAGTTGGGAACTTTGGAAGTTCTTAGTAGTTTTTCTACAGGCAAAGAAGATCAAAGCAAAACACAAGGCACAGGCAAAGAAAATGAATTGGAAGAGAGATCACAGGAAGAGGAACTGTAGGTCAAGATACGTTTCTAAATGATAACCTACTTGACAGGAAAAAGCCAGATCAGGGACTGAAACTCTTAGGCCTTAAGTCTAAAGTCCAAAGTTTGCAAAATGTCAGAGAAATGGCTTTAAACCAAGTCTCTTAAAGCTAGATTTTCTTTTTCTTTTTTTATTATTTTAGTGAAACAAAATAGTTTCTATTGAGGACATTTACCTAGAGAAATCTGAGAAGAAAGAAAGAAAGAAAGGAATATGGGTATAGGAGAGAACCCGACTTCTACAGGAGAAGCAGCCTTGAAACCCAGATTTTCATCTAGTTTATTCTACCAAATATTATTGTTACATCATCGGAGCCTTCAATTAACTTCCACTAAAAGTATGACTTAGATCCTTTGCTATCCACTAACACTTAGACATCAGAACAAAAACATATCCTGGGTGAGGGGGATATTTTTTTCATGTCTTCCAATATTTTCCAGGCAGTCCTAAAATCCTCTCAGGCATTGGGCAACATTTTATTTTTCTCAATGTGGAGGCTTTTAAACCCAGATATCTGTGTCAAATAAATGTAGATGTATCGTATTTGCAGTGCCATGTGCAATCAAAAGGAAAAATAAATTGTTTTGTGCATCTGATATAAAATCATCCTCTTCCTTGCCATTTGACTAAGGAGAAAACTCAACTGCAACTCACAACGTTTAAATTGTACGGAAAGCGAGCAGGCAAGAGATGGCTCTCCTAGGCTGCCACCGTGGGGATAGGACTTACTGTGCTCCCTGTAAAGGAATGTGAACATACCCTTGGCTTTAAATATACAGTCGTCTAAATTTGGAGCCACATTTTCTCATGAATATTTAAGTAATCAGTAAGTAGTAGTAATCATCCTCATTTTATAACTAAAGTAGAAGGCTCTTTTTTTTTAAATTGAGGGTGGGGTTTCCACCCACTCTTAGGCAATCACAGCAATTCTTGATGAATGTGTGCTTTCATCTGGTAAGAAGAAATATCTACCAAAATAAAAAGTCACTCTACTTTAGAAAAAAAAAATAATGGATTAAATCATGTAAAAAATTTGACTGGTATAATTAAGATGATGTATAATTTTTTAAATGTTCCTTACTATGGCAATACAAGTCAAACTATGCAATATTAACACACACACATCTGCAAGAATGCAATTCAGTGCATAACAGAAATATGAAATTTCTTTATCTTCTTGAAGGAACACCAGTCTTGAATTAGGTCCACCATCTCTAACTACCTGTCCCATCTATTCTACAGTCTATTCTTGGGCCCTGTCCTGTTTTAGGTGCAAATTGAACATTTAGTATATACAAACTTTAATATGCGTCCATTTCTACCTGCAATGGAAAAGACATAAAGGCTTATATTAATATTTACATTAAAACTAGTTAAGCAGATACACTAGCAATATTTTTCTGTATCTGAAGCAGTTAGTTCAAACAGCTTTCCAGTCAGAGTAAAGGTATCCAGGGTATGTCACCATATTTGGAAGAAGATGAATTAGAGAGGGAACATAAATCTCTCCTACTTTTCAAATTTGTGGCTGTTGACTTGGTATTAATGAAATACTCTTTACTGCACAATCTAAGCCTGAAAAGCTTAATATTAAATTCCGTCATTCCACTTGTCTCTTATTTAGCATATTAGCACTGTTGTTCCGTTCCATTGTTCAACAATTTTGCTCGAGTGGACACCAATAACGTCTCCATTGTGAGACTTGTTGTTACTGTTTTTTGCATATTAAATACACTACAGGTAGCTTGCCAGGCTCTGCCGTGTGGGTGAGATACTCTCGGTAGCTTGCCAGGCTCTCCGAGAGGGACACAGAAATCAAACCTGGGTCGGCCGCCTTCAAGGCAAACGCCCTACCCACTGTGCTATCGCGCCAATCCTATTTAGCATATATCAGACTATAGTTATTTATTTATTTTTGGTGTTCCGGGCTTACTCCTGACTCTACACTTAGGGATTACTCTTGGCAGGGCTCTGGGTCCAGAGGGAGTGTCAGGGATTGAACTCCAGCTGGCCATGCACAGGGAAAATGCCTTGTCTGCTGTATTCTCACTCCGGCCCACTGTCATCCCGTTGCTCATTGATTTGCTCGAGCAGGTACCAGTAACATCTCCATTGTGAGACTTATTGTTACTGTTTTTGGCTTACCTAATACTCCATGGGTAGCTTGCTAGGCTTTGCCGTGCGGGTGAGATACTCAGTAGCTTGTCAGGCTCTCCGTGAGGGGCAAAGGAATTGAACCCTGGTTGGCTGCGTGGAAGGCAAATGCCCTACCCGCTGTGCTATAGCCTCAGCCCATGAACATAAAGCCTAAAATTTGACTCAAAATAAGTTTCTCCATCTGTTACTGCTTTTATTCTGTTTCTGAATTTCTCAGTAATTCCGTTTAAAATGAATCAGTTCTTTTAGGGATAAAACATAAATTTTTAAACTATTTCCCTATCTCAGCCACTATGTAGTACTGAACATATATTTTGAGAAATTAAGAATATGTGAAGATATAGTAGGGTTAATTAAAGCTAAAAGTAAAGTCAGATTACTCCTTTTTCAGTTAAGACAAGTTTTCTTGAAATACGTTGTTGAATATGTTGTGTTTTAATTTCCAAAGATTTTATCACATTTATTGCTATTATAAAAATATTTTCAATGAGATGTAAAGTCATAAGCATCAGATCATAAAATAGGCTATGGATTTCAGAGTCCAAAATGCCTGAAACCACTTTTGTCTTGGAAAATTGCCTATTATATTTATGTCTTTGGGACTAATCAATCATCAGACAAATAAGCATTAGGACAGGATGTGTATTCTTGGAGTTGAAATCTAGAAGTGGTGGAAGAAACACAAACATGTAAATATAGCTCTGCTCAAAGTCATGTCTACATACACAAAGCCCCTTGTTTGATCCCCATAAGTGCATGTCTATAAGCATAAGACCCTTAGTTTGACCCCAGCATCATGTGTATAGCCTAGTTCTCCCTCTCAGAGAACCTGGCAAGCTACTGAGAGTTTCTTGCCCGCATGGGAAAACCTGGCAAGCTCCCCGTGGCATATTCATATGCCAAAACCAGTAACAATGATGGGTCTCATTCCCCTGACCCTGAAAGAGCCTCCGATGCAGCACCATTGGGAAGAATGAGTAAAAAGAGGCTGCTAAAATCTCAGGTCTAGGACGAATGGAGATGTTACTGGGACCACTCGAGAAAATCGACAATCAACGGGATGATGATGATGACGATGGTCATGTGTGTATCCACTCAAGGATAAACTACTATGTGTAGCCCTGGAAGACCCCAGGAGCTGCATCATGCTAGTCGTTCTACATAACCAGACTCTAGTTTTTTGTTTGTTTTTATAGTTTGTTTCTTTGGATTGAGAAAAGACTTTTCTAGCTACAAGCCAGCTGCATACCAATGGGCTTGCTGGAACATTGGAATGGTTCTTCTACTTCCATGTCTTGGAAATCTGCCAGTGTTTGCCTGCTGAGAAAATCTCGTTCAACTTTATTTCAGAACTGAAATAGCAATAAAAACTTACAAGTATTAATATCAAACATAAGTAATTGAGGAACTGATCTGTGTGAGTAGGTCATTACCCACTTAATGACCTATATTAAATCTTAAAAAACAATACTGGACACTAATATGTCCACTTATCCTTAATAAAAATGAATATCTTAAGCCAGAAAACAAATCATAAAACCTTTAGCAAATAAAACAGACTTCCTGAGAAAAATCTGTATATAACAATCAGTAGTTAGGCCAGAAAAGCAGACGGCAGTCTCTAAGTATTTCCCATGAAAATTAACAAAACGAGTTTAGAACGCTTCCAAGAACCATTCAGAAGGTTGGAGGAGTAAAGGTCAGGAGAGCCTCCGCTGGTGCTCAGGCAATCAGGTTCCCAGGCCATCACCACAGTGAGCTCAGCGGCCCGCAGCCTCCAAGTGGGCGATCAACAGGAGGATGCTGGGCAGTTGCTGGCAGGATTTTATATATATGCCCATCTGCTGCCTGCAGGAACAATAACGGTGCCTGCTGGTCCTCCGCCTTCCCAAATCTCACACAGGAACCTCTCGTGAATGGCACCCAAACTAGCACGCCCAGCTGGCACAGATGTGAGAAAATTTTATTACCGAAGATTCTGGAGCAAGCACAGGAGGGAGAAAGTGGTACAGGGCTTACATCAGACCATTTCTGGCACATGTCCCTTACACTTTTCACATCTCTTACTAAGAATAGTTGTCCAAAATTCATGTGACTCTCTATCTTAGAGGAGGTTGTGCGAACCCTTTTGTGCTCAGGGAAGACTCCTAGTTCTGTGCTCAAGAATCACTACTGGCAGGGCTCGAGGGACTGTATGCAGAGCCTAGGATTGTGCAAGGCAAACACCTTAATCTTGTACTATCTCTCCAGTCCATAATATCATAAATTTCTAGTAGCCAATTAGAAGCAGGAGAGAAGCATAGGATAGATTTTCCTTAAAAAACTATAAAAAGAGCCAACCCTACCAATTCAGGATTTTTGTTTGGAACTTTGGCCTACGGATTATGAGAGAATTGTTTTAACTGTTTTAAGTCACACCATTTGCTAATTTGTTATTCTACCTCTGGAAAATAATTCAGTAATGAACATAATATCTATACAGAATGACCAATGGAATGTTCTGCTATAAATCCTTACCACTCAAAATTCTTTCTCTTATGATATTTTTCAGAACAGCCAATAATGTCTAAAGCAGACGGTGATAGTAGAAGTCCTCCATCCTGTTCTTGATTTTAAAATAAATATGTTTATGCTTGGAGAGAGCTCAAAAGGCAAGTGTGCACACTTTGATGTGGAAGTCTAAGACATGATCCTCAGCACCCCCAGGAAGAATCTCTGAATATCTCATCAGGAGTAATATATTTACACACCCATGAATTCTAAGATAGACTTTTATTTTTGTGTTATTTTTATACAATTTTTGAATTCAATTAACTAAAGTCTATTAAGAAGTTTCACATTTATGTTTGGGGCTAAATACATAATCTAGAGGTGAAGGTGTTTTTTAGGATAACATTGCCAGAGGTAGCTTAGGTTTATTGTGCTGTTCCCATCACAGTGCTCCCTTTCCTCTGCGTTTATTTGTAACTTCCTTCTTTTTGCTCTGTTGATTTGTAAATATTGTTTTTCTCTTCTCCTTGAGTCCTTTGCATAGTTTATTCAGAGCCATGTCCTTTTCTTTGGGCACAATAAAACTGTAGTAAATGCTATGCTTTTGTAACCTGGGAGTCATTTGACTCTACAGTTATTTTCCTCCTGGGCATCTGTTCTCTAGCCCTAAGCCTCAGCTGCCCTTACTTTGTAGCACTCCCAAATGAAGGGTCCCAATGAGGGATGGGATGGACCCAGGGCAAGCGGTGAGCTATGTGCTACCCTGGCATCGAGATGGGCCTGGCCAAAGTGCCTAATGCTTAACTATAAGCTAAGAGCTTGGTCATGGACATATGCTGTCATGATCCAAAAAGTAACAACTAGATTCAGACCCTGCTAGGGTTAGAAATGATTAATCTGGCCTGAGCACTGTAGCTTGAGTCTGTGGCAAGATGTTCCCAGGAGAGCTTCCCTACAAGCCTCAATGTATCTTTTACTTTCTCCATACAAAAATAACTAGTGTTAAGATGTTGATTGAGTTATTGGACTGAGGAAAGGACAAAAACACCTCAAGAGGTATTTTGCCCAAGGGCAGTCAGGAAGGGCTTTGGAATACCTGTAGGTGGTGTTTCTGCCCTTGAGTCTGGTGGGCCATCAGAAAGGGCTTTCTCTTGTTGATTTTGCTACCAGACTGGGTGTGGTGTGAGCCCAGCGGGCATGGGGTAGAGAGACCCGTGGGAGGTGGGAGAGAAGGAGAATCCGGAGAGCTGGGATTGAAGAATGAGGGGCTATGAAGGAAGAGTGCTGGGGAAGAGAGAGATTAGAGAGTTGCAAGAGAGACTGAGGGAGTCATTAGAGAGAGAAGCAGTCAAGTCCAGAGGTCAGAGGTCAGAGTCAGAATTGAGAGAAATGAGAGAGCCCAGGCTGCGAGATGGAGAGCGGAGAGATGAGCGGGAGAGACAGGAGGAGACGGGAATGAGGGGCAGTGCGAGACCAGAATGGGGGGCTCAGAGAGACTGGAACAGGCATGTGGGGAGAATGGAATAAACGGCAACAGATCAACCAACCGGGTTGACCCTTGTTTCCTCTTCTCTCTGCCCCATGGCCTGGACCGCCCTGGCTGGGCTAGTGGTCCGGGTCCACCCCAAACCTGGGCACCGGTGGGGAGAGCCACCAGGGCCGCCCTGGCAGATTTTTTTCAGTGCTTGCCTTGCATATGGTCAACCTGGCTGCATCTCCGGCATGGCATATGATCTTCCGAGCATCACTAAGAGTGATTCCTAGGCACTGCCAGGTGTGACCCCCTTGAAAAATACGCACACATTTATGTTTGTAAGTGGTCATCTTTTCTTGTGCTACCAATGTCCAGTTTGGGATTGAAGCTTAAACTATGTAAAATAGACTGATCAATGTAGATTTATCTTTTGGAATTGTATAACTTTGGAATTCATGTTTTTTTTTTAAAACCTGGTTGTATGTTTTCTCAGTTTTAATAAAGGAAAGATTTAACATTCAATCTATTTATATGTTTATTAGTCTATTCAATTTTTCATTACTTCCAATTTGGCCTTTTAATGTTCACTTTCAAGCATGTATATATCACATATTGGATTTTAAATTGATTAATCATAGTTGAAATATTTTATTTTAATCTCTGATGATTTTTTTTTACATTTTGTCTTTTGTCTATTCGCATGTTATTTTCTTTTTTCAAATCAATCTTGCCAGAGGTCTTTGTATCTCATTAATCATTTGAAAGATCTGTTTCGGATTCAGTTAATCTTCACTAGTGTTTTTGCTGGTGTTATTTTTGTACTGTATTTCATGGATCTCTACCCTTTATAACTTCATTCCTTCCTACCTATTTGAGCTGTACTATTGTGTTATTTCTAACTTCATGAGTTGAATGCTTAACTATTGTTTTTAATCTTTCTTTCTTTCTTGAAAAAAAAATTAAAGCTATAAATTACCTCTTTCAATCTTGCCACAATCAACAGAGGAGTGGCAGGCATTCTGGTGAGCAACGTGGCCCGGAAAATGCTCCGGACCCGAATTGGGGCCAACAACACCGGGGAGCCGGAAGGAGGAGGTGCAGCCAGCACACCTTCTCCAGATGGAGCCCTGGTGACACTGAGCAGCAACTAACACGGCTCCGGGATTCGGGACTGGGACACATCCGAGCTGCGGGGGGGGCACTGGAGTGGGGCGGCACCAGCCCAAAACTCCAAGTGGTCCCGGCCGCCGGAAGTCATGCCCTCGACCCACCCTCGGCGCCATCTTGCCACAATCAACAGAGGAGCGGCAGGCATTCTGTTGAGCAACGCGGCCCAGAAAATGCCCCGGACCCAAATTGGGGCCAACATCACCGGGGAGCCGGAAGGAGGAGGTGCAACCAGCACACCTTCTCCAGATGGAGCCCTGGCGACACTGAGCAGCAACTAACACGGCTCCGGGATTCGGGAATGGGACACATCCGAGCCGCGCGGCTGCTAATGCGGCCGCGCAACCTTTTCTAAAACCTGAAAACATACAATCTTTTAATGGAAAACTAATTATCAAATGCTTTCTTAATAGGGTTATCTTGTTTGGGGGTATAACTCCCACAACAATAGTGAGTTTTATGTTGAAATATGGAACGTAATCAAGGTGAAGAAAAAATGAAGTGAAATTCATCAGTTATACAGTTGGGGTGGGGGGTGGGGGGTATACCGGGGATTTTGGTGGTGGAATATGGGCACTGGTGAAGGGATAGTGTTTGAATACGGTATAACTGAGACATAAACCTGAGAACTCTGTAACTTTCCACATGGTGATAAAATAAAATAAAATAAAATAAAATAAATAAAGTACTCAACATATAAAAATAAATAAATAAATTACCTCTTTCCCTAGAAGTCTTTTTTTTTTTTGCTTTTTGGGTCACACCCAGCGATGCTCAGGGGTTACTCCTGGCTTTGCACTCAGGAATTACTCCTGGCAGTGCTTGGGGGACCATATGGGATGCCGGGGATCGAAGAAGTCTTTTTTTTAAGGTCATACATGCTTTCTCTTCTAGCATTTATTTTGGTGATGAAGTCTGGGGCCAGTCTGATTCCCTTCCATTCTACCCCATCTCTTTTTTGTTTTTTTGGCAAACTACTATTTCCTTTGTTTGCTCTTTGTCTTCTTTTTTTTTTTTTTTAATTAAATCACCATGTGGAAAGTTACAAAGTTTCCAGACTTATGTCTCGGTTGTACAATGCTTGAACACCCGTCCATTCACCAGTGCCCATATTCCATCACCAAAAACCCCAGTATACCTCTCACCCCCCGCCCCCCACCCCCACCTGCGTAGCTGATAAATTTCACTTCATTTTCTCTTTACCTTGATTACATTCCTTATTTCAACACAAAATTCACTATGGTTGTTGGAGTTTCCCCCCAAAAAACAGCCCTGCAGACAAGGAAGCATTTGATAGTTAGTTTTCCATTGCTGAGAATGAAGAGACATGAAGGCTGCTATAGCAGCCGCGTGGTTTACGATTTCTGTATTTTAGTATTTTAGTAATTAAGTCCAGGGAGATTTATGTTAGAAATTGCATCATTTCCCTTCCTGGGGCAACATGGGGCTATGGCTTAGTTCACAGTCTAGAGACATTGATGGAAGCAGTTGCTGGTACCAAAAGTAGTCTAGCTGGCCTCCAGATCATGGTCATCAGCAGCAGAGTGGCCACACAAACGTGGCCATCTGGGTCACATGTTGGCAGAGTGCACACCAATATCGCCCTGGACCGAGACTGCCCTCTGTTTTAAGTTCCAACCTCTCTCTCTCTTTTTTTTTTCTTCCTGCGCCACCAAGTTCGTACCTGCTTAAAAGTCCTCATAATATGGCGGACACCATGCCACTTTCCCCCAAAATTCTTTCCCTAGAAGTCTTGAGCCATTTCTTAAGAACAAGAGTACAAAATGGTATAATGTATCTATCTGGGGATCTTGTCTGTAGGCAGAGAATGTGTTGGTCTAATCATATTCAAGATGCCTCCTATGATACTTTTTATCACAAACAGTCAAATACTAATGTATGGAGTCATGGAGGAATATGACGTAGGGAATGGAAAAGACATGTTTTGGCTTACCCATCTATGTTAATGAGTAAATGGAAAGAAACAAGCTGGAGGCAAGGTAGATACTGACTTTACCTTCTTTTTTTTTTTTTTGGCTTTTTGGGTCACACCTGGCGATGCACAGGGGTTACTCCTGGATCTGCACTCAGGAATTACCCCTGGCCGTGCTCAGGGGACCATATGGGATGCTGGGATTTGAACCCGGGTCGGCTGCGTGCAAGGCAAACGCCCTACCCACTGTGCTATCTCTCCAGCCCCATGACTTTACCTTCTTGATACCGAGACTTTGTTCAGTAAAGTATAAGGTATCACGGAAAATTCCCATTATTACACTAGCACTGCCATTGTTCATCGATTTGCTCGAGCGGGCACCAGTAACATCTCCATTGTGAGACTTGTTGTTACTGTTTTTGGCATATCGAATACACCACGAGGAGCTTGCCAGGCTCTGCCGTGCGGGTGGGATACTCTCGGTATCTTGCCAGGCTCTCTGAGAGGGACAGAGGAATCGAACCCAGGTCAGCTGCATGCAAGGCAAATGCCCTATCTGCTGTGCTATTGCTCCAGGACAGGAAATATTATAAGTAAAAAGAAATATTTAATAAAACTATGAGACAGCATTCCCAGTCTAGTCTACCTACATGATCAGAAGTGTACTGAGCCTTAGTCTATATTTGGGTAAAATCATCTCTTACAAAGCTATCTAATAAAAAGCTGCTTACTCTCTAGTGTAATTTAATGAATCATACATCATGGCTAAGTGGGAGTTGATTCATTTGCAGTGGTCTTGTTGTTGTTTTGGTTTTTTTGCTTTTTCGGTCACACCCGGCAATGCACAGGGGATGCTCCTGGCTCTGCACTCAGGAATTACTCCTGGCGGTGCTCAGGGGACCATATGGGATGCTGGGAATAGAACCTGGGTTGGCCGCGTGCAAGGCAAATACCCTACCCACTGTGCTATCTCTCCAGCCCCAATTCTCTTACAGTGTTCAGCACCCAAGGGCTCATCTTTGAACACACTTCCACTTCTGGCACTTCCTCACACACTATCATAGAGTTGAAACAGTATGTAAGGAACCATATGTAGAGGTGTAGACGACAGGAGAAATATTTATGCAAAAGAAAAAGACTCAAGAGTTACATTCTAATAGATAGATAGCTATTAAAGGTATCTGATCGTACCCAAAGAAAATGTAAAGAATAAAACAATGCATGCAGTAGCTGCTTCCTCCTAAACTAATAGTCTAAGTTCTAAAACTTCATTTTCCAAAAACCTTATTGACACTCATCAGTAATTTGTTTCTTTCTGTCACATTAAGCTAAAATGAATGTATTGAAAGGTTATCAGAGTTCTTTACATTTCTAATTACTGGCTATGTTAATCAGCTTCTTTTTAGTACACAAAGTAAGCATTCTTTCTTGATATTTCCAAATCTGTAACTCCTTGATTATTTATTGTTACAATAAATATCTTGAGGACCTATTATATTCCTATGTCTTCTATGGAAGACATAGGAATATAATAGGAAATATATATAAGGAAAGAAAACAGAAAAAAAACTATACCCTAAGGAAGCTTACTGAATCCAATTTCCTGATCTCTTCTCAGTTGGCCATTCATTCATCATGTTCAAACAGCATTTATTCCAGGGATTCAGAGTGGTACAATATACACAAATCAATAAATAGGGTAAGCCACAACAACAAAAAGGAAGATAAATCATATCACCATATATATAAACATATGCAAAATTTTTTCTTAAAAGATTCTGTATCCATTTATAATTTTAAAAACTCAATAAATTAGAAGCTAACAGAATGTATCTAAACATAACAAGGGCCAATACAATAACTCTAGAGTTAAAAGATTACTCATTTGGAGTAAGAGATAGTGCAGCAGGTAAGCCATTTGCCTTGTACACGCAATCTAGATTTGAGTCCCAGAGTAACATATGGTTTACCCCAAGCACTGCCAAGAGTCATCCTTTAGCACAGACTCAGGAGTAAATCTTGAGCACACTTGGGAGTGACCCAAACACATGCCCTCCCAAATAAAATTCATACAATGTGTTGAATGACTTAAACGTTTACCTTTAAGATTAGCACTGTAGCACTGTCGTCCCATCCCGTTGTTCTTCTATTTGCTCAAGCAGGCACTAGTAACATCTCAATTGTGAGACTTGTTGTTACTGTCTAACGCCCTACCCGCTGTGCTATCGCTCCAGTCCAAAACAAGCTCTCAAGGTCCTTTAAGATTAACATAATGAATTTTACTACATAATTTTATAGATTATGTGGAAAGAATTTTTGTGAAAAAGTGGTGTACAGACTTTATGTAAAGTTTCTCTTAGGTAAAATACTATTAGTACATAGGTAAGTAGCACACGGGTAGGGCGTTTGCCTGGCACATGGCTGACATGGGTTCTATTTCTCCATTCCTCTTAGAGAGCCCAGCAAACTACCGTAAGTATCCTGCCTGCACAGAAGAGGTGCATGCTCCCCGTGGCTTATAAGGTATGCCCGTGGCTTATACGGTATGCTAAATATAGTAACAATAACAATTTCATTCCCCTGACCCTGAAGAAAGCCTCCAATCCTTGAGAAAGATGAGTAAGGAGAGGCTGCTAAAATCTCAGGGCTGGGACGAATGGAGACATTACTGGCACCAGCTCGAATAAAGCGATGAACAACAAAATGACAGTGATACAGTGATACAGTGAAGAAATATTTATTGACCTAAACATCTGCTTGGAGCTCCACCATCTCAGGGGAGTTTGCCTTTGGCTGACATCACTAGGCATACTCTGGAACAGGAGGCAGAGCACATCCCTTTTGGCTGGGTCCCAGTAGCCACCACACCCAAACTGTATCATATTTAGAACCCATAGCACAGCTCCTGAAGTGCACGGCCACTAACGCAGCTACGAGACCCACCTACTCAACAAATTACATGCGGCTCACAGATCTGATTCCTGTCCTTCATTGAAGATGGGCAGAGAAAAAAGCGAGCAACCTCCAGGCTAATCACTTAGCATCTTCTAGGTGGTTTAAAAACAAAGATTCTTTGCCCCGAAAACAGGAGAAACACTAGAAAACCAATTAGGAAACACATGGAAAGAAGCCCGTCAAGTTCAATGAGCAAAAGTTTTACCACTGGAGACACAAGAAAGTCCAAGCAGTTCATTAAATCCTCAGACAATCACTTTAGTGACACCACTTAATGAGCTCAAAGAAACAGGTAGTCATCAGAGCACAAGATGATAACTTTCCTTGGATGATAAAATTATTTTTATTCTTTGTCATTTTGAATTTATCTATAGTTTTTATTAAAGAATATTTAATCATCATGCAAAAAAAAGAAAATATAAGAGTTGAAATGAAAAAACTACCACAATCAAAAACGAAAGAAATGAAGAGCATGTTACGTGACATTTACAAACCTCAACAGAAGTTCTGAGTAGCAGAATAACAACAGCTGAGCAAAAGATCAAGGAGCTCTAAGATGAGAAGTGCAATACCACCAGGAAACAACAGAAAGTGGAAAAAATAGTCTGAAAAAAATGAACGGCATATTAGTTTATAAGAGGAACAATATAAGAATCATCAGAGTCCCTGAAGAACAGGAAAGCAAAATGATGAGGAAGCAATAGTTAATGAAATATTGATAAGACTTTCTCAGAATTCATTACAGGCACTGAGATCGAAGAAGCCCGAAGGGTCCCAGTGAAAACAGACCCAACCAGAAAACTCCAAGATACATTATTCTCACAATGACAAAATCCAATGATAGGGACAAAATACTGAAAGCAGCAAGGAACTTATATAGAAGGAAATAACAGATGACGTACAGCAGACCTATCCAATGAGACCAAAAACTAGGAGAAAATGGAGGGATATAGTACAAAAACACAAAGAATACTCTAGCTAGATTATCGATCAGATTTGAAGAAACAATGTGAATTTTCATGGACAAGCAATAGCTTAGGGAATTCACAGCAATGAAATCAGTTTTGTAAGAGTCAAAAGTTTGTTATATGGGGCTGGAGCAATAGTACAGCGGATGGGGTGTTTGCCTTGCATGCAGCTGACCCAGGTTTGATTCCCAGCATCCCATATGGTTCCCTGAGCACCGCTAGGAGTGATTCCTGAGTGCAGAGCCAGGGGTAACCCCTGTGAATCGCCCACATGTGACCCAAAAAAGAAAAAAAAAGTTTGTTATATGCCTGCCAAGGGGACAGGCTTAGAGGATTGGAGGAAACCTGAGGACATTGGTGGAAGGGACATTGGTGGTGGTATTGCTGTTGTAATGTTGTATGCCTGAAACAACTCTATTGTGAAGAACTTTGTAAATCAATATGTCTTAATAAAAATCAAAATGAGACAGAAAGAGAAATATTTCTTGAGTTCTTTTAATGTGATATATCCTATGCCCTATCTGCTAGAGCCAACATATAGTAATAGTGACCACTTAAATTTACTGGGTTTACTTGGCACAAATGGTATCCCACTAATCTTTCCTAACATACTGTGATATAGATCAAATAGTACTTTTCTGTTCTTTAGAAAACTTAAGTCCTAAGAGTTAATGAATTGGGCCATGGCAATAACAGATAAAAAAGTTGAAATTAATCTACTTAAATCTAATAATTTCATACTTATTCCTATACTATAATACTATACTTCCTGATACTCTTACTAACTTACTAGAATTTTGTTGTTCCTTTAAAATAAATATATATTTTATTATATATTTATATCTCTAAGATCTTTCCAAATTAAATTTATCTTATTCCTGCCATAATCTTCTCATATTTTCTCATAAACTTTTTATTGTGTTTGTTATATTTAATGAGCATAACCCTAATGCCTAAATTTTAAGACCCTTCAGGAAAAAGATTATATATATAAAATACATAAATATGTATATGTGTGTACATATGTGATGCCAAATTTTAAAAAATTATATATTTTACATTGATGAAGACTTTATGTGAAGAATTCATCATATTCCTTTGTATTTCATAGTATACTTCCTAGTATATTTAAACTAGACTTAAATGCATTATTAAAATCCAATGTAAGATTTTTAGTGTTGGAGTTCTAATTTTCTGGAAAATAATGTTCTTAAATAAATTTTTACTCAGGGAGAAAATAATCTATACCATCTACCATTAGATGGAAATTCACTTGACTGCAACATCATGAACAAGATATTTGATAAAGTTCCATATAA
Source organism: Sorex araneus (assembly GCF_027595985.1). Lineage (NCBI taxonomy): Eukaryota > Metazoa > Chordata > Mammalia > Eulipotyphla > Soricidae > Sorex > Sorex araneus. Next base: position 63,822,655 of record NC_073303.1, read on the forward strand.
TTATATATTTTTGAGAGCAAATATGCAAAATCAGATCTTTGGTCTTTGTCCCTTACATATGTAATCTTTCACATGTCTTAATTTCTTTAAAATTGGTTAATTACTCCAGATTCCTAAATGGCAGAAAAACACATAGCAGATGTATTTCAGAGTCCAGATGAGAATTACGAGTTAGATGGATTAAATAGTATTTTTGTACTAAATATAAAATAAGCTCAGATCAGAATTTCAAGTCTATGATAAGAGACTTCGGGCTGTTTACTTTCATCTGTATGGGTGGTAAGGAAATTCATATCCCATTTACAAGACTATCATCATGCTTTAACCAAAAAGTTGAGTACAATTTATTGCCAGCATGTATTGCATACAGGCAGCATACAACAGGTCAATCCTATTTTTGTCCACACTTCTTTAATCATTTGTTTATGCATATACAGCCTTTTAATCAAAGTTCAAGGTGACTAAGATCTACTTTAGTAAGTTTTCATTATGTTGTAAATTATTTAATCATAAAAAATTTAATTTGTTAAAGCCATAAAAAGACCAGATCTTTAGAGATAAATATAAAGCAAAATATTTACTGACACAGAAAAGTACTCATGATGTTATTAATAAATGTAAAGGTATAAACAATACATTCTCAAATAGATCTCTATATTATGAAGAAAGAGAAAGATCAAAACAAGTGTTTATAGTGATTATCATTGAAGAGTAGAAATGAGTTATCTATAGTCCTTCCTACTTGCATTTAATATTTATATATTCCTCATTAAATATGCTTTCAAATTTACTTGAAATACTATTTATTTTTAAACGAATATTTCAAAACTATATTTTATGCCTTATACATAATTATTAAAGTGTTATATTTAATTTTAAAATATAGGAATAAAGTACAAAAATCCAAAATATCAGAAAGATTTGGATTCTATAATCTTCTAATTGCACAACAGACATATTTCACAAGCATCTTTCATGAGAATCAGGTGAATTCAATATAGTAACATTACCTATTAAAATAAGAAAATGACATTGAAATAGGATTCTGGTGGTAATCAGATAATATTTAATCCAACTCTTTCAAAAATGATTTGAGCTAAAATAAAGCTTCATAGGCTTTTAATGAGTATAATTATAGTAACTCCAATTGACTTTACATTTTGAATTTCATCTATAATGACCACCTGATTGTTTGGGTTTTTTTTTAATATATAACTATTCCAGTTCTGCCTTCTAAACTATTTGATATTCAAGATCCACCTGGAACTAGCTAATGTGATTTTTATATGACAAGCTTTAAATATTCATGATTCAAGAGAAAAAAAACAGGAGTCTCTTTGTCAATGCAGAATAAAGAAGTATTGGCAAAGTGCAGACAACATGAGGCCTTTAAGAAATGCATCTCTTTGATATCATGGCACATTTCAGCTTCCCAAGGAGCTACAGGTTACAAAAGATAGATGCAAGCAACTGGTCTCCTATTTTCACTCTCTGCTGAAAGAAAAACATATTCTCTTTCTTTCTTTGATGTGTAAGAACCCTGAGGCTTACAGGAGTTTGTTCAAAAATGGATGTGCATTTTTTTCTTCAGTAACTGCTTCCTCTAATACATAGTTCTCTAATGAGAAAAATGAATTATCAGGGACTATATAAACAGGTTAGAAAAATTAAATCTAGTAAATATTTCATAGGTTGCCATTTGGCAACTTTCTATCTACACATATGCATGTAATGCTAAAGATATTAAAAGACCTTAAATTTATGTATACAACTATCATCAATACATGATGTATAAGTTAAATGTATACAAAATGTGATAGAATTTCATTAAGTAAGGCATTTAGTAACACTGTCACTGTCATCCCGTTGCTCATCGATTTGCTCGAGCGGGCACCAGTAACATCTCTCATTGAGAGACTTATTGTTACTGTTTTTGGCATATCCAATACGCACGGGTAGCTTGCCAGGCTCTGCCGTACAGGCTCCATACTCTCAGTAGCTTGCTGGGCTCTCTGAGAGGGGCGGAGGAATCGGACACGGGTCGGCCGCATGAAAGGCGAACGCCCAACCGCTGTGCTATCGCTAATAAATAGATCTGGATATCACGTGAGTGAGCTGGGATTACCCTATGCTCAATCTTTCACTCAATTTTTTTTTACTGCATTGACTATATCAGTCCCCAAACATGTGAGACTATATCAAGAAAAACATGTGAATGAGTAAATGAACAATTTTGAACTAGACTAAATCTAAGTTTCTATCTAGCTCCAACCAAATTAATTTGATCAGAACTTTACCTCTGACCTTAGACCCTGCACTGCCAGATGGGATATACAACCAACTCTACCTGATGGAACAGAGGACAGTGCAAATATGCAATGCAGAATCCCACCTAGCAACCCAGCTGGCATAGATTGATGCTTGTCAAAAGCAGGGGTGGAAGGTAGATAATGTGATAGAGGGAGTATTATTGCTGTATTCACGATGACAAAAGGAATTATTCGCAGCAACACATAGAACAAGATTAAAAATCTGTTGAAAAGAACATATTCCCATATGATCAAATAAGTGATTTATACAAAATATAGAAAGAATTCTCACAATTCTTGATTAAAAAAAAGAACTAATTTTAAAATAGGCAGAGGCTTTGAACAGACATTTTTTTCAAAGGCAATACAGGCCAGCATGTAGCACTGTAGCACTGTCATCCTGTCGATTTGCTCAATCAGGCACCAGTAACGTCTCCATTGTGAGACTTGTTGTTACTGTTTTTGGCATATCGAAGACACCACAGGTAGCTTGCCAGGCTCTGCTGGGCAGGCAGGATACTCTCAGTAAATTTTTTTTTTTTTTTTTGCTTTTTGGGTCACACCCAGCGATGCTCAGGGGTCACTCCTGTTTCTGCGCTCAGGAATTACCCCTGGCCATGTGCAGGGGACCATATGGGATGCTGGGAGTCAAACCCGGGTCAGCCGCGTGCAAGGCAAATGCCCTACCCACTGTGCTATCACTCCGGCCCTCGGTAAAAACTTTTTAAAAAGAACAGAACTATTATATCACGCAGCAATTTCACTTCTGGGTATTTACCTACAGTAACTCAAAAAGCTATGTTCATCCCTAATTTCATTGTGACATCATTTACATGATCTGGATGTGGAAACATAAAGTGTCCATTGATGAATGAAGGGCCAAAGAAAGAAAATATGTTTTTTATCTATTTTCAATTTATGCAAATATATAATGAAATATTAGTCATACTAAAAGAATGAAATCTTATTATTTTCACTCTTATGGACAAGCCTGGAGGGTAGCATTATAAAGGAAATTAATTAGAGAAATACAAATTACTATCTGAGCTCATTATTGTGTGCAAACTAAACTATTTAAAAATGATATACAGAGAACAAACTAATGGCTACCAGGTGCAGGAGACAAGGCAAGTGGGCTGTATAGTATAAACTTCCAGTTATAAAGTAAATCATAAAAACTGGTCACTGTAATTAACAATACTATGCTGCCTATTAAAACATTGCTAAGAGGGGCTGGAGCGATAGCACAGTGGGTAGGGTATTTGCCTTGAACACAGCCAACCGGGGGTTAGATTCCCAGCATCCCATATGGCCCCCTGAGCACTGCCAGGGGAAATTCCTGAGTGCAGAGCCAGGAGTAACCCCTGTGCATTGCCGGGTGTGACCCAAAAAGCTATAAATAAATAAATAAATAAATAAATAAATAAATAAATGTAAAACATTACTAAGAAAATCTATTTAAAACATCTATCACAAGAAAACTGTTTTCACTATATGTAGTTACAGATTAAGTTAACTATATTTGCTGTGGGAATAACCACTTCTCAATATGCAAATGTAAGATTTATACATTATAGACTTGAGACTATTATAATGTTGTTTGTTGGTCATATATCACAAAACTTTTTAAAGAGATTTTTTTTCTTTTCAGAAAATATACACACTGTCTGCCATCCTAACACCTACTCATTTCTGTACCTCATCCCTGTTTCTCATTAAAAAGCAGTCAAGGGCCCCTCATCCTATATATGTAAATGTAAATTATAATCTACATTATAATTTCTCCTTCATATCAGAAAAGGATATGAAGTACTTTCTCCTTCATATCAGAAAAAAAGAAAAAAGAGTGAAGAAGCAAAGGGTAGGAAAGGGTAGCTTAGTATAGCAGGTCCTTGAATAATTTTATTTCAGTTTATATTATTTCATTATAATGTTGATTTTAAAAAAAGAAGAAAGCCTGTTTGACATTGATGGAAACAGTCTTATGCGAGGTCCTGATTTTGTTATATGCATGGTTTCACGTTTTTCTCGAACCTATCGATATTCAGGATTTACTATATTTAACAAACTAATTACCATATTCAGTAATCCTGAAACACTCCTTTTGTTCCTACTTTAATATATCTGAACTTGAGATGCCATTTTCAAAGCACTATAGGTCAGGATCACGCATAATTGTTCATACGGTTCATTTTGCTTTGTCTCAACTGAAACGTATGCATGTTAATTACGGGCAGATACCTGAAACTTAAAATTCCTTGCCAAAATAGCTAGATCGATCCATCATTGAAACTAAATAATAGTGTGTGAGAAAGACAGGAATAGAGGAATGGAAAAAATGATTAAGCAAATTGTCACTGTTGGAGAAATGACCACCAATCCCTATTTTCTTGGAAAGGACTCACCAAGAACGTTAGGGCAAGTGAGGAAGGAAGAATACAGAGAAGTGTGAATACAGCAGCGATGTACGGTGAACTCCCCGAACCGGAATCGCCCGGGGGTCTTATTAAACATGCAGACTGAGTCGTTGAGGCTGGGGCCAGGCCAGATGTGCTGCATCTCTAATGAGCCCCCAGGAGATGCCAACAACATTTCAAAGTGTTGATGAATGAAGCACTGCAGCTGATAGGATAGGTTGTCGAATCCCTTTGAAGATGACAGTTTTCAAAGAGAGAGAAAGCGAGGCAGGTGTAATTGATGTGTATGGTTCGAGCACTGCTGTCAGAAACCGCCCACTGCGGCCACAGCGAGACAACAGTGGGTGGGGCACTGGCTCTGCACACAGCCCACCTGGGTTCCATCCTCCAGTGTCCTATGTGGTCCCTTAAATAAAGGTCCCTTTGAATGCCCTGCCGCAGAGGCAGAGGGAGGGTGGGGCGGTGGGGGGTGGGTTGAGATGGTGGAAGGGATACTGGGAACAGTGGTGGAAGAGAATGGGCACTGGTGGAGGGATGAGTGAACGATCACTGTAGGACTGAAGTGCAAACAGGAAAGTTCCTAAGTTTGTAACTGTACCTCATGGTGATTCACTAATAATTTTTTTTAAGACTTATATTATGGTCTAAATAAATAAATAAAAATTCTTGTAAGTCAAAAATAAAAATAAATAAATAGATAGATAAAGGTCCTTTGAAAAGCATATTAACATTTATGCGTGATCCTGACCTTTTTATTTCCTTTAAATGGAAAAGAAACATTGCGAGCAATGCGCTTTTAAGGGAAATGAAGATGGTATTGTTTGAAAGCCTGTCTGTTAATGGCTCTTATTTTAAGTTGAAAAATGACTTTATAGGATTTATATTTGAAACTTATTTTTTGGGGTGGCCAATGAGATAGTACAGCAGGTAGTGTGTTTGCTTGTACATGTCTGACACAGGTTTGAATCCTGGTATCCCATATGGTTCCCCCAACCACTGCCAGGAGTAATTTCTGAGTGCAGGGCCAGGAGAAAGCCCTGAGTATCACCAGGCATAGCCTAAAACTCACCAAAAAATGTATTGACTGATCAATTGTATTGATCAATCTTAATTGATTCTGTGGTTTAAAACAGTATAAATGCTTTCTCGGCTCTACACAGTTTCCCAAACACCATCAGGAGCATGTTCCAGGCACAGATCAAGGTGTGGACCTTGAGTGCCACCAGCTCTGACCCCCAAACAGAACAAAAAATATGGGTCAAAACACAATTTGAATTGTACTCTGAAAGCAAAGTATGAAAATTAGCTTGTTGTGATAGAGGCCAGAGTGATAAGTCCAGCTGATCGGGCATTTGCCTTCCATGTGGTCAGCACAGCTTTGATCCCTGGAACCACATATGGTCCCCAAAACCCACCAGGACTGATCTCTAAGTACAGAGTCAGGGTAAGACCACTGTGTGTAGCCCTTCAAACAAAGCATGCAATAAACTAGTATGGGTTTTCTGTAAACAGTAATCCATCATACAGCTAGAAGATTCAAAGGGATGGAGTACATGTTTCTCATGTGGGAGCCCTAGGTTCCGGACCAGCACTGCCAGGTGACATATATATATATATATATATATATATATATACACATACATATATACATATATATATGTATATGTGTGTGTATCCTGGGACTTTGGTGTATTTCAGTTTGTACTCAATGAGATTATATAGATTATATAGACTTATATACAAAGATTACTACAATATATAACTTTTGCTGTCCCCACTATGAAGAAAGCATATTAACAAGAAGGGACTGATCAAGAAAAAGAAGAAAGGGTCAGGGTCTCTGAAGAATAAAATATCCAGGATAATCCAGAAGAGCCCGTATCCTGGTTTCAGAAATTAGAACCCAATTTCTCTCATAAGCAGACAGTAACTAAAGACTCTGAATCACTCAGTTCACTCCTCCTGCATGGGTGTATCAAGCATCTTTCAAATGTTAAATTGTTCTGTGGTTTCTATGAGAAGGAAGAAAATCTGTTTGTACCTGCAGTGAAAACAAATGCTCATACTCTGACAATTCGTGTCACCAGTCAAGAGGAAGGATGATGGTGGCGAGAAAGTAGGAGAGCTGGGGCAGGCTAGAAGGGACATAGGATATTAGTATAGAATTTGGAACACTTTACTGGTGATAGTGCAGTGTCCATGAAAAGTAGAAACATTAACTCTATTGGGCACCTTGTTGCGTTAATAACAATAAAGTGAAATGGGGCCAGGGAGTGCTGGAGAGATAACTCAGTAGCTTGCAGTGTGTATTTTGCATCCAAGAGGCCTGGCTGGGTCCACAGCATAGTAGGGCCCCCTGGACATAGTTAGGAGCAACCCCTGAGCACTGAGCCAAGAGTGTACACTGAGCATTACCTGGTTTGACCCATTAAGATGAATGCACACAAGTAACAAATATGTTTTTAATGTCAGAAAAGCATGGCTCTGGCTGGGTTCCAACCTCTTATAGCCTAGTTCTCCCTCTCAGAGAACCTGGCAAGTTACTGAGAGCATCCTACCCTCACGGCAGAGCCTGGCAAGCTCTCCATGGCATATTTGATATGCCAAATACAGTAACAATGATGGGTTTCATTCCCCTTACCCTGAAAGAGTCTCCAATGCGGCACCGCTGGGAAGAACGAGTAGAGAGAGGCTGCTAAAATCTCAGGGGTAGGACGAATGGAGATGTTACTGGCGCCTGCTCGAGCAAATCGATGACCAACAGGATGACAGTGATACAGTGAATCAAGAATCAAGAAAATTAAAATTCACCAATACCAGTAGAAACATTCTACTCTACCTAAAAAGTGTACATCTTAAATAAGATAATGAGTTTGAGCACTAGATAACAAATCAGTTTAAAGGATTCAGTTTGGTAAGAATGCCCAGAGAGCATTGTCCAAGGGAACACTTGAAAAATTAATTTTGGGGCCTTCAGAGCTGAGAACCAGACTCAATAATGGGATGACCTCATTAAAAAATGACTCTGACCTTGTCTAAATCACCAACTGGTTTCCCAAGATTATTTCTCTAACTGTAACAATTACTATAATTCAAATAACAATAACAAAAAAACAGAAAAAAGAAAGACTATAATTTACACACTACTTTTTGATTTCTGATACCCAGAGGTATTTTCTCAAACACATTTTTCCCTACATTTTAGATTTTTATCCAAAGTATTATCAGAAAATTGCTCATAACTCACATATGAATCTCACTGAGAGAAAATATAACATGAACTCTTTCAAGTTCACTAAAATGCATTTGACAGGGGATAGATACACTGAGAATTTGTCTATTAGGTATTTAGTTAGAGCAGAATACACAAAATAAAACCTAGCAATATACTAGTGTTCATAAAGGAGGAAAAAAAATCCAGACTAATATTTGAAATCAATAACTTAAAAACGCAATTTTCTTATATAGAGGAGAGTTGTGTTAATTGCTTTGATCAGTTGTTATGATTGGTGCAGAAGTTTTTTTCTTTTTTTGTTTTTAATTTTATTTAATCACCGTGACAAAAGTTAGAAAGCTTTCAGGTTTAAGTCTCAGTCATATAATGATAAAACCCCCATCCCTTCACCAGTGCACGTGTTCCCCCACCAAGAACCCCAATATACCCCCCTCCCACACACCCTCACCTCAGTGGCTAGTGATCTTTACTTTATTCTCTCTATACTTTGAATGCATTCAATATTTCAATGGAGAACTCACTATTATTTGGAACTTTCTCCCAACAATCAAACCTGCTGAAAAGGCATCATTTGATAATTTGTTTTCCATTGCTGAGAATGAAGATTATATGAGCTCGGTTTTAGATTTCTGTTATTTTAGCTCAGTTCACAGTCTAGATGCACTTTGATGAGAAGCTGCTGGGTGCCAAAATGGGTTAGTAGACCTCCCGGATCATAGTCTTTAAGGAGCAGAGGGGTCGTGTCATGTGCGGCTGCTCCAGATCTCCTCTGGGTGGAGAGCGTGCCGGTAACACCCCCATCCCATGATCTCTTGCGTGCCACGTCACTGCAAGCTCATACCTCTGGGTTGTGAGTTCTAGAATATGGCAGACACCACGTGGGTGCTGCTGCTGCTGCCGCTGCTGTCTCCCCCGTAGAAAGAAGGTGTTGGAAGAGAGAATCCTTCCCACTCCCTGGGCGGCATGGGGTTGTAGCTCAGTTCACAGTCTAGATGCATTTCTATGAGAAGCCGCTGGGTGCCAAAATGGGTTAGTGCAGAAGTTTTTAATAGGCTATGGTGCCGTCTAAGAATTCACATGAAGAACTGGAATGTATCATATTAAGAGAAATAAGTCAAAGAGAGGATAATACTGAATGATCTTATTTGTCTATGGCATATAGAGAATCAAAACAAGGAAACATATAGTATCAAATAGTAACAAATCTTTGTCACTGGAATGAAGAACTGAAAATGTTAAGTGAAGTTTTAGAGTGATGTGTGAAAGGGAAAGGGGAAAGAAAATGGATTAAAAGTAACATAAGAACATTGGTGGAACACTGGGAACCTCACCCATGTAGGAACCGGCAGAGGAGCCCAGATGTACAGACCCATGGCTGAGATCTTCAAGCCTACTCAGATCAGGACTGGGTCTCCTCCCCCCAGATCCCCAGTTTTACAGTAGCTTAGCATCACACCCACAAACTGCCCCTGACGCCACGTAATCTCGTCAATGGCCAAGATCCAGAGACTATAAAATAAAGCTCTCGGAATAGAGTACAGCAGTATTTCCTCTTGTACTCTAGATGACTGATGTACCTAAAGTAGGACACAATTGTTTGATTTTAACATACTTCCTTGTATTCTCTTATGTACAGGCTTAAATGGCTCCCAAATGAAATACAACAACCTTCACACACTTCCCTCTTATTGTGTTGGGAAGATGCTCGCTGTTGGGGTGGATGTTTCAATATTATCTATAATGAACTATTGTGAACTACTTTATGAAAATAAAATGCATAAATATAGCAAAAAAATAACATTGGTGGAGGGTTTTGCCACATTGGAGTGGAGAGGTGAGTAACTGCACAGCAAAACCAGAAACATTCACACTGTTCCTTTTTTCCAAAATGAGCTAACATGCTGGTGAAGGGCATGGGGCAGGCACTGAGAATATAGAAAAACAGTAGTTTACTACTTAATTCTAAAAAATAGAAATAAAATTTGAATTAGCATTTCTGATATTTCTGGATGTTGCAGTTGCATTGCTGTAGGCTCCAGATTTTGAGAAGCTTTGATCGTTCAGTTCATCAAAGGAGATTTAACTCCACGGGACAAGAAGTCATTTGCTTACAACAGTGTGTATTGCCCTGAAACATTCCAGGGCCCAGAGAGGTAGTGCAGAAGGTAAGGACATTCACATTGCAGGTAGACAACCCACGTTCAATTCCAAATCCCTGCCAGGAGTTATCCCTGAGCAGAAAGCGAGGAGTGAGCCTGAGTACAGCCAGATGTGGCCAAAATATAGCACTGTAGCACTGTTGTCCCATTGTTCATCAATTTGCTCAAGTGGGCACCAGTAACGTCTCCAGTGTGAGTCTTGTTGTTATTGTTTTTGGCATATTGAATACACCATGGGTAGCTTGCCAGGCTCTGCTGTGCGGGTGGAATACTCTTGGTAGCTTGCCAGGCTCTCTGAGAGCAATGGAGGAATCGAACCCGGTTGGCCACATGCAAGGCAAAGGCCATACCCGCTGTGCTATAGCTCTAGTTCAAAATGTAAACATTAAAAATTGTCATCACCTGGGGAACTTTTCAAACCTGATGTCTTATAACACGCACCAAGCTAGGCAAATCAGTAGCAGTCAAGGGCAGGGCTCCCATCCTTCATGCTTTTTACTTTTTTAAAAAAAATTCTCAGTTTGCAGAGTTAAAGTGAAAGTGGTGGGCTTATGGGCTTGAAGGATGTTATATGGTTTAAGGTACTTGCCTTTTATGCAGCATAAGTGATCCCCAGTATCACCTATGATTCCTGAGTACCATCAGAAGTGAGCCCTGAGATCAGCCAGAGTAAGCTCTGAGCACAGCCAGGTGTGGTTCAAACACCTCCTCAAAAAAAAAAGAAAAAGAGGATAGGATAGAGGAAGGAAGGAAGGAAGGAAGGAAGGAAGGAAGGAAGGAAGGAAGGAAGGAAGGAAGGAAGGAAGGAAGGAAGGAAGGAAGGAAGGAAGGAAGGAAGGAAGGAAGGAAGGAAGGAAGGAAGGAAGGAAGGAAGGAAGGGAAAAAGAGAAAAGAAAGCAAAGAAAGGAAAAGGAAAGGAAAAGGAAAGCAAAGGAAAGGAAAGGAACATTCTATGGGCCTAGCTGCTTGTGACCGTGTGCTGAGTATTATTGGATGCTGCATTGACAAATGACATTCAGGATCTTGAGTTCCTCATATAGATCCATAAATCTCACTGTGGCACAGTATGGTGCTTGGAGCCTGGATTCAGAACCAACTTCAACCTCTCTGCGCCTCTTCTGTAAAAGAATAACTCTTCGTTAAGCTGTGCAAAGATTAAATGACTTCACCTATATACAGCATTGAGCATCGCTTCTTATATGTGATAAATGCCAAATAAGCATTTGCCATTATCCTCTCAACTGTGTGACATTTAATAATCCATTCCACAGTCAAGGCGGCCTCTCAGCACCTGCCAGAGAATCTTCCATTGATCTCTAATTGCCCCCAAATCAGTACATCATAATCAAGGCTGTCAGCAGAAGTAATTCACTCTATTTCCTCCTAAGTTATCTTCTGCTCTGACTCCGCTTTTTCCATGTACATTTCCGACCCCCCCCCCAAAGAAAAATTGCTCATTTCTTATTACTGCCTGATTCTGTCATTGTGGCTCACAACTGCCTTATCTTTGCCTTGGGGGAAGGTGAAGTTATGTAGACTCAGGCTGCTCAGTGGAGAGAATTCACAAACGGCGTTAGGTGGACTGACCATCTTGCCACAGCAGTGCTCCTAGATTGGACTGGACAGAGCAGAGCTGGCTGCCTCACCAACAGGTCATCACCTTTACTCCAGAAGGTCAAACTGAGACATGTGTCCATAGCTTTACCCCTTTCCTACTCCCCCGTTTCCCTGTAATCAATATCTCTTATGTCCTAATTCAGTATTTTTTTCTTTCTTTCGGGCTGGTGCAATAGCACAGCGGGTAGGGTGATGCCTTGCACGTGGCTGACCTGGGTTCGATTCCTCCATCCCTCTCAGAGAGCCCTGCAAGCTACCGAGAGTATCCCGCCCATATGGCAGAGCCTGGCAAGCTACCCGTAGTGTATTCGATATGCCAAAAACAGTAGCAACAAGTCGCACGATAGAGACGTTACTGGTGCCTGCTCAAGCAAATTGATGAACAACAGGACGACAGCCAAAGGGCTAGAGTGCCTACTGTGTGCTCACAAAGGCTGGGTTCAACCTCTGGCACTACATGGGCACCTGCGCACTGCCAGATGTTGACCCTTGAGCACCACTGCATGTGGCCATTGAGCACTGCTGAGAATGACACATGAAACAAATATTAATTATTATTATCAGACACATACAAATCAATACCACAAGGAGATTATCACCTCACAGCCGTGAGAACTGCGTGTCTATCTGCTTATATGTATCTATACTTATGTAGCACTGTATTCCTGTTGTTCATTCATTTGCTCAAGTGGGCACCAGTAACGTCTCCATTGTGAGACTTGTTGTTACTGTTTTGGCATATCAAATACATCATGGGTAGCTTGCCAGGCTCTGCTGTGCGGTCGGGATACTTTCAGTAGCTTGCCGGGCTCTCCGAGAGGGACGGAGGAATCAAACCCAGGTTGAGCCCCTGAGTTGGAGGTGTGAATGACAAACATACAGAAGGGCATCTTTGCTGGGAAAATGAACACTTTGGCATAACAAGGAATAAGAAAAAAACGTGATGTTTGAAGATGTTCTTAAATTATTCAGTCAAAAATAATGATAAGCAGCATACATGCAGGGAAACAGAAATAGTGAGATAGAAGGGAAATAGAGTAAAGGTGATCCAACTGTGAAATCTCAAAAAAGGTAATTCTTTACAGCAGTATTGTAACATTTTTGCAGTTTTAAATTTCAAAATGTTATTTGAAATATTTATATTATGAGATTTAATATGAAATATGCTTATAATAAATTTCAGAGTTTGTATTAAAGAAAACCAGTGACTTCTTTGATATTATTGTTTTGTGCAACGGATCGGGCCATACCAGTTGGTACTCAGGGATTGCTCTAGATCACCCCTGGCTGTATTCAGGGGACCATCTGGGGTGCTTGGGAATTGAACCCCAAGCAGCCCTATGCAAGGTAAGTGTCTTACCCATTGTACTATGTCACCAGTCCCATGATATTGTTCATTTTAAGGACAATGTTGCTCAAATGACTTCTGCTGAATTCTTTTCATCTTACAGATGAGCCTCTAACTCTCCTTCCAAATTACAAACACAGATTAGCTGTCTAGACTCCAAATGTATCTCACAGATTCTCTGGAAAACCCATTATTACAACAGAGTTCTTTCAAAATGATTCATCATGGTGGTTAAAAAATATGAGAATTAAAAAAAAGTATAAGGAGCATAAATTATTTTAAAAAATAAACAAGTAATTAAAACATGTAATAGAGATAAGTGATGAAATTAAAAGAATAATACTAACAAAGTGAGAAGACAAAAGAAACTGCTAGATAGATGATACAGAATAAAACATTTTTGTTTAAGTGGACCAATAATAAAATGATTAAAGGATGTTCCTAATTAAACATCCTGTAAGAATCATGTGGCTAAAACCCAAGGATAAAACAGTTCTGGTTCCTAAGTAAAAAATAATCATCCTCAGAACAGTTACAAATTGCTATATGTTACATTCTCCCCTTAAATCTGAGTCCAATAAAGTTTAACCATTAGTAAATTTGAGTGTTGAAAGTAATAAAATCCCAGTAGTGGGTCAAGGATCAATGTTTGCATTAGTTATACTGAGATAACTGACAACCATCATTTATACTTAAACCAGTATGCACTTTTATCGAATGCATTGTTTATTAGAACATCCTGGTATAGCTAAAAATAACTAATTTATTACATTTGTAGCACAGATAAATTTAGAATATAGGAAAAATCAATTAAAAGAAGCTTAGCTAGGGAGCTAATTGATACAGAAAATTTTCTTTACAAATTGCAGTATTAATCTTCTTACATAAGGGTAGATCATGGTATTCAATTAACTAAAGTGCTTTCATTTAGTTTACCATATGACAAAAAAAGTAAGAAGCATAGAATCAAAGATAATCCATAATTGGGGACAAATATTGAAGCAGGCTAATCAACTTTGTAAGTAAATATGAAAGAATGAGAAAACTTGACATAGTGCAGTCTACCTAAATTCACATTTTAAAAATCCATCATGACCCCATTACTGTTTATAAAATACTAACATAAGGATTTTTTTCAAAACATTTATTCTATTAGTCACAGTCTAAACCAATATAGCATTCATTAGTCACAGATGCCACTAGTTATTAACAATTTCCTGAAGGCATTTTTACCCTTAATATCTGTTACATTCACTGCTCATGCATTTTAATTATAAATTAAAAGCAATGCAAATATTATAATCAAAGAAATAGAGCATTCCTACTTACTGAAATAGTATTTAAATCACTTTAGTCTCAGATATTTTTCACGTTAGCTTAGTAGAATTGTATCTATGCTCATTACACCTGCAGGTGGCTAAAAAAGTCTAAATACTCTAAATTTGTCATCATACAAAATCACACTGGCAAAAAAATAGTGCTACACATATTTTATTATGGAAATTTCCTCTAAGTGTGAATTGCTGTAATTCTACTTTTTAAGTTCATAAAATATTCAATGTCATTAACTCAAGCAAATAAATATATTTAAATGTTTTCTAAAAAACCTAATGATTTTTAATGCTCCAAAATGAAAATAACACAATTCATGTCTTTGTCCCCTTTTGAAAATGATACAGATCACACCTTATATCTGGTGTATTTCTTAATGTTTGATATTCAGCAGTAATTTAAATCTTTGTTACATGTATTCTGAGGACTGTCCTGGTCACATTACTACCACATGGTGTTTACCCTGTATCATTGTATCACTGTCATCCCATTATTCATCAATTTGCTGAAGTGGGCACCAGTAACATCTTCATTTGTCCCTGTCGCATGCTAGTGTAGCCCGATGATGTCTGCTCACTCCAGGAACACAGCAAAGAGGATGTTGTTGTTACTATTTTTGGCATATCAAATATGTCATGGGTAGCTTGCCAGTCTCTGCCATGTGGGGGAAATAAATAAAGAAATGAATGAATGAATGAATAAATAAATAAATAAATAAATAAATAAATAAATAAAAATAAAGAGGTCGTTCCAGGAAAAATTGTGTTGCTCTCTTCTAGGAGCTTTTTTTTTTTTTTTTTTTTTTTTTTTTTTTGCTTTTTGGGTCACACCCGGCGATGCACAGGGGTTACTCCTGGCTTTGCACTCAGGAATTACCCCTGGCCATGCTCAGGGGACCATATGGGATGCTGGGATTTGAACCCGGGTCGGCCGCGTGCAAGGCAAACGCCCTACCCGCTGTGCTATCTCTCCAGCCCCAGTAGGAGCTTTGTTTTAGTGTCTCTGGATCTTGGCTGTTGATGAGATTACACGGCTCCAGCAGCAGTTTGTGGGTGTGACTGCCCAGCTACTATGAAAACTGGGGATCTGGGTGGAGGAGGTCCAGTCCCGATCTGAGCAGGCTTGGAGATCTCAGCCATGGGTCCCACACACCTGGGTTCCTCTGTCAGTTCCATCATAGGTGAGGCTCATCCGAGTGTGTGGAGAGTGGTCTTGAGCCTGGCTGTGGCAGGGTTCTGGAGGTTTTCAGCTGTCGGAGCTCTACTTGGGGCAGAAAAGAAACTCAACCAGCCACCCTCCGAGGGGGGCCCCTGAAGACAGCCTGGCTTGGGGGCAGGAGATTCTGCTGTTTACCCCAATGCCTATGAAACAGGCTGCTGTTCCTGAGTCTCAAATATCCTATCTTGCCACACCTGCCCAGTGAATTCTGCTTTGGTTGTTTTGGTTTTGCAGGCTTTTGCTTCCTTTAAAAAAAAAAAACATTTTTGGCCACATCCAGTGGTGTTCAGGGCTTACTCCTGACTCATGGCAGTACTTAGGGAATCTGGGATACCAGGCATCAAACCCAGGTAATCCCTGTAAGGATAGCATCATGCCCTCTGTACGACATCTCTAGCCCGTAAAAATTAATTCTCCTGCAGAATCTTATCCTCCAACATAGTGTCCGATCACACCTAGGCAGAGTGACACCTGTCCTCTGTGCCAATATATTACTCACACATTTCAATTCACAAGTGTAAAATTGTGATTATCTAATTTTTTTCTCTTACAAATATGAGTGTTAATGACACTGAATTATTTTAGGATTGAGACTGACACCAGACATAAAAAAATCTGTTGTTTATGACATCAATAAACAAATCATATCTTTTGGGGGGAGAGAGACAAAGCAAACCCTTAGCTACAACAATTGTCATCAGTCTTCTGCATTTGGGCACATTTTGTTTTCAGTTTATAAACAATGTTGTATGCAAAAGCTTTGCACAGGAGAGAAGATGGCCTTTCATCCATTTGATGAATCTCCATTTCATACCCCCTTAACAAAACTTATTATTTTCCCCTTTTCCCAATCTTTAGTTAACCATGCAACACAAATCTGGAAATCCCAAGAAATCTACACATATGCAAAGAAACCCTCTTTAATGCATTTTATTTTTATTTATTTTTACAAGATTGTTCATGACTGGATTTCAGTCATATAATAATGCATTTTCTACATAGGGACACACTGCTTGATATCTTTGTGGGTAAATTCTATGAGCAGACTTAAAGGGGGTGTATGATAAAGTTAATTATTTTCTTGTGATTTTTTAAGAAGAAGGTCAACTAGTCACAAGCATTTTTGTTACTCTTTTTCTCATAATTCCACATGCATATATCTCGAATTTATAAATATAACAGCTGAAATTAGAGAATTATTTGAAGAACTCCTAAAATCACTGTGTATACATTTTGGGGGGCTTTAGAAATAGCAGTAATGATGTAATAAAATTTTTTTAATTATTTTTAAAGCAACAAACATCCTTTTCAAACTTAAAAAGACAATTTTATGAGGCCAGAGCAATAGTACAGATGGTAGGACACTTTCCTTGCATGAGGCTGACCCTTGTACTCTCAAGAAATTCTACATTTGTATGTGTGCGTATGCATGTGTGTGTGTGTGTATCATAAAAGACATCCAACAATCTGGCCTTAAAGTTCTCATGAACAATTCTTAATGTAGAGTCTGTTTCTCACAGAAATTTAGGCTTTCAATTTACCAACAAAATAGAATAGAATAAAATAGAATAGAGTAGAATAATTTCCCTTTTTTAATGATATAGAGAAAGCCACAGAAACTGTTCACAGCACTGCATTGTTTATCTGAAAGTTGCAATGAGACAAGAGCTTAAATGTTATCAACATAATAATAGCAACAAAATGGTAATTATTTGAGGTGAAAGATATGCTAGCTAACCTCATGTTAGGCAATTTACAAAATATACCTGTCAAATCACACATCTGGACCCTAAAGGTAGAGGTCGTTACATATCATCAGCAGCACAATAATTCTAAAAAAAAAAAAAGAAGAACTGAAGGGGCCTATTTCTATTAAGTTTTTCCCCTGTTGCTATTGTTATGATTGCTGCAATGAGTGCTAGGACAGCAGCTCTTTCCTGCTGGTTCCTGGGGGTCATGAGTTGCTAAGTTTCAGCCTCTTGATTGCTCATTGCTTAAACCATATCCCTGGTTACGTTCTTTTGAGTTTTGGTTTTTGTTATTTAAGGCAGGCTCAGAAATAAGACTCCACCAAAACAGGGACTAAACGTTGACAAGTGCTTGTCAAAGTATACACAGAGTTTTATGACGAAACTGCAATCATGAGGTTGGTGTGTTTTGTTTGGGGGCCACATGTGGCTCAGAGCTTCCTTCTCATTTAGGGCTCATTCTTAGTGGTGATCAGGGGAGCAAAGTCTAGCCAGAGACTGAATAAGGGTCTGCCACATTAAGGCCAAACTCCTTCCCCTGCACCATTTCTCCAGCTCTTATCATATTTTATACTTTATAAGTTTTTTAAATCAAGTACAATTCATCTTATAAGCTAAATATTTTCATTATTTTAATAGTTCAGGTGCCCTTGGTCTATCACTATATGTAGAACCTCTTAATAGGATTTTTTAAAGCATAAAAGTTGGTATTTCTATGATATAAAATAAGTTTATCCAGAAAGGGGTGCACCCACCACTTGCCCAAACCAAGCCCCAGCAGCCAGGATCTTCCAGAACCCAATCACTGCCATGCCCAAGGCCTCCACAGGCTTAGCATGAGCCTCACTTAGGAATGAATCTGTTGAAAAACTCAAGTATGTGGGTTTTGTGACTGAAATCTCCAGGCTCTCACGGAGTCAGGGATGGATGACCTCCCCCATCCCCCCTTTCTTTCGGGAGCTGGCAGTCATGCCTGTGAATTATTTCTGGAGCCATATAAGCTCATTAACTGGCCATGATCCAGACACTCACAAATACATCTCGGGAGAGACCAACAAGCTGCAGAGATGCCTCCAGACTCCAAAGTCACCATCCGGTTAAAAATTTAACTCTAGCTGTATCACTCTATTTCAAATTTTAGAATTCCTGGAGTGACATGTCATACTCCACACCACTGATGTACCAGGAGTAGCACATCACATTGGATAGGATGTAAAGTAGAAGGCAACCAATATCGTTAAAAAATAATAATAATAATACATATATATTAGAAATATATTAACACACAGGCTCAACCTGTAACAACATGTTAGTAATCTCTTATAAAAGGGCTTAATGGCTCCAAGGTGAGATCTTCACATACTTTCTTCTAAGAAAATCTGTTTAAATCATTTTTAGCTAATTATTCATAACAAGCAATATAAAATAAATTATTTAGGGTCTGCTACTGGGCAGGCTTGGTGATGGTTGGGAAAATTAAAAATAATGGTGGTAGAAAGAAGTAATGGTGGTGGGATTGGTGTTGGAATATTGAATGTAATTATTGTGAACAACTTTGTAAAGAATAAAATAAAATAAATTAAAATCAGACCAAAAACTTCTTGACAAAACATAACTTGCTCAGAAAGTGAGATAAGATTGGCATGGCTTTATTCATTATTGTTTGGACATTTTTTCTTCTTCTTTTTTTTTTCTGTTTTGGTGCTTGGCTCAGGATTTAAAGTCTGCAACAGTGATGGTGAGAGTCATTGGAGCATCCCCAAGTTCTACAGTGTGGCCTTGATTGTACATTGTTCTTTTCTCTAACAGGCATCCCAGAAGACCCTGGGGCATTGTTACAGGGAGTCCCTTGCCTTTCCCAGTGCCTCCCCAGAGTCCCCAAAAAGGGCCAGTCCCTGTCCCAGACCGAATGGGGTCCACAGAGCATCGCTCTTATGTAAATTATGTGATCCAATTTTTTTTTCATCTTTGCCTTAATCTGCCCAGCAGAGCATGGCAAGCTACCCGTGGCATATTCAATATGCCAAATACAGTAACAAGTCTCATAATGGAGACGTTACCGGTGCCCGCTTGAGCAAATCGATGAACTATGGGATGACAGTGCTACAGTGTTTGCCCTAATACTTCTCTTTTGGTTCTGTTTAATTTGGGTTGTTCAGCACCGTGGCCCCTTCTTGTCCCTCAACTTGGATAAAGGTTTTTCGTCCCCTGAAGGGCAAGGTGAAGGCCAGCAGTCAACGTCCCTATACACAGCCAAGACCAGTTCAATGAAGTGCACCTGAAGAAAATAAATAATAATTTTATTTTAGAAGAACATAAAAAAATCTGCTATTAAAATTCCCCTTACACTAGCAATGTCCAGCAATTTTTTTAAAGCTAAGTGGTTAAAGGATAATACCATGCCTTGATGGTGTGCACTATAAAAGAACATTGTAAGTTTTTTTTTCCTCCCCACCCTGTCTTCCTGCACGGAAAGCGGCGGGCTGGTGGCACCCATGTGGCAGGTGTCATCTTCTGTGACTCCAAACCCACAGGTATTCGGATTTTACTTTGGGGGCTCCCAGGAACTCATGGGAAGGGGGCGTAACCGGCACGCCCTCGGCCCAGATAAATCCGGAGCCGCTGAGCGCGAATCGGACCCTCTCGCCTAAAGACTTTGAATTCAGAGACTTCTTACAGCAATGCACTGGGACTGCGAGCTGGGCTATGTAATTTCTGGCAGAATTTTCCCTGGACTTTATACAGAAATCCAAAACCTTAACATTTATGATTGTCAGCAATGTGAAACGGTTCCATATGAACAGGTCTGACTTGGGGGGGGGAAACTCCAAATAATAACAGTAAGTTTTTGTTGAAATATTGAAGGTTTTTAATGTAGCAGCCACCTCTGGACTGTGAACTAAGCAAAAGCCTCACGCTGTCCGACGCGGCATGGCGCACACCATACTATGAGGCGCAGAAAGGGGGATGAGGGGGAAAAAGGAAAAAAAAAAAGGGAAAAGGAAAAAGAAAAAAAAGAGAGAGAGAGTTATGTCAACTATAGTGAGTTTTGTGTTGAATTATGGAATGTAATCAAGGTAAAGAAAAAATGAAGTGAAATTCATTACTTATACAGTAGGGGATAGGAGGTGGGGGCGGGGGGTATACTGGGGTTTCTGGTGGTGGAATATGGGCACTGGTGAAGGGATGGGTGTTTGAATATTGTATAACTGACATATAAACCTGAGAACTTTGTAACTTGCCACATGGTGATTTAATAAAAATTTAAAAAAAAAAAAAGAACATTGTAAGTTCTGACTGCCTCACTGTGGGTTGTTTTATAAAAACAACTCCGGTGAAGATAAGAATTAGTTGGGTCTTTGTACACTAGACCATAAAGATTGTGAAGAATATTTTTGTTTGTTTGCTTTAGGTAGACTAAGACACCAAACCAAGTTGACTTATGGAAAAGAAAAACATGTATTGGAACTCAGAGTCTGAAATATAAATAATAGTATGATGAAGTATAATAATAAATTAAAGGGTAGTAAAGAAAAAGACTAAATGTGTATATTTGAATAGCAATGCATCAATACAAACACACACAAAAGACTATTTTTGCTATAAAAATTTTAAAAGAACCTTCACATGAGTCACAAAACAACAATCTGGAGCAGAGAAATTTAGAAAATAAAGTAAAAATATTTCAATAACTGTGATTGAAAACAATCCTAATAAAAAGAATCAAATAGGGGTTTGGAGTGATAGCACAGCAGGTAGGGCGTTTGCCTTGCACTCAGCCGACCCAGGTTCAATTCTCAGCATCCCATATGGTCCCCTGAGCACAGCCAGGGGTAATTCCTGAGTGCAGAGCCAGGAGTGACCCCTGAGCACCACTGGGTGTGACTCCCAAAAAAAGAATCAAATAGGAAAAGAAACAGCATGGATAGATACATGTAATTATCATTAATACATAAAACATAAAACATGTTCATCCAAATACACAAAATAATTATTAACAAACCTCAGGGAATATGTTTATAGGGGCATAATATTAGAAGGGAATAGCAACAAACCAGTGACAGTGATGGACACATCACTACGACAAAAAAATTAAAAGAAAATAATGACTTTATATAAAGTAGTTGATGAGATAGACTTCATAGAGAAATAGAAAAATTTCCCTTCCAAAGAATATAAATATGTATAATTCTAATTGCGTATGGCACATTCTCAAGAGTAAATGAAATATTGGAACATATTAATAATAAGCACATATCCAACAAAATCATATCAAGCATTCTTCCAACCAGAATCTTACAGATAAGAAATTAATATCAAAAATAAAGAGGGAAATATTGCGACTACGTAGATACTTAATAACAGACTTCTGAGTAACTCGCACATTAAGAAAGAACTCAAAAGAAAAAAAATTTTTTTTTTGCTTTTTTTTGGGTCACACCCAGCGATGCTCAGGGGTTACTCCTGACTTTGCACTCAGGAATTACTCCTGGCGGTACTTGGGGGACCATATGGGATGCCGGGGATTGAACCCGGGTTGGTCGAGTGCAAGGCAAACGCCCTACTCGCTGTGCTATCGCTCCGGCCCCACAAATGAAAAAATTTTAATTACCTGAAGAACAGCAGAAAAGAAGAGACAAATTATCAGATCCAAGGATAGGATAGAGGAAGGAAGGAAGGAAGGAAGGAAGGAAGGAAGGAAGGAAGGAAGGAAGGAAGGAAGGAAGGAAGGAAGGAAGGAAGGAAGGAAGGAAGGAAGGAAGGAAGGAAGGAAGGAGGAAAGGAGGGAGGGAGGGAGGGAGGGAGGGAGGGAGGAAGGGAGGGAAGGAGGGAGGAAGGGAGGGAGGAAGGGAGGGAAGGAGGGAGGGAAGGACGGAAGGATGGAAGGAAGTAGGGAAGGAAGGGTGAAAGGGAGAGAGGGAGGGAGGGAGGGACCTGCTGATCTTCAGAATTGTAAGAAAACATATTTCTGTAGTTCTATCATTCACTCTGGCACTTTGTGATGTCATCCCTAACATAGTAATTACTCTTCTTGTCTAATTCTAACATGGCCATTGTGAACGTGTGATGAATATTTAGGATATTGGGAATGGGAAGAAAGTTATCATTTTATCATTTTTATTAATCAACCAAATCTACTAATATAGTCAAACAATAAAATTCCAATGGCTAATAATAAAAATGAACACCAGAAGATAAAAAGGAAGCTATGAGTAGTTATCTCGTGGCGTAGGACTGGAGATAGGAACACCGGAATAAAGAGATATTGCTTTAGATTATAAGCCTTATGCACATCTCATTTTTTAAATCATTTGCAAGCATTTCTTTGAATAAAATCATATATAAAAAGACAGTTGATAATTAGAAGGAAAAGAAACCCAATGAGCTATGTGATCACATTAAAACAATTCAAATCAACAATAAAGTTTCACTTAATCCTCCACTTTTAAATTATTCGCAAGGGCATTTTGACTCTCTAAAGTTCATAAACAGAATTCAAATCGCTCAAGCAGAAGTAATTTTCTGCTTTTAAGCCAAAGCCCTTACCAGCTAGAGAGTTGCCTCTAGGAATTAACCAGAACAAATCCTGATTAAACAACTAATTGGCTTGTCTACTAATGAAAAGAAAAACAAAATACATTTCTCGACCGCAAGATACAGAGACATAAAAAACAAGTTTTCAGGAACCAATTCAGAGAAGATGTTTAAATCACTGACAGTGAAATCCAACAAGGTGACGCCTGGAGGAGGGAATGAAGAAAATAAACAAGGTTCTGACCCAGGAAATCAGTGTCAGCCATCCTTGGGACAGGTATGATCCTTACATTTCTAAGTCAGTCTCGATTCTAATTATTTACTGCTTGCCTATGTGTTTTAATAAGCTCTAATAGATAAGATTTCCCTACAGTTAAACTAATTGCTATCTTGTTCACATGCTATTGATCTATGGAGTCTGTCCCGATAATTTTACATACAACATATATATTAGATATAAAATATGATAAAGGTTTAAAAGCCTGTATTATGGTTTGAAAATGCGCCTCATTGCTGATTTTAACTCCTATCGTCATCCGAAATGTAGTCTGCTGTGGATATTGGCAATATGATTTAGTTTCAAGCAAAAAATGTCAAGCACTCAGGTGTTAATAAGTGATATTTTAAAGAACATTCATCTAGACAAGAAGCTTTCAATATGGAACAGTGTTGCCCCTTGGGAGAACTAGCAATGTCTGGAGAGAAATTTGATTGTAACAACTTTGGAGTAGGACTGTTCCTGACACCTAGGGAAAAGTCAGAAACACTGCTAAACATTCTAGAAAGGACAGGATAGACCCACACAACAGGCATTTACCCACTTCCAAATTCCAGAATTGCCAACCTGAAACAACCCTGCTATTGACCAGTCTGAGATAAGTTTTAAGCCTATCCATTTGAAGAATGAAGATAGCGTCTGCTTCAAAGCTTTGTTACACAAAGTCCAGACAGTATAACTAAAGTGCAAAATAGGAGCTTTCCAAATAATAGCAATTAAAATTCTTACTATTATTAACTTATGCTTATGTGAGATGTTTAAGCCCAAAAGTAATAATTGTGTAGTCAATATTCACTTAAACTACCAAATAGACAAATTTTCATGAATTACTAATTAGATTTACCTAAAAGAATTACAGAAAGTTTTCAGAGCAATAATTAAGGATGGAAATATTTATGTAAAACAACACAGCATGATGTAAAAACACTTCAGTGAAGTCAAAATGCTTTATGAGGACTTTATAATATATGCAGGAATCTATACCTTTCTAGCCATTTAATCATTTTCCTATTAATAGCATTAGAATAACAGCCTTGACTAATGCTTAGTAACAATGAAGCTTAAGTTAAATTGACTGATTTACTGATTATATGATAGTTTCACTGTATCACTGTCATCCCGTTGCTGTTTGTCAATTTACTCAAGCAGGCACCAGTAACGTCTCTATTCCCCCAGCCCTCAGATTTTAGCAGCCTCTCCTTATTCATCTTTCCCAACGATTGGAGGCTCTTTCAGGGTCAGGACCTATTGTTACTGTTTTTGGCATATAGAATAAGCCATGCGTAGCTTGCCAGGTTCTGCCCGATATGATAGCTTATATGATTATTTAAAATACTTTATCATACAGTGCCTGTGAATGTCAAACTATGCATCAATGCTTACAAGACTCTAGATCTTGTCCCTGCTCACCTCTCAAGCCTCATTTCTTACATGCTTTTTTCCAACCATTTCTACGCCTATATATAATTGTGCCATAGGCTTTTTCTAATTATGCATTCACTGCCTAAAACATTTTTCACTTCTTGTCCATATGAAAGATCAAAAAATTCATCTTTGTAAAATCAAGTCATTTCTTTTTTAAATAGCTCTTTTCCCTTTCCTTCAATTTCATTGCAATTGACCATTTCATCTTTATACCTGTCTCTGCTCTAAAAACATCGTCTCATCACCCAGAACATATTATTGCATTAACATGTTACAGTTTTATTCACTCTACTTGACTGTGGGCAGCTTGGGAGCCAGCTTCTCTATGCTCTAATCTCACTTTTCATCTTAAACATTCGCCAGGTCACACCCTCAAGTCTACACTGACCGAGCACAGAGGAAAATGCCTGCATTTGAAAGGAATGATCAGGTGCTCAGATAAATAATGAGGCAAAGGCAAATGAATTCATGGAGAAAAGAAAGAAGAGAAACATGACTAAGGGGACAATACTGTTTTATTCTCTCCATCACTTTAAATTCTACCAATGAACACCTACAGCAAAATCAAAACTAGACTAGGACTGTGTGTATAATCTCTGGGGCGGCCAGAGGAGGCCCCGACAGCTCTCCCCCTCGCCGCCCGGATTGGGTGGTCTCGGGTCACTCACCCAGCCGGGGAGGCCCGTGGCATGGGGCAGAGAGAGGAGGAAACAAGGGCCTAGCTGCTTGGTTGATAGGTTGCTGTTTATTCCATTCTCTCCATGCGCCTGTTCCAGTCTCTCTGAGCCCCCATTCTAGTCTCACACTGCCCCTCATTCCCGGCTCCTCCTGTCTCTCCTGCTCATCTCTCCAAGCTATCTTGCTCCCTGCTCTCTCTCCCAACTCCTCCAACGCTCTCATCTCCAACCCAGCACTCCGATCCAACCTACCCATTTTGCTACCCATTTTGGTAGCAAAATCAACATAAGAAAGCCCTTCCTGACTGCCCATCAGGCTCAAGGTCAGAAACACCACCTAGGGGTGTTCCTCTTCTCCTAGCATCTTAATTAACATCTTAATATTAGTTATTTTTGTATGGACACAGTACAGATACATTGAGGCTGGTAGGGCAGCTCTCCTGGAAACGTCTTGCCACAGACTCAGACTACAGTGCTCAGGCCAGATAAATCATTCCTAACCCTAGCAGGGTCCAAATCTAGTTATTAGTTTTTGGATCATGACAGCATCTGTCCATGACCAAGCTATTATAGTTAAGCATTATGGCACTTTGGCCAGGCCCATTTCTTTTTTGTTTTTTGTCTTTTTTAATTTTATTGAATCACCGTGAGATAGTTACAAGCTTTCATGTTTGGGTTACAATCTCACAATGATCAAACACCCATCTCTCCACCAGTGCATATTCCCCACCACCAATATCCCAGAATACCCCCTTTTTGCCACCCTCCCCCTGCCTCCATGGCAGACAATATTCCCCATACTCTCTCTCTACTTTTGGGCATTATGGCTTGCAACACAGACACTGAGAGGTCATCATGTTTGGTCCATTATCTACTTTTGGCACACTTTTCCCATCCCGACTGATTCCTCCAGCCATCATTTTCTTAGTGATCCCTTCTCTATTCCATCTGCCTTCTCCCGTCTGCTCATGAAGCAGGCTTCCAGCTATGGGGCAATCCTCCTGGCTCTTGTATGCACTGTTCTTAGGTGTCAGCCTCATGTGATGTTATTCTATATGCCACAAATGAGTACAGTCCTTCTATGTCTGTCATTCTCTTTCTGACTCATTTCACTTAGCATGATACTCTCCATGTCTATCCATTTATAAGTGAATTTCATGACTTCATCTCTCCAAACAGCTGCATAGTATTCCATTGTGTAGATATACCAAAGTTTCTTTAACCAGTCATCTGTTCTAGGGCACTTAGGTTGTTTTCAGATTTGGGCTATTGTGAACAGTGCTGTAATCAACATATAGCTACAGATGTCATTTCTACTATGCTTTTTTGTATTCTCAGGATATATTCCCAGAAGTGGTATTGCGGGATCATATGGAAGCTCAATTTCTAGTTTTTGAAGGACTGTCCATATTGTTTTCCAGAAAGACTGGACCAACAGGCATTCCCACCAACAGTGAAGGAGCGTCCCTTTTTTCCCCACATCCACGCCAGCACTGGTTGCTTTTGTTCTTTTGACTGTGTGCCAGTCTCTGTGGTGTGAGATTATATCTCATTGTTGTTTTGATTTGCATCTCCCTGATGACTAGGGATGTGGAGCATTTTTTCATGTGCCTTTTGGTCATTTGTATTTCTTTTTTGAGGAAACTTCTGTTCATTTCTTCTCCCCATTTTTTGATAGGGTTGGAGGTTTTTGTCTTATACAATTCGACAAGTGTCTTGTATATCCTGGATATTAATCCCTTATCAGATGGGTATTGGGTAAATATTCTTTCCCATTCTGTGGGCTCTTTCTGAATTTTGGTCACTGTTTCTTTAGAAGTGCAGAAGCTTCTTAGTTTGATGTAGTTCCATTTGTTTATGTTTGCTTCCACATGCATGGTCAGTGCTGTTTCATCCTTAAAAATGCTTTTAGCTTCAATGTCATGGAGAGTTCTGTCTACATTTTCTTCTATGTACCTTGTAGATTCATGTCTGATATTGAGATCTTTAATCCACTTTGATCTGACTTTTGTGCCAGCCAGGCACATTTAGATATGAGGGTAGCACATAGCTCACCACTTGCCCTGGGTCCATCCAGTCCCTCATTGGGACCGCGCTCTGGGGGTGCTAGGAAGTAAGGGCAACTGAGGCTTAGGTCAAGAGAACAGATGCCCCAGAGGTAATATTATCTGGAGTCAATTAGTGCCCACATAATAAAAGCATAGCATTTACTGTCTTCTTGTGTCCATACAAAAAGGACATTGCTCTGAATTAACTATGCAAAGGACTTAAGGAGAAGAGAAAAACAATATTTACAAGTTAACAGAGCACAAGGAAAGAAGTTACAAATAAATACAGAGAAATGGGAGCACTGTGATGGGAATAGCCCAATAAACCTAAGCTCCCTGTGGCAAGGCAGAATGGACAAACCAATGTTATCCTACGACTTTGGAAAGTGAGGACCAGAATTGAGGTAAACATGTACCTAGACAGAGCACTCACACTGAAAAAAACAGAGCCCCCAGAAACAAGAACTTTATAGGTCTGAGATTACTATTCAATAGCAGTCAGAAATATTCATTTAAGCATAATAATCATCATTTTAGTATATAATAAACAGAGGATTCATCTTAATGATTGGATTTATAATCATTGCAATCATTTACATCATTAGAATCATTTATAATCATTGGAAAGTTATATTTGTACTAAATTCTTTTTGTAAATTCATCATGCGAAATTTATTCTTTTTGTTTATTTCATTTCTAAAAGGAAGAAAATGAAAATGAAAGGAAATACTTCAAAGTCAAGATGAATCAAGTCACATTTGCTGAGTCACACACCAAAGTACAAGGTCAGCACCCAAATATTCAGGGGAAAACTGAAAAGTAAAATAAAGTCTCTCTGAAATGTATTTTCCAATGAGGCACTTTTCCTTGGCCAGCAAATTTATAAAAAGCTACCTTGAGACTATTTGAATTATCTGAAAATTATTTCTTGATTTAGTCACATAAGCAAAAGATGCTCTTATTTCACCTACTACTGTGTCATCCATTAGTCTTCAGGCTAGAGGTACAGTTGTGAACAAATGGGTCAAATCTCTGTTAGCATAAACAAATAATGAGCAATCTTTTGAAATAGGGTTATGAAAATAATAAATTAGATGTGGATTATTTAAATGCTCGGCATTCGTATTGCTATTTTTCTCCCTTCAAATTCTTTCCCTGAAAAATCTCATCTACTACTTTAGCTACTGCACACATTTTTATGTTGATGATTACAAATACATATGAAACCAAATTATTTTTAAGACTCCACCTTATAGTTTTCAAGTAACCAGTGGACCTGTATATTCATTGTGATCCCAAAGAAAGCATACCTAAAATTAATTTCTTATCTTCCTTTTCAAATAAGTCCCATATCCAATTAAATTTTATTCTGGTCCTATTATTTTGTCAGTCTCCCAAGTTCAAAATTTTTATCTTTTATTATTCTATCTGGGAATAAAAGATAAAATCACTCAATATGATCTGTAGGGGAAATAACTCAGAATTCTTGTAATTGTCATTCTCAAAACTGTTACATTTATATCTATTTCCACCAATAATATCTTGGTTTAAGTCTTTTATTATAACATATGCCCCACTCCACGAATAGTGTGCTATGCTGCTAATATATTCCTAACCAGAAGTGGTACCTTTTGGTTAACAGGTTTCTCCCCAGCTCTCATCTTTACTCCAATATAAACACTTAGGAATTTACTTTATAGTAAATACCATTTTCATTGCAGGGAGGTTGGATTTTTTGTGCTAGAATTTTGTTTTAAGGTTAAGTCAAGTTGTATTGCACTGTAACATTGTATAACTTCCAGGAGTATGTCGTTGAAAATCATTGCGTTTGTATTCCTAAAAATATAATTTAATCTATCATTCATTATACAATTGAACCCTTTCTGCCAATTCTTCACTCTCCTAAACCTTTCCATTTTGATAAACACTAATGGATCTTATAGCCTAGAAATACATTTTTGTTTTATGTAGTTTATCTCTTTGTTTCCTCTACATGCTGCCTCTAAGCAAAATGATATGATATTTCTCCATTTGTCTTATTTCACTAAGTAAAATTGCCTCAAGGTCAATCCATGTTACCGCATGTGGCAGGATTTTATTTTCTTGGGATATTATATAGCACTGTAGCACTGTCGTCCCATTGTTCATCGATTTGCTCGAGCGGGCACCAGTAATGTCTCCATTGTGAGACTTGTTACTGTTTTTGGCATATCGAATATGCCACAAGTAGCTTGCCAGCCTCTGCCATGCAGGCAAGATACTCTCAGTAACTTGCTGGGCTCTCCGAGAGGGATGGAGGAATCAAACCCGGGTCAGCTGCATTCAAGGCAAATGCCCTACCTGCAATATCCCAGCAGTGGAGGTGACTCTGGGATATTATATACATATATATAACAGAAATAGTATCCCATTGTATATATTCATGCTAAATAAGCACTGCAACATATAAATTTACATGAATATATGCATACACACAAATATACACATATCTAATATATCTATACAAATAGACCACATCCTTTTAATCTAACATCAAACATATGCACTTAGATAGATTATCACCGGTTATTGATAATTATAAGCTATAATAAACATGGAGAGTCTCTTGCCCACGCGCCTGGTTGTCTTCCCCGGGGCCCCTCAGAGGGAATGGTCTCCAGCTTCTCTCCCCATCCCAAGCAGAGCTCCCGGGAGCTGAAGACCTCTGGAGCCTAGCCAAAGCCATGCTCAAGGCCCCTTTCCACATGTTCAGACAAGCCTCACACAAGGTACCGGCAGAGGAACCCAGGTGTATGGGATCCAGGGCTGAGACCTCCAAGCCTGCTCGGATTGGGACTGGGCTTCCTCCATCCAGATTTCCCATTTTCCAATAGCTAGGCAGTCATACCCAGGGACTGCCCCCGGTGCTGTGGAATCCCATCAATGGCCATCCTCCAGAGACTTAAAAGCAAGCTCTTGGAAGTAGGATATCTTATAGCCTACTTCTCTGTCTAGGAGAACCTGGCAAACTACCAGGAGTTTCCTGCCTACATGGGAGAGCCTCTCAAGGTCTCATGGTGTATTAATATGCTAAACCAGTAACAAGCTGGGTCTCATTCCCCTGACCCTGAAAGAGCCTCCAATGAGGCATCATTGGGAAGGACGAGTAGAGACAGGCTTCTAAAATCTCAGGGCTAGGACGAATGGAGATGTTACTGAGACCGCTTGAGAAATTCGACAATCAATGGGATGATGATGTTGATGAATAAACATGGAGGTGCAAATATCTTTTTTGAATTAGTGTTTTCATATCACTTCACTTGTATCACTTGTAATCCCGTTGATCTTTGAGCATTGCTCAAGTGAGTGCCATTTGACCCTGTCGCGAGCTAGTGCAGCCCAATGATATCTGCTTGCTCCAGGAACAGGAAGAGACTCAAATCATTCATTCAGGGATTTCATGTATTTGGTATAAATACTCAGAGTGGAATAACTAGTTATTATAGAATTTCTATATTTTATGGAATTTCTATTTTTAGTTTTGATAATCTCCATACTATTTTTCATCTTGACTGAAGAATTTTACGTTCCCAATAGTGTAAAAAATTCACTTCTTTCCATATCCTCTCCAAAATGTGTTGTTTCTTGTATTTTGGAAAATAGCCATTTTCACAGATTTGGTCTGCATTTACTGATAGTAAAGAGTGATGAAAATTATTTCCATGTCTATTGGACATCAGTGCATCTTATTTGGATAAATGTTCTTTCAAATCCTCTATTTTTAAATAGGTTGGTGTTTTGCTTTTTTTTTTTTTTTGTAATGCAGTAAACACAAAATAACAAAGAACCAGTGCTACTGCTCAGAGGTTACTCCTTACTCCATATTCAGGAATGACTCTTGAGGGCTCTGGGAGAACCATAGATGATTCTGGGATCACACTAGAGTCAGACAAATTAATGAAGTGATTTACCTTCAGTACTATCCCTTTAAGCCCTGTTTTGCAATAGGGAAATATTTGCTTTATAAAATCTGTGTGGAAATTTTTCATGCTCTTCAATTTTATACCAGCCTTTAAGAAGGTTAGGTATTAATTGTTCCATGGAAGTTTGATAGAATTTACCAGTAAAACCATCTGGCCCTGAGCTTTTGTTTGCTGGTTTTGGGGAGAGATGGGAGACAGTAAAAAAAATGGTCTATTTTGATTACCTTTGATGGATTTTTTTCTTTTTCCTTCATGATTCAGTCTTGCAACATTGCATTTACCTAAGAATTTTCACATTCAGTATAACTTGTCCAACTTGTTGCCATATAATTATTCTAATACTCTCATGATTCAGGTATTTAGTGTCTGTTGTAATTTTTCTTTAGCTCTGCATTTTATGAGTTTGGTGAAAGTTTTGTTGTGTATTTTGTTAATCTTTTCAAATAGAAAGGTCTTAATTTCATTTAATTTTTAGAATATTTTCTACATCTGTTTTTTAAATATTTCTACTCTGTCACTGTCATCATGTTGTTCATCGATTTGCTTGAGCAGGCACCAGTAAGGTCTCCATTGTTAGACTTGTTGTTACTGTTTTTGGAATATCAAATACACCACGGGTAGCTTTCCAGGCTCTGCCTTGTGGGTGAGATACTCTCAGTAGCTTGCTGGGCTCTCTGAGAGGAGCGGAGGAATCGAACTCTCTCTTCAGCAAGTCAAATGCCCTACCTGCTGTGCTATCACTCTAGCCCATTTCTACTCTAATTTTTATTATTTTATTCAATCTACATGCTTCGGGGGTTTGTTTTCCAGTTCCTTTAAGTGCAAATTTCAGGGGGCTGGCACAATAGAACAGCGGGTAGGGTGTTTGCCTTGCATGTGGCCAACCTGGGTTCGAGTCCCAGCATCCCATATGGTCCCCTGAGAACCTCCAGGAATAATTCCTGAGTGAAGAGCCAGGAGTAACCCCTGTCCATTGCCAGATGTGACCCAAAAAGCAAAAAAAAAAAAAATGTGCAAATTTGATACTTGTGATTCTTATCTAGACAACTGAAAGGAATGTGTATCCTGGTGTCCTGAGAAGGAATGCTGTGTGTGTGTGTTTGTGTGTGTGAATATATATATATGTATATATATATGTATATATATATATATGTTGTGTGTGTGTGCTGGAGCGATAGCACAGCGGGTAGGGCATTTGCCTTACACCCCACCGACCCGGGTCCAGTTCCTTTGAACCTCTCAGAGAGCCCAGCAAGCTATCGAGAGTATCTCGCCTGCATGGCAGAGCTTGGCAAGTTACCCGTGGCATATTCGATATGCCAAAAACAGTAACAACAAGTCTCACAATGGAGGTGCTACTGGTGCTCGCTCAAACAAATTTATGAGCAATGGGATGACAGTGACAGTGACAGTGATAACTAAATATATAAAAATATATATAAAATAAAAATATATATAAAATGGACTATATATGTATATATAGTATATATGTATATATAGTCCATTTTATCTGTCATTTAAGGTCTTTGTTTTGGTAGTTTTCTGTCTGGATGATTGGTTCATTGCTCTAAATGATAAAAAATATTATTGTATTGCTGGCAATATTTCCTTCAAGTTCTCTTAATATTTGCTTTATATATATTGAGCTTCATAAGGCTCCATTTCTAAGTTTATATATGAAAACTTCCTTAAATTAAGACCTACAGCAAAAGAAACTAATAAAACATTTTTCTCTAACTTTTTATCAGCAACTATAGGACATTACTCAATTTTCAGCTTCAGAATACAGGGTCCTGAAAATCATAGAATTTTCATTGCATCAATTAAATGTAGTTAATAAATGGAGTTGGTGACAGAGAAACACACTGGACTATAAACTATATTTAAACAAATTAAAGAAATACTAACGGGTAGGGGATACAAAGAGAAAACGAAAAAAATAAGTACCCAGTGTTATGGTGTGGCCTGAGTCGTGTAACACATATGTTGCACGTGCAAGCCCATGTGTGTGCATGGGCTGAATCTCAGCACTATGCCCACTCCCAAGTTCTACTGGGAGAAGTCAAAAAAAGAAAAATAAACAGTAATTTTTGTCTTAAAAAAACACAGAATGAACACAATGTTGATATTATCATGAAATTAAAACTTTTTATATGAGGTTTTTTATAATAGTGATGATTTCCAATTACAGTTGTCCCATAAAAATATGACCTTATTAAAATTAAGCTAAGGATCACATCTTTTGTACAAGAAGTTTATTTTTATCATTGCTACATTTCTTTCAAAGTGTATTTGTAAGCTTAAATTTTTCACAGTGGCTAATAAAAAGTCTTGTGATGGCTCCATTTAACAGAGGACTTATTTGAGTGGGAAGAAAAAATGGTTCAGTTTAAATCTGCAGACTTAGCATGTCTTCAGGACTTTAATAAAGGTAACAGTACAATTTAAGATATTTTGTCTTGAAGAGTAAAACTATTAGTCTTTAAAATAGTCTCTTACAAGTGCCAGATAATTTTATGTTCTTCACTTCAAAACATGCAGGTGCAATGTCACAAAATGCTGATTTTGATAATAGAATTCTCTTCTGTGAAGCATGGTTTTTATCTGTCATAGAAATGAAGAGCATAACACAATTTGGGTTCAAATAAAGGAAACAAACTAAAAATCCTCTTTTGATTACAATCACCTTTCAGAAGCTTCCAGTTCATCTATAATAAATATTTCCCTGAATATATTAGTTGAGACCAGTGGAAGACTTACAAGTGACTCACCTAATCGCTTATGATACTCTAAGACTTGATTTGTATAGACATGAACCAAAGTCAAATGCCCGTAGCTTAATATTGGCCTCCTCAAATACATCCATGCACTCATCCCAAAACTTATAAATTTGTTACATCGTTGCCAATTCTAAAGCTTTAAGTGAAGGATGTTGAGAAGGGAATATTATTCTGAATCACCTGGAAGTCTCAAAGTAATTGAGGGATCTTCCTAAAAAGAGGCAAGAGACTCAAAGGCAGAAGATGGAGTTGGGATGGTGAAGGCAGTGGTTGAATTGACTCACTCTGGGGATAGAGAAAGGTCCATGAACCAAGTAATGTGGGCCAGTATCTATAAGCTGGAAAAGACACAGTTCACTCCTAAAGCCTCCAGCAGAAAAGTAGATCTTCAGACCTATGTCAGTCTTCTCACTTCTAAACAAATATACTCTAAGTCATTAAGGTTGTGAAAATTAACTACAGCAACAATAGAAAATGAATGCAAATAATTCAATAATATACCATAGTTTAATAAAATAATAAAAAAGAAACTGATATTTACTCCAAAATAATGTAATTATGTAGACTCTTAGGTATATAATTATATATAAAATACACAATAATAGTAAAGACAACTAAAAAAGTGCATTGATTTTAGAACTTAATACTCTTGATCTCAAATTATAGTTCTATTGATTCTCTGTGTGGCCATAATCCAGATGTAACATCCATAAGTCTCAAGTGACAGTTGACTTATATATACAACAAAGATGATATTGTCACTATTCGGTCATATATATGTGTATGTGTGTGATAATCATATATATGTAAATATATGAAGTAGTTTGTGTATAAACTATAAAGCATTTTGCATTTATAGAGTGGTAAATGGAGAGAGGTAAATGCTAACGCTGATAAAACTCAGATAGCATAATGCCTAAAATGAGAGAGAGAAAGAGTGAGAGTGAAGAGAGACACACTGGGGCGGGGGGTGGCTTGAAGGGGTGGGAGGGAAACTGGCAACACTGGTGCTGGGAAATTACACTGGTGAGGGATGGATGTTGGTACATGGTGTGACTGAAACTCAACATGAACAATTTTGTAATGGTCTATCTCATGATGATTCAGTTAGAATTGTTATGATGGAAAAACTATGCAGATAAGTGCATATTAAAATTAAAATTCTGCAGACAATACAAAGCAGTACGCCCCAAAACGGCACCTGTCCATCAGTAAGTATTAGGGCAATGGGTAGGTGGGATGGAAGTTGAAATAGAGGCGACATGCAGACAGGGGTGCACACTCATTGGTGATGATGGTAAGCAGTAACCTTGTACATCAATACTATATCTAAACACCATTGCACTCTATTACCTTTACTATAATAAAATCTTTTGTAAAAGCTTTCCTTCTAGAAGATCAACCAGTATGATTGGCATGCATTGGAGATTATGGCTAATCTTGGTATTACACCCCACTCTCTATAACTGTCAGTGCTATTTATCAGCCCAAAGATAAGGTTTAAAAAGATAGATACAAAAATAAATGAAACTGAGGCTGGAGCGATAGCACAGCGGGTAGGGCGTTTGCCTTGCACGTGGCCTGACCTGGGTTCTAATCCCAGTATCCCATATGGTCCCCTGAGCACCGCCAGGGGTAATTCCTGAGTGAAGAGACAGGAGTAACCCCTGTGCATCGCCGGGTGTGACCCAAAAACAAAAATAAATAAATAAATAAATAAATAAATAAAAATGAAACTGCAGGGTCAGGAGGGAGAATACAGTACTTAAGATCAACCCCAGCACTGTCCATGGTGTCCAAGCACCACCAGGACTGATCTCTGAGCACAAAGCCAGGAGTAAGCCCTGGTGGCTCCAAAACAAAACAGAAATGAAAACAATTTGAATCGTGTCTCTGCTTTATCAACAAGAAGTCTTTTATAGTAAACCACTACAATCTTAGAACTTTTGAAATATTCTTTTGGAATGATGCCTAGAACGCTGATGAACACTACCAACAACAAAAGCAAGAAATGAATAAACATTGCAGTTGAAATTTCTAAAACTTTAGGCAAAAGATAAATGATGTGCTTTGGAGTTTGATTGAGAAAGTTATGGCAGGGAGGAGAGACCTAATGGGAGCACCATCAGGGATCCGGGCGCACGCTAAGGAAACGTGTGGATAGCTGAAACCAAAAGACTATGCAGGGGACAAGACAGCCTAGGAGCTAATAACTTACTGTGCACCTCCTTTATAATCAGCATAATGATGGTCCTCAAGGCAGCTGTGCTTCTTTCTGCCTAGCGGCTGGAGTCTGCTCTCTTTCTCCTCTCCTTATTTTCCGGTCCAAGTTTCAGAGAGAGCTATCTGCCTCAGTTAGATAACAACCATTGTTCTCATTCATGCCACCTCCCACGTTGCTCACCAGCCAGCTGAACATGGGCCACTTCATCAGATCAGATGGCCAACTCTGTGTACACCACCAGCAACAGTCCCCGCACATAATACAGCAAAGAACTGCCCTCACCAAGAGTGCGGGGCGCACTAGCCACTAAACGGAAGTGGCTAAGATCAGTGCAGAAAGTATCCTATCTTAAACATCACGTGGAAACCCAGACTCTAATAAAATTCCCGTTTCCGCCTTTTTTGTAGAACTAAAATCTTAACCAATGAGGATAGAGTAAATCTTTTACTATCCTTTTTGATAAAATACAATTTTTGTCATTTGTAAGATCTAAGTGGGACTGGAGTGATAGCACAGCGGGTAGGGCGTTTGCCTTGCACAGCGCCAACCGGGTTGGATTCCTCCATATAGGGTTCAATTCCTCCATCCCTCTCGGAGAGTCCAGCAAGCTACTGAGGGTATCCTGCCTGCATGGCAGAGCCTGGCAAGCTCCCGGTGGTATTCAATATGCCAAAAACAGTAACAAGTCTCACAATGGAGACGTTACTGCTGCCGGCTCGAGCAAATCAATGATCAACAGTGATACAGTATGATCTAAGTACACTTAGATAATTCAGTTCGCTCTAACTCTACTTTTAGGGATCTTTCTACTTAAGAATATACTGCTTTGTGGGAAATTGCATTCTCCATTCCTGATCCTTGGGAGACTTTTAATAGAAGCAACTACTGTCTCGATATACATCAAGTTGTGCAGACCCGAAAGAGTTAATAAATCTTTTTTTTTAAAGAAAATATACCCCAGACTAGTTGGCAGAACATTTTGTTTATATTTCATTTTCCTCAAATGGAGTCTCTATCTAATCCTCACAGAAATCCCCATGACAAAAGCTTTTCTCATTTTATGGATGAGGGAACTATTATAGGAAAGCAACTTATCCAGAGTCACCCAAAGAATTAGTGATGTAAGGATTAAAGCTCCCTATTCAGTACCCAGCACCCCTCAGCACATCCCTTAATGCCTGCTGTACGTAAAACGCAGTTTCTAGATGGATTAACTCGTCTGAAAATGTCCCTGAAGCCAAGCATGGCCTCGAGAGTGGACAGCATCTTTATTTTCTGACGCCTCCAGATCCACCTTAGAAAAATCTGTATTGTGTGTTGTGTATGTGTGTGTTAATGGGCTCATTTCTTGACTTGTGATATATAAAGCTAAAACATGTTTTGATATAAAAATCTCATCAGGACATCAAGGGGGGGCCTCAGTGGAGGACCTCTAGCCTCTACTGAGCCAAGACATGGCCTCCACTTGCCTCTTTTTCAGACTTCGGCTTCCACTCGAGTACTTCTTCAGCAGTACTTCTTCAGACTTCTTCAACTGCCTTGAAAAGTCTGACATTTGGCTGTTGGCTAAGATATTTACTTAGAACATTATGAGATCTTTTTTCTTTGTAAAATCCATCAGAGGATCTTTCTTCTGCCTTCTGGAATATATGAAATAAACGTATTTACTTTTCTATGGAAGTGACTATCAAAGAAGTCAAGAGAACTTCTAGTCTCTGGTTAGCCTTCGGCACTCTTTCCAAAGGACTTCTTTCTTAATTACTCCTCAATTCCTCATATGTGATGGGTTTGGGTTTTGTTTTTTCTTTTTGGGGGGCATCACACCTGGAGATGCACAGGAGTTACTCCTGGCTCTGCACAAAAGGAGTAATTTCTGGCTGTGCTCGGGGGACCATATGTAATGCTGGGAATCAAACCTGGGGTGGCCACATGCAAGGCAAATGCCTTACCCACTGTGCTATCGCTCCAGCTCCCTGTTTCTTAAACTCTCACCTACTCTGATTCTTTTTCTGCATTTTTTTATCAATTGAATAAACATTACATATTCCAGTATTCTCGTTTATGCCATTTAAAGGGTCTCCAGATCTATTTTATATGCATGATGCAAAGTTTTTCAACTTCTTCCACTTATTTGAGTCCTCAAAAGTATAAGAAAAATATAACAAAATTTTAAGCATGATCAAAATATTATAATCGAAATTATTCTAAGAATATTATAAATACTAACCATGAATTAACCACAATTTGAGTCAAAAAAGTAATCAGTAATCATACACCTCTGAAAACTGTATTAATCAATTTTTTGTTTGAGCCACACCTGACAGTGTTCAGGTTTTATCCTCAGCTCTGCACTTAGGTATCACTCGGTTTAGTGGGGGCATATGGGCTATCAGGTATTGTATCCAGGTTGGACATTTGCAAGCTAAGATACTTACTTGCTATATTATCTCTCTAGCCCCTGAATAAAATATTATTCAATATTTTATCTCCAAATGTGATTTGAGATAAAAATAACAGAATCATGTATGCATCTAATCAACTATACTCGGTCTTCATTAATTCACCTAACATCTAGTTACTCGGCTTATTTGATATATGGTAAAGTGATATTTATATTAGTTTCAGAACCTACAATGTGTTTGTTATAAAAGTTAGAAATTTAACCAAGTGATACAATTTCACACACCAAAGATTCCAAGTAATGAGAGCATTTCAAGTCTTTCCTTTTTATATCAATCCGGGGGCAGCGGGGAAAGCTCGTTGAACCAATGCTTGTCTGATTCATAGCCTCCTTTCTAAATTAGTTTCTTTCTTCTAATCCCTCCTTTCCTAGCAATTATTTAATGTCACTGATAAAATGTGAAAGGTTAATGACTTTCTGCATCACTTATTTCTTGAAGAGGGAAACAGATGTTCCACGTCTGCACAGGTCTCCAGGATGTGTGGTTACAAGGGATCAAAGCAGTTTGGAAGTGTATTGCTTTACCCCGGGTAAGATGCTGCCAAGCTCCAGATAGATTCAGCCAGGTGTACTGAGGGCGAACTCAGTACTCATTCTTCCACATTCATTAAAGTAAGCATTTAAGAGCACTTGGATAGCCGATTTTACTATCAGCCTCAGGCACACCTTCCAGGGCAGAATTTCACCAAGTATGCTGATGATATCTGGCAATTGCTACCTAACATGAGGGGAGCAAAGTTGGCAGAATGAATGACACTGTTCCTTGGGGCAGCTACAAAAGAAGAATTCCTAATGTTCTGT
The DNA here is from genome assembly GCF_027595985.1 of Sorex araneus. NCBI lineage: Eukaryota > Metazoa > Chordata > Mammalia > Eulipotyphla > Soricidae > Sorex > Sorex araneus. Next base: position 63,862,228 of record NC_073303.1, read on the forward strand.
GTGAACTGAAGTACAGTGTGGGGTTGGCGCTGTCAGATTAAGATTTGCTATGTATTTTAAATTCCATTTTTATGATGAGGATGGTGCAAACTATCTGTTTCACAAAGGATGTGCTGCTTTGGTAAGAGATTTCCCAGATAACTGCAGTTGGCAGGATTTTTTAAGGTCCTCATGAGTATTTTTTAAGTTGTTCTACTTTGAACCCAAGAATGGGCTATGTAACTGGTTTCTCATCATTCTCAACAAGCTATGACTGAAAAATTTATTTTGGAATTAAAGCACCTGTCTAGAAATTAAACTAGGCTTTAATTTCTTAATAGTTTAGATATGTTATAATAGATTCAGGGTCATATTAGGATGGGTTGGTAATGTCTAGTGTAGACCCAGTAAAGCACAATGATCAAGAGTTAGAAAAACAAATGCTATGGTGATAAAAATTCTTCACTTGAATAGGAGAAATGAACTCTTGCAGGACAGTTTATTTATTAAATTAAAAATGTATACTTAGATTTATGATTTTCTTTAGACCTGAAATATGAACATAAAAAAGCTTAGACATTGAAATATTATAACTGGGTCATAAAATTTGTTATATTCATTACATTGGTGGACTGGAGCAATAACACAGCAGGTAGGGCGTTTGCCTTGAATGCGATTGACCCAAGTTCAATTCCTCCATCCCTCTCAGAGAGCCCAGCAGATACTGAGAGTATCCTGCCCACATGGCAGAGCCTGGAAAGCTACCCATGGCATATTCAATATGCCAAAAACAGTAGCAAGTCTCACAATGGAGATGTTACTGGTGCCCGCTTGAGCAAATTGATGAACAATGGGACAACAGTGCTATAGTGCAGTGCATTACATTGCTACAGCAAAAGTAGCTCGAATGAGCAACAGGAATGCTTGATGCAACAGGTCTTATTTAAGAAATGGTTAACAAAACCTTCTTAACAAACACTCATTTTATAGATTATTCTGTTTTATATCCAAGCAGATATTTCCCTCTGATTTTCTTGATTCCAATCCTCTTTCTTTTGAGGACAGTTGTTTCAAGAAAACTCTTTTTACAAAAGTTTTTATCCACCTTTAAGTCCAAGTTCATATCAAGATAATTAACCCTAGACCATCTACATGTAAGAAAAAGGTATGTGCAGCTTTCCACCCAGACGAGACCCGGGGCAGCCCCACACAAACAGCTCGTCCATTCCTGAACGACCATGATCCCGGACGCCCACTAACTACTTTCGGCACTCAGCAGCTTCTTGCAGAAATGCCTCTAGCCTGTGAACTAAGCTATGGCCTCATGCCGCCCAGGGAGGGGAAAGGTTTTTCTCTCGCGCCTTTCCTTTCCGCAGCGGTGGCAGCGTGGCGACTGCCATCTTTTAGAGCCCATGAAACAGAGGTACGAGCTTGCAGTGACTCGACTCCTGGCAGAAATTTCTCTGGTCTTAATTACTAAAATACCAGAAATCCAAAATGCTCTTCATTCTTCACATGCTCTTCATTCTCAGCAATGGAAAGCAAATGATCAAATGATGCCTTTTGGGCAGGTCTGATTGTAGGGTGGAAATTCCGAATAATAATAGTGAGTTTTCAGTTGAAATATTGAATATAATCAAAGTAATGAGAGAGTAAAATGAAAATCATCAGCCACACAGGCGGGATAAATGGGATGGGAGGTATACTGGGGTTCTTGGTGGTGGAACATGGGCATGGGTGGAGGGATGGGTGTTTGATTAATTGTAATTAATCAAACACCCATTAACTGAGACTAAGATTAACTGAGACTTAAACCTGAAAGCTTTGTAACTTTTTTTATGGTGATTCAATTAAAAAAAATTTTAAAATAAATTTAAAAAAAAAGAAAAATACATGTATGTGGGACCAGGAACATAGTTCAAAGGGCTAGAGCACACATTTTACATGCAAAGACTACATAAAATCCCCAACACTCATGATCCCCGCCCGGAGCAACACAAAGTATCGCCATGGTGATGCTCAGAATTTCTGGACCCTCGAGCTGGCCAGTCAGATGCCCACACACCAGGCTGAGTATAATCAGAAGCAGCTAAGCACGCACATTATATGGTGTCACGGGTTCCAGCCAATAGATGCAATGGGCATTTGTGGCTTAAAGTTAAGAACTCTGTTTAAAACATTTCACAATAATCGCTTCTGTTTGTGGACAGAGAAAAAAAATTAGCTGTCACTTTCTTGGGTAGAAATATATGGAACAGTGTCACAGATCTGAAAATGTGATTTTTTTAAGTCAGATAAAGAAAAACATGTAAATATGACTTGAGCCAAACACAAGGGAAATTATAGCTCCTTCTCTTTTATTTCTATTGGTAAAATATAATACACAAAAGTAGAAATTTTTACTCTAAAATCTGTTGTTTTAGAGTAAAAATGATGTTCCAAATATTGTGTATAATAGGAACAATATCTTAATACTCAAGCACATGTCAACATTTCACCTAAACTATAATCGTTAGATGTAGACTTCAATGGCATGGCTAAGTCAAAATTTCTTTATATTCCAAGTAAAATTGAAGACTTGGGAGATTTTTCATTTAAACATATCAAAAAATACTGATAACTGCTTCCTACAAAGCATAGCACTCATATGAAAAACTGATTTGATATATCAATTTATTTATTAACTCCAAAAATATGTACTTAGTGATTTGATTTATGATTTTCTTTGTACCTGAAATATGAACATAAAAAGCTTATGACATTGAAATGTTATAAATGGATCATAAAATCTGTCGTGTTCAAGAGTTTTATAGTAAAAATTTTTGTAAAGTGATTATCATGATTTATCATTAGGAAAATCCAAATTTTCAATAATAAATTGACTTAAGTTTTTTAAATTATAATGTATTACAATAAAATAAGAGTTATTACTTGGGCCTTGGTTTCAATTTTCTAAACACAATCAATTAAAAATTAATAGGAAACTGTGGATACTGTGGATAATGAATAACCATTAAATTGTCATTGTGCTTTTTTGCTTCTATATCTTCCCCTTATAGAGTAATTTACTTCCATTAATATCTTCTCTATAAGTATTTTCTGGTAAATTGATTATTCTCTGAGTAAATTATAATTTAAACTGCACAAATTATACTTGTAGGTTTGGAGGGGGAATTTTTAAACTTAAAATAAAACTAGTACATATTCGCTTGTATTGCATCACCAGTGATGATTAAACCAAATACAAAGATTGACTTAATTCAACATTTAGACGAAGAAATTTTAGAATAATGTCAATAAAACATTTCTGCATATTTTTTTCTGATTTTTATATGTATTCATTGTTGCCATAAACAATAAAATTTTTAGAAAAAACAAAATTCCTTTAAATGTTTAATCCTTATTAATCTCAGGTTTGCTAACATCAATATATATATATGTGTGTATATATATGTATATATATGGATATGGACCTAGATATAGTACAGTGTGTAAGGCCAACCTGGGTTGAATCCCAGCACCACATACCACCACAGTTGTAATCCTTGAGCACAGAGTCAGGAGTAAGCCCGAATTGTAGAATAACATTGGCTGTTCTTTCTCCCTGGCTCTGTATCTTGAAGTCCTTGGGTCAGCTGCTGGCATCACAGAATACCCCACAACACTGCTGAAAGTAGCCCTGAGGGTGCCCAGGCCCCCACACCATCCCACCACCTCCGAGATCCTGAGCACTGCCCCTCCCAAAGAAAAGCCTCTATTAATAATGTTTTCTTTCCACAGATGAGGAAAATTCTCTCAGAGATAGGACCGCAAACCCTAACACTCAAAGTGTAGCAGAATCAACCAAAACAAATCCAGAGAAGGAAATACAGACTGCTGGAGAAGAAATCATCAGGTAAGAATTCAACAAACACGTTTAGAGATTTGCTTAACCAACTCTGAGAACTGCAAACATCAATTCCCCGTTATGTTGAGCCAAGGAGAAAAGAACTGCAATAAGCCACGGAAAACCATGTAACTGGGCTTCAACTAAAAGACTTTCTCTCAGTCATTGTCCTTTGCCAGTGAGTGACAGCCACTGACCAAGTATCTGCCATTTGACTACCACAGAAATATTGCCAGCAAGTATATTTTTGAAAGCAACTACATAAACACTAGACATTAAGTTTCTAAAAATAAAGACTTGAAAGAATGTGTAAGATTCCCTTCTGAGGACTGGAGAAACAGTCCAGGGATTAAGGTGTTTGCTCTGCCTTCAGCCTCCTGAGGTTCAATCCATTCATCACATCCCTGAGCACAGAGCCAGGAGTAAGCCCTGAGCATTTCCAGGATATACCGCAAGCGAAACATAGTAAGCACACAAAAACTTCCCTCTAAGTTCACAAGTGGCTATTCCAATTCTGTAAATATTGTATTGTTCTAGAAAACTCTTATGTCCTTTTACCTAGTGATAACCAAGAATTTCAGAAATGAGCCATCTTTATGTCATGCCAAGAAAGCAGCTTTATAAATAAATACTTCCTACAAAATGACTGAAAATAGCCCAGAATAGATGGCAGTTTTGATGTGAATTCACTGTATCACTTGTCATCACCTTGTTCATCAATTTGTTTGAGTGGGCACCACTAATGTCTCCATTCATCCCAGCCCTGAGATTTTAGCAGCCTCTTTTTACTCATCCTTCCAAATGGTGCTGTATTGGAGGCTCTTTCCGGGTCAAGGGAATGAGACCCGTTATTGTTGCTCTATTTGACATATCAAATACGTCACGGGGAGCTTGCCAGCCTCTGCCGTGTGGGGATCAATGTGAATCAGTGGGTGCATAATGCAAAGCATCTAGGGGCCCCCTCATTTTGTCACTACTTGCCTTCTTTTTATATGCCTCCTGATACGATTTGATTGTTTAACTATTTTTAATATAATTGCAACAGCCTTGTGAAAAAATTGAAAACGTGCTTTTCTTGTTTAATAGGCAAGGCGGGTTGCGAGTGTAAAGGAAGTTAAAAGCATTTATTTCTTTCCAGACTTCAGAACCCTCAGCCTCTCTCCGCAGTTCCCCCACTATATTAAACTCTGTGCTGCCGACAGGAACAACTGTGAAAATCTAGGAACCTGTGTATTGCAGCCTAAACAATAGGCACCAGGAAGAGAGAGCATTTTCAATAAACACATATTGAGTATGTGAAAATAAACATAAATTTATTCTATTACACACTTTTTTTTTTAAAAAAGCAGTGCTTGACAAAAATTGAAAGTGACATACTATTCAGGCAGAGTGCAGATATTTAAGCTGAGGTAAAAACTAGAATCTTGCTGGGGTACGTAATTACTTATATTATTGCTATAACTGTAGGTGTTTACAAAATGATTTCCAGTTTTGTAAGTGGGTCATTATTATCTTCACTCTACAGATAATCAGCCAATGCAAAAGAGGTTAATTGGTTCACCTATGGACAGAGGGGCAGCTCAGCCAGGATTAGACTGCAAAAGACTCAAATTCCTAAGTGGAACTTTCTCCTCCATCCCTCTAATAAACTCACCCTTAATCAACAGCTTAACCTTCAGAAACAAATCACTCCCTTTCTAGCATTTATTTGAGTGTACTATATTTGTGACTGGAGCGATAGCACAGCAGGTAAGGCATTTGCCTTGCACGAAGCTGACCCAGGTTTGATTCCTCCGTCTCTCTCGGAGAGCCTGGCAAGCTACCAAGAGTATCTCACCCCCACGGCAAGCATATTTTGGTATTCAATATGCCAAAAACAGTAACAACAACTTTCACAATGGAGACGTTACTGGTGCCCGCTCAAGCAAATCGATGAACAATGGGGACGACAGTGCTACAGTGCATATTTGTGTCAATAATAACCAGTGGTGATGTGTTTTCAAAAGACTCTGTTAACTAACATTTAAGGGTGTCATCTTGTGTCATCCCCATTTCTATTGTTAATAGTTTTATACATCTAAAATAGAAAAATGAAGCTTTTAAATTTCCCTAAAAGTGTAAACAATAATCAGTATATATCACAGACACAAAACTTTTTGAGCAGGATGATAAGTTTAGTCTGTCTCCTGGGTTGTTTCTGCTTTGCCCTGTCGAAACACGCAGTTGCCCCTCTAACCTCCCATCTTTTTTCTCTGTCACACCAGTCCAATTTCAGTCTCAAACCTGTGAATTGATTTCTCTCGGGAATAATTATTCTCTCTCTAAGCAGAGAAAAGCTTGAACATTATTGACAAGTGAAGTAGCCGGGTTGCTTTGTGAGCTGGCTGGTTACTCCTTCTCTCAGAATTGAGTCTAAACAGCTATACTGAGTTAGTAGCTAAAAAGGATTATTGGAATTTCCAATATCATTTTCAACTAATATTACTGGGATTCCTTGTGTTCTTATACCATTAAGGATTTACCAAAGTCTTCCTGTTTTGATTTTATGGACTTCAGTGGTACCAGATACTGAATCCTAGAGACTATAATATCTACATCCATCACTAGACAGTAAGAAAGATAAAATAATTTTGTGTTAAAAGTTTTATTTCACAATGGTTCTGAAAAATGAAGATCACTTTGTATTTGTAGCTATTTAAAATCAACAACTTTAACCTCTGATAAGGTCAGGTGTGAAAAGCTTGTTCTAGAAAAACATTAAGGATTTGATTGATTGCAGGAGCTAAATATAGCTGCTGTGTGAGTGACTAATTCCAGCTTCATTTTTTCATTTGAAAAAGGTTAGATTATTAATAAAGAAAAGTTTAAAATATGTTTCCTTTTCTGATTGCATTTACCTTACCCCTGATCTCTAATCCCTGGGTGAAAAAAGGATTATGTGTACAAAAAGATCTTTTTGTAAGGTTTTTTGTTTTGTTTGGGGGCCATGCACAGCAGTGCTCAAAGCCTACTTCTGTTCTCTGTGCTCAGAGATCACTCCAGTAGGACTCAGGGGACCAGGCATAGAACCTGAACTGGCAGCATGTAAGGCAAATGCCCAACCTACTGAACTATTGCTCTGGTCCCCGGATGATGGATAAGTTGTAGAAGCACGAAAGACCAAGATGTAGCCTAAGTCATTCGAAACAAAAGAAGACTAGACTGTCTTGCTCACAACTTCAAATAATACTATCTGGAATGTTCTCTGCTCTTGGTATCAGGGTGGTGTTGGAAGTGTTTGGAAGAATTTTCTTTAATTTTAAAATTTTGTTAATCTTTTCATTTTCTTGTTTATAAATGGTCTGTTCGCTTTTCTCTATCTTCTTAATTCAGTCTAGGGGATAGCAATATTCTAAGATTTTTTTTCATTTCTTCTAAATTCTCCAGCTCACTAAGAATATTATTTGTTTAGTCTATGACCTCTTAAATTTTTGTGCTGTCACAACTTCTCATTCATTTCTGATCCCATTTATTGGGGTTTTCTCTATTTTTTACTGAGTAAAAATCCTACCAAAGGATTTGTCAATCTTATTTATCCTTTGGGAAGTCAATTCTTGGCTCATTGGTGCATTTCCCTTTTTCTTCTCGTAAAATACTGTATTGTTACTCATTCCCTCTCAGTTTTGTTTTTGCTTTGACCCTTAGGTTCTGTTAGATCATGTCTTTATTCTAAGATCATGTCTTTATTTTATTTCCTCTTTTTTCATTGATATAATGCTATAGCATGTTGTTTAGTCTTCATATATTTGTGGGGTTTTCCAGCCCTCTCTTTTATGGTTATATTCCTAGCATATAATTGTTATCTGAAAGGATAGTTGCAAAGATATGCACTTTAGGAAAATGTGGATTAAGTTTTTTTAAGGGTAAAAAGTCCTGTGAATATCTATTAAGTCCATATGATACACATATCAATTAGGCTGTTGTTCCTTGATGATTTTCTGTCTGGCTGATCTATCCATGGTGAAAGTGAGGTGTTGAAATTCACTCTATTGTGAATATATTGTAGAAACCTTTCAATATGTCACTAAAGTTTTTTTGAGGATTTTTGCAACAATGTTCATCAGGGATGTAGGTCTGTAGCTTTCATTCTTCCTCCTCTTCCTCCTCCTCCTCTCACTTCTCTTCCTCCTCCTCCTCCTCCTTCTCCTCCTCTTCTCCTTTGGTATAATATTGACCTTGTAGAAATTAAAAGATTTTTTATTTTTTTCAATTCTTTGTAAGATCTTGAGAAATATAGTAGACAATGGGTCAATTTTGGATATTTTAATGGAATTCAGTAGTTAATCCCTGTAGAAGTAGACTTTTCTTTGGAGGGAGTCTATTTGATTATTTCAATTTCCTTGTTTGTAAGTGGCATGCTCAGGTCTCCTATTATCTCCTGAGTCAGTCTTGGAAAGTTGTTTAGATAGTGGTTTGTAACTGGACAGCAACATGTGTTTTTACAGTTATATGTACCCAGTCACAGGTGCGCTTCTTAATTCAAGGAGGCTGATATAACAACCAGAAGTTTGCTATTATGAATTTCTGCCACTAGCTATAGACTAAACAGGCCTAAATTTGAATAAGGATTGACAGTACCTGCCTTCAGAGGTGACTCCAAGTTCAAGTGAGTCTTATAGACTCACTGTAGCAAATACCCGTTACCAAATGTACTGATTTTGAGCATGCCTGGAAAATGACTTGGAATCTGTGATCCCAGGCACCTGACCCCATCTGTTTTCTGGAAATAGAATGGACTTGTGAGTTACTGAGATATAGACTCACAGGGAAAAGTTCCAGTTCCAGTTGGGTGATAATGAGTCAATTCACAGTAGCCAGGAGCTGGTGTCAGCTGTGGTGCCAGGTTATGCAAACCAGGAGGCTACTAAGGGACTCACAGTACTTACTGCTCTGAGTTTTTGTCACAGGATCTGTTACTGTGGACAATGAAATCCAGTGTGGCCCGGTGACATCTCTAAATAGCCATCAGCAACTCTGATGCCTGTTTGCATCCTACAGTTGCTGGCCTCCTACCATAGTATTTTCAGGACAGGAGTGCGGGCTGGAGTGCAAGGTCAGCGTGCCAGCACCTCAGGATAAAGTTGCTCCCCTTAGAAAACTCATTTGCATGGGGCTGGAGTGATAGCACAGCAGGTAGGGCATTTGCCTTGCACGCGGCCAACCCGGGTTCAGTTGCCAGCATCCCATATGGTCCTTTGAGCACCGCCAGGGGTGATTCCTGAGTACAGAGCCATGAGTAACCCCTGTGCATTGCCAGGTGTGACCCAAAAAGCAAAAAAAAAACTCATTTGCAGCTCATTTACCCACAAAGGGATTTCTTCCTAGGTGAGAGCATCTGGGTCTCCAAATCTGAATGATTCCTTTGCTATGAAGTTCTGTTTGGGGGATTTGAAATTCCTTACAGGAGAAGGTATTTTATTTGCTAACTCTGGCTTGTGGGCCATACCCAGCGGTGCTCACTCTCTGCTCCCAGCTTGCATCCCAGGACATTTCCTGTCAGAGATCAGGGGACCATGCAGTTTCCGGGGACCAAACCCAAGCTTCTTGCATGCAAAATATACACTCAGTCGATTGAGCTATCTCACTGGCCCCTTAGTTCAAGTTTTGCGATAGCCTTTCTATGATTATTAGAGAACATAAGCACAAATTGTCTCTATTCTACATCTCTATTCTAATAGAAAGCCTTAACTACTTGCAAAGTTAGAGATTCTATTTATAATATTTTCCTTGTTCCTCTTCTCTCAAATATCATTTAGTAAGGATAAGAATATGAATATAGGGGCTGGAGTAATAGCACAGCAGGTAGGGCGTTTGCCTTGCACACGGCAGACCCGGATTCCCAGCATCCCATATGCTCCCCTGAGCACCGCCAGGTGTAATTCCTGAGTGCATGAGTCAGGAAAAAAACCTGTGCATCGCCGGGTGTGTCCCCAAAAACATCAAACAAAGAAATATGGATATATATATTTATGTCACTATGTCTATTTAGTTACTTATATAAAGCATAGCACAGTGGGTAAGGCATTTGCCTTGCATGTGGCCAACCCAGGTTCGATTCTTTCGCCCCTCTCAGAGAGCCTGGCAAGCTACTGAGAGTATCTTGCCCCCACGGCAGAGCCTGGCAAGCTACCCGTGGCATATTTGACAGGCAAAACAACAACAACAAAAAAACATAACAAGAAGGCTCACGATGGAGAAGTTACTGATGCCCGCTCGAGCAAATTGATGAGCAACAAGATATCAGTGACAGTGACAGTGATATAAAGCATAATAAAAACAGGCGAGTAAAATAAACGTTATCATTATCAATATGGGGTGTTTGATAAAGATGGGAATTTCATAAAGCTTGGGCTTTAGCCAACCCTCAATATTCTAAATGAAGCCCAAAGGTAATTTTTCAGCTAATATAATATTTATCTCAAATAACTGTCAGTCTGAAGATTTATTTTTCAAGGTTTACAAGTATTTCATGTTTATGTGTTCAACTCGAATCTGTTTGGATTAAACTAGCTTTCTTCATTCCTTCTTTTTAAAGCATTCACAACATTTTCTACATTGTCTGTTAGAGAAAAGAGTTTTGCAAATCTTCCCCTTACAAAAACAAAGAAATCATTATCTTGTTCACTGAATCATTTCACTCCTGAAAGACATGCAGTTCACCTTGGAAAGTCCCATTGACGCCATTTGTCCATTAACAAGAAAAACAGCCTGTTCCTGGCATTCCAACTCAGCACATTCTTATTTTTTAGTATAAAAAAGTATATTTTGATGGAGACTAATGAATGGCATGCAAAAGAATATATGTTTGCCTTAGAAATATCAACTATTTATGTCTGGAAAAAGAGACAGAGATGAATGGTTAGTAGGTTAAGTGATTAAATGATGAACAAGAAAACAAGGGAAATGTTCAATGCCCAGAACTTTTATAGTATATAGTATATAACTTTTCATCAGCCTTGCTACTCATAATGCTAAGAAGGAAGGTTATTTCTATGAATAGTCTTCTTTGTTCATAATAGCAATCAGTCTCTATTTGGGTGGTTTTAAAATAGGCAATCATTTCACAGCAGGAACAATGAGAGCAGAATAGAATTCAAAATCAGATCAGCACTCATAAACACTGGTGTTTATTGTCATGCAGCTAGAAAAAGCAAAAATCACTGCAGAAAATATTCTTAAAAATCCATATGTGACTTTTTCATTGAAATAGAAAAGGAATGTCAACTTTCGCTTTTGCAAATATAAATTACAATTTATATTTCAATAATTTATAAACATCAAAATCAAATCAACTACACATTTGCCAGTTTTGTGGGATGCATAATAATGTGTTTTTTATAGTCTTTGCCCCAAATTATAATTTCCCTCTATGGAAAGCAATATCTTTATAATTAGACATTGTATTTTTAACAACAGATTGGCAATACATTTCTAATAATGATTGCTACCTTCTGTTTCTAGCAATATGGTAGACTCAGAGTTTGTACAAAATTTCTTAGAATGTAATTAGAGATACTGGATAAAATATAAAACTACATTTGAATGCATGCCTCAGCTGGCAAAAATTAATTTTGTGGAAGGTTGAACGATCTGATGTTTACTCTGGAACTATATTCCACACTCTTGTTCTCAGTCTGAGTTAAGTGTCATCATGAGACAAAAGTTGGGCTTAAACTAGGTATAAGGACATACTACAGACTCCATCATAAAGTTAGAGAATAAACCAACATGACAGTAAGAGTTGAAAATGATCATTTTGGACAGTAACTGAGTGTTGGAAGTAGGTAAAGAAATATACCTAATTACTTTTCATTTACTGTATTACAAACCAAAAGGCCCAGAAAGATGGGGGGTGTATTAAGTGGGGGAGAGAGACAGACAGAGAGAGAAAAGAAAAGTACCTGCCACAAAGGCAGGCAGGGGAGGGGGTAAAGAAATTGGGAGCATTGGTGGTGGCGAAAATGCACAAATAAAGGGATGGATATTGGAATATTATATGACTGAAACTCGACTATGAACAACTTTGTAACTGTGTATATCACTGCGGTTAATTTTTAAAAAAAAAAGATTAAAACAAAAGGAAACTGAAAAAAATTTTAAGATTCCATCATAAAATTAGAATTGCAAAGAATAACCCACTGTAAATAATTTCCCAGAGAGAAGTGGAGTAATAACTGTCTTTGCCCTAGCTCTGAGTAGGTGAAAACAGAAAGAAATTTGAAACTGGAGGAAGTGAAGGAGAGAAGCAGACAATGGGGGGGAGAGGTGGGAAAAAAGGGGAAGAAAAAAATAGAAGGCAAAAGAAATTTTTATCTATAATTCATTCGAATTAGCCTGGAGACAAAATACTTACATTACCTATATCCAAAATTTTCGTTAATACAACAAAATTTGGAGGCAACAAACTTTAAACCTGATCTCAAGAGGCTGGAGAGATAGTACAGTGGTTAGGGCACTTGTCTTGCATGCGGCCAGCCAGAGTTCTATCCCCAGTATCCCATATGGTACCCCAAGCCTGGAGTGATCTCTGCGAGCAGAGACAGGACTAAGTGCTGAGTACTGCTGGATGTGGCACAAAATCAAATGCAATACACTGTAATCAGTATATTTCCATCGATAAAATGAATAAGAATGTAAAATTTAAAAGTTACTAAGCAGAGGCCCCACACCTGACCTCTACCAGGTCTCTGGGTCACTTCCAAGTGAGAATAATCGCCTGGCTGGCGTTTCTGAGACCTCTTTGGTTTTTGGTTTTGTTTTTTTTGCTGTTGTTGTTGTTTTTTCCCTTTGGGGTCACACCCAGCGATGCTCAGGGGTGACTCCTGGCTCTGCAGTCAGGAATTACTCCTGCTGGCGCTTCGGAGCCATATGGAATGCGGAGGATCAAACCGGGTTGGCCGCGCGCAAGGCAAACATCCTACCCACTGTCCTATCGCTCTGGCCCCCAGCCGGAGCCTCTTTGGAACCAGAGGCGGGTTCCTCTCCCCTCCTGCAGCCTTCACCCTCACCTCTGTCTTAAAGGTGGGCGCAGCACCAGCTTTGGCTGAAACTCTGCTCAACAGCTCCCCTGTGCAGATCTCATGCTGCTGGTAACTATACTTACTGGCACAGAGTGAAGACAGGCAGGGAAGGAAAAGAGCATTCCCAAGCCTGATTCATCAGAGACAGCCCGGGGCAGCTACAAAGATCACCCTTGGCAGAGCAGGAGGCCAGCAAACACAACGGGGGCACAGGGAGAAGCTCACCAATTCACTAGGTGAAAAGAATAACAGGAAAGGTTCAGCCAGCACCAACCAGCTCCGTAAATCCTCTGCAAATGATCTCAGTGACACCAGGGTGAGGATGTCTAACTGAACTCAGAGAAACGATGGCACAGGTAGTCAACAAAGAACAAGAAGCTCATAGAGCACTTGACAATGAGTACTGACATTCATTCATGACACTTTGGCTCTCCTAAAAGTGCTCAGGACTTACTCATGGCTCTGCACTCAAGGGATCAATCCTGGTGGTTCAAAGATGAATAAGCCACATGCAAGGCAAGCACCTTAGTATCTTACTAAACACCATACTACCTTAGACCTGTTCTATCTCTCCAGCCCGATTTTTGTTTTAATGTCTAAGTGAAGGTTCTTAGGCATCAGCAATTTAATTGCAAGTTTTACATTTTTCAGAATATATAGTATGCATATATAATTTTCATGACTTTTGTATTCAAGAAAGTAAGGTATGGAAAAGAGAAAAATGGGATATTTCATGTAAATAACATCAGAATATATGCACATCAGTGTGCTAATAACTTTCCTTTTATAACCATAATTAACTTATAGTAATCCTGTATGCTAGGTGGTCTGGAAAAAAAATAGATTCAAAAGAAAGGAAAACTGTGGCTTAACTCTGGACCTCAATGGACATCAATTCACTTACTGAAGGCACTAGACAGTGTGACACAGTAAGCTTTCTATTTAGGGTGAAGTTAACTGTAGAAAGATTTTGCTTCCCTGGGATCGAGATACAAATGACGACCACATGAAAGAGTTCTCAAAACTATTCACTTTTACCTACTTGGAGCTTGGTGGAGTATTTTTCTCACAGTGATGAGAAATGCGTTTACTAACATGCATTTTAAAATTAGAATCGGAGGGTATTTTTTAAAGTAATGAATGTTTTTGCTTAGTACCAACATGTGTTTTGAAAGGAACTGGAAATGTAACATATGGCTTATATAGACTTAAATATGTCACATTCAGCCATTAATCTGGGGGAACAGGGGCTGCTCGCCTCGTTGGTCCTCCTTAGTCTTAGCAATTTTCACTCCATCATCAACCTTTGCTCCTTAGATCAGATATTATGTTTTAATAGGGTTTGAAAAAAATTCCTTTTCTATTTCATGGTCACTCTCATCCCGTTGCTCATCGATTTGTTCGAGCGGGCACCAGTAACGTCTGTCATTGAAAGAATTATTGTTACTGTTTTTAGCATATCCAATACGCACGGGTAGCTTGCCAGGCTCTGCCGCTCAGGCTCGATACTCTCGGTAGCTTTATAAGGATAGTTTTTAAGGAACTTCACATTCTGATTATTGATAAGAAATTTGCGTTGGCAGCAATTAAATTAGCACGTCTCATTCACTCTCAGTGCAGAGTTCCAATAAGATACATTCTGAAGTTAAAAATTCTTCGTTGACAGTGAAAGAAAATTTAACCATGTACAATAAAAATGCTCTGGTCTTAGTTTCTTCAGATCAGCATCTTATTGTGTGTCACTGTCCCTGTCCCATGGTTCATGGTGTCTGTACTGTTTGCATCAACTCCATGCATTGGAGCAAATACATGTTAAACAGGCTCAGCAATCTACAACTTCACTGCCTACTTCAGGCCAAACTCTGTAAATATGTAAAACATATGCAGAAGCTCAGGAAACTCCTCTCCTAGCTCTCATATGTTCATGTTAAAATGCTATCCTGTCAGTGGCCTCTGTATTAGGATATTACTTCTAATTTTTGTCAGCAGAATTGCTTAAGCTTGGAACCAGAGACCCATCTGCTTTGAGGGGCATTTCTGATGAAAATGTAGCACTGTCTTCCCGTTGTTCACAATTTGCTCGAACAGGCACCAGTCATGTCTCTATTGTGAGACTTGTTACTATTTTTGGCATATCAAATACGCCACTAGTAGCTTGCCAGGCTCTGCCATGCAGGCGGGATACTCTTGGTAGCTTGCCGGGCTCTCTGAGAGGGACAGAGGAATCAAACATGGGTGGACGGTGGACTGCGTGTAAGACAAATGCACTACCCACTGTGCCATCGCTCTAGCCAATCTGAGCAATCTGATCAATCAGATCTGATTAAATGGAACCCAAATATTCTTCCCATTTTAAAGAACTGTAATAAAGTTTCTGTTACCATTACCATATTTGCCAGTTGCATGGAAAAAGCATTGAAATCTTTAACGGCCCCATCTGCCCACCAAACCACCTTTTATTGTTACTGACACCCAAGGTGCATTTCATTCTGGAGAATCCAATACTTGATTGGCCTCTAGGTCAAGACAGTAAAAGACTGAATGAAACTTAAAATGAAGATCTTGCGAAAGTTTTTTTCACCCTTGTTTAACTGTCTAAAGGAAAAAGCTGCCTTCTCGCTATCAGAATTTTATATGAGAATTCTATTCCCAGTGAAATATTGGCAAAGGACTTTAGCAGATAATTAGAATTCTTAGGCAACATGCTTCCTCCAGGATGCTTTTGAGAGAGGAGTAAGGAGGGGCTTATTACCAGAAGACAGCTTTAAATCTTAGACATGGAACTAGCTTCAAGTAATTTCATTTTTTTTTTCAACTCTAATCCATCCTTGAGTGTGGCTGCTCATATCACATTTCTAGATTCCGGTTCGACAATGAGCCTGAATGAAAGGGGCTTACCGCAATCTTACCCTGTGTTCTGCTCATAAAAAGGGTCCCTGGAAAATAGATAATGATAGATAAATAAATAGATGATAGGTTGATAAATAGCATTGTGCACGTCACTGTTTGAAATTCCTAATACATTTTTCCACTGTAAAAATGTTAAAAGTAATAGTGAGAGACCAAGATAGATCCATAGGGCTCAACTTTTCATCACTTAAGACCAGGGATCTTTGATAAGAAATAAATTTCAGAACTAATCTGTGAGGAAGTACAGCCTTAGCTCCGGAACCATCACTGCGACAGGCCCTGAAGGCGCTCATGTCTCTCACAGTTGGTTCTTCCCATGCAGAGTTTAGCCACTAGACTCTCCCAGTCCTGCATGACCTGGAAGCCAGGGCAGAAAGCTTTTCAGAACAATGCCTGGAAGAAGAAAAAAAATCACAAGACCTTGGTTAAGGGCCTCTGGGAGACAGAACTTATCTCCGAGACAGCCCCAATGACCTGTTTTTAATGATTTACATCTTTCTTTTCAACCAGCAGCTTCCAATGACTTTTTCCCAAGACTTTGGCCTCTCTGATACATCCTCAACTTCGATCCCCCTCTTAAGCTTAGTCCTTTGATCAGCTCCATTAAGACCGAATTGCTAGAAGCAATAGGATTGGTTTTTAGATAGCATTTTCCCCTCTCATAGACAATTTTAAGCATGTAGGAAATTTGAAAAATAACATAAAATACAAATTTAGAAAACCTTTATATATTCCTTCAGTTATATATTCCTAACACTCAAATATTTCTTCTCTGTTGAAAACTGCCAACGAATTACTAAATAAATGGAAGAGTAAGTTCTTGGACTAAGACCAGTAGGAAGTTTTAGACGGAGGTACATTGTGCAAAGGTCTTGCCAACTCTGGCTCCTCTGGTGCGGTGGACCGCGGGACCAAAGCGAGGATTAAGTCAAGAAAAGGAGGCGCGGCAAAAATCAGTAATAACAAGAGCTTGAACTCGACGCAGAGCTGCCTTTGAGCCCCGTCGAGTTTGCGCCTATAAAAAACGCACTTACACTGCCCTCTAGCGTCCACCCTCTACATGCGCTGCAGCCTCTTTCATTATCAAATAGTTGCAAAGCTTAAAGCATCAAAGGAAAACAATGATTAACAGGAAGAAGAAAATGATTAAACAAGAAATTAAAGTGTGTGCACTCAGTGAATTCCTATAATGGTCGAATAATCCGAAAACCCTCAATTTCCTTTTACTTCTACCTCTGTCCCACCCCCACCTTTATCAAACAATAGATACATAATTTTGGGTTTTTGTTTTTCATTCTAACCAAGCCTGAATGCAGATGCAAAAAATGCCTGCAATAAGGCTGGAATTTAAGAATTAGACCTTATATGTTGTATATAAACTGTTTAAATATATGTAAAATGTTAATTAGCCTGGTTTGATGTTTGAATCTGATAGAAAAAGAACAAAACACTAAAGGAAAATGAAGATAACATCATAAGATATAAGAAAATGGAAGATGTGTCAAAGAATTTCATTAGGTTGTAAACTATTTGGCAAAGGGGAGGAGCATTTAGACCCTCATATCAGACAAAAAAGTCAAATAGATTTCAAGTGGATGGAATTTCACACTAAATCAATGTCAAACATTAAAATAATTATGTGAATATATATCTATATGAAAATGCATACTTAATATATAGAAACCTTTTCAAGCTATATGAAATAACAAAGGAGTATGTGAACATTTTGACAACTTAAACAAGAATACAATTGGGCACACAATGAAAAAATAGAAAGTTTTTGTACTTATGCAACATGAAAAGTACATAGAGAATAATAAGAAAAAGTATATGACTTTCAGTAGGTGAATGGACAAAGATGTGTGAACCCATACAATATAGTATCAGAGATTTTTTTTAAAGAATAAATATTATGCTACAAAAATTACATAGAGGAAAGTTTCATACCAATTGTTGAATAAAAGAAATCTATGTGAAAAGACTATGGCTTATATGATTTCCAAGTATGTGTCATCCTGAAAGACAAACTATAGTGAATAAAAAGATCAGTAGCTGCCAAATTTCCAGAGAAGTGGGTAGGAATGCAAAGGCGGAGCACAGAACTTCTAAGACAACAACTGTATTCATTGTGAAAAGTATCATTAGACAATATTGTTCTGATGAGTTGATAACACTACACGTTTGCCAAAACTCACCTGAAATATAAATACCAAGAGCCAATACTAATGTGAATTATGATTGTCAGAGAATAATAGAGAATCCACATTCATTCATCGATTCTGACAACTACTCCACAACAGTGCAAGATGTTAATAATGATGGGGGAAACTGAAAGAGACCATGGAGAGGAGTACTTAGAGGTAGCACAATTTTCTGTCCAAGTTTTTTGAAAAAAAAATCCTAAAATCGCTCTCAAAAAGTTTCTTAAACTAATAGTCTATCTGGGCTGGATGGATAGCATAGTGGACAGGGCATTTGCCATGCACGCAGCAGACCCAGGTTCGATTCCCAACATCCTGTATGGTCCCCCGAGTATGGTTGAGTATGTCTCAGGAGTAATTCCTGAGTGCATGAGCCAGGAGTAACCCCTGAGCATCGCCGGGTGTGACCCACAAAGCAAAATAATAGTAGTCTATTCTTCTTTATAACCTTCACAACCATGACAGTTATCCATACATAAATGGGCTGCAGTACTACCACTGAACAAACTCAGAAATATCAAATTCCCAAAAGTTGTTAGTGAAATCAAGAGGGTTCTTTGAGGAAAAAATATACTGATGACCCCTAAAAGTCCTACCATCCCCATTTAATTTAGTAGTGATCAAAGTACAGCTGTCATCAAATTACCTCTCTCTGATTCAGCAGCCCTGGAGGAGAGCGTGGATTCCCACACTCACTCGCACTCATAATCCTAACAGCACTGGGAGGGAAGAGTGTGTGTGTAAAGGTAAAGCAGCAGCCTTCCAGGAACACTGCTAACTGCTACCATTTTTTGACACAAAAAAAAATGAAAACCACTTATATTCTCAAAATAGATTCTTTCAATTAGGAGACAGTTCTTTTTCAATAAAAAATTACTTTAAAAGTGTATTTATAGGTAAGATGTTCAAGGTTATGCATGGAGTCAGATGAAGACTAAAGGGTAGAAAGCATCCTGCTTGCTAGATATATTTATGTGGCAATATGTAAACTTCTCTAAATCCTAAATGTGAGATGCTACTCTTCGAAAAGCTACTAAAACCAGGCCATTTCCGTTTGTGTGTGTACATATACACATATGAAGAAACATGCACATTTTTAATTGTATGCAAATATAAAGGCCCATAATTTTTTAGAGCATTGTAAGGCCCTATAGGTAGCCAATGAACCCTGTTGATTACCCTAACGTGTGTGCAGTTGTGGTGTATATTTCTCA
Organism: Sorex araneus; assembly: GCF_027595985.1. Taxonomy (NCBI): domain Eukaryota; kingdom Metazoa; phylum Chordata; class Mammalia; order Eulipotyphla; family Soricidae; genus Sorex; species Sorex araneus. Next base: position 63,881,477 of record NC_073303.1, read on the forward strand.
TGTATAAAAACCCTAGGTTCAATCCCTGGCACTAAAAAAAAAAACAACTGTGCAAATATATATAATCTATAGTGTAAAAAAACTACACACGCCGAAGGGTGTGTGTTCGAGGGCTCTCCAGGCAGCTCTGTCTCACCGCTCGAGTTCCGTGTTCTGAAGCCGCTGTGTGTGGACTGCATCAAGACGGCTGTTGGCCAAGGGCAGGCGAAGGAAGGAACAAAGGTCAAGCCGATTGCTTGATCGGTTGCCATTTATTTCATTCACTCCTGGTCTCTCTCTCTCTCTGCTTCTCTTCCGGCTCTCAATCTGGACCCCCAACCCACTCTTACAGCCTAGATAAACTCCCAAGCATGAGGGGTTGGGGCTTACACATAGGTGTGGTCACAATCAATGGGGGTAAAGTTCTTTCCCTCAGAGGATGCTGCTTCTAGGACAGGTTCTCTTTCAGCAGGACGACCCACCCAAGGGCGGAGTCCCATGGGTGTGTTTCTCCTCTCCTTTTCCAGCAAACATATAAGCATTCATAATATTAATCATTTTGTATGGACACAGCAAGAGATGCATTAAGCTTATAGAATTGCTCTCCTGGGGCCATCTCGATCTCAGACTACAGTGCTCAGGCCAGATTAGTCTTTCCTGTCCCTAGCAGGGTCCTAGTCTCGTCATTACTTTTGGATCATGACAGCATTTGTCCATGATCAAGCTCTTAATTTATAGTTAAGAATCGTGGCGCTTTGGCCTGGCCCAGTTCGATGCCAAGGTAGTTCAGAGCTTGCCCTGGGTCCCTTCAGTCCCTCGTCGGGACCCTGCTTTGGGGGTAGTAGGAACTAAAGGCAACTGAGACTTAAGTCGAGAGACCAGATGCCCTGGAATGAATAATATTCGAAGTCAATTAAATCCCAAGTTACAAAGGCATAATATTGTATTTTTGTGTCTACACAAAAAGGACATTGCTTTAGAGCAAACTATTCAAAAGACATAAGGAGAGGAGAAAGGCAATATTAACTTACAATATAAGTTGTGTCCTAGAAAGATCTGACCTTACAAATTAACAGTCTGATTAGGGGGAAAAGCTGATTAAATGGTTGTAGAGGAGAGGATAGAGAAGTGGTTACAGATAAACAAAGGAATGGGAGTGACTCAGGAGCACTTTGACGGATGTTATCCAGATGAACCTAAGCTCCTTGTGGCTATCTTATCCTACACTATAGTATAGTAGTTTCTACTCTATCTATATCTTTCTTCACATCATTACTGCCATTCCACCAGCAAGAAAAAAAAAACCTGCAATTCAACATCTGAGCACTACACAAGCTATTTCTCTACTGGACTTTTCTCTTGCTTCCATGAGACCAATATTCACTTAGATCTTCATGCTTCTAGTTCCCTCCAGTACATAAATCTACAAACATTTTATTCAGTGATCTTAAATCCATTTGCATGTTGGAACATGGATTAACAATTCCTTTCTTAGCACTCATTATAAAAGTTACATGATTCTAATGTTTTAGCATTATAGGATTTTTTGTATCACTTAAAGCCAAGTAATATGACTTACCTTCGTAATAAATCCCGAGACCTATTTTATGATGGATATTCTATAAACACTTGAGTTCTTCCATTGAACTGAAGGACATTATAGCACAATGTTGTTCAACGTTGTACTATGCTTCTTGGGACAAGAACTTCTGGCAGTATATTTCCATTTCCTGTCCCAAGACCTTACACATCCATATTTATTAAGTAAATAGAGATACGGTGATTTAAAAAAAAATTTACAGTGAAATTAATATCACATAAAAATCAGACATTTTAAGTAAACAATTCATTAATACGCAATGTTGTTGTTCAACTACTACTTCTATCAAGTTTAAAAGTATTTGCATCAGTCTAAATACAATCTTTTACTCATTAAACTATTTCTCCTCACCTATGAGGGAACCTGCAGAAAAACCCAGGTATGCGGAACCCGTGACTGAGATCTCTAAGCTCACTCGGAACAGGAGTGGGCCTCCTACCCCACAGGTCCCCAGTTTTCCAGTACGTGGCAGTCACACCCACAAAGTGCCCAAGCTGCCAAATAATCTCATCAATGGCCAAGATCCAGAGACTATAAAATAAAGCTTCCAGAAGAGAGCACACAGAACGTCCTGGAAAACCTCTTATACTCCAGCCCACTTATGTACCAATAGTAGCACACATTTGTTTGGGTTTAACATACATGCTTGTAATCTTATACAAGGGCTAAAATGGCTCCAGATGAAACACAACAATCTTCACACACTTTCCTCTTACGGTGGTGGAAAGGTGCACGGTGGTGCGATTGGTGTTCAAATATTATCTGTAATGAACGATTGTGAACAAGATTATAAAAATAAAATAAAACTTAAAAATAAACTATTTCTACAATCTTCTCCTCTCATGCCAAATCTTCATGGATTTATGTTTCATTTCAATGACCAGAGAGACAGCACCGGGGTTAAGGCCTTGCAACTGATGCGCCTCAGTTTAATTTCCACCACCATAGATGATCCCCTGATCACTGAAAGGAGTGATTCCTGAGCACAGGTACAAGTACAGGAGCAAGCCCTGAATACAACCAGAGATTGCCTTGAAACCTAAATAAATAAATATTTGATTTAAATGGCATATATTATATGTGCCCTTTTTTTGGTCTGGTTTCATTCACTTAACACAAATGATTCCAAACTCATTTGGCCTACTACCCATTTTTCAGGAAAAAGAAAATGGGGGGAAAAAACACTCAGCACCTTTCTGGAAATCTACCTTCTTTAACTGAATGGAGAAAAAAAACCCTAATTTCATTTGAGGCATGACTCCCTTTTTAGATGGCATAAGACACACCCACTTTGGGAAACACTGACTTAGCATATGTTTTCAAGATCTTTACATATAGTTTAAGTTATCAAAACCTCATTTTTTATGGCTGAATTAATTTCACTCATATCCTGTATGCATTATACTTTGCATACAACAATAGACATTTACTGTTTCCATCCTTTAACTATAGTAAATAGGACTATTCCACATACTAGTGCAAGTATTTGTTCAACCATCTGTTTTCCATTATTCTGAATAAACCTAAGAACTTAATTGTAGTATCATATGATAATTTTATGGTCAACTTTCTGCTGAACTGACAAACTGTTTGTACACTAGCTGAAATATATTTCCAATAATATATGAGTTGTAAGGTTTCCACAATCTCTGCAACCTGATCAATTCTATTACCTACTTTTCATTATAGTCATTCTATTATGTATATTGTAGCACCTCTAGATGATTATTGTAAAAGCACTATGCTGCTTTGAATAAATCCTTAATACCTGTAGAAGTGAATTTACAGGAAGCTACTAAGTATTATGTTTCAGCATCCCTCATTGAAGAATGTTGAAATTCAGAACTTCAATCATTTTTTTTAATCCATAGATTATATTCTCTAATCCTACAAAACATTAATTTCCCTAGGATATAAGAAAATAAGAATATCTAACTCTCAGGAGCATATAAGTGCACCGCTCTGGCAGTTTCAGCTTTGTTTCCAAGGTCACTCTATTTACAGACTATGATAAAATATCTTATCACCTGAATACAAAATAAAGAATCTGATACTTTAGGTAACATGGCAGGAACAATCAGATTCTCAGCCACTTGTAAATTTCAGGAAGTCCTGGTTTCAGCTTCCTGCTAGAAAACCAAACAAATTTCTGTGTGAAAAAAAAAAAATTCTTATAAAGTTCAACTGAAAATTGTCTCTTCTTCTCAAATATCAAATTGAAAAGAACACAGCCATAGGGTGTCTGCAGTATTTTAAGGCTATCATCTCTTGTACATTACTTTTGCAGTTTGCTTATGGCCTATAGAATGATTCTGTCATTTTCACTAAGAGGAATCAAGTTGCAAATGCAAATTTATTTGACTATCAATGTCCCTGATTTACATAAAAATCTGTGATGCGCATCCAACTTCTGTACTGACTACAAATAGATTAAATGGTGAGCTCCCTCAACCATACCCACATGATTTATAAGTTTTGCCACTATGTGCTATTATGCCCTTCAGAAATGAGGCTACTTGAATTGAATATTCAGTGTAATACAGTATGTGACAAACTACACACATTATTTGCACAGGACAAGCTAAGTAATTTTGACCATAAAATTTGATGACAATGTTCATCAGGAGAGTGACTTCCCCCTCCAAACAGCCTTGAAAATTTATAATATAGTTCCATATGGTGTTCTTGGTCTTCCAAATTCTCACTTGAAAGATTTGGATGTTTTCCTATAGTTTATCATACTATTCTCCTCTGGGGAAATGCTAGTTTTTTCTTTCATACAAGGAAATTAAGTTTAAGTTAGAGGCTTTCCATTTTAACAAATTTACCTTCCAACACTTATTGTTAGAATAGGACCCAGGTGATTTGATTCTCATTAAATTGTATTCTATAACTCTAATGTTCCATAACTCTAAATTGTTCCACTTCTCAAGAGAAGACTTCACTTTCAGTCAAGTTTAGCTTCTTTAAGTAAAAATATTCACCTTAAAAAAAATCAGCACTGCATTCTAATTATTTCTACACTGTTCTTTCATAACTGTCATTATTTCTTATGAGCTAGGATCACTTATTTTCATGTATGACTTTTCAATCAGACAGGCTGAATCTCAATTAGTTCTTCCAAAAAGAGATATAATAAATCCTATCTACTGAACTTTATAATAATCATGCTTTATAGTGACACAGGTAACATTTGGGAAAAGTGAAAATCCTCTACTAAAATGGAGGTATGGAAACTTTCTTGCTTTACCCCCAAGAGATAAACTAACAACTAGATGAAGACAGGAAGAGTCCTACCCGTCAGAGTGACTCTCCATGACCTTGCCCCATATTGATGACACAACAAATTAAATATAGGTGTCAGCCAAGTAAAATGTGGTCAGAGGTCATGTGGGGGAAGGGTGATGCGCAAGGAATGTAGACTAGAGACTGAACTCAATGGCCACTCAACACCTTTATTACAAACCACAACACCTAATCAGAGAGAGAGAACAAAAGGGAATACCCTGCCACAGTGGCAGTGTGGGGTGGGGGGAGACGGGACTGAAGAGGATGGGAGGGATGCTGGGTTTACTGGTGGTTGAGAATGGGCACTGGTGAAGGGATGGGTTCTCAAACTTTGTATGGGGGAAACATGAGCACAAAAATGTATAAATCTGTAACTGTACCCTCACGGTGATTCACTAGTTAAAAATTAAAAAAATATATAGGTGTCAGTACCTAAGGAAGATAGCTGAGAAGAAAATAAGTTAAATTAAATCACAACACCAAAGTTATTGATACATTATAGATTATAAATACTGATTTATTTATCATCGTCATCATCACCATCATCATCATCATCATCATCCCATTGATTGTCAGTTTTCTCAAGCAGTCTCAGTAAGGTCTTTATTCGTCCTAACCCTGAGATTTTAGAAGCCTCTCTTTACTCGTCCTCATTGGAGGTTCTTTCAGAGTCAGGGGAATAAGACCCAGCATTGTTAATGGTTTTGGCATATGAAAATGTCACGGGGAGCTTGCCAAGCTCTCCCTTGAGGGAAGGAAACTCTCGGTAGCTTGCAGGTTCCCCAAGAGGGAGAACTAGGCTATTAGATGTCTGAGCTTCCGGGAGCTTGGTTTTATGGAGAAATGAAGGATGGCAGATTTAGAGTAGATAAATGGGAAAAAAAAAGTAACACATGACATCTAGCAACATCAAGACACTAGAGAGTCTGAGGACAGAACAACTCTTCCATCCAGCATCAAAGAAATAAAAAATCTATCTCCCTATCAGTTAGGAGAGTTTAAAATTGAATAAAGAAGAAATTCCAGAAAGTAGAAAAACATTCTGAAAGAAGATCAAAGTGATATGAGAAAAATTTTAAAAGCTAATCAAATAAACAAAACTCAGAAAATTAATGAGCTCATGAAGTAAAATCAATATGTGAAAACAGAACTGGACGCTCTTGATAAGAAGATAACAGACTACAGACTCCGGAATTGAAGAACCAGGAAACAAAGCAAAGAGCTATAGAATGCAGCAAAGTATAGGATCAAGTCAGAGACATTAAAGATTGAGATATCAAGTATCACAGATGGAAAGGGGAAAAGGAAATTTTACAAAATGAGAATCCCTAAGGAAAAACTGCAAAAGGATAATGAGTATCTAATAAACAAGAGAAAGTAACAGTTTATGCAAAAAAGTAATAGTCGAGCACTCCGTAAGTCAGGGGAAGAAACTAAATATATTTGCCTATGTAGACAACAGAAAAAAGTGATAATTTAAATGCAGAGACATATAGTAGAAAAAGTACTAAAAATAATTTAGATAAGTAGCCAACATACAGTAAGGAAATTATCAAAAACCAAGAAAGAATATTAAATGCAGCTAGAGAAAAATGACTCAGTTGGCATACAAAAGCACCTCCATTAGACTGTCATTGACTTTTCACCAGAAACTCTATAGACCAGGAGAGAATTCTCAAAACACTCATTCAAAAATACTCAAACACTTCCATACAAGACAATGCTATTCTAGAATTACTTCTTTCAGATATTAAGGAAAAATAAAACTGCATTCAAGATTTTTCTTAAAAACCTGTATGAGTTGGCGAATACTAGCCTGTCCTTACAAGCAAAACTGAGACAAATCCGCAGATCAAAACTGAATAAAAAAGAATGCCTACAAAACAATGAACAAGAAAATAAATAGAACTAGACAGAAAGAATATAGTTCCAGTAATAAGACTTCATATGCATTCACCCTTAATATAAATAGATTCATTTCATCACTCAAAAGACAGAGTGGTCACATAGCTTAAAATGCTTAACACACAAAACCCAACTGTGTGCTATTTATGACACTCATGTAAACTACATGAGACAACGTGTTTCAAACTAATGATCTACCATGGTTTAGCCACTAGACCTTAACTGTGTTTCTCAGTATAGTTTTCACTAGATCCCTATAACCTTCACTAACAAAACATCCAATTTCTTTGTTTGTATCTAGTGTCAAAGAAAGAGGGCATCATGCAATGATTGGGGAAAAAATTGAATATTTTGCTTGCCACACAAGGAACAGCTGTGTTTTATAATACCCTCAGCAAAACTAAGAGTTGATCTTATACAGGATGCAGCGGTATGAAATTCAGGGAAAATTAGTTTTCCTTAAGAAATTTCAAGATACTGGGCTGGAGAGTAGACAGGACTAATCCCTAAGCACAGCTGAGTGTGGGAAGGATGGAGAGATGGAAGGACAGAGGAAGGAAGGAAGGAAGGAAGGAAGGAAGGAAGGAAGGAAGGAAGGAAGGAAGGAAGGAAGGAAGGAAGGAAGGAAGGAAGGAAGGAAGGAAGGAAGGAAGGAAGGAAGGAAGGAAGGAAGGAAGGAAGGAAGGAAGGAAGGAAGGAAAAAAGGAAGGAAGGAAGGAAGGAAGGAAGGAAGGAAGGAAGGAAGGAAGGAAGGAAGGAAGGAAGGAAGGAAGGAAGGAAGGAAGGAAGGAAGGAAGGAAGGAAGGGAGAATTTTAGATACTCCTTCACTTCTTCTAAAACCTGTAGTGCCAATGAGAAATCTGATAGTAATATAAGCTTCTTTATTGAAAAGTTTTGCTTCCCTTGGGCCAAGAGCTCCTGTTAGATATGGCCCCAATTTTATTTTTTGAGTTTTGCTTCCTGCCTCTGAAAGCTTTTATATGTTTTCTCTTTAAAACTCAAAGAGGTCTAATTTCATCTTGCCCAGAACACCTACCCTAATCATCTTTTTCAGTCTGAAGACTTATGCATTTTCTACAGTCTTCAAAAGTTTTTTCTGTTGCTTGAAAAGTTGGCCCTTGGGAATATATTTCTATTTAGTCCTTGGTAATTCATCTCCCTTACATGACAAAAATCAGGATTTACCCCTCATGCCTTTCTTAGCCATCTTTCATCAATCCTCTCTTAACACACATTGTCAGGGTCCTGGCCATTAGACCCTGGCAAACTGGAGTATGATCCCCCAGCCACCGGACTTACTCCCTATAGGAGAGGGAGTGGGAAGGGAAGAAGCCTCTGCCCTGCCCCCCTGCACACCGCGGCCATCCTACCGCCGCCACGGAGAAAGAACCATGCAGAGGGGGGAGAGTTGGAGGTCAAGTAACTCTCGATTTTATTAAGCTCACACGCCAATATTTAAAGAAGAAATTTTACGGAGGAGTGGGCATTATGAACACCTGGTTATCAGCTCTGAAGTAAACATTTTGCTAGTCCCTTTACAGATGTTAATGGATGATTTATGTTCCCTCCTTCCAAGGCCGGGTATGCTTAGCTCAGACAAGCGGTGACTTTCAAGTTTCACCCCACTATCTCTTCAACCAGGGAGCCTTTCTGAGTGGAGTGCTGGCACAGGGCCTTAGGGCCCTGTTTGAAGAGAGCCTGTTTCTGTCTCTAAGGGCAGGGGATTTGGCCAGGGTCTCAGACTGGCTGCTGAGACCCCAACAATACGTGAAATCTCACATGTTTCATACCTGGTCCTTTTGCACTACTTCCGGGGATAACTTTTCAGGTCACTAATTCTCTCTTTAGTCACATTTATGCTTCAATTAAATCATCCCAATTTTTTTCCATTTTTATTTTTGCCTGGAAGACTTTAAGATGGCTCTTCCCAGCAGTGCTGAGAGGCCATGGGTCTGGCATTACTTGGTCTAATAGCGCTAGATTTCAGGAGTTGTTCGGGACTGGCAATGGGGTTCTCCACGGGTCTGTTGGTGCCGGATGCCTCCTTGCTCAGGGCCCTTGTGGTGTTGGGGATTAACCTTAGGGCCTCATGCATGCCAACCATATACTTTTTACCATATCAGCTATCTCCCCTCCCATATCTTATTTTCTGATGACTACATATTTTATCTCCAAGTCTCTATTTGATTTTCACAATAGCTCATTCCCAAAATCACCATATCACTGTCATCCCATTGATCATTGATTTGCTTGAGCAGGCGCCAGTAATGTCTCATTTGTCCCTGTCGCGTTCAGCATCAGGGGAATGAGGCTCATTATTGTTACTGCTTTTGGCATATTGAATATGCCATGGATAATTTACCAGGCTCTGCCGTGTGAGATTCTGCGTTGCTCTCTTCCAGGAGCTTTGTTTTATAGTCTCTGGATCTTGGCCATTGATGAGATTACATGGTGTGTGTGTGGGGGGGGGGGGTTGTTTTGTGGGTGTGGCTGCCAAGCTACTGGAAAACAGGGGACCTGGGTGGAGGAGGCCCAGTCTTGATCCGAGCAGGCTTGGAGATCATCTCAGCCACGGGTACCGCATACCTGGGTTCCTCTGTCGTTTCCTTCATGGGTGAGGCTCGTCCAAGAGTATGGAGAGTATGGAGAGTGGCCCTGAGCATGGCTGTGGCTGGGTTCTGGAGGTTTTTGGCTGCCAAGGCTATGCTTGGGGCAGGGAGAGAAACTCAACCCACCCCACTCCGAGGTGCCCTGGTGAAGACAGCCTGGCGCAGGGGCAGGAGATTTTGCCATTTCCAAAATAGCCTATCCCAATTAACTTATATACATATTGTATTAAAACATCCACCTTTGGGGCTAGAGTGATAGCACAGAGGGTAGGAAGTTTGTCTTGCACATGGCTGGTCTGGTTCAATTCCCAGAATCCCATATGGTCCCCCTAGCACCTTCAGGCATAATTCCTGAGTGCAAAGCCAGGTGTAACCCCTGTGTCACCAGGTATGACCCAAAAAGAAAAATAAATAAATAAATAAATAAATAAATAAGTCCACCTTCTCAGTTCTATGAGGATATTAACTTTTAAAATATCATTGTTATGATATTTTAACTTTTAAAATATCATTTTTTTCTCACATATGAGACTTTCTGTTGGAGTTTCTTATAAAGCTGATCCTGGTATTTAAAATTCCCCATAATTTTCATATATCAGTAGTATCCAAGAGGGAACAGAAGTTGTCTACCACGGGGTTAGTATTTTGACATCAGTGGCACTCAGAATTATCAGCCCTTCCAGGTAATAAAAATTGGTTCGTGTTTAGCAATTAGTCAAATGTCCTACACCCAATACCTGTATATTCCCTTCCTCTCACTCTGCCACCTAGTAAGCCAGTGCTTTAGGTTTTATTCTCTAATGATTGACCATGTCCCCTGTTGACCTAATGATGGCCCCTTGATTCTACACCAACTCCAGGTAGAGTGTTTCTAGAACAGCACCTCGCACACTGCAGCCAGTATCTCCCCTGAGGGCTTTACCAGCATTTCTCAACTAGGGACCACAGAGCTCTCTGTGGGCCCTCGGGATATTCCGAATTATAAGAATGGGTGAGCCACGTCATGAGACAATGGGCCAGCAGTTAAGATGGGGGTGGGGGCCACAAGCAGAAAAATGTTGGAAGGAAACAATGTCTAGGAGGGGACCATCGTCAAAAAAATGTTGAGAAATGCTATGTTCAATAGCAGTTTTCTTCACTAATGATGTAGGACTGGAGAGAAAATACAGTTGTCAGGGCACTTGCCTTGCCTGCAAACGACCCACGTTCAATCCCTGACACCTCCCCCAAATCTGCCAGGGTGACCAGTCCTGAGCACTGCCAGATGTAACAGAAAACAAACAAAATAATAACAATCATATTAATAGCAGCGCCATGTGTGAGGATTAGAACAGTTAACTCATGAACTTGTATGTTTTCTGTCTGAAAAATTCCAATTTCCTGTTTTCCAATTAGTAATTTTGTTTTCCATGTTATAAATCTTGTTACATTTTTCTCTTACCAATCTCTAGAGATTTATGATATCCAGCTTATCATTTTTATTCTCTATTCACTTAAGAAGCTGTATGTTTCGTGAGTGGGAGAGATAGAACAATGGGGAAGGCCCCGACCTTGCATACAGCCAGCCAGGGTCACACATGGCCTGTGGTCCCAGCTGCACACATGGCATATGCTTTTCTTAGGCTGCCAGGCCTGATCCCTGAGTGCAGAACCAGAATAAACCCTGAGCACTGCAGGGTATCACAACAAAAAGTAAAAGACAAGAATAGAGACACGGATGCCCTCTGCAATAGTTTGTTCAGGCCTAGGTGACAAAATACCACAAACTATGTGGCTTTCACAATAGACATTTGTTTCCTCACAGTCCTGGAAAATAGAAAATCCAATTTTAAAATATTGTCAGCATTGGTTTCTACTGAGATTTCTCTTAATAATAGCTGGCTACTTTCTCACTTTGTCTTAAAATGGCCTTTCTTCTGTGCACATGCTCAGAGACCGTGTTCTCTGGGGCATCTCTTATTAAAAAGCTGCCAGTTCTCTCAGATTACATTCCATCCTCAGAACTCCTCTTAATCTTGATTGCTCTCCATTTCCAAATGCAGTCACAATGGGGGTTGGGACATCTCCATATGAACTATAGCATAGAATAATCTAAAGGATGATAATTTTTAAATTTATTTTATTATTATTGAAATAACATGGCTTACAATAGCATTAATGTTTGTGCTTTTGGTGTTCAAATTCACTGCACCTCTGCACCATCAAAATGACTAAGACCATCCATCACTGTGCTGAGTCACTTCGATTTCACCCCATCCTTTCTCCCTCATCCTCTCCACATAGCTCAGTTATGTTGTCAGAGACTACAGGTATGTTTTCATTGTCCATTGTCTAATCCCTTTTATTGTTTTTTACATACATACGTTAGTGAGATTATCTAGCCTTCGCCCTTCTCCCTCTGACTTATTTTGCTTAACATAACACCTCTAGTTCCATCTAAGTTGAAAAAAAAAAGGCAAGATTTCATCTTTTCTCACAGTTGAGTAGCATTTTCTTAGCTACACATATGCCGCAATTCCTTTATCCACTCATTTATCATTAGACACACTTGGGTTGTTCCCAGATCTTGGCCATTGCAAATAGCACTGCAATTAATATAGTGGCACATATCTTTTTTATTAATGATTTGTGTTATTGGGATTGATAATAAGGTATAGAATCTCTGTTACATGGTAGTCCTATTTTTAGTTTCATGAAAAATCTCCATGTTGCTTTTCACAGATGCTATACCTGCTGACATTTCTGCCATGAATGAACATTCCTTTTTCACCACAACCACTCTGGCACTAGTTGCTTCTGGTCTTTTTGGAATAGGCTATTCTCATGGGCATATAATAAGGCAGTTTTTAATAAGGAAATTTTACTCAGGAGGCTGGAAAGATAGTGCAGGGGTAAGGTGTTGAGTTGCATTAGCTGATCCTGGCTGTATCCTGGCACCATAGGTGATGCGCCAAGCACTGCCAGGAGCCATGCTTCGGCGCAGAGCCAGGAAGAGTCGCTGAGCACTGCCGGGTGTGGTTTAGATAAAACATTAACAAGTTATAACACTTTTTAAAAGAAAATTTACTCAAAAGAAATTAGTTTCAAATAGAAGGGTATACATATAAAATAATAGACAGGAATCTTAGCTAAAGAAGCTTCAAAGTCATTATAGTAATATGTTTTTTCTGATACACTGTATTCAATAAATATGTCTTAATTAAATTACCAAAACATTTCAAATGTGCATCACAACTTTCTCAAACACCAAATTTCAGGGACATCTACAAACATATTTTTCACTTTTACTGTAAATAAATGAGGGTGAAAGTTATAAAAACAGTGTAATTTGTTCTCAAAAAATAGTTAAAATCATTAGAAACTCAATATGCTTATGGAAACAAATAGTTTTAACTATTTTATGACTATATTAAAGTGCTTTATAATGACATTCTTTTTGCAATTAATTAGGTTGAAATTTGAGTAAGGTTGCTATTCTCATGTGCTTTGATGTGCATATATGTTGACGTGTGTATCAGTATAAATATGGGTCTTATGAACATAAATCTGTAGTCTATGTGACAATATTTTTATAAACATTTTATGTTAGTCTTTCACTTAAAGTAGTTGTTTAACTTCCACAGAGTTAGGGACAACCACATGTATGGTCCATTTGAATGAGACTCATTAGCAACATAAAAGCCATGGGCACATCCTACAGGACTTACAAATTAAGGAGAAGATCTAAAAGTAGATTCTGGAAAGGGTTCATAAGAAGCTCTGGAGACATACGTGCATTGTAGCATGTTGTGGACAGATTGAGAAAAATTGTAGCTTAAGACACTGTGCACTTATAATATCCATGTGAACACCACCATATGTACAAATTAATGTGTATACACATTACAATATGCACAAGTGAAATGTTATAAACAACTCAAGATCTTCACAAGACTTAGAGGTGAATAGCATACGGTAATTCTTGATTATTTCATCAAAACAGACCTAAATTGCTTTGAATTTATCAGTTTTAACTAACCTATAATACATTGATAAAAGTTGAAAAAACGTTTGACTTGCACGTGGATGACCCAGGTTTGATTCCCAGCATCCTGTATGGTCCCCTGAGCACTGCCAGAAGTAACCCCTGTGCATTGCTAGGTGTGACCCCCCCCAAAAAAAAATGGAAAAAAAATTGTGCTAAGTATTTTATTTATATTTTATTAACAAATAAGTAATAAATAGTTGTTGTTATTTATTAATATTATTTACTATTTATTAATAAATAATTGATAGATAAATCTTATGCTTTATTAATAAATAAGTATTTTATTTGTTTTATTTAAGTATTTTATCCAAAAATTTACTCCTATAAAATTCTCAAATATTAAAAATGTTTCTTTTGTACATATGTAACGTTTAAGAACTCTATCTATTCATAATTATGAAAACAGGGCAAAACAAAAGAGACAAGCAATCAAATTCCCCGAGACATCCCACACTGCAGTATAATATTCTTTACTAATGGATCAATTTATTCAGCAAGATAAAAATAGTCAATTCTGAGAGATTCGGGAGATAGTATCAGGTTAAGGCACTTGCCTTACATGCTGCCAAACCTAGTTTGATCCCCCAAACCACATATGGGCTCCCACAGCACAGCTAGAAGTTATTCCTGAGCACAGAGTTAGAACAAACCCTGAGCACAGTCAGGTGGCGCCCAAACCAACGTGCCTCCACCCTCACAAAAAAAAAAAAGAAAGAAAGAAGGAAAGATAGAAAAGAAAGCAAGAAAGCAAGCAGGAAAGCAAGAAAGTAAGAAAGAAAGGAAGAAAGAAGAAAGGAAGAAAGAAAGAAAGAAAGAAAGAAAGAAAGAAAGAAAGAAAGAAAGAAAGAAAGAAAGAAAGAAAGAAAGAAAGAAAGAAAGAAAGAAAGAAAGAAAGAAAGAAAGAAAGAAAGAAAGAAAGAAAAAAAGAAAGAAAGAAAGAAAGGAAGAAAGAAAGGAAGAAAGGAAGGAAGGAAGGAAGGAAGAAAGAAAGAAAGAAAGAAAGAAAGAAAGAAAGAAAGAAAGAAAGAAAGAAAGAAAGAAAGAAAGAAAGAAAGAAAGAAAGAGAGAAAGAGAGAAAGAGAGAAAGAGAGAGAGAGAGAGAGAGAGGGAGGGAGGGAGGAAAAAGAATAGCCAATTTTAAACAACTTTAACCAACTGCAGGTTTTTAAATAAGTAAATAACTGAAAATAAAATAATTCTTAATTATTAAAAGGAGTCTGTTGAGTGAGATCGCACAGCAGGTAAGGTGCTTGCCTAACACACAGCCACCCAGACTTCAATCCCTGGCACTACCATGGTCCTACAAGCCCACCAGGAGTGATACTTGAGCCAGGAGTAAGACCTGAGCACAGCCAAGTCTAGCCCCCAAACTAAAAATTCAATAAATAGGTAAATAAATGAATAAATAGAATCTAGAAAGACAGAGTCTATAAAAGTCAAAGTATATATAAGAAGATTTTAATTGAAGAGAATAAATACTACATTTAACATGTTTGGGAAGTAAAAATGGAACTCCAAGGGGCTGGAGCGATAGCACAGCGGGTAGGGCGTTTGCCTTGCACGCGGCCCACCCGGGTTTGATTCCCAGCTTCCCATATGGTCCCCTGACCACTGCCAGGAGTAATTCCTGAGTGCAGAGCCAGGATTGGCCCCTGTGCATCGACGGGTGTGACCCGAAAAGAAAAAAAAAATGGAAATCCAAAATGATTTTTCAATAAATAAGATGGTAAGTGCTTGTAAGCAAACACTTGTTAAAGAGTGCTAGTACAGTGCTAGTAGTGTTCTAGTACAGTGGGCAGGGTGCTTCCTTCCGCACAGCTGACCAGGTTCCAACCCCAGCATCCCAGATGGTTCTTTCAGCCTGCCAGGATTGATCTCCCAGCACCAAGCCAGGAATAAGCCCTGAGCACTGCCAGGTGTAAGCCAAAATTATTTTTTTTAAAGACTTAAGACAAGGGGAGGGAAAGAATTGATTTAATGATCCCACACATTTCCAACATTTTTTCATAAAGATCACCCACAGCACCTTCCTGTTAAAATTCAAGTTCTCCTCAACCTACATCCTACTCATTTGAAACGCAGCATGAGCTAACGCTGACCTCCATTTCTTGAGCTTCCCTGCCTTCTGTGCCATTTCTCTGTCTCGTGTCCGCTTCTCTAATTGCTTCTTTTCAATTCCCTTTCTTATGCTGCTCCTTAAATGTCAGCAAATTCCAACTTTGTGACCTCCCAATCTTTTCTTGTTACATGCAGACTCTTAGCAGTAATATGTTCCATGGTATTATTCCCTCCCCTTTAGATAAGTGAGTCCTCCTTCCACATCTCAAGTCCAGTCCTCCCTGCTGTTTTCCAGCTCTAACTTGTCCACCATGCACTGCACTGACGGCTTTTTAAAGACCTTGATTCTTAATTCAACCTCAAGTTGAACTAAGCTGGGAGCACTTATATTTTTAATACAATTTATGCTTCCAACTGCTGTGAGTATTCACTTTGCCACATCTGTTAATTTTCCTAGACTACCATAACAACCAACCATAAACTGGATGGCTTGAAACAACAGAAATTTATGCCCCAGAATTCTGGAAGCTAACATTGATAAGTATGTAGTATTGTCTTCTGAAATCTCTGAAGAATCTGTGTAATGTCACTCTCCTCGATTCTGATGACTGCTAGCAATCTTCACTATAGCTCAGTCTGCAGGTGCTTTGTTCTAACCTCTGCCTCTGCTGTCATGTGTTATTCTCCTTACATCACCTATGTTTTCACTGGCTCTCTTATATGGACACTAGCCATTAAATTTAAAAAAAAATCCCATCTTACAAAGATGTGATTAATGACTTAGTTTTAAAAAGAACCTCAATTATCATGCTAAGTGAAATGAGTCAGAAAGAGAGGGACAGGTATAGAGTGACTGCACTCATTTGTGAAATATAAAATAATGTAAGACACACCCAAGGACAGTAGAGACATAGCCAGGAGAATTGCTCCATGGTTAGAAGCCTGCCTCATGTGCTGGGGGAAAAGGCAGCTGAGATGGAGAATGGACCGCTAGGTCAATGATGGTTGGAGAGATCACTCGGGATGGGAGATGTGTGCTGAAAGTAGACAAAGGACCAAACATAATGGCCTCTCGGTATCTGTATTGCAAACCATAATGCCCAAAAGTAGAGAGAGAGAGTAAGAAGGAAGGTGCCTGTGACAGAGGCATGGGGTGGCGGAAGGGATACTGGGAACATTGGTGGTGGAAAATGTGCACTGGTGGAGGGATTGATGTTCGATCATTGCATGACTGAAATTCAAACATGAAAGCTTTGTAACTATATCTCACAGTGATTCAATAAGTAGCACTGTAGCACTGTCATCCCATTGTTCATCGATTTGCTCAAGCGGGCACCAGTAACATCTCCATTGTGAGACTTGTTGTTACTGTTTTTGGCATATCGAATATACCATGGGTAGCTTGCAAGGCTCTACCATGTGGGTGAGATACTCTTGGTAGCTGCTGGGCTCTCTGAGAGGGACAGAGGAATCGAATCCAGGTCGGCTGCGTGTTATTTACTTATATATTTATTGAATCAGTTCAATTCCTCCTTCCTGATTCAATAAGTAAATAAGTAAGTAAATAATAATTAAATGAGTGAATACATAAATGAGTAATTTAATATGATGCAATCATTTCAAAAAGATGTCCTCCAAAACCACTTAAAACTTAAAATGCTCCCTTTGCACTGGGAGGAAGGGGTGAGTTCCCTCAAAAGCATCTGTTGGAACCTGCTTCCTGGTACATCTCTGAGAGGTGGACTGTGTGGTGTGACGAGCTGGACAGGAGGCAGGCCAGCTTGAATGTGCTTGTCCTAAGACATATATATAGCGGCTGCTCTTATGCAGGCTCATGAGGTGCAATCTTGGACTCCAGCCTCCAGAACTGGTGAGAAATAAATTACTGTTGTTTCAGAAAAATTAAAATTAAAAAGTTTAAAAATTCCATCCTGCTCGAGTATAGCCTCATCTTATATATTTTCATCTCTACAAACCCTATTTCCAAATAAGGGTCACCTTCTGAGGTTCCAGATAAATCAGAATTCTAGCAAAACCAATACATTGACAAGATTCAAAGTCTCCTGAAATGACTTTAACCTGCATTTCTAAACTTCATACTCTCCCCTGTTCAAGTCATAGCTCTCCCCAACACAACTTCTTTCTTCTTTTAGTATTTTTCTAAAACACTGCCAACAGCTTCCTGCTTTTGCTTAGAATTCTGCTCTGAGTGCCTGTAACTCTCCCCTGCCTCCTCAAGTCAAAGTACAGGCAATTTAGAATGCTATGCTAAAATGTTTGAGACTTTATTATACTCCAGAAGGCAGCAAATCAAATTGTGGTTATACTAAACAATGATCCTAAACTAAAGAACATGTGTCCCTGAGCAAACTTGAAAACCTTCCAAGAATTCTAAGAAACACAGAGCCCACATTTCACATACCCATATTCTTTCTTTAAACCGATGTTCCTGATACAATTGCAAACCACAGAGCTGGGACTGAAGAGAGAGAGCACAGCAGGGAGGACACTTGCCTTGCATGTGGTCGACCTGAATTTGATTCCCAGCACTGCATGTGGTCCCCTGGGCCCACCAGAAGCGATCTCTTAGCACAGAGCCAGGGGTAAGTCCTGAGCATCACCAGGTGTACCCCCCAACCAAAGCAAAACAGCCTCCCCAAATAGACGCATTTATAGATGGTGGCATTCTGCGCATATCTTCCTTGTTTATTATTAATGTTGTATTCACATTGTTGGCTCCCCCATTAAGCTATGAACACCATTCATAAGACTAGTCCCTGCCTAGCTTGTTTTTCTGCTTCCAGTGCGTAAAGTAGAAATTCATTAACTGATGTATGAATAAGCTTCTACTTAGGCATAATAAGATTTTGAGAAGAAATCAGTGTCAACACTTCTTGATTTGGAAAAAAGAAGCTTTTCTGAGTTCTGTTTTGTGAAAATAAAGAGGTTGTGTTATTTGTGTGTGTGTGTGTGTGTGAACTTAATGTCCTACTGTTACTTTTAGTGTTTAATAAATAGCCATTTTTCTTCCTCTGTTCTAACCTCACCTAAGAAAGCTTAGGAAGATAATCATGTGACACACTTGGCGAACGGGGCATTGAGGCAGGCCTCTTGGCATCTTAAATAGGCATAAACTATAGTACTAAAATTAAAATGCAACAGAAAAAGACATCAATAGTCCAAGAATCTATACACACTTAGATTTGGTTTATCCATGGACTGAATGAGGTTTAAAAAAGTGATGCACAGGCCTCACGGTGATTCATTTAAAACTTTAAAATAGGGGCTGGAGTGATAGCACAGCGGGTAGGGCGTTTGCCTTGCACGCGGCCGACCCGGGTTCGATTCCCAGCATCCCATATGGTCCCCTGAGCACCGCCAGGGGTAATTCCTGAGTGCAGAGCCAGGAGTGACCCTTGTGCATCGCCAGGTGTGACCCAAAAAGCAAAAAAAAAAAAAAAACTTTAAAATAATAAATAAATTTTTAAAAAACGTGATGCACAGGGCTCCATCCTAGGGTTCTCTAGAGGTGGCGTCCACAGCTACAATTGGGAACTCCATGGATTCCTGTCTGAACATGAAGTAGAAAGGGAAAGTACTTAGAACTCCAAGGTAAACCTCAGAGGAAACCCAAGATCTTTATAAAGTACATTAGTTTACAGATTGTTGTTTGTATGGTTTCTTTGAAGATATTTCACTAAAACATGTTTGCTTTCTACTGCTAAATGTTGGTTTTGTATTGCTGTATACCACATTATCAGAAACTTAGTAAAAGAGCAACACTTATTTATTAATTCAATTCCACTGACCAGAATTCTGAGTGTGCTTGGCTGGGTTCCCTATTTTCGGTCTCAGACTCCTGAATTCAAGGTTTCAGCTATGCCACGCTTGACTGACCTCTAATCTGAAGGCATCAGAGAAGAATCTACTGTCAACTTACTTCCAGCTCTTGATAGAATTCACTTCCTTATGGTTGCAAGTCATCAGTTATTCCCTTTTTTTCATCAGTTGGGGACGACCCCGAGTTTCTATAGAGGTTTCTTCAAATTCTTATCAAGATATTACTTTTTTTCTTCAAAACCAAAAAGCAAAGTTTTCGGAAATAATATTCCACCTGAGTTTGAAGCTCAGAGTCCTGCTCTGTTACCAGCTAGGGAACTGTCTTCTCTTTTAAAGAACTTATTTGACTCACAGGCCCATCCTTGTTTTAAAGAGAACTGAGTCATATAACATAGACTAATTATGAAAGTAAAAATCTACCATTTTCACTGTCCCCAGATTCTGCAGGACATGAACACCAATGTGCCCTCTCAGAACTCTGCCTGTCAAACCAGTTAGAATTTTTAATCTTCAAAGCAGAATTCTATCATAAAGTTTCAATATTATCAAGAATGACCATTTGTTCTTTGTGCATTCAATTGCCTAAAGGAGGAAAGGAAGGTGTGTATAAGAAAGATGGAAAGCTTTAGTACCTTTTTGTGTATCTCTTTGTGAGTCTTCTATATTGTCTTGTTTTCTCATTTATTTCAAAAAGAGAAACACATGGGTCCGTGGTGATAAGTGATTACGCTGATGTCCAGCTCCACAGTCTGGTGAAAAGAATGCGTCAAAGGACAGCCCTCTACAAAAGGAAGTTGGTAGAAGGAGACATATCCTCACCTGAAGCCAGCCCCCAAACTGGTAAGCAATGTTACCTCAAGGTGCTGAGAAGGAAGTTATAAAAGGAGTTGTAATATGCAAAATATTAGTTGGGTTGCCCCCTCCTCCCTCAAAAAAAAAAGCATAGAAACAATGATTTGGGCACAAATTGTTTACTTTGAAAATGATCCAGGAAAAATGACAATAAGTAAGAAAGACAGAAATGGAACTTGAGACAACTGTAATGTGCTACTTGGAAGATTACTATAGTGAGAAATAGCTTGATCTACCTAAAAATCTCTGTGTGTTATACTTAGGACTTTTTCCTGAGAGGGCTGAAGAGCTAGTACAAAGATTTAGGTGCTTGCCTTGCCTCTTCTGTTCTCTTTTTTTTTTATTTTGGGGCCACACTCAGCAGTGTTCAGGGGTAACACCTGGCTCTGTTCTCAGGAATCACTGCTGGCTGGCCCAGGGGACCATATGGGATGCTGAGGATAGAACATGGGATGTCCGTGTGCAAGGCAAGTGCCCCATGCACTGTACTATCAGTCTGATCATAGCTGCTTGTGCCGTATGTGCTGACCCAGGTTCAACTCCCAAAATCACACATGATTCTCGAGCATTGTGAGATGCTTGTACACAGAGCCAGAAGTAAGCCCTGAGCACCTCCAGGTGCTCACTGCCCCTCAAGAAAGACCTTTCAGATGCTAGGTCACATTGTTGTCATGCCCAAGACCCCAGCTGGATCCATGGTCCTGCAGACCTGGTAGCACCAGAGTGTTGTTGCATGTGGCCCTACTACTAATCTCTCGCAAGCATCAGTGAATTGAGCACTGCGGAACTGAGCCAGGCTGTGCTCTGAAGAGCATAGCACCACCAACTCCCAACAACTCCAGCTTTGGGGTGGGGCTTCTCTAAAACAATTTTTTAGGAAAATTCCACTGTGACACAAAGAAGCTAGATTATGTATCTCTCAGTACTCCTGTCTTCCATTGGTTGAGTGTACTGGGCATGTCGGAAATTTCCTAGTACTGTAAGTCTACTGGGAGTGTATCATAACAAAAATGGCTATCACAAATTTCATTATAGTATTAAAAAATACCCATAATGTAGAAAGCACTTACAAAATATAAGAATAATACCTATAACAGCAACTTGGCAAAACATTGAGAAAGTAATTACATAAAAGGAGGGATGATTATCAACTCATCTAATTTTAGAAATATTTACTATCATCCCCTTGCTCATCGATTTGTTCGAGCGGGCACCAGTAACGTCTCTCATTGAGAGACTTGTTACTGTTTTTGGCATATCCAATACGCACGGGTAGCTTGCCAGGCTCTGCCGTGCAGGCTCCATACTCTCAGTAGCTTGCCGGCTCTCAGAGAGGGGCGTAGGAATCGAACTTGGGTCTGTCACGTGAAAGGCGAATGCCCAACCACTGTGCTATCGCTATAGTTGAAAAATTAATAGCACTGTAGCACTGTTGTCCCATTGTTCATTGATTTGCTCGAGGGGCACCAGTAATGTCTCCATTGTGAGACTTGTTGTTACTGTTTTTGGCATATCAAATGCACTACGAATAGCTTGCCAGGCTCTGCCGTGTGGGTGGGATACTCTCGGTAGCTTGCTGGGCTCTCTGAGAGGAACGAAGGAATCAGAACAGGGCAAGGGGGGGCCTATCTGCAAGGCAAATGCCTACCCCTGTGCTATCACTCCAGTCCAAAAAATTAGTAATATAATTAATATATCCAAGGTGATATATATTAAATTACATTTTATGAAAAATATTTCATATACATTTACAAAGAATAGAAGAAAACTTGACTATAAAATTGTTTATTACATGTAATGTAATTGAAGGTTTCCTTGTAACTATATAAACAAATTTGGATTTGCAAAACAAACTATGTACTTAATAGATATATATAAACAATTGTATATTCTATGTTTAACAAAAATGATGAATAACTCACTGCAGCATGATTAAAATACGCTGAAATGAATATTTTGAGCACTATTTTTCCAAAACTTGGAATTTATGTGTGAGAGAGGCTACAGAGGTACAGAGCTAAAATCTGTAAAAATGGTGAGTATTTGAAAGATTTCTGTTCAATGTTAATCCAGAACAATTACTTTCATTTCTTCCTGAAATATGTGAGAACCAGTTTCTCTTTCAAACATCCTCGTGGGAAGGCAGGAGAGATAGCTCAATGGGCCGAGAAGATTATATGCATGCAGGAGACCCAGGTTCTAGTACAGCATGTCCCCCTGAGCATTGGAGTGACCCCCAAGCACAAAACCAGGAGTTGCACCAAGTACCAGCAAGTGTGGCCCCAAAACTAAGAAAAAACAGGTGTTTATTTTTTTAATTTATTTTATTGAATCACCATGTAGAAAGTTACAAAGTTCTCAGGCTTATGTCTCAGTTATACAATGCTCAAACACCCGTCCTTTCACCAGTGCCCATATTCCACCACAAAAAAAAAACAATATACCTCCCACCCCCCACACCCCCCAACCCACCACCACCCCCTGCATAACTGATAAATTTCACTTCCTTTTCTCTTTACCTCGATTACATTCCATATTTCAACACAAAACTCACTATTGTTGTTGCTGGAGTTTCAACACAGAACTCACTATTCTTATTGGAGTTTATCCCCCAAGAATACATCCCTATTGACAAGGAAACATTTGATAATTAGTTTTCCACTGATGAGAATGAAGAGATATAAAGTCGCATGGCTGCTACTGCGGCCACACAGTTTAGGATTTCTGTATTTTAGTAAGTAAGTCCAGGGAGATTTAAGTTGGAAATTGCATCATTTCCCTTCCTGGAGAAGCATGGAGCAAAGGCTTAGTTCACAGTCTGGAGACATGGCTGCAAGCACTCGCTGGAACCCCAAGTCATATAGCTGGCTCTGGGTCCTGGTTGTTCAGCAGCAAAGCGGCTGTGCAAAGGCATGGCCACCCAGGTCGAATCTCGGCAGAGATCGAGCCGGCAAAAACAGGTGTTTTTTTTAAAGCATCAAATTCCTAGAGACGATCTCACTCATCTGTGGTAGACAGAGCAACAAGACAAGAGAACGGAAGATATCAAGGCACGGCAAACTTTGACCCTACATTACACTGCAGAGAATGCCGAGAAAGAGGGAATTGGTGGGTGGGCTTGGGGTGTGGGCTGCAGGTAACGTAAGGATACTGTTCAAGGGTCTCAGAAATTAGAATAGTTAATAATACCTAGGAGATGTTCCATCAAATCACCATGAATTACAAAGATATCTGTGACTGAATTTCAAGCATCTAATGTTCCAACCTCTCCCAACATCCCCAGTTTCCCTTCTGCCCAGAAGCCTGCCTCTGTGGGAGGGACATTTCTCCTCCACTGTTTTCAACTAAGCTAATTATTTTTAGAAAGGTTAGTTTGCTAAGGAGCTGGGATGGGGGCAGGAGATACTCCTTGGACATTGGAGGAGGGATGGAGATACTGCTGTGTTTGGAGTTGGAACATTTTATGACTGAAAAAATTAGAGGCATGATTGTAAATCACCATGCATAACTCAAAAATAAAATTAATTTAAAAATAAAGTGTTCCATTTAAAAACACTTTGGGTAAAATCTATAAGTGAACTTTAAGCCTGTTGTTTATTTTCAAATTTCAATATTTTCATTACCTGGATATTTTCATAAATGTCAATGTTTTAAATGTCATAAAATGTCTCATCTGCCTTTAATGAAAGAGGAAAATTCTGGAATCATTTGGCTTCAAAAAGCCTAAGCTTTTTGTTCATTAAGCTAATTTAACTTAACCTTTGAAAAATGTTTTATCCTTTTTTTGTGTTAAGCAAAACCCACAGCTCAATCATCAACACGAGAAAGCAATGCTGAACGAAAAGAAGAATATTACCACAACTTACTCTGCTGTAAATTCAGGAAGATGCCACTAATGGACTACCTAAAGCAAATTCAACTTCCAAGAACCATTGATTCATACACAGGTACCATCAAAGGACGGGTTCTGCCATTGGGCGCATTGGCTATTACCAAGAACCAAAAGTCACAGATGGCTTCCATTGTCCCTTGTTCATTCTGAATCTAGCCTGAAAATAAAACTTAAGCTTTCTATTCATTACAGAGCCCTTTTTGATAAGGACTGGAGATAAAATAGCCTGACCTTTATTAAGAGGCAGTACAGGGTCTGTTCTGCCCCTAACTAGAAAAAAAGACCCGAAGCATTCAGTCATGTGTATTGAAACTCCTCTCAAAAAGTAAATATTGGGGCTGGAGCGATAGCACAATGGGTAGGGTGTTTGCCTTGCACGCAGCCAACCTGGGTTCGAATCCCAGCATCCCATATGGTCCCCTGAGCACCGCCAGGAGTAATTCCTGAGTGTAGAACCAGGAGTAACCCCTGTGCATAGCCGGGTGTGACCCAAAAAGCAAAAAAAAAAAAAAAGTAAATATTATTGTAAAGTGTGTGTTCTCCTCCAGGGTGTGCACTGCTTATTATTCTTACAGTTTCCGCAGGGGAAAGGAAAACTTTCTATGAAGGGGCATTGCCTCAGTGGGTTAAGTCTCTGCCCTCTGCACTCAGGGATCCCACTTCAAAGAAAATGAGGCTTTGTTCCCACCTGCTCAGGATGATTCTGCAGGAATAAAGGCCGTAGCTACAGTCATCCTATCAGGGAACCTCTGGGTTTTCTTGGGTTTCCCCTTTTCTTATCCAAACAGCAGCTACCTGTCAGAACCAACCCTTAGAGTCCAGAAGGATATTCTCCAATGTCACAGAGCTGATATGGTGACCTCTTATTGTTTGCAAAGTGTCTCCTATTCTATATTGAGGCAAAACATGTGCTGTATGTTTTAAAAGAATATCATGGCAAATTGCTTCATTTCAGAGGGTCGCACCCCCGCTTTCACAGACTTGAAAGATTGTTATTTGGGTTACTCCACTTGCTATTTTTCTAGATCGATTCTATCTCCTGTGGCTCCTGTTTGTCACCGTGGCCTATAACTGGAACTGCTGGTTTATACCACTGCGCCTCGTCTTCCCATACCAAACACCGGACAATGCCCACTACTGGCTCATTCCAGACGCCATATGTGATATCATCTATCTTTGTGACATGCTATTCATCCAGCCCAGACTCCAGTTTATAAGAGGAGGAGACATCATAGTAAGTGGAGTTCAGATGACATAAATATTGATAAGTGAATATCATCACTGGATCACTGGATCACTGTCATCCCATTGTTCGTCGATTTACTTGTGTGGGTACCAGTAACATCTCTATTCCTCCCAGCTGTGAGATTTTAGCAGCCTCTCCTTACTCATCTTTCCCAATGATTGGAGGCTCTTTCAGAGTCAGGGGAATGAGACCAAAATGTTACTGTTTTCTGTTTTTGGCATATCAAATACACCACGGGTAGCTTGCCAGGCTCTGCCCGTGTGGATGGGATACTCTCGGTGGCTTACTGGGTTCTCCTATGTATATATATTTATATATAATATATATTTATATATATTATATATATATTTACTCTATGATTTGTTGTCTACTGTCTGAAGTCCTTCAAATATGGTGTGGTAATTATGGAAAATGGGTAGGAAGTATCTTATAAGTGGCCTGGAGCATGGTGGCGGTTGGTGGTGGTTGGGGAGTGGAGGTCGGCTACTGGGTCTGGGTCCTTTGGGGCGGGGAGGGTTCTCACTTGCCCCGCTCTGGGCGCTCTAAGTGAAAACAGCCTGGCGTGGAGTTCAGTGGCATGGCTATGGGGGCCTCATTTTATATTCCCGTCTGGGATGAGAAGCCATTGAGATCTGGAGGGTGGCCGATGAGGAGATTATCTGGTGCCCGAAGGCTGTGGCAGGGTGTGCCTTATGGGTGTAATCCTGGATCACTGGAGACTGGGGGATAGCAGGCAGAGGACCTCTGCTTCCGGCCATTGAGTCCAGAGTCCAAGGTCACAAAGTTCTGCATTATCTGGGTTCCGTGGGACTTCATTCACGCGTGAGGCCCAGCTGGAGCGTCTGGAAAGCGGTCTGGAGCATGGCAGTGGTTGGGTAGTGGAGGTCGGCTGCCAGGGCTGGGTCCCTTGGAGTGGGAAGGGTTCTCACCCACTTCTCTCTGGGGCGCCCCAAGTGAAAACAGCCTGGCATGAAATATCATAGTAGAGACTACAAAAGTATAAACTAACAGCATTGTTTCATTTACTATCTGAGTAAAGAAATAGTAACTAAATAGCTGGCTCTGAATGTATGCATCCTAAACTACTGGAAAGCTACTGGAATGGTAGTGATTATAACACAACATCAAAACATTGAACACTCACTATGCAGGAACTCTGCATCTCTCTGCACTTTTAATTTGCTCATCTAAATAATTAGAACAATAATCGTGCTTCATAATAATAACCAATAGGAAACTAAATAAATCTATGAACATAAATTACCTAGAATTGTGCCAGGAGCCCTGTGTTTTAAACAATAGCTATTATTATTCCAAGTGTTTACAATGCATCACTTAATCATTTCAACTAATTAATAGTTAAGCCTGCAACTTTCTGTTTTGTCTTGGGGGTCATATCAGTAGTGCTCAGGGATTATTCCTGGATCTATACTCAGAAATTACTCCTGGTGGTGTTCAGAAGACTGTATGGGATGCTGATGATCGAATCCAGGTCAACTGAGAACAAGGCAAATGTCCAACCCACTGTACTATTGCTCCAGCCCCAATCTCATAACTTCTTAAGAGAAAATTTGGTGTCTGTGAGATTGCAGTGGCTTTGATGCTTGCTTTGCATGTGGCAAATGCTGGCCATTCTACTTTGCATCTGGCACCACACATGGCCCCCTGGAACCAACAGGAATAGTTGCAAAGTACAGAGCTAAAAGAAAGTCCTGAGCATCGCCCTGTAAGGTATCAACACAAACAAATAAGTTCATCATTGGTTCCATTTACAGATGAGCAACTGAGATTTAGAAAGGATAGGTGATTTCCTTAAGATAGGCTCATAGCTGAAAGTAGATAAAGGATCAAACATGATAGCCTCTCAATATCTGTATTGCAAACCATAATGCCCAAAAGTAGAGAGAGAGTATGAGGGAAATTCTCTGCCATATAGTCAGGGGGAGGGTTGGGTTGGGGGGTGGAATATTGGAGACACTGGTGGTGGAGAACGTACACTGTTGGAGGGATGGGTGTTCAATCATTGTATGACTGAAAATCAAACATGAAAACTTCGTAACTGTATCTCACAGTGATTCAATTTTTAAAAAAAATGGGTAAGCACATAGGCGAAAAAGAGCAGAAGCATAATTTAAACACAGGCTTTCACTCAAGTTCTTACACATGGCAACTACACCATGTTTTTCAGGTTTACAAAATTTTTCAGAATTAGATAAGACCTAAGGAGATCACTAAATACAATATGAATCTGAAATGGTACAGCCATAAATATGATTCACCTAAATATATAAAATATATGTTATCAACATAAAAATAAGTCATTATATACAGATTCCCCGAGGGATAAAAAAGTGTCTGCGAAGTGGTTGGAATGTGGCTCAATGTGGGAAAACCTGAGCCTGGCACACGTGCAGCCCTGGACTCTGTCCCCAGTGCTGCCAACAAAAACTAAAATTGTTGTTGAAGCAAATATTTTCTACCAGGCACCATCAACCATTTATCTCAATATTTTTTTAATCTGACAGGCACTTTTTCACTCGTTAGCATTTACTCAGCCTCCTTAGGAGGCAACTTGGTGCTGAAAGAAAGAAATGGGTTATTAGTTTCAGGATGTTGACTCTATATGCTGGCTCTTTATAATTTTACAGTCATTACCAAAGTCCCTTCACATAGTAGAGAAATCAAGTCCAAAGTTTAGACCTGACACTGAGAAAATCTAAGAAATGCTATTATGCCCTTCTAATCAGAGTAGACTCACTGCTCTGTCAGTACAGTTGCCACCAACACATATATATATATTATAATTTTAATTTTAATTAACTAAAAGTAAACAACAGACTGGAGAGATAGCACAGTGGGGAAGGCATTTGCCTTGCACACAGCCGACCCTGGTTCAATTTCTCCATCTCTCTAAGAGAGCTCAGTAAGCTACTGAGAGTATCTTACCTGCACAGCAGAGCCTGGCAAGCTACCCGTGGCATATTCGATATGTCAAAAGCAGTAACAACAAGTCTCACAATGGAGACGTTACTGGTGCCCACTCAAACAAATTGATGAACAGTGCTACAGACAGTGCATTTCTCATCAAATGGTGTTTACCTCAGTAACTTAGCATTTAACCCAGAGGAGAAATTATCTTCTCCTAAGTTTATTCTTGTTTTAAAGAGGATTTTATGCTCATCTCACTGAAGAGAGGAGGACTAAGTTTCTGCACACACGCACACATCTGACCTTTCTCTCCCCTACACTTTCCCTCCTTTCCAGCTAACTTGAGGGATAAGTTCTTCCCAGTTGACACCCTCTGTGATGGTTCTTCACAGACTCAGCAAGGGTGGAACAAGTCTCCCAACATCAGGATGAACATAGTGGTCAACTGTATAACGCCGTGAGGTCACGGATCTTTTTGGAGGAGCTATTCAAGATTCTTTAGTCTTGAATATTTTCTTTTGACAATTTTAGTTTATTAAGGACAATCTTAGATTGTTAAAGAATCATAAAGAGTAGTTTTGGTGTTTCCTTTTTTCTTCAAAACAAAAGAATGCACTTGTTGGTGAGTGCCTCGTATTTGAATTTTTTTCCTAGAGAGAAATTCCAAAGACCAGAGCTAAAGCCATTACCTACCCCACCCCCCAAAAAATCTACTTAAAATATTTCTTGGGTGGACTTCAGAGCATTAGTTAACTTACAAGCACTATCCCCTGAGCTCACTGGCAGCTTGATGAATAATGATGATGGTGTGTAAATAAGAAGTAAACAACACATACCAAAAAAGCTCTAATTTTAACCTCCATTAGATGCAAAGGTGGGGGTGGGGAGAAAATCAATGCTTAACAAATGGAAAATGACAAAATCAGTAAGGCAAGACTTTTATTTTCAATTTTCTAAGAGACCTTTGCATACAATGGGGTGTTAAAACCAAGAAAAATAACCAATAAAAACTCATTCAGGGAGCTCTATTTAAAATGCATTATCACTGGCTACAAATATAGAGCAGGAATTAATTGCTTTGTTTGTTCTAAAGAAGTTTAATGGCTTTTTTTTCTTTAAAGGAGGTAGTTTAGCCTTTGAAACTTGATTACACTTTAGCAAGAAAGCTTTGCAAGTGGAGCACTCACCTGAAGGTCTCACCATGCTCCCTCTAATGTACACCACCATGCTATTCATTCATTCCTTCATTCATTCATTCATTCACCACTTACTGAATACTTAAAGTTTCCATCCTTCAGGGTTGCAGGATGGAAATATTAACTCCTGATGTCTTGAGAGAAAATAGACAAATAACAGAAAACAGATTGAAGTGTTAAAGGCCACCAAGAAGAAAATGAGGAATGCTCACGTTTTTCACAGCATTTTTCTTTTCAATATCTATCTTGACAAAATAGTGTCTCGCAGAGGATAAAAATTCCAATCAAGGGCCATCTCAAAGGCACTGTGCTGTAAGTGGTTTCATAGACAACAAAAATGGGCTTGAAATGATGATGGTATTAGTGAGCTGTGAGATTCTCACAACCACGGGTCTTTGCTAAACCTACATGGCAAGATTCCACAAAAACACTCAGTACCATTTCCCGATTATGTCCATCGATGAACAGCTCTCGGCACTTTCTCATTTTGTCTATAGAAGATCCATATGAAAATTAATTACTCTCTTCTTTCTACCCTTTACCCATGTTTCTGTTATTTAATTGTTAAATAATAGTAATTAGGAAAATTATGATGTGGTGAAAACAGACCAAGGTAAATTCCTCCTCTGATATTTACTAAGAGCATGAGCCAAAGAAAATTAATTTAGTTTCTCATTGAAACCTGACATTTTTATTTATAAATGGCTATCGCATTATCTTCCATAAACCTATAATAAAAAGTATATGCATTGTAGCACTGTGGTCCCCTTGTTCATCGATTTATTCCAGGGGGCTCCAGTAACGTTTCCATTTCAAGAGTTGTTGTTACTGTTTTGGGCCTATCGAATACGCCACAGGTAGCTTGCCAGGCTCTGCCGTGCAGGCAGGATACTCTTGGTAGCTTGCTGGGCTCTCCGAGAGGGACGGAGGAATCAAACCCAGGTCAGCAGCATGCAAGCCAAGTGCCATACCCACTGTGCTATTGCTCCAGTATTTAAATATGCAATATAAATATATAAATAAAACTTATAAATAAAATAAAAATAAAACAATGCATATTGTTAGTCGACAAGCTAATAAGTTAATCTATGGCATGCTCTGAAAGATGTATAATTGATCATTAAATGAATCAAATAGATAAATGTTCACACTTTTAATTTCTCCCTTTTGTCTACTTTAACATACAGCTTTTATTTTTGGCTTTTTGGGTCACATACAGCAAAGCTCAGGGGTTAATCCTAGGTCGGCATTCAGTAATCACTTCTGGAAGTGCTTGGGGGACCATATGGTATGCAGAGAATTGAACCCAGGTCAGCCGTGTGCAAGGTAAACTACATACCCACTGTATTATCGCTCCAGCCCCTATACACTTTTTCTCATCTGATAGGTTACTTGGTGGTGAATCTGTAATACAGCTCACAGAGGATCCTGATGTACTGAATTTGAATGCCCTGTTTGGCTAAGGCTTCGATGACCTCTTCAGTCTCAACAGAATCAAACAATTAAAATCTTCTTTAAATCCATGAACATTAGACAGAGTGGCATCTTGAACTCTCACGAAAATTCAATGAGCTTGGTCACTGTGTGGATATGGTCTATCATACTGAATCCCCTTCAGAACCCGGCTTGCTCACATGGTTGTCCTTCATCTAGTGTTCTGCTTATTCTATTCAGGATGATTCAAGTGAACAATTTGTAGATGATGGACAACAGGCAGATTGAGCGATAAATTGTCAATGTCGTGGATGTCTCCCTTCTTGTAAAACAGAACAGTCCTGCTGGTTTTCCATTGGGACGGAACCTTACACTTGGACAGGTAACATGTGAAGAGCTGAGCCAATGTATTGACAAGTACTGGCGGCAGATTTTTCAGGTGTTCGGGTCTGACCTTGTGTGGACCGGGTGTTGTACGTGTCTTTACCAACAAAATGACGTGTTGGATTACAGAAGGAAGAACTTTGGGAACAACATATCCTTCCTGCTGAATTTGGTATTAGGTGGGCAGGTGGACATGGCTATTGATGAGATCCTAGTAGATGTTGTGAATAATCCTCTCCACTGCCCTTCTGAAAGATGTGATAGATTTGTCAGGACATCGGAGGGCAGTCATCTTGGTCTTGGAGTTGGCAAAGAAGAGACGAGCATTGCGAATAATTTTCCCAGATTCTGCCACATCGGCCAACACTGCTGCTCTTCAATCTTTAAGGAATATCACCATGATCTCATCATTCTACAAGGAAGTGATCATCGACATAAAGAGGGCTTCGGCAGGGTGATACCATTTCACTGAAACTCTTCAATGCCACTCTTGAGAACATCATGCGACAACTGGAATGAAAAGGAATGGGAGTGAAGATAGACTACACCACCTCCGCTTCACTGATGATGAACGATGATGACATCGTTCTAATAAGACGAAATATTAGCCAAGCGGCACAAATGCTGGTCAACTTTGACCGCAAGTGTGGAAAGGTCTGACTGCAGCTGAATCTCAATAAGACAATGTTTATGAAAAACAAACTAGTCCCTGACGTTCCATTTGCTCTTAATGAAACGAACATCTTTGAATGCAGCAGCTGTATGTACCTGGGTCAAGAACTCATCATAAGGAATGACTTGGTGGCAGAACTGCGCAGGAGGAAGAGAGCAGCGTGGAATGCCTTCAAGAGCGTCGAAGAAGTGGTTAAGAGGGCAAAGAACCTCCGTCTCTGGGCACATCTTTTTGACTCCACCATTCTTCCTGCACTAACATATGCCTCAGAGACCTGGACCCTACAAAAACAGGATGAGAAGCTATTCGGGTATCCCAGAGAAGAATCAAAAGAGCTCTGTTTGGAATATCACGTTTCACTCAAGTGACAGAAGGAATCTGGAGTTCTGACCTCCGTCAATGACCAAGAATTAGCAGCGCTGTCTCATTTGCCAAGGCATTGAAAATCAGATGGGCCAGACATGTAATGCAATTTAGAGATGACCGCTGGACTAGAGGTGTTATCTACTGGATTCTATAGGACATCAAAAGACCGCGTGGCTGCCCATCTATGAGATGGTCAGACTTTTTTGTCAAAATCCTGAACAAACGGTTTGAGGCTCCTCATGTTCCTGGAGCGAGCAGATGCCATTGGGCTACATTAGCACAGGACAGAGACAAATGGAGATGTTACTGGTACCCGCTCAAGCAAATCGAAGATCAATGGGATGACAACTGACAACTGATAGGTTTCTTGATCATTGGAATGATATTTCATTTCCCTATCTTACGTAGGAACTCAAAAATTTGAGAGAGTGAATGAATTGGCACTCTTGATCCAATAATTTCCTTCCCTAACTCAAATCTGAATGGTAGAGTTTTTAAATGGTATTATTTTTGTAACACTTTTTAGTAAAATTCTGGAGTTTCTATGACTTATTTATAAGAAACATTAAATAAGAAGTAAATTTAATACTTGCGTATCACTGTATCACTGTATCACTGTTATCCTGTTGTTCATCAATTTACATGAGTGGGCACCAGTAACGTCTCTATTCCTCCCAGCCCTGAGATTTTAGCAGCCTCTCCTTACTCATCTTTCCCAACTATTGGAGGCTCTTTCAGGGTCAGGGGAATGAGACCTATCATTACTGTTTTTGGCGTATCAAATACACCATGGGTAGCTTGCCAGGCTCTGCCCGTGCAGGAGGGATACTCTCAGTACCTTGCCGGGCTCTCTGAGAGGCATATACATACATACATATATATGTATATATACATAAGTATATACATATATATATGTATATGCACCAGGCTGTTTTCACTCAGGGTGCCCCAGAGGGGATGGGTGAGAATCCTCCCCGCCCCAATGGACCTAGCCCTGGCAGCTGACCTCCACTACCCAACAACCCCCAGGCTCCAGGCTGCTTTCAGAACACTTTATAAGACATTTCCTACCCATTTTCCATAATTACCACACCATATTTGATGGATTTAACACAGTAGGCATCAAATCACCAAATAATATATATGAGATCTGGAGGGTGGCTGATGAGGAGATTATCTGGTGCTGGCAGGGTGCGGCAGGATGTGGCTTATGGGTATGATCCCTGGGTCACCAGAGATTGGGGGATAGCAGGAGAGGATCTCTGCTTCCGGGTCCCATTGAGGCCAGAGTCCAAAGTAACAAAGTTTAGCATTATCTGGGTTCCGTGGGGCTTCATTCATGCGTGAGGCTGGCCGGAGATTCCTGAAAGCAGCCTGGAGTGTGGCAGCAGTTGGGTAGTGGAGGTCGGCTGCCGGAGCTGGGTACCTTGGGATGGGGAGGGCTCTCACCCGCCCCACTCTGGGGCATCCCAGATCCCAGGTGAAGATATGTTAGGAAAAATGATTTAAGTGCAAAAAGCACATCCTTCCCAAATAAGTATCCCCTGAAAAAAAGTCACCTGCAAAATGATAAAATGATGAGGCTTAGAAGAGAGAGCAAACAGAATGACTTTTTTAAAATAAGTGCATAATTATTACAAGTAATGATGTGAGTCTTCTAAAGCTAATGATGACAAATTTAATGATTTTGTAAGGTACTTTATAAAGTGTTTTCATTTAATCTAGCAAGTTTTAGCTCCATTCACAATTATAGACAGACCCGAAAATAATAGGCTAACTGTACACTCCTAGAGTTGTAAGAAGGGATGGTAATTTAACTGTTTTGTACTTGAAATAAGTTTATCTGTCACATACAAGCTTTCAAGTAGCTGACTCACTTTTGCTAAAGGTTGAGGATGTTTCCATTTAAACTTGCATTTTATGTGTTTCTGAGAAAGCAATTTTGTTCCACGGCAGGGGGTGGCGGAGGAGGGATACCAATGAGCACAACATATATATTCTAAACACTTATAAAATTAAGTATGTCTACATGGATAAAAAATAAATTCAGGAAATGTGGAGAGTTGGAGGGTAGGAATTGAGGAGTTGACTAACAGTCCTTACCAAAGCTTAGCAGCAATTTTTGACTTCTAAACTTGAACATCCTGAATGTGTGAGAAGCTACTGCTACCAGTTGAGATTTAATACTGAAGCCAATTAAATAATAGTACATAGAAATGTCTTCCTATCTATCACTTAAAAATAAATTATATAAATTCAAATATCAGTTCAAAATTAGCATTATGTTAGGTCTGAATGTTAATGTGTCATTAAAGATGAACAAACCCATCTGTAACTTATCAGCCAAACCCATCTGTAACTAAACACCAGATACATGTGAGATATTATGTTAAGAATTAAAGAAACAGATGCTGATCCTTACCTTCTGAAGTAGCTCAGAATCAGAAGGACAGGAAGGCAACAGAAAAACAGCCTTTTGGGGATATGAATTCCAACAACAGCAAATTCTATTTGCTATGTAGCACAAAAAGGACCAAGTAAAATGGTGCACTGCATCCAAATCAAATCTTGATGGACAAATATAAGTTATTTGCACACCTCCATTCCTACAACAAAAATGGAAAAGATATCCTCAAATTTCTGGAAGAAAACCCAAGGTGAGAAGCTCTCTGGTGCATTTATGGAAACGGTACACAAGGGGAGGATGTGATTATTCCTTGCAGCACTTAGTACAATAAATAGAATCAACCCAGGTGGCCAACAGTAAGTGGATAATGAAGTTGTGGTATATAGACTCAATAGAATACGTTGTAGCTGCAAGGAATGATAAAAATTATGCAGTTCACCACAACTTAAATAGAACTAGAGGATATTGTGTTAAATAAAGTTCAATGAGGTCAAGTACAGGGTGATCTTATGTATCCAGGGGATATAGAATCATATGACTCTTGGTAGCTTGCCAGAGTCATGAAAGAATAGAACCTGGGTTGGCCACATGAAAGGTAAATGCCCTACCCGCTGTGCTATATATCTAAATAACGGAACCATAAGTACTGTAAACAGGTGAGCCTAATCACAATAATTAAACTTAAAAATGTGCCTGTTATGAAGGCAGGCTGTGGTATGGGAGAGAACCTGGGGCCAATGGTGGAGGTAATTTGGCACTGGTGAGGAATTGATATTAGAATACTGTATGCCTACAGCTCTATTATGAACACATTTGTGAAAAATGGTGCCTAAATGGAAAAATAAATAAAACACAAAGGGAGATGTGGGATTCTGTAGGACACGAGACAGAGAAAGCAGATTTTATATGCTATGAGAGATTGAATTTTTTCTTTAAACCATGTGGAGTCCTGGGGGTTGAAGTAAATGCGGATTAGTAAATAACCCGATTTAGAGAGGTCATCTGTCTGCTTGTCTGCCATTGTAAAATAAATCAAGGGAAACACAACTAAGAGTAAGGGTATCAGTGCTCAAGGAAAGAACAGATTGAGAAAACTTTAGACATGTAGAGGATAGCTGCTATTTGGATGAAGGGTAGTGAGTCCTGGAATATGGACCAGCATAGAGAGAGATTCCCATAGAATTTTCAAGCAGAAGGTGGGAGAGGCTAGCATGGCAAGCTTAAGGGACATGGAGAGTGATGATGAATTCAAGTTGAAATACTCTAAATTTGCAATGAGCAGAAACACATAAGAAAAGAAGACAGTTGCTTATAGGGGCTAACATCAAGAAGGCCATATGAGGTAGAAACAGATTTTGTCACACCAACAACATACATGGTGATCTCAGAAACCACAGAACTCTATGAGATTCTTTTCAGGAAACAGGTATGAAGAGACAGGAGAAAGTTGAACCCTGGTAAATAATGATTCTTAAATGACTAATTTAAGAATCCAAACAATATCAAAAAGCTGGAACTTAAAAAAATGAAATACCAAGAATGCCTTTACAATCAGGAATTAATTACTCCTCACGGTGCTCAGGGGACCAGATAAGGTGCTGGGAACTGAACCCGTGTTGGGTGCATGCAAGGCAAATAAATGCCCTACCTGCTATATTATCTCACGGTTTAAACAGTGACTTTTTAAATTCTATAGCAAATTAGTTTCAAGGACACAGTTATTTTAAAATGTATTAAAAACTTTGCTCATCTCTATTTTTTCCTATACATCCAAAAATATTAATTGGCTTTTAGAATATTTCAGCCCTACTTATGTTCAATTTCCAGTTAAACTCAAAGTTGTGCTGAAACAGATTTCCATTTAACAGAAATAAATAATTTAAGTAAATGGACCAAGAAGAATATCTGTGATTTCATAACACAATGAGTACCATGAAAAGGTGCTAAGTATGAACTATAGAGAGAACCCTGAGCATCATCATTAGTTCCTTGAAGACTTTCTCACAGCTAATCTCCAAAAGAAGTAAGCAAATGTTAAATTGTCACCAAACTGCCATGGTTTAAGAAAATAAGAGGTAAGTATGTGGAGCAAAGCAATGCTGATGAGTCTCTGGACAAACAATAGGACAACAATAAATTGAAAAGTATCAGGAGCTTTTTATTAAAATATGAAAGGACAGAGGTTTTCCAAAGGCTGAAACTGGAGAGAACTACTAATGTAAATAACTATAAATTGTTTTCAATTGAGAAAATTTAGGTGAAATTGGTTAAAATGAATAAGAATATGAATATTACATTTCAGGTGGATTCAAATGAGCTAAAGAGACACTACAGGAGTTCCACAAAGTTTCAGGTAAGTTACTTGCTGTTTGAAAATTATTCCAGTGGACCAGAGAGATAGAACAGCAGCAAAGAAGGACTCTTGCCTTGCATGTCGCCATCCTGGGTTCAATCTCTGGTACCCCATAGGGCCCCCTCCCTCCAGGAGTCCCAGTGGGCTCCCAAATCTCTCTCTCTTCTCTCTCTCTCTCTCTCTCTCTCTCTCTCTCTCTCTCTCTCTCGCACACACACATGTAAATATATTCAAGTAATTCATTTAAGTCTGCACATATATACTTGAATACATATTCAACTAATTCATAGAAGTTCCCTCTAAAGATTTCAAAAAGATACACTTTTTTCCCAGAATAATAAGCTTTGTGGGGCCGGAGCGATAGCACAGCGGGTAGGGCGTTTGCCTTGCACGCGGCCGACCCGGGTTCGATCCCCGGCATCCCATATGGTCCCCCAAGCACTGCCAGGAGTAATTCCTGAGTGCAAAGCCAGGAGTAACCCCTGAGCATTGCTGGGTGTGACCCAAAAAGCAAAAAAAAAAGAAAAAAAATATGCTTTGTAACAAAGTGGATGTTGATGAAGATTTACTAGACAGTTTTGCTTCTCAATTACATGGTATCACTGTATCACTGTCATCCCATTATTCATCAATTTGCTCGAGCAGGTGCCAGTAACGTCTCCATTCGTCCTAGCCCTGAGATTTTAGCAGCCTCTCTTTACTTGTCCTTCCCAAAGGTGCTGCATTGGAGACTCTTTCAGGGTCAGGGGAATGAGACCCATCATTGTTACCATTTTTGGCATATCAAATACTCCACAGGGAGCTTGCCAGGCTCTGCCATGCGGGCAAGATACTCTCAGTAGCTTGCTGGGTTCTTTGAGAGGAAGAACTAGACAATAAAAGATTGTGCGGCCACAAATGCATGCAAGTATAGTCTAATTTCAGCACGCATCTCCCATCCCCAGTGGGTCCTCGAACCACACTTTACCTGGTGTTCCCTTCTCTATCAGAGCTGTTTTTTCCTCTAGCATGTGAGGCCAGCTTCTAAGCTGTGGAGCAAATCTCCTGGTCCTTATCTCTACTATTCTTGGGTACTAGTCTCCCATCCTGTTATTTTATATTCCACAGATGAGTGCATTCTATGTCTGTCTCTTTTTGACTCATCTCACTTAGCATGATATTTTTTTATGTTGATCCACTTATAGGCAAAGGTCATGACTTCATCTTTTCTAACAGCAGCATAGTATTCCATTGTGTAGATGTACCAAAGTTTTTTTAACCAGTCATCTGTTCTCGGTCACTCGGGTTTTTTCCAGATTCTGGCTATTGTGAACAGTGCTGCAATGAACATTCGAGTGCAGATGTCATTTCGACTATACTTTTTTGCCTCTCCAGGATATATTCCCAGGAGTGGTATTGCTGGGTCAAAAGGGAGCGCAATTTCTTATTTTTTGAGAAGTGTCCATACTGTTTTCCAAAAGGACTGAACCAGTCGGCATTCCCACCAGCAATGTAGGAGGATCCCTTTCTCTCCACATCCACGCCAACATCGGTTGCTTTAGAACACAAAATATTTAAAATAAGCATTTATTTGACGGGTAATGCAAGGGAATGAAGAAAAGTAGCTCCCAGCTGGGGAATAGAGTATTTAAGAGAAAAATTAACAAAGGCACTCTGGTGAAGGGATGGGGGAGCCAAAGGAAGAATACTGGCATCAGCTTTGTGAAGCCTCATTCTATGGTTTCCAATTTCCTACCTTTCCTATTCCCTCCCGCCCTCCTCCCAAGCAGATGAGAATATCAGAGAACTGAGTTCCTGACCATTTTTGGTCACTTTCATGGGTTGCCAACGTACCTTTAAACTGTCATGGCACCAGTGGGCATGATTTTTAATGTTCAAGTATTAAAGTGATGGTATAATGAGCTAGAGTTTGCTCAAGAATTCTACAAGGCTGACTTGCACTTGTTCCCCCTGGACTTTAAGAAAGGATATAAAACTGGATGTAAGTTTCTTCTCATCATAAATTTGGCTTTAACCTTGTTTTATCAGACATTTGGTTAAACACTAGAGACCCAGTTCACGTTTGACTGTCTTTCCATTCTCATGAAACCCCTCCACCATTTCTTACCAAACTGCCCAGCATTGGCAAATTCATTAAAACGAATTCAGAATTGTTCAAAAATACTCATCTAAGTTTAGGTGCCAAATGCCTTTATTAGTATTGTGTGTTGATGAGAATCCGTTTTCAATACCCGCCCCCAAGTTTTCTTTGTTAAAAAAATACTATGTACACACTCATAAAAGACCTACACAACTTTAATGAAATCGACAAAAGGAATGGATGGTATTTTTTAAGGGGGCAAAGTTTATTTTCAATTCTTAATCATTTTCTTGAATTTGAATGAGGGCAAATTAACTCATGCATTTAAATTTGGTTCTTTAAACATAAACATTTACATTTATGCATAGAGGCCAACATGTTAAGCTCTCTTAGTATGTTCTGCCTGTCTTTTGGTAATGCATTATAGTTACTTTTGTGTTGAGCTTTTTCTTTATTAGATTGTTAATTTCTTGTGGGCAGAACCAATATTTTACTCCTATATTGACTCCAGCCAACTTTGTAGAGAGTTTAGTGTTCCACAACACTTAATTCAATTTTCTACAATTCACTGAAAAATAAATCATCTTTATGTACACAAATTCATCTCTATGGGTTAATAAGAAACATGACTGATGACCTCATAGAAAAACCAAGTGAGGAATTGAACAATTACACAGAGAGCAAATAAAATTATTATGATCTGAGCCAGAAATCATGGAAAAATAACTCTTATGTTCCTGTTTGCTTATAGTAAGACATTATATAACTTTTATTTACTCTTAAGTTGTTCAAATTGTCCCCAGTCTCAGTGTTTGAGGGTAAAATCAATGAGGCTTGATAAGATGTTGAAATTTCTAAAGCAATACTTTTAGCAAGTAATTTATTTATAATAAACAGCCCGGTTAATTAAAATTAAAGATTTCACTATTTTTCAATGGTGGTAGAGATTCTGGTATATAATGATCTCAACTCTTCATTCCATATATGAGGTTGTAAAAAAAATCTCTTAAGTTTAGCACAGAGTTCAAAACAACCTAATTATCATAAGATAACTTAATATTAAATGTTTTTAATATTACCTATTTTTATGACCATATAAATGTTAATATAAATGAATAATTTTGCATTTTAAAATTCTCATCATTGCAAGTTGAAAAATTTATAAATGTGATGCCATTTATCCAAGTAATAGAAAAACAAAAAATTTAAATGTGGTAAATTTTAAAAATCTATATTTTTAACTGTGTCACACCTTAATAACTCCTCTTACTGAGGTTGCTAATAAATTGGAATGGTACTGATTTTATTTTTCTCTCCTTTCTTAGCCTTCACAGTACCTGACAGATACTTTCATAGAACTTTATTGATAATAATATGATTCAAAGAAGTTAAGAGAAATATCCGAGAAGTCTAGATGAAACACCAACAAAATTATTAACCATGAGCACTGGAAATTTTGCTGAAACATAAAAATATAGCAGTCAATGAATGTGCAATGGTTTCAAATAAAATCAGAAATGCGCTTTTCAGTCTGAGTCTCATGTTTAAAATATGATTGGAATATATTTTAACATTAGCAACTCATACCATCTGAGGTACATATGACAACTAAAAGAAAGAATCAGAAAACTCAGTTCCTAAGGAAAAATCAGATGTGGAAAGGTGGAAATTAGGGCCGGAGCAATAGTACAATGGGTAGGGTGTTTTCCTTGCACTCGGCTGACCCGAGTTCAATCCCCAGAATTCTATATGGTCCCCCGAGCACCGCCAGGAGTAATTCCTGAGTTCAGAGACAGGAGTAACCCCCTGAGCATCGCTGGGTGTGACTCAAAAAGCAAAAAAAAAAAAAGAGTTGGAAATTAAATACACTAGAAGTAAACTACAAAATAGTGTTGTAGTTTTTAATTAAAGGAAATTTTGGAAGACAACAACCAAAGGATAACAAATAATCTAGGGTGACATTGACATTTACATACACTGGTATATGTATGTAAATACAAGTTTTACATACATTGGTATAAATCTATGTCCCAAAAAGCACATAAACATGACTGAATTATGAATGTGTTTTTCCAACAGTTGGATGTATCATCAATAATGCCTTTAGATGTTTTCTACCTCTTTTTTGGATTTAATCCAATATTTAGGACAAATAGGATGCTAAAGGTAAGATAATCATATTTAATTGTCTTCGTTTTTAAATATATTATAGTTTAGCTTATGTGTTTACAGTCATGATTATACTTAGAAACTCGGTGTACAATTGCCACTACCAAAGTGTCCATGACCCCCCTTCGCCCATTCTTGAGTCACTTTCATTCCATCTATTCCTTCTTAGTCTGGTACTCACAGGTTGTACTCTAGTACCCAGGGTATGTTATCAGAACACAGTGTGTATATTATGTGTCAAAACACTACAGATGAGTACGATCATCTATCCTTTTTCCCTTCTTATTTTACTCAACACGATACACTCAAGTTACATCAAAATTGCCACAAATAGCATAATTTCATATTTCCTTGTACGAACAGTACTATTCATACATTACTAGTATTGTATGAATACTTTCACACAATAATATTCCATTGCTCCTATTCCATAACTTCTTTATCGATTTGTCTGTTGTTGAACATTTAGGTTGTTTCCATATCCTGACTACTGTATTGCGTGCTTTAGTGAGTATATATGTGAAAATGTTTCTTCATATCAATATTTTATGTAACATAAATCTCAGCGTCATTTAAAATATCCTAAACATATGATATTTTTTATTTTTCCCAAGCTTTCCTCTATTTTTCTACCCTCATCAATGCAATGAATTTTAGAAACTAAATAAACACATAATTGTTTTGACAGATGAAATTGTTGCAAATAAGACTAACTTACTTGTTATAGTTATTTTTATTCTACAGTTCACAGTATTTGTTTTTATAACCTATTAAAGGAATGCTTTTAAACTTATAAATAAAACTATAGTAAAATGAATCTTTTATACTTTTGTTCTTTATCTTTATTATACTGTTACTGAATGCCTGGACGATTGCAAGGCAAGGGAATTTAATTAGATGACTTCTAAGTCCTCTTACTCATATAAAATTCCATAATTCTAGTAAAATACAAACACATTTCATAGAATAGAATTATTTGCATACTTGATTATAACTGAAATGTCAATTAATAGGAAACTAGATAAGTACACTGTAATCCATATACTACCTTATATATTTGTAAAAGCAAACAGAAAAATTTCTGTGAATTACAAAATGGCCTGTAATGTAACTAGACTTTTAAGTTTGACCCGAGAATCTGAAACTAGATTAGGGTTCAACGAGGAAAACAT
This sequence comes from Sorex araneus, assembly GCF_027595985.1. NCBI lineage: Eukaryota > Metazoa > Chordata > Mammalia > Eulipotyphla > Soricidae > Sorex > Sorex araneus. The sequence continues at coordinate 63,923,936 of NC_073303.1, forward strand.
GGGTAGGACACCATGGCATTGCAGGTAGCGCAACCTTTAATGAGTCAGTGCCACGGGCCAAGCAAACAGAAGCAAAGATTAACAAATGAGACTGCAAGAAACATCTGCACTATGAGAGACAGAGAGAGAGAGAGAGAGAGAGAGAGGGCGGGTGTGGGGGAAGGACCAGAAAAAATATACCCCATGGATTGGAAAAAAAATTGCCCATCTCTTATCTGATAGTCAATACCCATGATATATAAAGCACTAGTAGAACTTAACAAGAAAAAAAGTCAACTACATCAAAAAACTGGAAGAGATGAGCAGAAACTTCCCAAAGAAGGCATATGCATGGCCAAAAAGCAAGTGAAAAATTGTTTGTATCACTTAACATCCAAAAAAAATCAAAACAATAAGATATCTTTTCACACTGATGAGATTGGGACATATTACAAAAAAGAAAGAAAAACAGCATTGGCTTGGCTGTGGAGAAAGGGGGCCCTTGTTACTTCTGATGGAATGCCAACTGGTCCAGACCTTCTGGAAAACAATACTGGTACTAAGAATTAAGTTTTTATATGACCCAGCAACTCCACTTATTGGCATCCATTCCAAGGGCCCAAAAGCCCTATTTAAAAGAAAAAAATATGCTCTTATGTTTATTGTGGCACTATTCACAATAGGAAAATTTTGAAAACAACCCGTGTTTAAGAACAGATGAGTAAAGAAACCATGGTACAAATCTACACCGTGGAACACTACTTGGCAATACGAAAAGATGAGATAATCCAATTTGCATCTAGGTATATGGATCCAGAGATGATCATGCTAAAGGTGGTCAGGAGAGGGACAGACACAGAATGATCCCTCTCGTAAGTGGGAGATAATAAATGACCCCAAGGCAATAAAACTGAGAACTGGCCATGCGTAGGAAGCTCTGAGGAGAAGGGGGTGAAGGGAGGACGGCAGCAGGGGAAGCACCCGGCTAGTGGTGTATGGAAGTGGACATTCTGGAGGACGGCACAGTACTAGAATGTGTTAGGCGAACCTTGTTGCCTAAAACTTAAAACTTAAAAAATTAAAATGGCTTTTAAAGCTTCTAAAATGCTAGCTCATCACAACTTATCTCTGGAGCTTTAAAGTGTTCAAAAGCCTTTTATATTTAGTAGTGTGGTGTGTGGTGCTGGAGAGATAGCACAGTGGGTAGGGTGTCTGCCTTGCATGCAGCCGGCCTGGGTTCGATTCCTCCATCCCTCTCAGTGAGTCCGGGAAGCTACTAAGAGTATCCTGCTTGCATGGCAGAGCCTGGCAAACTACCTGTAGCATATTCTATATGCTCAAAACTGTCATTGTCATCCCATTGCTCATTGATTTGCTCGAGCGGGCACCAGTAACGCCTTCATTTCGAGACTTGCTGTTACTTGTATGTATTTGGCATATTGAATACACCACGAGTAGCTTGCCAGGCTCTGCCGTGTGGGCAAGATACTCTCAGTAGCTTGCCAGGCTCTCCAAGAGGGGCGGAGGAATCAAACCCGGGTCATCCGCGTGCAAGGCAGAAGCCCTCCTCGCTGTGTTATCGCTCCTTCCCAAAACAGTAACAAGTCTCACAATGGAGATGTTACTGGTGCCCGCTCAAGCAAATCACTGAACAACAGGACTACAGTGCTACAGTGGTGTGTGGTGTTTTTAACCAGGAGATTCTAAGATAGTTCCACAATATCATAGTCCAGCCCAGCAACACTTAGGATGGCATTTTAACACTAGGATAAATGTAATTTTCTGTCTCCAAATTGTACACGAGAAGGAAAATTCAAATTATAATTTTACTACTTAGTGTGCACTTAAACCAAGTGTAAAACATACTTTATACTAAGACAACAAAAAATCACAAATTTATATTACCTTCATTTAAGATGTTCAATTTAATCCATCATAGAGGAATTTTTCCTATATAATAATTGTGAAAAAAACAAGTCCCTGTGGGGTCAGAGTAATAATACAGCAGGTAGGGAACATGCCTCGCACATAGCCGACCTGTGTTCAGTCCCCCAGCACCACCAGGAGTAATTCCTGAGGACAAAGCCAGGAGTATCCCTGAGCACCCCTGGGTGTGGCCCCCCAAAAAACCCCAATATAAAAAAACTTCTCAGCATGTTATTTCTAGCCAAATAACAACTTTAATTGAATCAAATATATATAAACTCAAATGTATTTTTGAATAGTAACAGGTATATCTAGATACTGCTAATATTTATTGTACTTTAAATTCTATTGAGATAAATACAATTAATTTAGCTTGTTTTAAAATAATCCTAGGAGCTGAACAGATAGGACAAGGATTCAGGTGTCTGCCATGTGTGCAGAAAACACATAGTGTTACCTACTGTCTCCCGAGTACCACTGGGACTGATCCCTAAGTAGCTCTGTCATCCCGTTGTTCATCGATATGCTAGAGCGGGCACCAGTAACATCTCCATTGTGAGACTTGTTGTTACTGTTTTTGGCATATTGAACATGCCATGGGTAGCTTTCCAGGCTCTGCCGTGTGGGCGGGATATTCTCAGTAGCTTGCTGGGCTCTCCAAGAGGGACAGAGGAATCGAACCCGGGTCAGCCATGTGCAGGCAAACACCCTAACTGCTGAGCTATCCCTCCAGTTCAATAAGTAAAGAGCTAGAATTAAGCCCTGAGCACCACCAGTTGTGTCCTAAAAACCAAAGCAAAAAAGAAAAATTCTGGAGCTGAGTTCAACTTACCTCCTATTTATGACTTCAGTGAATTATAACTTCACTCCTTTGCTGCTGTTTAGGATGGATATAAATTATATTGCAAAATGGAATTTTGTTATATGCTTTGAAAAAAAAAGAAATGTTTTTGTTCTTTATTTTTTGTTTTTTGTTGTTTGTTTTTTTTTAATTTTATTGAATCACCGTGAGATAGTTACTTCATGTTTGGGTTACAATCTCACAATGATCAAACACCCATCCCTCCACCAGTGCATATTCCCCACCACCAATATCCTGGGTATAACCCCCCTTTCCCACCCTCCCCCTGCCTCTATGGCAGACAATATTCCCCATACTCTCTCTCTACTTTGGGGCATTATAGCTTGCAACACAGACACTGAGAGGTCATCATATTTGGTCCATTATCTACTTTCAGCATGCATCTCCTATCCCATCTGGTTCCTCCAGCCATCATTTTCTTAGTGATCCCTTCTCTATTCCAGCTGCCTTCTCTCCTCTGCGCATGAAGCAGTCTTCCAGCTATGGGACAGTCCCCCTGGCCCTTGTATCTACTGTCCTTGGGTGTCAGCCTCATGTGATGCTACCTTACACTCCACAAATGAGTGCAGTCCCTCATGTCTGTCCCTCTCTTTCTGACTCATTTCACTTAGCATGATACTCTACATATTTATCCATTTAGAAGCAAATTTCATGACTTCATCTCTCCTAACAGCTGCATAATATTCCATTGTATAGATGTACCAAAGTTTCTTTAACCAGTCATCTTTTTAGGGCACTTGGGTTGTTTCCAGATTTTGGCTATTGCGAACAGTGCTGCAATGAATATATAGGTAACAGATGTCATTTCTACTGTGCTCTTTTGCATCCTCGGGATATATTCCCAGAAGTGGTATTGCAGGGTCATATGGAAGCTCATTTTCTAGTTTTGAAGAACTGTCCATATTGTTTTCCAGAAAGGCTGGACCAGTCGGCATTCCCACCAACAGTGAATGAACATCCCTTTTTCCCCACATCCATGCCAGCACTGGTTGCTTTTGTTCTTTTGAATGTGTGCCTGTCTCTGTGGTGTGAGATGATATCTCATTGTTGTTTTGATTTGCATCTCCCTGATAACTAGTGATGTGGAGCATTTTTTCATGTGCCTTTGGGCAATTTGTATTTGTTTTTTGGGGAAACTTCTGTTCATTTCTTCTCCCCATTTTTTGATGGGGTTGGAGGTTTTTTCTTATACAATTCTACAAGTATCTTCTATATCCTGGATATTAATCCCTTATCAGATGGGTACTGGGTAAATATTCTTTCCCATTCTGTGGGTTCTTTCTGTGTTTTGGTCACTGTTTCTTTTGAAGTGCAGAAGCTTCTTTGTTTGATGTAGTCCCATTTGTTTATGTCTGCTTTCACTTGCATGGTCAGTGCTGTTTCATCCTTAAAGATGCTTTTAGCTTCGATGTCATGGAGAGTTCTGCCTACATTTTCTTCTATGAACCTTACAGATTCATGTCTGATATTGAGGTCTTTAATCCACTTTGATCTGACTTTTGTGCCTGGCATTAGACAGAGGTCAGAGTTCATTTTTTGCAGGTAGCTATCCAGTTTTCCCAGCACCACTTGTTGAAGAGGCTTTCCTTGTTCCACTTTGCATTTCTTGCTCCAAGAAAAGAAATGTTCTTAAGCTTGACTTTTGATGAGCTGTACAAACAAAACTGTAACTAGAGACTAGAAATATAATAAGAAAGTTTTTTCTTATTAACTTGCTAAAATATAGTGCCCAAAATTAAGCACCACTAAACAAGCTCTAGTTTTTCCAAAAGACATACGAATAAAATTATTTTCAGTAACAAAATCTAGTTTATATAGTATTATTTAAATGGATTGATCTGAGACTAACATATTTTTGGATTTTTTGCTTGTTTTCTACATAGTACACTTCATTTTTTGAATTTAATCATCACCTAGAGTCTATAATGGAAAAAGCATATATTTACAGGTAAAGTATAATTCAGTATACTTCAGGGGTGGGAGAGAAAATAATGACATAACATTTTAGAGAACACTTGGGAAGAATATGAACTCCATATTGTAAAAGAGAAACAATTCCCAACTGGGGGGCTATGTCAAATATCGGGTTATGTTCTAAACTGATCATGGTATTTTGAGCTTAGACATCATATTTGATTGCAGAAGACTGTAGTACTAAAATAATGGGACAAAAAAAAAACAAATTAAAATAATAGGACACATTACCTTTTCAGTCGGAACAAGTACAGATAAATATGCTGTTTCTTTCCAACCTGACAACATCTCTTTCCTGACAATTTTGGCTAATCTGAATTTCATTCATTTGCTATTCTTAAATCCACTCGTACAGAGATCACCAGTCACAATTAAGTAGCATCAAATCCCATGGGCTGTCCAAGCGCTACCCAATTCAATCAGCCTGGCATATTTTATGGGTCTCAAAGAGAAGAAGTGACCCCTCGAGGCAAGTCTTTCAGGAGGTGACTCCTACCATCTGTGAGAAGAGAGGAAGATTTTTTTTTACACCCTGTCAGTCCCAGTCAGGACACTGCAGTCAGAAAATATGCAGTGACACCATCATTTCATACTGTACTGATGGAAGTGAGCAGCTCAGCCATTTAAAACCAGGAGGTTCAGCAGAGACTTGAAAGAAAAGAAAAATGTTAAAATAGGCTGTATTCCAGAAACAACAGGAGGCTCACTTTGCATTTATTCTCCTTGACAGAGTCATTCGAACAACTGGATACTTGCTGTTTACTCTACATATTAACGCCTGTATTTATTACTGGGCTTCGACCTATGAAGGAATTGGCAGTACTAAATGGGTGTATAATGGAGAAGGAAACAAGTGAGTTTTAATTGTGGAAAAAAGAAACATGTTATAGATTCTTTTAATTTTTTCCCAGTTTATAAGCTTTTCACAGTCAGTGATTTGGATGCCACATCATAGCCTGTTAACGGTCAACAAAAACTTTTCTTACCTCAGCATGTTTTTAAATTCAAGAATATGGAGAATGGGATACATAATATTAACATCTTTCATAAATAGGAAAAGATGCATATACGTGTATACTTGTGTGTGTTTGTGTGTGTGTGTGAGAGAGAGAGAGAGACAGAGACAGAGACAAAGAGACAGAGACAGAGAGAGACAGAGAGAGTGTTTGTATGTGTGTTTATGTGTCCTGGGTTTACCTGGGAAATGTATTTCTTACTCTGGATCAAGATTCAAAAGTTTAGGGACTGGAGCGATAGCACAGCGGGTAGGGCGTTTGCCTTGCACTCGATCTACCCGGGTTCAAGTCCCAGCATCCTATATGGTCCCTTGAGCACCACCAGGGGTAATTCCTGAGTGCAGAGCCAGGAGTGATCCCTGTGCATCGCCGGGTGTGACCCAAAAAGTGGGAAAAAAAAAGATTCAAAAGTTTGAAAGCCTCTGCTTTAGACAACTGAGTGGTTAGGCAACTTTTATGACTCCAGAGCTGATTGTTAGTAATGAACAATGTTAATTATTTGGAGGGCAGGTGCAGTAGCTAATTAGTTTACCACTGAAAGGTTTTATGGGTTTATGAGTCCGCTATAACCACTAACTCAATTAAACACTTACAGAGTAACAAGAATCATAAATTAAACTCGACAATTACATATGCAAGTCTTCTAGAGAGAAAAGATCACTTTAAAATGTAGTTCAATAGAGTCAGGACTCAATAATGGCAATGAAATTTCTTAATAGTGATGGTTCCTTTTGGTAAATACAAGACCTGGCATGAAGTACACTCTCAGTTCCCACTCCTATGAAATTATATTGAGCATATAATAAGGCAACATTCCTTTTGAAAAAGGGTAGGTACCATTTTCTCGGACGTTCCATTCACCATTGAAAAGGGTTTGGCTGGGTCCAGATGGGGTGGCAGGTGTCTGGAAGATCCTACGACCTTTGCCACCATTTCTAGTGTGCTTTGGGCTCCATATTTGAATGATAATTTTAGTGGTCATCTTGAGCGTTACTAGGCTAAAACCTGATATTTTCTAACAGGACTTTGAGTGGGGTGGCTGGAATATAGTTGCTAAGCGGCTGTGCAAACAGCCACAGGATTTGGGGTGTGGCAGATAAGTGGCATCACAAAGTCTGGTTTTAGTGTTAGGTGCTATTGTCCAGAGGATTCAGAAGACAGACCTAGCCACACCTTGTTGCAGTTCAGAGCTTGGGGATCAGGTTGGGTGGGTGAGAATGACGATTCCCTCCATCTGCTGCCACACCTGCAGAGAAGCAGCTAGAAGAAGTCACTGAAAACCTGATTTTCTTGGAAAGGCAGGTCAGTTGTCTTTGATATGCTTATTAGAGGCTTGTTAGCCTGCTTCACTTTGCAGAGGAAAGGGGCGTGTACTTGAACACAGACCTAGTGCATCTGCAAAAGTCTTCTTCACACACACAGGCTGGCACCATCTTCCCCAATACTTAACATTTCTAAAATGCTAGATACAATGCAGACCGGATATTCAAATACCACATAAATTACTTACAATTTTTGCAGTTAAATGACTTATGATTCCGAGTTATAGGGTATGTTTCTAGATAAATTATCATTGCAACAGTTTTCAAGGATAGCTGAATTCTCTGAAAAAGAAGTCACCATAGAAAGTTTCAATCCACGATTGAACCACCTCAGTACTGTGTTAATGTACCTAATAGAATTATAATCATTCAATGAGAATTGTAAGCAAACAGGTAAGGTAAAAGTCAACGGCAAGTTCACCATCAAAATATGAGATGATGTCAGGGCACAGCTAAAGTTGATCAAACAACCAAAAACTATTAGCAAAGATACAAAATACTTGAGAACCAATTGATGAACTTGAATGAATGGATATAAGTAGAACCTTGCTCCTAAGAATTTGAAACCACCATCCTCCTTAATCAGTCATGCAAAGATTGCCACAAGCATCCATCATTTTCTAGGCCAAAAATGTTTCAAGACATTTCACAAAGCTGAATGTATTGCCCAGATGCTGATTATAAAAGTAAATATGACACCATTGATATACCCTGCTCAAACAAGTGAAATAAAGTGAAATTAAAGCCCCCAAATTCCTGTTACCAATTGTCAGGCACCCAGGTTGCCATCCTTAGAATGAAGATGCCTTTTAAAAGCAACATTTTTTATATATTTTTAAGAAAATTGTCCCCTGGAAGCTATTAATATTCTTCACAGTTTTTAACTATCACCTGTCACCTGACCCTTCTGATAGCTTCACATTATTCTTTGACCTTCCATGCCTAAAGCATTTTTTTACTGACCCTTGTGATGGTTTCTGATGACCTGTAAATGGAAGGTTGCCTTTGAAACCATTGCATTTGTCAACTTTGCGCTGGTTATAATTAGGCAGCAAATAGTGGGGCATAACCTGGAGAACTGGGAACATTTAAAATAGGAGTCAAATTTATTACTGTTAATCTTGGTTAGAAAAAAAAACACAAGAGTGTCTGTACAGTTCAGTAGGAGACAAAAAGTCACTTTCATTTCTGTCAAGTAGATAACATCCTTCATTTGACTGGAAAATTTCATAAAGAAAGAAGTTTAGCACAAGCGAATAAAACAAATTAAGTTTACTTGGTACCCTAAAATGCCCCTTATGCATGTGTGTCCACATATATTTTTTTCTGAAAGCACTTATTTTCTGATATTAAATTTCTTCGTATGCACAAACCACTTCACAGTTCACTCATCTGCTCATCTAACGCATACATCCTCAAAAAAATTTTTTTAATGTATTAAAAGGCATAAAAAAAAGTAAAAAGACTGTCATGAAAATCATGATTTAAAATGAGGTGGATAAGAAATCAGAATTATCTTAGTGTTGGGGAAATTTAGGATGGTGTAATTCTTCATCTTACACAGAAAGATGATGAGCAAAAGTATATGAAACTAATTTTTTAGGAAAAGAAATTTTCTCTAGACGTGAAATACACTCTAGAAGTAACAAAACCATATGAAAGCAGTAAAAACTCCACACATAAAGAGGGAAATAATAGGCAGTCAAAAACAGGGCAGGGAAGGGTTTGAAAAATCTTATAGATTTATTTCACTGAAGTCTAGATCTACCTAACCATTCATATTATTTAACAAATAGTAAGTTCCCATTATATTGTAGATCCAATGATAACTCTCTACCTGGGACCCCTCTTGTAATGGGACCACTGCCCCCCATACTCATTTATTTTAGTGATAAGTTTAAAGAAACAATTAAAATAAATTGGGATAGTTAACAGTGTCCTAATATAAATTATGGGTGCTTTTAAAAGTTGTATGACCTGCTTGATTCCTCCTATAAAGGCTAAAACTAAAAATACTGACAATATCAAGTGTTGTAAACAGAAACGGAGCAACTGAAACTCTCAAATATATTGTTGGAGGGACTATAAAGCATTACAATCATTTTGGGGAAATATCTGAAAAGTTTCCTTGACAATTAAACATAACACAACATAATACCCCTTTTCATAACAAAAACTCTAAGCCCAGATATGTGTCCAAGAGAAATGAAAATGGACATCCATAAAAAGTACATAGTTTAACTAGATCTATTATTCATATCCCAAATCTTTAGAAAGTCAAAATGTTTATATGTAGGTATTTATAGGAGAATAGCTACATAAACTGATAAATTGAAGTATACATAAACTGAAGATATATAAACTAAAGTATACAATGTGATGCTTTGCACTAAAATGGAAATTACTAATACAAACAACAAAAATAATATACTAAAATGAAAACCACTAATATAACAATAATATAATCACTAAATCTCAACATAAATAAATTTCAAAAACATTATGCTGAGTTACAGACGTCTCACAAAAATATGTTTTTTCTGTTCTAGGGAAAAACTCATCTATGATAGAAAGTTAGAAAAGTGATTTACATCTGGGGTAAAGATTGGGTAAAGGAATGAACAAACTTTCTGAAGTGATAAAAATGTTTTATGTCTTGATAGGTTTGGGGTTACACAAGTGCATGCATTTATCATAATTTATCAGACAGCACTCCAAGATTTGTGCTTTTGATGTATGTTAAAATAAAAAATAAAATAAAGTATTGGATTCCAGGGGCCAGAGGAAAAAAGATCAATAAGCTGAGCATGTGGTTTTCATGAGGGATTCTCAAGCTTGATCCCCAATCCAAAGAGCTTCTCAATCAATGTCAAAACTGAGCCCTGAGCACTGAACTGGGAGAAGTCTCCAGCACTGCCAAGTCAGCATAAAAAACAATAATAAATAAATGAACTACATCTCATACATATATATTCTGAAATATATATATACATAAAAAGCAAACTTATTTAGAAGGAAATATCTTATGTCTATAAGCTACTTTTAAATACATCCGAACTACAAAATGGTTTGGTGAATGGAAAAATGAAAGAATGTGTGCGAGCAGGTAGAGTAAAATGGATGGTAGAAATGAGGATATACTGACCGTACTGGAAAATTCTTCCAATTTTTCTGTTGAAATTGTTACATAAAAAAAGGGGGTGGCAGTAGGTCACATTTGTTTCACAATGAAGAATTTCTATTTTCAAACAGTTTTTCCTCTGTTTTCACAGAGGATGAAGTTCTATTTTCAAACTTTTTTTCTCTTGTTTTGCATGATTTGTGTGTTGTCTTGCTTCTTGACTGGTTTGGTTTGATTTTATTTTGGACAAATTCTGCCTTACTGCTTAACTCTGAATTAATAGGCTGTATATATACGGACTACCTGTTGGATAACACATGTATTTAATCAGCCAGATAGAATCTCCCTGAAAGATCTATTGGCTTAGGTTGTAAATATTAGAGGTGGACACACTTGAATAATTAAGCTAATCCTAGAAAATCAATAAGATGCCATCTAATTAAATTACAAATCTTACCTTTGGTTGTGCATGTCTGTGTGTAAGACACAACTGAGAAAAGAAACTGAAAGTAAACATTAAAGCATCCAAGCAGAAAACTTCCAATTAACATAGTGGACTATTTCATAATCAAAATTAATCATAATACTAGTTCAAGGCTAACCTTCAGATTTGGAAAAATCAATGCCATTGTTTCACTTTTATTCTAATTCTTTATACATTCACAAATAGGAAATGAGAGAACCTTATCCATGTTTTCTCCCATTACACTACAATGACTTTGAAAAGGACAGTAATTTTAAACTTATGAAGCAGCTGGCTATATAAGAATCTAACACTTGCCTGTTCCAAGGCAGCATAGAATTTATTAATTTTTTAATATAAAAATACCCACAGGTACAAGATCTGTGATGAAAATAAATCAGGTAACAAAAAATTATACATTAAAATTTGAAAACTTAAAATGCAATCCATAAAATTAATTCTATACCTTTTCAAGGTGATTCTCTTTACGTCAAGTTCATTGTACTATTAGCCAGCCCCACGAAGTCTGCGAAAAAAAAATATATTCAAAGTGATATTATTTTTATTCTCATGACACAGAGGTTTTAAATACTACCAAAGAGTTAATCATTTTCCTGCTCCTATATTCACAAGATTAAAATAAAAATAACCTCATGTCCTTCAAAAGTTATTGAATTTCAAGATGAATGATTTCTTTCTAGATCCATTTTTGTTGAATATTGCCTTCAACTGCAATTTGATTTTCCCTTCTTTGTAAGCCTAACCTCTTACTATTAGAAGGTCTGAAAAGTATAAAATATTTTTACAAGAAAAGAACTCACTTAATTTCAAATAAAAAATATAAATATTGATGAAATGTTTATGTTGTCACACCCAGAGAAGAATTAGAACCCCAGATTCAGCCAGGAAGAATATCAGAATAGAGGATAAAACTGTTCGTTCTGTCTCTATATATTAGTTATAAGAACAGCAAAGGGAGGAAGGGAGGGAGGGAGGGAGTAAGGAAGGAAGAGAGAGAAGTGTTGGGAGGGGAGGAAGAAAAAAGGACAGAAAGGAGGAGAGAGGGAGAGAGAGAATAGAGAGAGGGAGGGGGGGACAAAAGGACGAGAGAGAGAGAGAGAGAGAGAGGAAGAGGGAGAGAGAGAACCTGAAATTTTTTGCTGCTCTCTCAATCTATGATTGCCTCCTGTAATTATAGATGTTGATTAATTGTTGCTTGATGTTGTTGAGCTGTTGCTGTTGAGGTGGTGGGGAACGGAAAGGGGTCCGACTAGCTGCCATTGGAAAAAGTTTATTCACCTTGAAGCTGCAGCAATTGAGGAAACACAAGCTGGTCCTACTGAGAGACAGTGACGGGAGAGAGCCAGCCCAGCCGGCCTCAGCTGCTCAAACATCCTACCCCAAACCAGATGTGGGAGAGAAGGCATATGCGGGCACGCCAGTCATAGCAACGCGGAGGACAGAGAAACCAATTCAATACTAATTGGAGACAATTTTTACAATCAAGGTCCCAGACATTTGGTTCCACTGAGGTGAGCCTGGTTGGGATCACTCTTCACAGAGCGTCGAAGAAATCTTCTCAGCCTGCCTTTTACAGACTCCAGACCCACAACACGATGAGTGAAAAATAAGTAGTTGCTTCATACCACTAACTTCTGGAGTAACTTGATTTATAGAAAAAATTGTAGCGGCTAGTAAGCAACATCCTTGGGTTTATTTAGTCATTTTATAATGTCTATCAAAAAGTTCATATTTGCGACCTGCGTTTGTCAGCACAAATGTTTTAAATCTTGATAAAGAGGAAATGTGCTAAAATTTAGTAATAATCCATATTCTCATATACAGTGATATTTTAATCAGTTTTTAAAAACGCTGTCTTCTCATTTACAGGTATCTGAGATGTTACTATTGGGCAGTGCGATCTTTAATTACCATTGGAGGTCTTCCAGACCCACAAACTTTATTTGAAATTGTTTTTCAACTGCTGAATTTTTTTCTGGGAGTTTTTGTATTCTCCGGCTTAATTGGTCAGGTAAGTTGAGGTGCCGGGCACAGAATTTTGTCAAATCTTCACAAGCCTCACAGAGGACAACACTGTATTTAAACGAACGGATAGGGTTCTCCTTTGGTCATGCTGTAGTGCAAAAGAATTCCTGGTTTTTGTTGCACAGCCACCTTTCTGCCAATTTGCTGTTGCTATACAGAGCTAAAGAGCACTTTTCTCATCTGATAGCAGGGATATTTGGAATGTATGTTCATTGGTTAAATATTTTTTAAAGGCTTACAGAGGAAAAACAGATTTACCTGGTGCTTTACTTTTACAAACTTGTCATCTATTGTAATGAATTGGAGTAAGATATGAATGAATCAATGCTGCCTCTTAATTTAGTTTCAAATCCCTTAAATCTATCAGAAGACTACAATGACTGCTAAGACTTAGAATAAATGCCTAGGTTCTAGAAGAATCTCATACTTGGAGCTTCCTGAAAACCTGTAAAAACTTTTGCTTTTATCCAAATTTAATATATCCTAAAGTCTCTGGGTTAAAATTAGCTTCAGACATTTAAACTGGTGACTTCCAAATACCATCACAAGGAATATAATTGATAAATCATTGCTTTATAATTATTATGGCATCTGTTTATTTTTATTCTTAAAGGATCAAAATTCTAGCAGAAGAAAATAAAATAAATATATAACTCTATTGTGAAATATTTGGCATTCACAAGGGACAGTCCTTCAGAGACTTCTTTCAGAAGTCTCAGGTTCACAAAAAAATAAACACTCAGTGACACAGCATCTTGAGAAGTTCTACTTCCCTGGAACTTAAGTTACTGAATATGTGAAAACAAACACTACGTTGGGATTTGTGCACTGGGTAAAGAGACAAAAATCACAAAATGATTATTCCCAATAAATAGATGACCTGTTTCTAGGCACACACTTAAAATGGTATAAATAAAACCAGGCTTTAGCAAAACTTCACCATAAAGGCTATTCTTTATAACATTTGATTTGAAGCTAATCAATCACAAATAATCAAAACTCAGGCCTGGAGCAATAATAGCACAAGGGGTAGGACATTTGCCTTGTACACGGCCGACCCAGGTTCAATTTTCAGCATCCCATATGGTCCCCTGAGCACTGCCAGGGGTAATTCCTGAGTGCAGAGCCAAGAGTAACCCAAAAAACAAAAAACAATCAAAACTCAAATCCTGTAGCCATGGATGGTAGTTCTGCTGTCTATGTTAAGCATCAAAAAAAGAGCTTAAAAGACTTGTATTTGTTCAGAAAAGAAAACTCCTAGGAGGTTTCATTGAGGCAAATGCATCTGAAACATTTTTCAAAACCACATAAGATTAGTATTTATGGGAGGCAGTTCATCGATCAGAAACTGTGTGGAAGACGGCAATGATAAAACACAAAATGTGTTTTGAGGAAAGAGTGTACTGGTATGAAAGATGCTTGTAAATTAGTTTAGAGACATCTGCACACAAGATATTTTAAAAGCTTTGAATGTTAAATCAAAGATGTTAAATATTATCCCAAAGTCAAATGAGAGATTTTGAGAAGCAATTTTTGGAAGATTGATTAAAATACAATATGAATTAGAAGGGGGGTACTGTCTTAAAATTCAGGTTTGATTATTATTTGTATATTGCAAGGACAATAAAGCAGATGAGAGGCTTTGGAAAAAAAGAGTTTATTACAGCAATAGATCCCCCAAAAGGAGACTACACATGGAAATACCAGAGGAGGAGTTGACGGGGTGAGAGAAATGGGTTTATGACAGAGCTGTTTATAATCCCAGCAGGCTCAGAAGCATAGGGGTTTTCTCAAGTTGCAAGGTACCTGGCCTAGGAATAATTTGGACAGAAGCTAACCAGTTTGAAAGGTGATGAGGTCCTGAAAGAAAATGCTAGGGGGAGTATCTCCTTTGGATTGATTAGTTTGCATATGAAAGGTGCATGCCTAGGGGAGTTGTTTGCTATTTCATGGAATTAGCTAACTCTGGAAGAGATAGCCTCAGCTACCTAGCAACAAGATTAATCACTGTTATCACTGTTATCCCATTGGTCATTGATTTGCTCTCGGGGGCAACAGTAACTTCTCCATTGTGAGACTTGTTGTTACTGTTTCTGGCATATCAAATACACCACAGGAGAGCTTGCCAGGCTCTGCCTGCGGGCAAAATACTCTGGCTCTCCCAGAGGGACAAGGAATTGAACCCGGGTCAGCCATGTGCGAGGCAAATACCTTACCTGCTGCGCTATTTCTCCAGTCCAGCAACAAGATAAAGAAAACAATAATCAAAACTAACACAGAAGCTAACACAGGATACGACAAGTCCAGCCTGAGCCAATAATGGAGCAAAGAGAGAGTTCCTATTTAAGAAATATAATGGCTAGTAAAATTGTGTTAACTATGATTGAAACTGGAAACTGGTTTGGAGAGAAATGCAATTCAAATGAATTTGAATAGTAACATCAAAAATATTTCAGTTTCTCATAAGATCTAGATGAGGAAGCCATCTCACTTTCAATATTTTTCTCAATTTTACAAATGAGCAATCACCAACCTTAAAAAATTAAGGATTCCTAATTTATGTTATTCATAAAGTCATATAATAGAGTCATATAAGAATAGGATGTAGTGAAATCTACATGCATTGAGCACTTACTATGTCCAAGGAAATCTTTAACAAAATGGAAAAACTTTGTCTAGTTTATCCACTTTAATTCTCTTGCTACTCAAAGTAATAAATGTCTTTAGCCCAATAATGGCAGAATCACTTGGGAAATCCAAGCCCTTTCCATGACTTACTGAATTAAAAAATCTGCACTTTAACAAAATATTTAGACTATTCACATCCCGTTGTTCATTGATTCACTCAAGCGGGCACCAGTAACGTCTCCATTCGTCCTTATGGAATGCTAGTGTAGCCTGATGGCATATAGGGGGCTCTTTCAGGATCAGGGGAATGAGGACCATCATTGTCACTATTTGTTGGCAGTGTGCAGATAGTTACAACAGGCCAGTTGACCAAAAGACTACTCACATACTCATAAAACTTTGAGTTTTTTATGCCTCTATGCCTATTATATGGAATTTTAGCTTACATTACTAACAGAAGAAATGGCAAGTGACTGAAAATGTAGAACTGGCACAAAAGACTGAGGCAAGAAGCACAGGCCTATACCTAAAACTCTTCCAGTATATAATAGATGTTGAGAAGGAGAACAGCTAAGAAATAAAATTCAGAAGGCCAGGAATGAAATTTTTACCTTTTCGAAATTTCCACTGAAGACTACCCCAAGAACTACCTGACCATCAAATTTTAACTACAGTATTTTCTTATCTGATAAAAACGCATGCAGGTTGGCATTTTCTTCCCCCACACACCCTCACATACTTTCTTTACCTGGAATATATTATATTACACATCTTAAACTATACTATCAAACCCAACATTGCAAGGCATAAATCTTTCAGATTAATGTCACCACAAATTCTGGGCCATCAATATAGATCAATAATGCTTTCAATTGTCACTGGTTTTGATTCAAAATTCCATGACATCTTCTGGTCCAACTCTTACTAGTTTGATTACTAGAGCCTTAGATGACTCAGTATATTCATCCTCTTGGAAGAACATCTTTGATAAGAGGACCTAAGAACTGTGGTTGCTGAAGACTCACAGAACAGTCGCTAAGGAGCAAATTAGACTGAAAAAGACACTTTCATTTAACTGTCTGCATACCTCCTGCTCCTCTTTGGATTAGAAAAACCATTAATTTTAAAGATAGACACTGGAAAAGGCCTCTCAATAAAAGAGTCATTTGAGATAGACCTCATAAATATGAGCCATTTTTTTCAAAAACAAGAAAGACTCAGCTACAGGAATGAATGAATGAGCAGAGTCTTAAAAGTCTGCAAGTGAGACCCTGATTTTTTCTTTCTAGTCTAAAGGCACAAAAACAGCAAATTTACAACCACTTGCTTCATTCTATGTGAGAGGAAGAGTGAAGCGATACATAAGAAGAGTCAGGTTATATATCTTTTTTGTGCTGAGACCTTAGAGATCCGCTTTTAACCTAGAGTGGGTTTTTATGGCTGGGTTATAAACATCCAAGAACTAAAACCTGACAGTTCTTTAAGGATTGTCACAGCCGTAGATGATGCTTCAGTAATTTCAGCACATTTCAACTTCTGCTGAATACTTTGCCTTAAGCAGTATGATATTTGGTTTTATCTGTCTAAACAATACAAAGAGAAGTACAGAGGTTGCAATTTTATGATGAATTGAGTCTATATAGCCAGCCACACTAGATAAGCTGTGAAGGATGCTTTCAAAGTCAGAATCACCAAAATGGCCATTCTTCCAGCTAATTGCTCTGCTTTCTTGCACATTCCTTATAAATACAATCTCTAGAATTTCTGAACTATCAACTAACATTTTTGCAGTAATGCACAGATTTGCAAAGAAGATTGTGTGCAGTCACATGCATATTGTGTCTGAATCCTCACAAAATCCTCCTGGAGGCAGGGAGATGGGTTTTCTTGTTCTTATTAGATTATAAAGAGGGCATGTTTTGCCCAATAATTTTCTGAAAACCCTGATAATTGGGATCTAACAATATCAGAATGCTAAAAAATCAAGTTGTTGGAGCTATAAAATATGAATTGTGAACGTTCTTAATTCTACTGGGCATTAAGTAACATTTCAGTTTTGTCTCCCAGGTGTTGAGTGATCATGTTTATGATTTTAGATGCGAGACGTAATTGGGGCAGCTACAGCCAATCAGAACAACTTCCGTGTCTGCATGGATAACACCATTGATTACATGAACACTTATTCCATTCCTAAGAACGTACAGAATCGGGTTCGAACTTGGTATGAGTACACATGGGCTTCTCAAAGAATGCTAGGTAAGCATGGACAATTACTGATAAAATCCTTAGGAACCAGGCCACATAATGAAGTTCTATAAAGTAGAAGCAGAGTCTGAGTTTGAACAAAAGATTAGAAAACAACTAAATCATCTTTAAAGCATTCATTTCAAACATTGGATTTGTTTTTCTTAAATACTTGGTCATAACTTACTAGTGTAAGCCAGGCGGTTTCTGAAGAACAAAGGCTAAATTTTATTCAGTGCCAACCAGATGTAGTATTAACACAGTTTGTGTCATATAATCTTTAGACACACACAAAATTAGGTGTCATCAATCCCTTTTAGGAGACAAGAAACTGAAAGATCCTAAGAGAAAAAAATGGCCAAGGGCACAGAGCCAGTAATTGGCCTAAATGGAAGTCGGGCTTCCATCTGTTCTAACCTGGTACTCTCCGTGATATTACCTTCTTCCACGAAACGCAGACCTTAGAAATCCACCTCTCAGCTTACTCAGCTGTAGAGCTCACAGCCTCTTCTAAGAGATCCTTTATAATTCTTGGTGTCTACCGTAAGTACTATAATATGGCAATTTAAAATGGTTTTTGTTGAGCTGGAGAGGTAGTCCAGCAGAGAGAGAGAGAGCTCGCCTTGTACTCAGCTCACCTGGCTTCCATTTTCAGCACTCCACCAAATCCCTAGAGCCCACTAAAAGTGATCCCTGACCACAGAACTAGAAGCCCTGAGCACCACCTGGGCCCCACACAAAAAATCTTGTGAAAGGATGCAAAGATGTTAAAGATAGTATGCAAGTGAAAACAATCATACTCAGCTTAGTTTATTCCTCGTTATATTAAGATAGAATAAGATAGAAATTAGACTTAAAGCCAAAAAAAAAACCCAACACTAAAACTCCACAATACAAATTGAAATGTCACCCTCAAATCACAAAGATTCATAAGAGCAGATTAGGAAGAGCACTGGTCCCTGTTTGAAAACCCCTTCTTTCCTTCCCTGTCCTCAGTTCGAATCCAGGGACCAGAGTGACTGGCAGGGACCAGGGTAATTGGCAGTTAACCCCTCATTGGGGTTAAGAAGAGGCAGATGGGAGGTAACAGAGACAAAAGATAGGGGCTTCGGGCACACTAGTGGTATAGAATTGTGGTACAACTATACTTCGGAACCACAGAACCAGCAAATCTAAAAGCATCAGATCCAAATTTTAAAATGTGACTGTCAAGGAGATTTGCTGTTGGGGTGGGGGAGAAGCTGGGGACTTTGGTGGAAGAAGTTGACAGTGAAGATGGGATGGCTGTTGGAAATCCTATACGTGAAGCTCAGCTATGAATCGTTCTGTAGATCAAGGGACCTCAATAAAAATTAAATTAAATTTAAATTAAAATAAAGAAAGAAACCTTCCTGAGGCCAGAGCGATAGCACAGCAGGTAGTGTGCTTGCCTGGCACCCGGCCAACCTGGGTTCGGCATCTCACTCACATGGTCCCTGAGCACCACCAGGAGTAAGTCCCAAGGCAGGTTAGGAATAAGCCCTGAGCATCATCCAGTGTGCCCCCCCCCTCAAAAAAATCCTTTCTTTACCATTCAGCCAATTCTTCGAACTCCAGCCTGATGTTTAGAAACTTTCCCTATATCCGGGGACACTGGTGGTGGCAAATGTACCCTGGTAAAGGGACGGTTGTTGGAACATTGTATGACTGAAACCAGGTCATGAACAACTTTGTAACTGTGTATATCAAGGTCACTCCACCTTTAAGAAAGAGGGAAATAAACTTTCCCTTCAAGTGAATGACCAAAACAAAACCCTTGTCCCTTCAGCCTCTACAGGTAGCCCTGAGGACAATTCGACTCTAGGAAGACCATCAAAAATGTGGGGGGGACCGCCTTCCAATGTCCCATAGACACTATTTTGATTCAGTGGTTTAGGAAAATATTAAAGGCAAATAGTCCCAGAAAAAGGGTTTATGTCCCTTATGAAAGGGTTTATGAAAAAGGGTTTTTCATATTTAGAATATTCAAATCAAAACAAGAATATGACAAAGTTTTGTCTTTTCCAAATGAATATTAAAAATAGAAAAATAATCATCTCAGAAACTCATAGCATACAAAATATTAAAAATGGGGAGTTTTGTTTACAGAATATTTTATCAGTTTGAAAGCTTATCATGTAATTCACACATGGAAATATCCTTCATTGAACTAATAAGCAAATAATTTGAGTTTATTCTGTGCCATTTCTTCTTCTTTTGTTCATTCTCAACTGAACCATCTACAAAAGCTGCAGAACTTAAAAAGTCTCTTTCTGCCCCGCTTAGCTTCACTTTTTGATTCTCTCTGCAGAGTAACAATTAGACACTTACTCTTTGGCTAAATCAGATAATGGTAAGACAGAGCTCTGTAAACTTTCACATTCCACGTAGTATTCATTATTACATACAAATTCTATAACTATAGAGCTCAATTTTATACACTCAAAAGACAAAATTATTGTCTTACACCTGTTTATCTACTAGCCTTTGTCCTATGATCATTAAACTTTGTACCTAAAGTTTCAGCCAATATAGTGTTCTGTAATTATTCCCTATGTTATCAGTAGTTTAAATTTTTTCTCTCATGAAAATAATTTTATTGTAATATATTGTAATAAGTATAAGTAAATCCAGTAAAAGTTATAAAATATAACTGGATTCACTTTTTTATGTATAAAGTAAGTTGACATTTGTTTCTATTAATTTTTTCTTATATTTTTGGTGATTTTTCTCACTAATTCCTATGCTTTGTGCATTGATGTGTTTATTTTTATGAAGATGAATCTGATCTGCTTAACAACTTGCCAGCTACAATGCAGTTATCCCTCGCCATTGATATGAACTTCAACATCATCAGCAAAGTCGATTTGTTCAAGGCAAGTGCTTTCACAGTGAATAGAAAGCTAGTATGGCAATTCATCTAAAAATCTAAGCTGTTGCTTTATGTAGCATTTGTAAATTGTTTTTGGCTTTTGTTTTAACAAAGTAAAAATGATCTAGAGAATTTATGTAGAATTAAAGAGTCAAATGAGTTATGGATCTCTCTTCAGCAGATGACTTATTCTGTGGAATTCTCTCTGTCCTAATTGGTGTCAAAGAAGAAGGGTTATTTAGGGCCTCCTTGCATTAATTTAAATATAATTAAACTCTACATCTCCTTGCCTTTGCCAGCATTGCATAGCATTTCCCTTTTATGAATGTACCTTGGCACTGCTTAATGAATCAGGGTTTAGATTAACACCAAATTGACCTAACCAATCAGAATTTTGCCTAATCATACTCCTATTTCATGTGCAATAGACTTTTTAGGTGGCAAAATTCAAATTATAGAACTTTCTTTACAAAAAACATCACAGTAAAGAATTTTTATTCATTGGATTTTTTCCCATTTTACTACCTTCTTTATGCATTATACTGCATGTATTTCTCACATAGCAATTAATACTTTATGTAACATTCACTGATTTACAAAAGTAGTGCCTTAGTCATTCAACATATTTACACAAGGAGAATTCAACATATTTACACAAGGAGAATTATTCTATTCCTACTATGTTTCAGGTACTACTTTTGTCCCTGTGAGCACAACAAATAAAAACTATTCAAGCACATGAATAGTCCAACAAGGGAAATTTTTAAAATATATGTGGAGGTGATAGTCATATGAACAAAATCAAACAGGTTAAGAAAGATTAGTGCAGAGCTTGTCCTGAGAGACATCTGTGACAAAGTGCAGTCAAACATTGGAGCAGAGGACAGGCAGGATGGAAGGAAGGAAGTCTTACAGCTCTTGGGAGAGGGAAGGGAAGAAAGAAGAGGAGGGAGATATACAAGACAGAAGAAAAGAAGCCCTAATCCATGACTAGAGTTAAGGCAGAGTAGTGAAAAATATGAGTAGCAAAAGAATCAAAGAACAGAAGCTTAGGGCAGTGAGAGAGTTAATGGAAAACATTGGCATTTGGATTGGTCTCTATAAGATGACTGCTGAAGATTTGGAGTAGAAATCATCAATTTGATATCAGTTTGAAAAAGACCACTCTTCCCGCTCTGTCAATAGTCCATAGTAAGGGAGTGTGGATGGCAAGACAGCCCAATTGGAGCTTTGATGACCATCTACAGAAAAGACAGAGGACACTAAGCCCAGAGAAATAGAAGTTGTTTAATAAGAGGCCAAATATTGGATAGACTAGGGTGCTGGCCTTGCATACAGCACACCCTGGTTCAATCCCCAGCATTACCCAATGACCACCCACAGTAATTCCTAAGTGCAGAATCAGATGTAACGCCTGAGCATCACTGGATGTGGCCCAAAAATAAACCAAAAGAGAGCTCATAGTTTTGTCTCGCTGTTGGATTATTAAACAGAGAAAAGAGGGGAAAAAAGATCAACAGTGGCAGCCAAAGTCATAATGAACAGGAAGAGCTGAGATATCATTTGTGAAATAGGACACAAGGCACAAGAGAAAGTATAGAATGAAGGGGCGTAAAAATACCTTGTTAGCAAGATGAAAAAGAAAATGCTATATAGCAGAATGGTTCATCAGAGTTTCTCTCAATGTCAGTGATCCCAGGATTCCACAGTACTTCAATTAGAGTCAGTACTCTAGGACTCCCTTGTTGAGACATATCTTGCTCTAAATTTCTGTAAAGGTTTTGATTAAGAAATAAACTGTGATTTTCAAATTGGTAAATGACACAAACCAGTAAAGAATAGCTTAAAATAGAAGACAAGAATTCATAGTGATGAATGGTACTAGAACTTTGGTGATGGGTCTAGTGTGTGGTTATGTACATGTTTCAAAGTGTGACGCTATACTACTGACTCTTATTCAGACTTGCAAAACCATGGCAAATCAATTTTAGAAAAAGGAAAAATGTGTTAGACTACCAAATTCAAAAGAATACTTGGAACCAAACCAAAAAAAGGGTAACTTTATTCCCAGTTTTTATTTATGCACTGTGATTAACAATCATCATCATCGTCATCATCATCATCATCATCATCATGTGATTAACAATACTGGTAATAATAAAAGATATTTTTTTGGTGGGGGGGTGGGCGCACACCCAGTAATGCTTAGGAGGTTTTCTTGGTTCTGCACTCAGGAATCATTCCTGCAGGCTCAGGGTCCTATGGGATGCTAGGGATGGAATCCAGGTCAGCTGTGCACAAGGCAAGCGCCTTTTCCACTAAACTATCTCTCCAGATCCAGAAGTTTTAAGCATCCAATCCACCATCAGAGTGTCAACATCCCTCCACCAATGTCTCGAGGTCCTCAGCCACTCATCCTCCCATCCTCCCCTCTCAGTTAATTCAGGCCAAATCTCTGGGTCTGAGATTACTGCCCATTTTTGTGGTAGTGATGGTGGTGGGTGGGTGGGGGTCAGGGGGGATTCATTTAAGAGCACAGTTATACATACAAAATTCTGTCACATGAACAAGAAATGAGTTAGAGTCATTCTCAGCATTAGATTAACCCATGACAAACTTGTATCGGAGTCAGTTCAGTATTTTTAGGTCACTGTCTCTCAGGATATTTAAGGGGCCATAGGTGACTATCACATAAATAGGGGACTGGCAAGTCAACTGGTGGGGATGGGGATAGGGGTGCAAGGGAGGTGGGCGGAGAGACATCCAGGAAGGAAACAAAGTAGGAATAGAGCCACAGCTGGTCGGAGAAAAGTTGAGATACTGGTCTAGATTATATTGTCAATCAAAATAACAATTTGTGGTGGGGGGTGGGCGCACCAAAATGAGTGAAACCCCATTTTTAAACTACAGGAATCTTTACTAAAGTCTCGTTAGGGAACCAGGCATGATACACACAGTCTTCAAGCCCAGAGGACAAACCCCAGTGTCCGGTGGAGAATGACAGCCTTGGCTGAATGCCTGACCGAAGATGGAGCCCAGAGGAGTGGAAAGGCAAAGCAGGGAGTGAGGAAGACGCCCTGGGGGGACCAGTTCCTGGCCAAGACGGGACAGTAGTTCCCAATTCTAATGGGATTGCCCCAGAGTGAAGCTCTAGGTGAATAGAAACATCAAGGAACGAATACAATATATAAATACTGTGATCATCTCTTAGGAGAATTAGGAGAATAGCCGACAGACTGGTTTAAAGAATGAGTTTCTGAACTACAGACTGTAATCCGCTGAGGCAACATACAATTAAATTAAGTGGGTCACAACCAGCATATATGATAGGAAAAATTATCCAAATGCTCACTCCTAAAGGTAGACATAACATCACTATGTTTTTGTGTCTGTTATTTATTTTTTTAATACACACATACATGTTTTTGTACTAGGCATCATGCAAATGTCTGATACTAAAAAAGGTTGATACTAAAAAATGTGGTGACTGAGTGAATGTATTTTTAACACATGTTAAGATGTTATAAAACTTAAAATCTTAGCATAATTGATTACAAATGAAAACAGATTCTTTTAATGAAAAAGTGCTTTAAATTATGTTAATGACTATGATATCTTTAATTTAGAAAAATCTTTAATTTATCTTTAATTTAGAAACTTATTACTTGTAAACTTTAGGGGTTTTTTTTGTTTGTTTCTACTTACATTTTTGGATACTCATAAGATTAGCAAAATCTGAGAAAACGTTAAATCCTCACATCTTGCTAATATAATTAAACTTAGACTTACTCTTTCGTCTTCACTCAAGATTCACTGTAGCACTGTTGTCCCGATGTTCATCTATTTGTTCAAGTGGGCACCAGTAACATCTCCATTGTGAGACTTATTGTTACTGTTTTTGGCATATATAATACGCCATGGGTAGCTTGCCAGGCTCTGCCGTGCAGGCGGGATACAAGCCAGAGCTTGTCTGGCTCTCTGAGAGGGAAGGAATCGAACCTGGGTCGGCTCTGTGCAAGGCAAACACCCTACCCGCTGTGCTATCGCTCCAGTCCTAAAGAAAAAATATCCATTCCCACTATTATCTCTGCTAAATGAAAAACGTTTACTTTCCAATGCCAAATGAAATAGAAAATAATAGATTTGAATCCTTCCACATTTATTTTCATGGAGTAGTTTATGCAAATTTGTTATTTTCTAAAAGAGAGGAAATAAACAGAAAATGGTCCCACACCCTTTTCTTATCATGTACATCCTGTGAACTCATATGTTGCTTCTCAATCAATCACGTAGTTCATTGAAAGCTTTCTGCACCCAGAGAAACTAAGTACACAAAGCAGGGAATACTGGAAGTGTGTGTCCTAAAAGCTTTCACAGGAGTCCACAGAAAGAGAAGGCAGAAGCTCCCAAATATGGGAAATGATAGCCATGTCAGAGAATGGGAAGTCCTTTACACCAGTATAGGGGGTGAAAGCCAAAGACGAAATCTGGAAAGGTCAATGAAAGCGAGGCTGTGAAACACTAATCAAAACCCATAAGAAAGGCAGCTTTGGAAGGAGGAAACTGACAGCATAGATCTCAGTTTTATGAAGACAAGAGGAGGGCAATGTCGAATAGACCTGAGTATCTGGGGCTGACAGAGAAGGATGATTGTCAAGAGTCGAAAACATTTCTATCTTGAATTCTCCCTGAAAGTGAGCCGTCCCTCTCTTTAAAAGACAGGCAGAAGGAGGAGGCGGGGAAGGCAGGGAAGTCGGGGTGGGGGGAGAAAAGGGAGAAAGTTCTGGCAGCAGGATGGAAGGCTGGCAAGCATACTTTGTGTCTTCCCAAGCTTCGGGAGAAGCTGGATGAAAAGCACTTGAAAGGCGCTTAACTTACGGATACCTGTTTTAAGAAGCCTTCAGGAATATTTTAAAATCTTCTCTTGGGCCTTCAGTCAAAAAGTTTTACAAGAAATTTTTTTCATCTTCTAAATTTGAGAATGGATATAAATGTTATAGAATTTATTTACGTTGCAGCTCAGAGAATAATTCAAAGCGAGGCACGTCTGTGATTTTAGTTTTGCATTAGACTGTAATTTAAGATTCCAAAAACCACAAGCCACTTAGACACACACTTTCTTCTAGATTCATGAAGTTTGTCTGTAGTGTTTGCATTTTTTTTTCCAGTTTTAGGGTCTTGTCCCGCTCCTGGGTTTTTGGTCATACCCAGAGATTTTCAGGGGTAACCCCTGGCTCACACTCAAGAATTACTCCTGGCCGTGCTTCAGAGACCACATGGGGTGCTGGAGATTGAACCCAGGTTGCTTGCTTGCAAGGCCAGTTCCCCACACACCCTGGCCCCAAAATGTGTTTGTGTGTAAATGAATACATGTCATGATGATGTAGCAAAACTAATGTATGTTTAATGCTAATGTATCAAGTATAAGTACAATGTCACACAAAGGTTGTCCATAACATTCTTGGTCTCTGATCCCAACAATACTCACTATACTTTCTAGGGGTCAAGGAAGAATTAGGCAAATCAAGAGACTACCTTAGACTACATATACATATATACTCTTAATATTATATAAATTTTATGAACATAAAATACATATATTTTATATGTGAGTTATGTTAAGAAATATTTTATATAATGTGTGAGAGTTATTTTAAGGAAATGGCTATTGCAATCAGTTAAGGATTGGCAAATCAAAAATGTATGGTCAGGGACTAGAGTGATAACACCGCGGGTAGGGCTTTTGCCTTGCATACGGTCAACCCGGGTTTGATTCCCAGCATCCCATAATGGTCCCCTGAGCCCTGCCAGGAGTAATTCCTGAGTGCAGAGCCAAGAATCACTGCACTGCCTGGTGTGACCAAAACAGAAAAAAAAAAAAGTGTGGTCAGTCCAAAAGGCTAGATTTCTGAGGAAGAATTGATATTTCATCTAGAGTCTAAAGTCATTACCTCTTCTTCAAGGGGTTTTAGTCTTTTTTATCCTTAAAACGATCAAATTTGATGAGGTCCACACACCTATTAGAGTGTACCCAACTTTAGCTCAAAGTCCAAAGAATCTTCACAGTGACACTTAGTCCATATCTTTAACCAAAGATCTGAATAGTGTGAAATAGAAATGTTGACATAAGATTAGCCATCCTAGCCCTCCAGCATTGTCAAAGCTTTGTAGAGTATAATCAGCTGTTGCTGATCCCAAATTTCAAAACTGGTGGATGTGATAGTCTGAAAATACATCAGCAGTTGCTCTCTATTGTGTTTTTTAAATGAGGGTGACATCGTATTTTTCTGTTCATGACCTTCTCTGAATTAATCTTCATATCAAATCTCTTACAAGAGTCTTCTGACCATATTCATTTGATAAAAGCAAACTCCTTGACTGGAACCATGCAGCTCTAAGCAATAGAACAGCATTTGAGCATAAATTTTTCTTATTGTTCAGTCTATGAATTTTATCACTCTATGGCACTATCTTTCACTCCCCGCTAACACTAGTTGAGTAAATAATAAGGTGCTAAGCAGCCAGAGAAGTCAGTTTCCCCATAGAATCAAACAGTGAAGTTCAAGGGCATCCTTTGGCAACTTCTGATTTAGGCTTAGCCCATCACTCCACTTCACACTGAAAGCACGCTTCCTTTGCTACTCCCCTAAGAAAAGATCCTGAATCTTATTTTTGTACTCTTAATCAAAGCAGGTAAAATTGAGTCACAGATTTTGATGAAAACTTTACTTCAATCAACTGTACTTAATTAGAATGATAAGAGGTTCTTAAGACTGCAAAGATGAATAATTTTTTTGGAATAATAAATTCTTGCTGGTTTCATGTTTTTCCAGCCCAAATTCAACTACTAACCAACAAGGAGGGGGGTTACTTTATGACTTTAGGGATTTTTGCCTTTATGATTTTCTTGATTTTGATTTTTAAATATTGTGTTACCAAATTAGATGTCAGAAAAATCTCATTTGTCTCTCTACTACAAAATTAATAAATCGGGAGGAATTTAACAGTTCTGTTGTGCCACCTAATGGTCAGTATTAAAATTACATAATTTAAAAACTAATGAGCCCACTGATCGATAGTGAGAAACCAAGAATCAGTGTGTATAGTCTGAAACAAAATACGATATGCCTCCCTATTTGCTGCTTTGGTAAATGCATAAAACTTGTTCCAATAAAAGTCATATTAATGGTGTTTGGGGCTCCTTGTGTTATGTAATAAGTGAAGCTTGGAAATCCTTCAGACTACGATGTCCTCAGTGATAGGGAAGCAAAGGTAAAGTTTTATATATAAGTGACAATCTGAACCAGGCGCAGAATGAGAATGGAATGATTTCTACCGTTCAAGCATGAATCCCCGAAAGTGACATTTAATCAGATATGCCATTACATACTTCTTCCAAAGGGTCTGAAATCACAGTTACTGTGAGATTCCATTTTATTAATCTCTCCCCACACTTCGAACCCTCCCTCCCAGACTGGTATTATCAGTAATATGGAGGGATTTGAGGTACCATAATTTATACTACTACTAATGACCGTGTTTTATGCATCCAATGATCCAATCCCATCACCTCCACCAGAGTGCCCCATCCCTCCTCACCTTGGGGAGTTTAGTTCTGTAAATCAATTCTCAGGTTCAGATATCTTTGACTGTTTGTTATTCCATGCCATGTCTCTTTATATAGTATTGGTGTTTGCTTCTTTAAAAATATGTTTCAGGAATAGATTTTATGATCTTTGAATATGTCACCCCAACATGCTCACCATCAAATTACCAATGTCTCTCTACCCTCTTCACCCACTCTCTCCTCCCACTGTTTTTCATTGAATCACTGTGAGCTACATCTACAAAGCTTCCCTGTTTGAGTTTCAGTCACAAAATAATCGAATCCCCTTCCCTCCACTAGTATACATTTTCCACCACCAATGTCCCCAGTTCCCCCCACCACAAACCACCCTTTCCCCTGCCTCTATGGCAGACAGTTTCCCTCTTACTCTACTCATGGGCATTATGGTTTGTTATACGGATCATGAGAGGCCATTGTGTTTTGGTCCTTTATCTGCTTTCAGCACACACCTCCCATCCTGAGAGATCCCTCTATCATTGACTTAGTGATCCTTTCTCCATCCCAGCTGCCTTCTCCCCAGCTAAGAAGGCAGGCTTCCAATCATGGAGCAATCTTCCTGGCCCTGTTTCTACTGTCCTTGGGTCTTAGTCTCATATTCTGATATTTTATATTCCACAAATGAGTGTGGTCATTCTATGACTGTCCCTGACTCATTTCACTTAGCATGATACTCTCCATGACCATCCACTTATAAGCAAATTTCATGACTTCATCTCTCCTGACAGCTGCATAATATTCAATTGTGTAGATGTACCAAAGTTTCTTTAACCAGTTGTCTGGTTTTGGTCACTTGAGTTGTTTCCATATTCTGGCTATTGTGAACAGTGCTGCAATGAACATACAAGTGCAGATGTCATTTCTACTGTGCTTTTTTTGCACCCTCAGTCCACCCACTCTCTAGCCTCAGTTCTGTGACCAGAATCCAAAGGTTATATGGGCTTGGTTTTGTTCTTAGCTTTTTTTATAGTCCTCTTATGAATGAGAGAGGCTATTTGCATTTCTTCTTCAGGTTCCACCCCATTAGTTCCATTCAAGTTGTCTTCTATATAACTAAATTTTATTCCATGTGTGCATGTGTATATATGTGTACACATATAACATCTTCTTTGTCCAGTTATCCAGTTGAATTATTTTCACATCAAAGGGCTGCAGTAAACATAGGAGTGTGTTTAAATTTTGAATTGGTGTTTTAATAGTCTTCTGATCAACCTCTAGGAGTGAATTTTAATCTTAATATTTTGAGAAATTACCATGCCATTTTCCAAAATTACTAAGCCTATTTTAATTCACAACGTGTACAAGATTCCTTTTTGCTCCACATCCCACCAGCAATTATTATTTCTGGCCATTTTGATGTAGAGAATCCTCACAGTAAGTGATATTTAACTTTTTTTCTGTGCCTCTTGACAATTTACATCTACTCTTGGAATGTGTTCATTCATCTCTTCTACCTATTACAAGCTAGCTATTCGTTCTGAAGGAGTTTCACAAGGTATTTGTGTATCTTGGAGATTAGTCCATTTTGAATGAGGTGGAAACATTTTCTTCCATTCAGTAGGATGCCTTAAAGTCTTGGGATTTAATGCAGGCCCCTCTATTTATCCTTCATGTCGAAGTAGAATCTCCAAAGATGATTTAAGCTTGTAGTATGAGATTACGGTCTAGTTTTAGCAACTGTTCAGATTTCCCAGCACCACTGATTGAACTTTTTCTTTCTCTAACGTATGTTCTTTGTCCCTTGTTATAAATGTATTGCCCATCTATGCAGGAATTTATTTCTGGATTCACAATTATATTCCTTTGACCCATAATATAGTAGTAGTATGATTATTTAGCAACATAAATTTACTTTTAAAAATATTTGAACATGAAATCATAACCCAAATGAACTATTCAACTACACATCCTAAGCAGTTTCTCTGTGTAAAGCACTAGTGAATACCTTGGTATTAAATTTGTATATTCTATTTCTCCATTATCTCCATAGGGTAGGGAACTCAAAAGAAACAGGATAGTATCTTCGATTGCTGTATGATAATTAAGTGACTCAAAATAATAATAATGTTTATATCTTCCACATATTAAATCATATGGTTTCCACACAGGTAAATTGTGTTCTTCCTGCGTCATCATCAGAAGACAGATTAGATTCATACTAAGGGATATATCAATTATGTGACTTCCCACATTGACCATGTGAAACTTAAAAAATAGGATTATTGTCAGTCAGCAAAAATAGGATTACTTTGTGTAAGTGGACATACTTAAATGACCTATACTCTCTGTAAATCAGAAATGTTTTTCCTGATTTCAAGAAAGGAAATGGCATTGAATTACAAAAGAAAAAGGCCTAACCCTGAGTTGTAATTACTCTTAATCATACAATAATTGAGGAAATTGTTTCTTAAGAAAATAATTGTTTTCTGGGGAAAGGAAAGATAATTGTCTTCAAACACATCACATCAATTTTATAATACAAATTTTGCTTCACTAAATCTAAATACAGAGGAGCAGGGCCCCTATTAAACTGGAGTTTCCAAAACCAGGGTTATCTTTTTTGAATGATAAAGAATCACTAGGGAAATACTCACCGAGTGACGTAAATTGTAAAGGTTTACTACATACACTTGTTCCACATGCATGGCTCGATATATCTTCTCTGCAAGCATGTCAATAAGACATTTCTTATGGTTTAAGATTTTTTTCAAAGAATCTCAAGCTGTAAGCCAAAAAGTAGTGCCATAAGAAAATTTTGCATTTCTACTGGAGAAAGTGCTGTTTGTCAATTTAAAGACTTAGGTCCCAGTTTGGTCTCAGAATTCCCATTGATTGAATTCCATTTACTGGAGCTTTCGAACAGTGAGTTCACTGAAAAAAGAGAAGAGATAAAATGTATTTCTCCACAGGGGGTTCTGTTCCTAGAATCTTAGGATATGTATTTATTTTTAGTATAATTAGTAAAATTTTAAATTCATGTCTCATCTGTTCTTCCCAGTTCCTTTCAACTTCCTTCCTTCCTGGAGGTAATCACTAAGTCGACTTTTGAAGCTACCCTCATTTTTCTCATTTTGCTTCATAAGTCATAGAAAACTTATCTACAGGCAGTATTATTTTTTATTGGGTAGCTGGAATTATGTTGGCTATATTTGATGCCTATTTTGTTTAAACCACTTTGTTGAATTTGATTTCACACACACTTAATTTTTATTAATATTTACCCAGGATGTCTTATCACATGATGAACTTCTACAATTATAACTTTTCTGTTTACTTAAAACATTGTCCCAAACAGCCCTGTTCTCTTTCATCTTTGGTTGCTTCAAGGACAGCCTACATAGCAGTTTCTCACCAGTATTTGTAAAATTGTGTTAAGGGATACCTGCCAACCTGGGAATTTGTTTATGTTGACAACCAAATTCTCAAATAAGAATTTTAAACTCCAATGTCAAGCTTACCTAAAGCTTGTCACCTTGAAGCTCATCTGAATGCTTGCTACTTGAAGATGCTTTAACCGTAAATTATTAACTCTCCTTATCTGTCAAATAATCCTCAGGTTTAAATTTATGGGGCTCTAGGTTAAGAATATGCAGCTAAAATCATTACGGCAAGCCGGTGCTTGCTAAAGAATGATTATCCAGTCCACAAATTGGGGTCAGCCCCTTTGCATCTCTTCTTCCTCCCTTAGTATGATTCGCTCTAAAAAAAAAAAAAATCCCTTAAGGAATGGACTGGACCAACCATGAAAAGAAAGCAACTACATATAAGCAGCAATGAGAGGGAAAAATAAAAAATATTTCACCAAATAACAATTTCACCAAAAAATATTTGGTGAAAGCAAAAAATTCAGGGACCCTCTGCACCTAAAGACTTTGATTCCAGAGACCTAACACATTTGGGCATCCAGTGCAGCTTCTTACAGCAATGCACTGGGACTGTGAGCTGGGCTACAACTCCGTGCTGCCCGGGGATGGACCTTTCCTCCCGACCCTGTCTTCCTGCACGGAAAATGGCGGCGGCAGCAACATCCACATGGCAGGAGCCATCTTCTAAGACTCCTAACCCAGAGATATACGGTTTTTACACTTGGGGCTCCTAGGGAATCATGGGAAGCGGGTGTAACTGGCACGCCCTCGGCCCAGATAAATTCGGAGCTGCTGAGAGTGAAACTGACCCTCTGCGCCAAAAGACTGATTCCAGAGACCTAACACGTTTGGGCATCCAGCGCAGCTTCTTACAGCAATGCACTGAGACTGTGAGCTGGGCTATGCAAATTCTGGCAGAATTTTCCCTGGACTTTATACAGAAATCCAAAACTTAACATCTCTTAATTGTCAGCAATGTGAAACGGTTCCTTTTTAAGAGGTCTGACTTGGGCGGGAAACTCCAAATAATAACGGTGAGTTTTTACTGAAATATTGAAGGTTATTAAAGTAGCAGCCATTTTTCTGGACTGAACTAAGCAACAGCCCCATGCCAGCCGAGAAGAGAAAATATCCCTCTTTCCCGGTTGTTTCCCATTTTCAGGGAGAAACGTAGTGTAGCGTCCACCATACTATGAGGTGCGGAAAGGGGGATGAGGGGGAAAAAAGGAAAAGGAAAAAAAAAAGAGTTATGTACTTGGAGCAGTGGGGCTACATATCTCTTCATTCTCAGCAATGGAAAACTAATTATCAAGTGCTTCCTTGGTAGTAGGGCTGTCTTTCTTGGGGGGAAACTCCAACAATAGTGAGTTTTGTGTTGAAATATGGAACGTAATCAAGGTAAAGAGAAAATGAAGTGAAATTCATCAGTTACACAGTTGGGGGTGGGGCGGTGGGGGCGGGGGGTATACTGGGGTTTTTGGTGGTGGACTATGGGCACTGGTGAAGGGATGGGTGTTTGAATATTGTATAACTGAGACATAAGCCTGAGAACTTTGTAACTTTCCACATGGTGATTCAATAAAAATTTTTTAAAAAGCAAAAAATTCAGATTCTGTATTTTTTAAATTATTTTTAAAATTTTTAAAATTAAGTTTTTGAATCTATGTGAGTCTATCCTATGAATATGTCCATCTTATGGACATAATATGGATATGGACATATTACAATAAATCCAGTTTGTTTTAAACACTAGTAAAGTGAATATGAAAATCAGTCACTCAAAATGCTGTTTATATTGGTTTGATTTTCCTGCCTTAAAGGATGGTAAATTTGAGAAAAAACAACACATATGATCCTGCAAAATTAATAATATAAAAATGCTGTATCACTTGTCATCCCGTGATCTTCAATTTGCTGGAGCGGGTGCCAGTAACATCTCCATTTGTCCCTGTAACGTGCTCGTGTAACCCAATGGTATCTGCTCGCTCCAGGAACATGAAGAGCCTAAAACCATTCATTCAGGGTTTTGTCGAAGAAGTCTGACCATCTCATAGGTGGGCGGCCATCTGTAAATCGCATTACATGTCCAGCCCATCTGATTGTTGATGCCTTGGCAAATGAGACAGTGTTCCTGATTCTTTTTTTTTAACATTTTTTATTTTTATTTTTTATTAGAGAGTCACTGTAATGTACAAACTTATGAACTTTTGTGTTTGCATTTCACTCATAGTGATTGTTTACCCATCCCTCCACCAGTACCCATTCACCTCCACCAATGATCCCAGTATCCCTCTCACCGCCCCAACCCATCCCCCATCACCCTGCCTCTGCAGCAGGGCATTCCCTTTTGTTCTCTCTCCTTTTGGGTGCTGTAGTTTGCAATAAAGGTACTGAGTGGCCTTCATGTTCGGTCTATAGTCTTAGTTCGAATCTTCCAACCTGAATGGGTCCTCCCAACATCCTCTACTTGATGTTCCTTCTCCATCTCATCTGCCTTTTCCCCTAGCATGTAAGCCCAGTTTCCAAGCTGTGGGGCAGACCTCCTGGTCCTTATCTCTACAACCTTTGGGTGCTAGTCTCCTACTGTTATTTTATATTCCACAGATGAGTGCAATCTTTCTATGTCTGTCTCTCTCTTTCTGACTCATTTCACTTAACATGATACTTCTCATGTTGATCCACTTATATGCAAATTTCATGACTTCATCTTTTCTAACAGCTGCATAGTATTCGATTGTGTAGATGTACTAAAGTTTCTTTAACCAGTCATCTGTTTTGGGGCACTCTGCTTTTTTCCAGATTATGGTTATTGTAAACAGTGCTGCAATGACCATGCAAATGCAGATGTCATTTCTACTATACTTTTTTGACTCTCCAGGATATATTCCCAGGAATGATATTGCTGGGTCAAATGGGAGCTCAACTTCTAATTTTTTGAGAGTTGTCCATATTTTCCAAAAGGGCTGAACCAATCGGCATTCCCACCAGCAGTGAAGGAGAGTCCCTTTCTCCCCACATCCATGCCAACACCAGTTGCTTTTGTTCTTTTGGATGTGCGCCAGTCTCTGTAATGTGAAATGATATCTCGTTGTTGTTTTAATCTGCATCTCCCTGATGACTGATTAATGATGTAGAGCATTTTCTCATATGTCCTTTAGCCATTCGAATTTCTTCTTTGAGAAAATTTCTGTCCATTTCCAGCTTCCATTTTTTGATGGGGTTGGGAGTTTACTTCTTGTAGAGTTCAACCAGTATCTTGTATATCCTTGATATCAACCCCTTATCAGATGGGTACTGGGTGAATATCCTTTCCCATTCTTTAGACTGTCTTCGTATTTTGGTCACTGTTTCATTTGAGGTGCAGAAGCTTCTTAGTTTAAGGTAGTCCCATTTGTTTATCTTTGTTTTCACTTGCTTGGCCAATGGTGTGTAATCTTTGAAAATACCTTTAGCTTCAATGTCGTGGAAGGTTTTGCCAACCTTGTCTTCCACGTACCTTATAGATTCTGGTCTGATGCTGAGATCTTTAATCCACTTTGACCTGACTTTTGTACATGGCATTAAATAGAGATCTAAGCCCATTTTTTTGCATGTAGCTGTCCAGTTTTGCCAGCACCATTTGTTGAAGAGGCTTTCCTTGCTCCAATTCACATTTTTTGCACCCTTATCAAAGATTAGATGATCATATATTTGAGGATGTGTGTGAGGATATTTAACCCTGTTCCACTGGTCTGTGGCTCTGCCTTTGTTCCAGTACCATGCTGTTTTAATTATTACCGCTTTGTAGTAGAGACTGAGGCTGGGGAGGGTGATTCTTCCCATATTCTTTTTCCTAAGAGTTGCTTTAACTATTTGTGGGGGCTTATTGTTCCATATGAATTTCAGGAGTGTTTGCTCCATTTCTTTGAAGAATGTCATAGGTATCCTTATAGGAATCATGTTGAATGCATACAATGCTTTGGGGAGTATTGCCATTTTGACAATGTTAATTCTCCCAATCCATGAGCAGGGGATATCTTTCCATTTCCTCGTGTCCTCTATTATTTTTTGAAGCAGCATTTTGTAGTTTTCTTTGTACAAGTCCTTTACCTCCTTAGTTAAGCTGATTCCGAAGTACTTGATTTTCTGAGGCACGATTATGAATAGGATTGCTTTTTCATATCATTTTCTTCTCTTCCGTTATTTGCATATAGAAAATCCATAGACTTTTGGGTATTGATTTTATAGCCTGCAACTTTACTATACAAGTCTATTGTTTCTAAGAGTTTCTTGGTAGAGGTTTTAGGGTTCTCTTAGTATCATATCATCTGCAAATAGTGAGAGCTTGATTTTTTCCTTTCCTACTCAAATGCCCTTAATACCTTTTTCTTGCCTAACTGCTATTGCAAGCACTTCCAATACTATATTGAACAGAAGTGGAGAGTGGGCATCTTTGTCTCATCCCTGATCTTAGAGGGAAGGCTCTTAGTTTTTCCCATTGAGGATGATGCTTGCTGTAGGCTTGTAGTAGATGGCTTTGACTATATTGAAGAAAGTTTCTTCTATACCCATTTTGGCAAGCGTTTTCATCATAAATCGGTGCTGGATCTTGTGAAATGCTTTCTCTGCATCTATTGATATGATCATATGGTTCTTTTCTTTTTTTGATATGATGGATTATGTTGATTGATTTCTGAATGTTAAACCGTCCTTACATCCCCGGGATGAATCCCACTTGGTCATGCTGTATGATCTTTTTGATGAGTTGTTGAATTCTGTTTGCTAATATTTTGTTGAGAATCTTTGCATCCATGTTCATCAGTGATGTTGGCCTGTAGTTTTCTTTTTTTGTGTGGTGTCTTTGTTTGCTTTTGGTATTAGGGAGATATGAGCCTCATAGAAACTGTTTTGGAGGGATTCTGTTTCTTCAATTTCCTGGAAAAGCTGGAGAAGAATTGGCAATAGGTCCTCTTTAAATGTTGGAAGAATTCGCTAGTGAATCCATCTGGACCGGAGCTTTTGTTTTTGGAAAGGCTTTTGATTACAGTTTAATTTCCTTGATATTAATAGGACTGTTCAGGTATTCCAGGTCTTCTTGATTCAGCCTTGGGAGATTATAGGAATCCAGGAATTTATCATTTCTTCTAGGTTCTCTTGTTTGGTAACATACAGATTTTCAAAGTAGTCTCTGATCTTTTGAATTTCTTTGGTTTCTGTTGTGATATCCCCCTTTTCATTTCTAATTTGGTTTATAAGGGTTCTCTTTCTCTTTCCTTGTGAGTTTTGCTAGTGGCTTATCAATCTTGCTTATTTTCTCAAAGAACCAGCTCTTGGTTTCATTGATCTTTCAGATTGTCTTTTGAGTTTCCATGTCGTTGATTTCTGCTCTAAGTTTTATTATCGCTTTCCTTCTGCCTAGTTTGGGCTCCTTTTTTTGTCCTTTACTAAAATCTTAAGCTGTTAAGCCAAGTTATTTATGTGGACCCTTCCTTCCTTCCTCAGAAATGCTTGCAGAGCTATAAATTTTCTCCTTAACATGGCTTTAGAGGCGTCCCACAGATTCTGGTAGTTCGTGTCTTCATTCTCATTTGTTTCCAAGTACCTTTTGATTTCTTCCTTGATTTCCTTCCTGACCCACTCATTGTTCAACATCGAGTTAATTTGCAGGTGTTTGATTTGGTTTTCTGCGTCTGTACATTATTAACTTCTATCTTCAGTGCATCATGGTCTGAAACAATAGCTGATACAATGTCTATCTTCCTGATTCTGTTGAGGTATGTTGTGTGGCCCAGCACATGGTCTATTCTGGAAAATGTTCCATATGCACTAGAAAAGAATGTGTATTCTTTTTGGGGGGTGATATAACGCCCTGTATAAATCTATTAGCCTTCTCTCGTCTATTTCTTCCTTCAAAACCAATATTTCCTTGGTGAGTTTTAATCTTCTTGATCTATCCAGAGGTGATAGGGCAGTGTTGAAGTCTCCAACTACCATTGTGTTGCTCACAATGTCCTTCTTAAGGTCTGTTAACAGTTGTTGTAGGTATTTAGCTGGTCCCTCATTGGGTGCATACACGTTTAGGAGTGTGATTTCTTCCTGCTGTACATATCACTTGATTACTAAAAAATGTCCTTCACTATCCCTTCTAAACATTTTCAACCTGAAATCTATGTTGTCCAATACTAGTAATACCACCGCAGCTTTTTTGAGGGAGTTGTTTGCTTGCAGGATTGTTTTCCATCCTTTGACTTTGAGTCTGTGTTTGTTCTGGCTATTCAGATGTGTTTCTTGCAGGCAGCAGAATGTTGGGTTCAGTCTCTGAATCCATTTTGCCACTCTGTGTCTCTTAATTGGTGAATTTAGACCATTGACATTGAGATTATTGTTATGAGATTTTGCGCCATCTTTCTGTAAGGGTTTGTTGTGCTTTTAGGGGTTTTTCTTGTCTTACAATGGCCCCTTTAGTCCTTCTTTTAGGTTTGGTTTTGAGTCTATGAAGTTCCTGAGCTGTTGTTTGTCCACAAAATAGTGTATAATTCCTTCGAGTTTGAATGAGAGTTTATCCAGATAAAGTATTCTTGGTGAAGCATTCATTTCATTGAGTTTTTTCACTATATCCCACCACTGCCTTCGGGCTTGGAGGTTTTCCTCTGATAGGTCTGCTGTGAACCTAAGGGGTGCTCCATTGTATGTGATTTCCTTCTTTGACCTTGCTGCTTGCAGTATAGTGTCTCTATCCGTTACATCCATCATCCTTACTATGATATGTCTTGGAGAGTTTTTCCTGTTAGGGTCTCTGTTAGCTGGCACCCACTGAGCTCCTTGAATCTGGATTCCTGCATTCTCCAGCTCTGGGAACTTTTCAGTAATAATTTCTTTGACTGTGGCTTTTTCATTGGGGTTGCTTCCCTATCGTTCTGATACTCCAATGATTCTAACATTGTTCCTCTCGAGATCATCCCCTCAGACTCTGTTTAGTCCTAGAGCTATTTTGAGGTCTCTTCCCATTGTTTGTTGTTGCCTGTAGGCTTCCTGCAGCTCATCTTCAAGCTCACTGATTCTGTCTTCTGCTGTAATCGT
The DNA here is from genome assembly GCF_027595985.1 of Sorex araneus. Taxonomy (NCBI): domain Eukaryota; kingdom Metazoa; phylum Chordata; class Mammalia; order Eulipotyphla; family Soricidae; genus Sorex; species Sorex araneus. The sequence goes on from NC_073303.1 coordinate 63,962,455, forward strand.
TCTATTGTTGAGGACACCCACTCAGGTTTTTATTTCATCTACCAAATCCTTCATTCATGACATTTCTTTTTGCAACTTTTTTATTTCTGCTCTCATTTCTTCCCGTATTTTCTCGACTTTCTGTTTTCTTGTTTCTGTCAGGTCCTCCTTTAATTTAATGGATACCTTTTCAATCTTTATATTGAGTTCATTGAACATCTTCAGCATTTCAACTCTGAATTCTTAAGAGAACTCAAGTTTGTAGGAAATGCCTATTGTGGCTTCTGGACTCCTTTCATCATCTTCTCCTTGTGGTGGGTATTTGCACTGTTTCTTCATGTTGTTGCTGTGTTATGGAAGAGGGACCTCAAGTTCACTATCCCTGTTCTCCCTTGTTTCAAAAAAGGAATCTGGATGGGTTTGGTCAATGGTGGTTACCTTTTTATTTTCCCCTTCTAGAACATGTCCTTCCTCTCAGATGTTCCTCTAATCCTTAGGTGAGGCCCTAAGGTGATGCTTTTGGAGAAAGTGCTCTTTTACATTGGGCTTTGCACAGGTACCTGTATTCATTAGCATTTGAGTGAAATTAGGATAGACTACTGGTTTATTATCCTACTGTTTTTTGGATAGCTAGGATGTTACTCATGCACATAGGTAATGAAGGCTGAGATATAACAGATTGCTTGGTGTCGAGAAAATAACAGTGGCCACGTGAGCGGCCGGCCCCAAAAGAGGCCATGCCCAATTTTTCCAAGGCCACATCCTTGACGATTAAGGCCATGCCCCTTGCCCCACAATAGCTGGGTCCAAGAAGCAGGCTGGGACTCAGGAAGGGTGGGTCAAGGGACGTCACACACCTGGGCTGGAAAAGAAAATGGCTGCAGTGCTTGGGGTCAGTGTGGGGGCATCCCTGATTCTTGATCATCAACGAAGGTCAGAACTCTGGATTCCTTCTCTCACTTGAGTGAAATGTGATATTCCAAGCATAGCTCTTTTGGTTCCTCTTTGGGATACCCAAATAGCGTTCTCGTCCTGTTTTCATAGGGCCCAGTTCGCTGAAGCACATATTAGTGCAGGAAAAATGGTGGAGTCGAAAATATGTGCCCCAAACCGGAGGTTCTTTGTCCTCTTAACCACTTCAATGCTCTTAAAGGCATTCCAGGCTGCTCTCTTCCTCCTGCACAGTTCTGGCGCCAAGTTGAACCTCATGTTGAGTTCTCGACCCAGGTACACATGGCTCTTGCATTCAGAGATGTTCATTTCATTGAGAGTAAATGGAACATCGAGAACTAGTTCATTTTTCATGAATATTGTCTTGGTGAGATTCAGCTGCAGTCTGACCTTTCCACACTCACAGTTGAAGTTGGCCAGCATTTGTGCCACTTGGCTAATATTTGGTGTTATGAGAACGATGTCATCAGCGAAGCGGTGGTGGTGTATTTGCCAACCGTCTATCTTCACTCCCATTCCTTCCCATTCCAATCGTCGCATGATGTTCCCAAGAGTGGCACTGAAGAGTTTCGGTGAAATGGTATCACCCTGCTGAACCCCTCTCTTTACATCAATGATCACTTCCTTGTAGAATGAGGAGATCCTGGTGGTGAATCCGTAATACAGCTCACGGAGGATCCTGACGCTGTAATATGTAAAAATATTTAGTAAAGGGTTTTGACCTAGTAAATAAGTCTTACTATACTAATTTTTTATTATCACTATTGCAAACATTAGAAGCTATCCCCACTTCCATTATGTTAACTTGTATGTAAGTCAAAATCTAGCATTTTGAAATGCTATTTTACCCTCATTTAAAATATTAAGAAAATATTAAGAAATTAAGGGTCTGACAAGGATGCCCACTCTCACCACTTGTGTTCAATATAGTACTGGAAGTACTTGCAATAGCAGTTAGGCAAGAAAAAGACATTGTGGGCATCCAGATAGGAAAGGAAGAAATCAAGCTCTCACTATTCAGATTATATGATACTATATGTAGAGAATCCTAAAACTTCTACCAAGAAACTCCTAGAAACAATAGACTTGTACAGTACCCAAAAATCCATGGCCTTCCTAGACACAAATAATGAGACAGAGGCAAGTGACATGAAAAAAACAATTCCATTCACAATCGTGCCCTAGGAAATCAAGTACCTCGGAATCAACCTAACTAAGGAGATAAAGGACCTCTACAAAGAAAACTACAAAATGCTACTCCACAAAATTAAAGAGGACACGAGGAAATGGAAACATGCCTCCTGCTCATGGATAGGAAAAATTAACATTGTCAAAATGGCAATACTTCCCAAAGCACTGTACAGATTCGATGCAATCCCTATAAGGATACCCATGACATTCTTCAAAGAAATAGATCAAGCACTCCTGAAATTCATATGGAAAAACAAATGCCCACGAATAGCTAAAGCAATTCTTGGGAAAAAGATGATGGGAGGCATTACCCCCCACCCCAACCTCAAACTCTACTACAAAGTGGTAACAATTAAAACAGCATGGTACTGGAACAAAGGCAGAGCCGCAGAACAATGGAACAGGGTAGAATATCCCTACACACAACCCCAAATGTATAAACATCTGATCTTTGATAAGGGAGCCAAGAAATGTGAAATGAGCAAAGAAAGCCTCTTTAACAAATGGTGCTGGCATAACTGGACAACCACATGCAAAAAAATGAACTCAGACCTCGACCTAACACCGTGCACAAAAATCAGATCAAAATGGATTAAAGACCTCAACATCATAACAGAATCTATCAGGTACATGGAAGACAAGGTTGTCAAAACCCTCCACGATATTGAGGCTAATGGTATCTTCAATGATGACACACCACTGACCAACCAAGTGGAAACAGAGATAAACAAATGGGACTATATTAAACTAAGAAGCTTCTGCACTGCAAAAGTTACAGTGAACAAAATACAAAGACAATCTACAGAATGGGAAAGAATATTCACCCAATACCCATCTGACAAGGGGTTGATATCAAGGATATACAAGGCACTGGTTGGAATCTGCAAGAAGAAAACATCCAACACCATCAAAAAATGGAGCGATGAAATGAACAGAAACTTCTCAAGGAAGAAATATGAATGGCAAAAAGGCACATGAAAAATGTTCATCACTAATCAGAGAGATGCAGATCAAAACAACTATGAGATACCACCTCACACCACAGTGACTGGCACACATCCAAAAGAACAAAAGCAACCGCTGTTGGTGTGGATGTGGGGAGAAAGGGACTCTTCTTCACTGCTGGTGGGAATGTCGACTGGTTCAGCCCTTTTGGAAAACAGTATGGACACTTCTCAAAAAATTAGAAATTGATGGGGCTGGAGTGATAGCACAGCGGGTAGGGCGTTTGCCTTGCAAGCGGCCGACCCGGGTTCGATTCCCAGCATCCCATATGGTCCCCCGAGCACCACCAGGAGTAATTCCTGAGTGCAAAGGCCAGAAGTAACCTCCGAGCATCGCCAGGTGTGACCCAAAAAAGCAAAAAAAAAAAGTTAGAAATTGAGCTCCCATTTGACCCAGCAATATCATTCCTGGGAATATATCCCGGAGAGGCAAAAAAGTATAGTAGATATGACATCTGCACTCGAATATTCATTGCAGCACTGTTTACAATAGTCATAATCTGGAAAAAACCCAAATGCCCAAGAACAGATGACTGGTTAAAGAAACTTTGGTACATCTATACAATGGAATACTATGCAACTGTTAGAAAAGATGAAGTCATAACCTTTGCATATAAGTGGATCAATGAGTCAAAAAGAGAGACAGACATGGAAAGATTACACTCATCTGTGGAATATAAAGTAACAGAATGAGAGACTAGCACCAATGAATAGTAGAGATAAGTACCAGGAGGTTGGCTCCACAGCCTGGAAGCTGGACTCACATGCTGGAGGAAAAGGCAGCTCAGATAGAGAAGGGAACACCAGGTAAAGTGTCGTTCGAGGACCCGCTGGGGATGGGAGATGCGTGCTGAGAGTAAACTATAGACCAAACACGATGGCCACTCAATACTTCTATTGCAAAGGACAACACCCAAAAGGAGAGAGAGAAAAGGGAATGCCTTGCCACAGAGGTGGGGGGGGGAATGGAGTGGGGAGGGTGGGAGGGATACTGGGAATTATCAGTGGTGAAGAATGGGAACTGGTGGAGGGATGGGTACTCGAGCATTGTATGGCTGAAACACAAGCACAAAAAGTTGTAAGTCTGTAACTGTACCTCACAGTGATTCACTAATAAAAAATTTAATTAAAATAAGAAGAAACTAAGGGTCTGCTCTGTTACATACCAATAGATGAAGACAGCATGAAACCCAAATTTAACCAGAATCCCAATTCTTGCCATTAGAACCATATACAGATTTTCTTTTTCTAAATTATGGGTCAAAACAAGTATATACCCAGTGGCAACAAATTATTTAATGTTAACCCAGACAATAGCTATTGCTGTCTACTTACATTTAAGTTTTCAATTACAGACCTCTTAGCTATGTCTGTAAGAATTATTTTCTTCATTATTTTTCTCTTCAGGGTTGTGATACACAGATGATATATGACATGTTGCTTAGACTGAAATCTACTCTCTACTTACCTGGTGACTTTGTCTGCAAAAAGGTGAGTGCACACTACTTTTCAAAGGCATAACTAGCAAATACATTTTAGATATAGGTTCAAAAGCATATTTTAAACAAAAGTGGTCAATGGTGAATTCCATAGTAGAGAAATATTTATGATATATAATTCTGTATAACAATAATTTATCCTTAGAGTTCAAAATGAAACAGGACAATGTGATGGGTTGTATAATAAATTGTTTTACATCTTATCATTTGTCATACCCTGTTAATTCCAAATAGCTAAATCAGCAGAAAAAATTAAAAGTTTCTTCTATCCTTATATACAGCTTAGGTTAACTGTTACCTTCACTTAACTAAAGGATGATTAATAAAACACAGTAATAAAACTTGCTCTTTTTTATAATTATAAAAAAAGGCATTTAATAATTTAACTATTAAAATGCAAACAAAAATGTTAACTACCCAGGTTATAATAACCACTATTAACATATTCGATGGATCCCTCTATACTGACTGATGGGTATAAAAGTTGTTTTAAAAAATTGGGAATATAATTTATTTATGTTTCAAAACTTCTTTTATCATGTACTATAGCACTGTAGCACTGTTGTCCCATTGTTCATCGATTTGCATCCCTCTCGAAGAGCCTGGCAATCTACTGAGAGTATCCCGCCCGCACGGCAGAGCCTGGCAAGCTCTGAATACCGTGGCATATTTGATATGCCAAAAACAGTTACAGTATCATGTACTATACCATATAAATAATTTTTATAATTAGTAGTATTCTACAGTCTCATTTTTAAAACTGAATGATATTCCAGTGTAGATTACCAAAGTCAATTTTCAAACATCTGTTATGATCAATCATCCTAAATGAATCTGGGGTGTTGAGGGTTAAGCCACACCTGGTAGTTGTCAAAGCTTACTCTGGCTCTGTGCTCAGGGATAACTCCTGGCAAGTGCTCAGGGATAACTCCTGACAAGTATTGGGGGACCGCCTGGGTTACAGGGGTCAAACCTATTATCAGCTGCATGCAAGGAAAGTACCCTATCCCTATACTTTCTTTCCGGTTTTCTACACTGAACATTTTTCTTCATCACTAGTTGTTTTAAGTGATACAGGAAGAAATGATGACCTGGAGTTTTATATTTAGCTAGATCAATAATGAAATCAATACTCAGCATATTGGAGGATGAGCATTTCAAAGACATGCAAGCTATCCCAAACCTTAGAAGGTTCAAATGTGAGAAGCACTTACATCATCCCAAAATAACATATCAAGGACTATGGTAAAGTCTATGCTGTTGTGAAAAACAAAACGGGACACTTGCCGCACTGACAAGATTTCTTGGAAAAGATAATGTCCGATCTAAGTCTTGAAAATGAGCTGGCACGAAGCAAGTGGCAAAGAAACCTGACCTTCTAGATAAAGGGAAGAATTAGCTTCAGCTGAACAGAAAGGCCCTGTCTCTGCAAAGGGAGTCTAGAAAACACCCCATTTAGAACAATTTTACTATCATGTACTCAGTGAAACTATGCAACTACTTTTGAATACGCAGGCCATACACTGGGGTGGATGCTGTTAATACTGACATTGGGCAAGACAGATTATTCATATCCTTTGAGAGTCACAGTTTAATGACATTAAATGGGTATTCAATTTACTATACACATAAGAATCGCCTAAATTTAGAAATCTGGTTTCTATCAACTGTTCTGGATGGAACCCACATATTAACATTTATTTTTTTTAATTCCCAGACAATTCTAAATTAAGTCAATGTTGGGAATCTCTGATCTGATGAAGTATAACAATAAACAATAGAAATGTAATAAATATACAACTGCAGATTGTGTTCATTTCTATAAAGAGAACATAGAATTTTCCATGAGGGTGTGTGGTAGGAGAGGAGAGACTTTAAATTGTGAAGCTAGAAGAGGGAGAGCACATATGTCATCTCCTTGGATTTTATTAAGAGGAAATGCTTTGCCTTTGTAAAAACTGAAGTTCAAAAGGGGGGCGTAGCTAGGGTGGGGTTTGGGCCACAGCCAATGTTGCTCAGAGCTCTACACTCAGGGATCATCCCTACAGGGCTCAGGGGACCATACGAATTGATGAGGACCAAAACCAGGGTTGGCCATATGTAAGGCAAGTGCCCTACCTACTGTACTGTTGGTCTGAACAAAACTAAAGTTCTTTAGTAAAAAAATGAAGGTGATGATATTTTAGATGAAGACTTACAGCCATGCATCAAGATGAAGATTGGTACATACAAGGAAAAAAACGCAGGTCATGGACTGAAATAAGGGTGAAAGTCAGTCAGAAGGTAATAGAGGCATTTGAGTGGCTGTGTAGAGCACACAGCTGGAATTCAGTTGAGTGCTGGAGAGGAGATGAGTTAAGAGCTAAATCTTTATGACCTGCGTATTATGGAATCTCGTGTGAGAGAAACTCAAGGAACGGTAAGAGGACCAGCTCTGTGACTTTGCAGACTCCAGATATTTATAGTAAATATTTTTTAAAAACAAAAGAGAGGGGCTGGAACGATAGCACAGTGGGTAGGGCAGCCGACCTGGGTTCTATTCCCAGCATCCCATATGGTCCCCCAATCACCGCCGGGAGTAATTCCTGAGTGCATAAGCCAGGAGTAACCCCTGTGCATCGCCGGTTGTGACCCAAAAAGCCAAAAAAAAAAAAAAGAGGGATGGTACAGCAGGTAAGATATTTGCATTGAAGTTGGTGACCAGGGTTCAATCTCCAGCACTACATGTGGTCCTCCCAGCCACTCCAGGAGTGATTCTAGAGCACAGAACCAGGAGTAAGGCCCAAGCATAGCTGGGTGGGGCCCAGAAACCAAAGACATTTTTTAGAAAATCAACAAAGAGAACTTAGAATGGAGCTATCAGAAAAAAAAGTGGATGTGATATGATGTAATAGAAACCAAATTATACAATCCCAAACAAATTAGTTCATGTTAAAAGAAGGCAGAGTGCTAACATAAATTCACGTTCTTAAAATTGGGAATTTCACATTCCATTCGGTTTAAGAGCCCCTTTAGGGCTCTTGGTAGCATTGCAATGACATGTCTAATGCACAAACACAACCTTTCAATTTGTTCCAGAGGCAAGGGACTGAGACTTAGGATAACACAAATAAACCTTTGAGCCCATACCTCCACGAAGGCATACTTGTGTAAAATTAAAAATAGGTGGAGTCTACTCATTTCTAATTTCTTCACATTACATTCATCACTAAAGAATTAAAACACATCAGCAAACACAAAAGGAAGGAAAGAACAAGTAGAAGGAAAAGCGGAAATGAGAAGGTGTAAGAACTGCAGATGCTTTCTCTGCTTTTGAAAGGAAATTTAATGTCGATTGGGAACTTGGAAGAGAGAAAGCATGTTAGGTCAGATTGTTAAATGTTGTAAAGGGAAAATTTAAAGAGAATGTAGGGACTGACAAATAGGTTGCCACCGACGAAAGGCTGACCAGAGTTTAGGAAGTTCAAGGCTTGTCCTTTTCATTTCCACAAAATGTGGCAATACAGGGGAAGGAAAATATGCTTTGTTAGAAGTCGCCTAAATAATTGAGAAAACAGGGGAAGTGGCAAGATAGGACTCGGTGACAGTGGCAAACCTCAAATGAGTGAGGTCTGGGGTTTGATCCCCAGCATTGAGAAAGTGAGTCAAGGTACAGGGCTGAGTTGACCAAACTGCCTTATCATCGTTCAGGACTCTGACTTGCTTCGCAGAGTGAATGAGTGTTTCACAGGAGAGGGGTTGGTCCCACATGCCACAGTGCCCGGGAGTCGCTCCTGACAGCGTCAGGGAGCTATGCAGTGCCAAGAACTGGGCCCAAGGCTCCCACACGCACAACATGTGTTTCAGATCGCTGATTTATTTCCTTGTTTCCCAGGAGTGCCAGAAGGCCAGTTGATGGTCTTTGGCCGGCCCTTCAATGATGGTAGGGTGCAATAACTTAGTACACCAAAAATAGAAACTTGAGCACTACTGTAACAGGTCCCCTCAATAACAATGCCAATTGTTAAAGTGTTTAAATTTTTTCCAGTATGCTTCATGACAATGCAAAAGGTGTCAGGCGATTTGGATAAAGTACTGACTTCCAGGACTTCACATCATCCAGAGATGATACTGCAATTTTTCTGTGATGAGACTCAAAATGGTACACCTCTCAATCTGTTCTGAACTGATGCTGATGGCAATAAATTTTGAATGGAATGTCTCTTCTCTCAGGAGGTCCATTGGATTGTTAAGAATGCTCCTCTTGCTTTGAAAATGACTATCAACACAGGAACCTTGAAAATATGAAGTGTAGTCTCACTAAGGGGTACTGCATTCTGCATGAAGTGCTTACATTTCTAAACTTTCTCCAAATTAGTACATAAACCAGCTACAACAGCTTGGTTTGATCTTATTTTGCACATGCTGTCAGGCCTTATTCTCTGAGGAGTGTCTACTTCATTTGAATGCTAATTAAACTGCAGGAAAGGCTTAAATTAGCCTAGAAATATGCAAGAAATAGTGAAAGATTTGGTTCGTTGATTATGCCAGATCTCCTTGGAAAATTATTGAAATGATCATTAAAAAATAATTAAAAGTGCGGCACTATATTTAAGAACCCATTATGCACTTCTACCTCCAGTCAGTTGTAATAACTGCCTTTGAAAATGCATTCTAGTTCCTTGAGAATTACTTCATGCAAATAAAAGGGAATATGACCCTGTTCTAATCATTACTTTCTAGAGTGTCTATCGGAAAACAAATTTTCAAACACTTCCCTTTTTTTAAAATTACTTCTTGATCTCTTACTAGTTTTTGAGATATTCACTATATTGGATTTGTCATATGTAATTATATATGTCATTATATTTTTGACTGATTCCACAGTGAAAAGGCATAGGTGTGGTTAATGCTAAGACTTCATATGCCAATTTTTCAAATTTTATCAGGACACTGAACTATTTAGACTTCTACCAATGTTTTTAACTTTACACTGTGGTTTTTGTAAATTTAAGTTTTTACATCCTAGATTTTCCAGAATAACTTCGGACAGATTACTTTCAATAAATAGAATTTCTGACATTTAATATCATAAATCAGTGACTTACCATCCATTAATTTATTATATTAAATAATTTTCAACAGTCCAGTTGTCCACCACAATATGTGAATGTACCCATCACCAAAGGATCAGCCCCTCTCACACTGCCCAGGTCCCCACTCTTCCCCTCCTCTCATCCATCGTTGTTTATCAGTTTTGCTTGAGGGGGCACCAGTAATGCCTCCATTGTGAGACTTCTTGTTACTGTTTTTGGCATATCGAATACACCACAGGTAGCTTTCCAGGCTGGATACTCTCAGTAGCTTGCTGTGCTCTCCAAGAGCAACGGAGGAATTGAACCCAGGTCAGCCACATGCAAGGCAAATGCCCTACCTGCTGTGCTATCACTCCAGCCAGCAAAATAATAGATTTCATATTTTTTAAATTTATTTTTGTGAGGTTTGGGGGCCATACACAGAAATACTTAGAGGCTACTCAAGTGGCCAGGTATATACACACACACACACAAAAAAATTACACAATGGAATATTATGCAACTACAAAGAATGATGAAATCATTCAGTTTGTAGCAAGTTGAATGGAACTGAAAAATATCATGTTAAGTGAAGTAAGCCAGAAGAATAAAAATAAACAAATGATCTCACTTAAGATATATATATATATATATATATATATATATAAAATGAGGGAATGTAAGGATTGAAGGAGGATATACTTGGATTACATGGAATTCCAGATTACAGAAATAAGGACATAAACAGAGAAATCAAGGGGGAAGAGGCAGACAGGAGGTTACAGAGACAGTGGGGAGGGGCCTGTGGTATATGGTAGGTGTAGAGGTATAGTTATGTGTATATATCTTTAAAAAAAAGCCAACAACACTGAAAGAATTTAATACAAACTATAACAACTAAACTTAAAAATGTGCTTGTCAAAGGAGGCAGGCTCAGGGATAGGAGGGAACCTGGGGATATTTATGGAAAGAAATTGACAAGATAAGAGAAGTGTATGTCTGCAGTATTGTATGTCTGAAATTCAACAATGAAAAAATAAAAATAAAATTCAACAATGAGTTTTTTCAAGACTTAAAGGAACTAATATCTAAAAAAATTAACAATGAGTTTTTCAAGAATTAAAGGAATATCTAAAAATATAGTTACTTTATAAAGTAACATTTCTGATAGAACATGATTTATAATAAAAGATCAATGCAAAGATCAGATATTATGATTTCTTTAAACATTCAAATATAAAATTTAGAATATTTTCCAAATATTTTTAAATCCACCTATGTTTATCATAACACTTAGTATAATATTAAGGTATCAAAACAACTCAAATGCCACACTAATGGATCAAGAAGCTATGGTATATATAATGTACATGATGGAATACTATGCAGCTCTAAGAAAGGGCAATATAGATTGAGAGATGTGACTCGTTAGTAGAGTACTTGCCTTGCACGTGTGAGGACCTGGGTTCAATCCCCAGTACAGAAAGATGGATGAGAGTTATAGGTTTCTTTTGCTTCTAATTCTGTCATAATGCTTTTGCCAATCAGCTAAGACCCATTGTTACCTTAATTTCATTTCTCTAAAATGAAAATAGTAATACTTACTCTATCTTCTTCATAAGGGAAACGGGAGATAAAATAACAAATTTTATTCCTAAATATTAATTAAAAGATGGAGTAGAATGACTTAAAATCAACCTAAAAACTATTAATGCTCAGAAATAATCTTTGTAATTAAAAGACTTAAAAATTTCTGAGACAATAAACTCCATTTCATTTGCTCATGAATGAGTGCCTATCTCATATGCCATAAACTGAGCACAAGAAGACTTTCTCTCAGACATCACAGAGCACAAACAATAATCAATGTTGCTTAATCCCAAATTAATATTATATTCTTTTTGAAATAGAAATGGGAATATTTGATTCAAAATGCCCTTATCTTGCTGTAAACCAAGTTAGTGAATTTATTGCATTTATGCTATGTTTTTATAGTTCAATCATCCATTGAAACATATGGGTAGCTTTTACACAAATAGTTTCCCTAGGATTATGCAGTCTTATTTAGGCTTGGACAGATTTTCTTGACCCAAATACCATTTAGGACTCTTAGAAGACATTTATTTCTTCTTCCTTGGAATGAGAACTAAGCTATGTTCCTGGGGTCCCCAACCACCCTATTTACATTGGTGATGTACATGACTCAACATAAAGATTTGTTTATGGCTTAGGATTCACTATATAAAAGCGAACAAAGCACGAAGGTTTATAAGTCTGTAACTGTACCTCAGGGTGATTCACTAATAAAAAATTCACTGAATCACTGTCACTCGAGCAAATTAATGAACAACGAGATGACATGACAGTGAAACACTAATAAATTTTTTTTTAAAAAAAGAAAAGAAAAGAATGCTGAAATTGCGAGAATTATACACAGGCAAAGACTCAAGATCCCACTTTTGAGAGCGCCGCATGAATGCATTGTTCTCTCTAGCTCTGGACCTCGGAGACAAAGGGAAAGTCTTCTATGTCGGGAAGTCTTGGGCTCAGAGTTCTTTAAATTCCCTGGCCATTACTCGCTGCCCAACTAGGGATCCACGTCCGAACCAGATAAAAAGCATGCCTCATAAATTGTTTTCTTATTTTAAACAGTGCTGACTAACAGGTACATGCTGCCTCGAGTACACAAAAATAGCTCCATTACCCAGTGACTAGTGAACATGTAGACTATTTTCTATTTTCTCGGGACTCAAACAAGGATGATTACCTTCCTTCCAAGAGTTCCCACAGACAAGCAAGAACGGAGGGAAAACGGAACACCTGCTGCATCCACGCTTTCATCTCAATAGGAGTAAAGAGAATAGCTTCGAGTTGCCCCAAATTGCTAACCGAGGCCTCAGCGGTCTAGGTGGAAGAGCCAGGGCTGCAGTTCATGCTCTTTCGATAAATTATCTCGAAGCATAGCCGTTGTCCTCAGAGCCACAGTAACCACACAGTTACTCTGCCCACATCAACCCACAACAGCCTTTACGCACCCAGTGGCAGCATCCAGAGCTAATATAGGAAACAGAATCACTTTTCTGGTAATTTCCTTTTACATGACATATCCAACCAATGTCTATAACTACCTCAGGCCTTATGATAAATTGCTTTTTTCTTTTGATTTTTCTTTGGGGCTGCACCTGGAGGTGCTCAGGGTTTACTCCTGAGTCCGCACGGGAATCAATCCTGGCAGGCTTGGGGTGCTGGGGAGGAAACCGGGGTTGGCGGCATGCAAGGCAAGTGACCGACCCCCTGCACGATCACTCCAGCCTTGATGAATTACTACATATGCACCTTGCTTCCTTGATTAACAAACTTTTTTTTTAAGTTTAAAAACAACTCTGATTTCTTCATTTGGGGCATTCTTCAAGAATAAAGGAAATGTAATTTATTCCTCCCATTTGATGTGCAGGGAGAAATTGGCAAGGAAATGTACATCATCAAGCAAGGAGAAGTTCAAGTGCTTGGCGGCTCTGATGGTACCCAAGTTTTGGTGACTCTGAAAGCTGGGGCAGTATTTGGAGAAATCAGGTATTTAAGTAAAACATGGTAAATACTAAGATCTGTCATTTGTCCTCAAAGGAAAAACATCTTAGGTTATAAAGTCAGTAAAATCCCTGTCCCACTTCATTGAAGGTTGATTGTACTGAGAGCACCACCATTTTCACATTTTGTTGTTTCCAGTTTTTGTGGGTTCACAAGAGGTGCTCAGGACTTACTCCTGGCAGGGACCAGACACAGGATGCCAGGGGTCAAGCCCAGGTCAGCTGGCAAGGGAAGTGCCCTATTCACTGTATCCTTACTCCAGTCCTTAGCACTGAGTTTTAATTCCTCTCCACCTAAAACATGAATTACTGAGCGATTTAGTCCAGGACCTAGGTCAGAGTCTGGCAAAAAAAAAAAAATGTTCAATATCTGTTGAATGAAAATTGCTGAATGAACTGTGAAAGAAAAGATTGAGAGTTGTCAGATGGTTGGATAACACGAATCCCACATGGGAGGCAGCAGTTTTGAGTAGACAAACAGAGGCATCAGGTGTCCTAAGCTGGGGCTAGAGAGATTGTACAGGGAAGGCACCCCACATGGCCCCTTGAGTCTGCGGAGAAATAAGCCCTGAGCATCTCAGGGTGAAAACAAAACAAACCCAAAAAGCCCTGAGGCTAAATCATCAGTGCCACTTATGCATTTTGTTTCTTTGTTATCTCGACCTCCTGTTCCTCAGTTTCCTCTTAATACCTATAATACATACCTTAGAAGATTAGCAAGTGAATTCTAGCACTGTTGTCCGGTTCATGGATTTGCTCAAGCGAGCACCAGTAACGACTCATTGTGAGACTTCTTGTTACTATTTTTGGCATATCCAATGCCCCACGGGTAGCTTGCCAGGCTCTGCCGCGGGGGCAGGATACTCTTGGTAGCTTGCCGGCTGTCTGAGAGGGACAGAGGAATCAAACCCCGGTCCACGCTTGCAAGGCAAATGCCCTATCCACTGTGCTATAGCTTGACAATGTTACAGCAAGTGAATTAATTCATTAAAAGCACTTGTGGCCAGCATCTTTAAATAATAACCATTGCAATTATTTCCTAGCAGTTAGGAGTTGTCTTATAAGAAAGCACTAAAAATGTGACTATGCACACGTGTTACCATATTTCAATGTATTCATATATTTTTCCTGTGTTTATGTTGTATTTTTTTTATCCCTCTCCTCCCCACCTGGAGTACTTCACTCTTCAGTACCTGGTACACACTAGATTGTCTAGTACTGCTCTAAACCCTGGGAAGACACTAGGAGAGCGCCTAGACAAAGTGTCGCACGTCACTGAATGTGCAGCCCTTTCAAGTGAAAGTGAGTATTTCGTCGAGAGGTTAGCGCAAAAGTGGAAAGGGGAGTCACAAACCGAGCTCAGAAGATGCAAAGGTAGCGTCTAAGTAGGTGGGTCGGGGTTCCCCCCCAAAATGTCCAGGCCTCTCCTTTGCCCCTGGAGGACGTCACTCGGCCTGTCCCGGGCACGGCGTGTCCCATGTCCACCCCCTGGGTTCCGTCCCCCGCATCCCGCGCATCCCACTCACCTTCGGTGACAAGGACCAGGTGGGGTCCCCGCCTCGCTCTGTCCGCGTCCTTTGCAGGGCTGCCCCCGACGGTCCCCTGCCATCTGGTCGTCGCCTTCCTTAGCCCCCAGCCCGCCGCCAGGTGCTTGTGCCCGTCTCGGGCCCCCCTCAGGGGTCGCCCAGCAGTTCCTGTGTCCTATCCCGCTTCCTTCGCCTCCAGCAATGCTGTGGGCACGTGGCCGAGACTCACGTGCACGGGGCCCCGCCTGCCCCTGCAGTCAGGGAAGAGAGCTTGGAGGGCAGGGGGCCTTCTTTTATCTGCTGCCGCCTCCCACCCCCCCCACCACCACCACCACCAGCAGCTGTTCCCGTTGTGGAATTTGATTGGCTCCCCGTTGCGCGGGCGCGATTTGAGGTGCCCAATTCAATGCACCTGACCCTCCTGCTGGATCCAAGATGCTTCATATAATTGTAATGAACAGAGAGATGCTCGGGATAAGATGGTGAGTTTAGTAGAAGGTCAGGACTGACGACCCCAAGTCGAAAGAGAGAGACTTGGATCCTCATCTGCTGAGGAGATCTTTTTCTTATTCTGCAAGAGTGAGCAATAATCTACAAAAAGAAAAATCAAAAATGGAGCATCTTTCCCAGCCTTCAGGTGCCCCCAAAGAACAAACAAGAAACATCTGTGTCAAAATATCTTGCCTATTCAGTGTGACCTTCATGTGTCATGTCCAGGGCATGCCCCTAAGTCTGGCGGGCCCTTATCCTGCCTGATTAGGGTCACCCAAAGCAAAAAACTCTTCCTCCATTCTCTGGCTGACCTTGGGGGTGGTTTCAGTGTCTCAGCTCTCATTGCAGTTTTCTAATTCTCATTGCCTACAGTTTCTTATTTGCAATTTCTTAGTCGTCGTGACATCACGATCACAACTAGGGAGGCAGTAACTGGGGTGCTGCTTTCCGGGCAGTGGTCTGGGAGAATCTCTCTGAATAGATACTATCTGAACTCAGACTGGAAACCGTCACGCAAGCATGAGCCACACGGAAATGAACGGTCACAGAAATGGCATGAGACTCCCAGAGGAGGGAAGAGCAGAGGCCGAGAAGTAAAGCAAGCTTGTCGGTTAAAGGTCGAAACCGTGGGTCAGGCTGCCGGTCAGTGAACAGGAGGGACTGTAGGAAGATCAAGTCAAAGAGGCGAGTAAGGACCAGGTAGCCGATACAAGGTTTATTTAGGCCATGGCAAGGATTATCTGTTTTATTCTAAATAGCCAAGGACTCTTTTTTTTTTTTTTTTTGCTTTTTGGTCACACCCGGCCATGCACAGGGATTACTCCTGGTTCTGCACTCAGGAACCACTCCTGGCAGTGCTCAGAGGACCATATGGGATGCTGGGAATCGAACCCAGGTCGGCCGCGTGCAAGGCAAATGCCCTACCTGCTGTGCTATTGCTCCAGCCCTGTTTTATTCTAAATAGAAATGAGTGCCAGCAGAAGTTTTTGTAAACGAATGAGATACAATCTAAATTGTGATTATTTTTTCAAGGACTGCACACATAGCCTTGCTGGGAAGAGACAGTGGAGGAACAATAATGAAATAGAGGAGATCTGGTAGAGGTGCAGCAGGTCAAGGGTAAGATGATGGAGTGTTGATTCAGGTGCCGGGTATTAAGAACAAAAAGTGTGCGCCTGACAGCAGTTAATATATTCGTTACGTAACAGAGAAAACCGTGATCCCAAGTTGCCAATTATAAATTGCTAATAAATGAAAAGAACAACATTCATACCAAAGTTCTGTGGATCGGGGCCCAGAGATCTTGCCACCACACAGAAAAACGTTGCTCCTCCATCTCTGATTTTCAATATGCTAAGAACTTATCTTCAGGGTTCCGTTGGAATTTCTAATGACTTCATGTTAGCATAATCAGAATCGCCTTCAAATATTGAATCATATTATTTCTCCGTTAATAGGGCAGCCCCTCTTTTTCGTTTTTCCTCCTTGCTGAAACCGGGTGGACACCGCTATGAGCATCCCGCTGGAAACATTTTTCAGAACATCCAAAAAGTTTGAGTTCTTTGCCTATGTTCTATCAGTTTGTTAATGGTCCTTGCAAGCGGGATTTAATAATTTAGGGACTTAATAAGCACTGTAATCTTCAAGGTCATGAAACATGCGGCAGTCTAATCTGATACATTGCAGAAATTAATTAGCTGACCTCTCCCAAGAGTGGAGCGCTCCCTGGAGAATAAAGCTTTATAAATACAAGTATGTTAATTGCTGATATTATCATCACAGGAGGAAATACTCTAGGAATAGAAACCAGGTGCTGCTGAGTTGCAAGGACTCTCGGATTCTTGACAGCAACTTCTCAAATAAATCTCATTTCGTTTTTTTAAGGCTAAATTGAAACCAGACCAGACAGGCTTTAAACTTACACAATAGTTCGGTGATTAAGCAAAATGAACCTTTTGCCTTCATTGTCTTCTTGGCCATAATTGACAATAGGGTACATCTGCCTTCTCCCAGCTCCTCACGAGCTCCACACGCCCCAGCTGTCTTATGCCCCTGAGCTTTAGTTATTTATTCCAGTGATGGAGTCATGACTGCCAAACATCTAGATACTGGAAAGATTGAGTAATTGTGTTTACTATTCAAAAATGCTGTGACCTTTGTTAAAATGAGCTAAATCCAACACAATCATGTAGCTCTTTAAAGACGATTCTTTTTTTCTTAAGAAAAAAAAATTAGAAGAGAAGAATTGGGGACTTTCAAGGACATTATATATTAATCTCAAAGAGCAAAGTCCTGACTAAAATACAGATTCACTGAAATACAGATTGTCATGGAGAAAACGCAGACCACGTTTTCAATTAACATCTGCAGAGTCCCTACACTCCATTTCTAAAAGACTGACCCAGGGCCTAGGGAAGAACACGCTTAGAGTTATACTCACTCTTCTTTTCTTTTATATCTACTTAGGGCCCCGTCTTTTAAAATAAATTTGTTTAACACTTCCTAACTTTCCTCTCTCCACCTGTTGAAATCTTAAATGTCTTAAAGAGCACTGAAATATTCCTCCTGTGTATTGCAACTTTGATTTTAAAGCAACTCCCAGTGGTTTTATCTTTGGTGAAATATACTTCCCCTCAAAAATACCTAGTCACTCCTCAAGACAGTGCAAATGTCAACTATCTGAAGTTATTTTAACCACTTAAAACAATCAGTTACGGAGCTGGAGCATTAGCACAGTGGGTAGGGCATTTCCCTTGCACTCAAACAACCTGGGTTAGATTCCCAGCATCCCATATGGTCCCCTGAGCACCGCCAGGGGTGATTCCTGAGTGTAGAGCCAGGAGTAACCCCTGTGCATTGCCAAGTGTGACCCAAAAAGAAAAAAAGATCAGTTAAACCCTTTATAGTATTTCATTCATCATTCATTATTTTACTATAGCAGTCATGACAGATTTATATTCTATTTTTGTTCAGATAAACTTATTAAAATGTGGAAACTAACATTTCCATCTTTATGTTAGCAACAGCTACATAAAAACCATACAATAAGTGCTGATTTTTAGCTATATGAAAGCAATATTCTCAATCAAAAAAATGGGTAAGTTACCTGACCAGATGTTTCCCCAAAGAAAACATACAAATAACCCACAGACATATAAAACAGATGCTCAACATCAGTCATTTTTAGGAAAATGCAAATACAATGAGATATCACCACTAAGACATCAATTCACACTGGTGAGAATGGCCTTTAATCAAAAAAGACTGCAAAGAACAAATCCCGATGAGAATGTGGAGAAAAAGAAACATGGGATACGAAGGCGAGAATGTCAACTGCTACAGATCTCACTTGACTGACTCAGAAATCCAAATACATGCTCTTTATGCTAATGGTTAAAAATCAACTAATGGGAAGGGTCTTGACATGGAATTAAGTTAAGGATCTGAAGATAAAATCATTCAGGACTATCTGAGTGGGCCTTAAATCCAATGACAAGTGTCCCTATATGAGCTAGAAAACGAAAAGACACAGATGCGGGGGCGGGGGGGGGGAGAGGGGGGAAGCACGTGAAACTGAGGTGGGGATTGGGATTACGCAACCACAGGCGGGGACTGCCGGGGCCACGGAAAGGTCTTCCTCTGAGTCCGCAGGAAGCACGGTCCTGCCTACAGCTTAGTACTTCTCCGTCTGGCCTTTAGAGCCTTGAGAGAATCCATTTCTGGTTCCTTTTCTGTCTCCGGTTTTGCGGTCATTTCTTAGAGCCATCCTAGAGAATTCTGCCAATTTAGAGTTAATTGTTTAGTTAGTTTTAATTTGGGGCCACTCAGGACTTAACTCCCGGCTCTGTGCTCAGCTATGGCTCTGGATGGGATGGGGACATCATATACAATGGGGAAGGCAGGGGGGGGAGGAGGAAGGGAACACACAATTGAGTGGGGGAGGCCATGTGGGGGCTGGAGAGGGGGCTGTGCATAGGATTCAGCTCCAGCTCGGTCAGTGCAAAGCAAGCACCTCACCTGCTGTACTTCTTTCCTGGCACACTATACTTTAAATTGTTATTGGAAGTGGGAAAAGAAATGCAGGGCTCTCCCTCCTTCCTCTGACTTTTCAATCATTTGCATTTGCCATTGCCGCCATTTGGGTGCAAACCTTCCCATCTCTCACTGCACACCTAGACAATCCACTCCAAGTTTTCTGTCCTAATAACCGTACCCGCTACAACAGACTCCTCTCTGCAACTCCAAGGACCCTTTGGAAACTTAGATGTGATCTCTCCTTCCGTGAAAGTCAACGCTTTTGCATTATTCTTGCTTGGGTCTGGTTTGGTTTTGAATTTTGTTTGTTGTTTGTTTTGGGGGGGCCACACCCGGCTGTGCCCAAGACTTGCTTCTGATCCTGGGCTCAGGGATCATTGTTGGCAGGCTCAGGGGACCATATGGAGTGCTGGGGATGTGCCTTGTAGACCCTCGAGGCAAGCTCCCTCTCTGTGGTACTGTCACTCCAGCCCTTCTCACGGTCCTCTTAAAAAGAGAAGCAAAGTTCCTTTCTAACCTACATAGAACCTAGGGACTTCACTTCAGATTGCACCCCACTTGGCTTGCTCTTTAGGACGAAGATTTTGGTGTCCTGAATGTGCCATACGGCCCCGGGACACACAGGTATGTTTGCATAAGTGTGACCTTCACCCTGATCATATTTCCATTCCTTCTCCCTAGCTCTCTGTTTCTTTGTGGGTGCTGTTTGCTGGGTTTTGTTGTTTGGGGCACCCGTGGCTGAGCTCAGGCCTTACTCCAAGCTCTAAGCTCAGGGAACACTTTCGGCAGTGCTGGGGTGGGAGGGAAAGAGCCCTATGGCAGATCCAAGCCCTAAGGGTATGTTCCCAGCAGTGGTATTGCTGGGTCAAAGGGGAGCTCAATAGAAATTTAGACCCAGTTTTTTGAGAAACGTCTCAATTTCTATTGAGCTCCCCTTTGACCTCAAGTTTTTTGAGAAACGTCCATACTGTTTTCCAAAAGGGCTGAACCAGTCGGCATTCCCACCAGCAGGGAAGGAGAGTCCCTTTCTCCCCACATCCGCGCCAGCACCGGTTGCCTTTGTTCTCTTGGATGAGTACCAGCCGCTGCAGTGTGAGATGATATCTCGTTGTTGTTTTGATCTGCATCTCCCTGGATCATTAGTGATGAAGAGCATTTCTCATGTGCCTTTTGGCCATTTGGATTTCTTCTTTGAGAAGTTTCTATTCATTTCACCGACCCATTTTCTGGTGGAATTGGATGTTTTCTTCTTGTAGAGTTCAACCAGTGCCTTGTATATCCTTGATATCAACCCTTTATCAGAGGCGTACTGGGTGAACATCTTTTCCCATTCTATAGACTGTCTTTGTACTCTACTCAATGTTTCTTTGGAACTGCAGAAGCTTCTTAGCTTAAGACAGTCCCATTTGTTTATCTCTGTTTCCAATTGCTTGGTCAGCAGCATTTCATCTTTGAAGATACCTTTGGCTTCAGTGTCGTGGAGAGTTTTGCCGACCTTTTCTTCACTGTACCTGATGGATTCTGGTCTGATGTTGAGGTCTTTAATCCATGTTGATCTGGCTTTTGTGCATGGTGTTAGGTGGAGGCCTGAGCCCAGTTTTTGCATGTAGCAGGTGCCTTCATTTCTTGATGGATTTCTTCCTCCCGAAATTGTACATAGTAAACTACTCAATTGTGCCTGTGGGCTGCGCATCAAAAGATCCAGCAAAGGACTTGAAGGCCAGAGGGGAGCCCAACCCCCACTCCAGAGCCCCGTTGCTGGACTCTGCCTCACAAAGGGCTCTTCTTTCTGCAGCAGGGGCTGGCTTCAAGTCAAGTTGTGCGCCCAGGGGACTGCATGTACCCCAAAGGTCTACACTTCCCTGAACTGCACAGAGCAGAGAGTCCAGACACCACGAAGGCGCCTTGTTCTTGGACTTGCTCCCCAAACCTAAGGGCAGTGCCCGGCCCACATAAATACTTAATAGTTATTGAATGAGCGAGTGAATATAATTAACATTCTGTCTTTGCATGTGTACAAATAAATACACATTCATATTTTGCCATGAATATGCATCTTCCACCCTCTGGCCTCTTTGTCGGTTTTCATTATAAAAAAAATTACGCTGCTGTCTTTATCTTCATGAAATTACTTTGTCTCTCTTTTAAGCTATTTCTAAGAGGTTTATTCCCAAAAGTGAAATCAGGAGGTCAAAAGGTTGAAACATTTCTCTAATTCTGAAAATATGTGGGCAGGTTACCTTCTGAAAGAAAAAAAAAAAAAGAAACAATTTACCCTACAACTAGAAGTGGATTGGCCATTTCTCTGCAGCCTTCATGCTAGTACTTTACTATGCTCATTGGTTTTACATTCTAATAGTCTGTTTTAATTTGTGCGTCTCTAAATGGTGCCTAGAAAATAATAGAACCTCAATAAGTTTGCTAAATGAATTAATTTCCCCAGGGCATTCTGATTTTCAAAATGTGATCATTTTACCTTGTGCATTTCTTTCATTGTGGCTTCTTCCTTTTTTCATCATTTATAGTAAGTCAATGAGTAAAATTTGGCCATTGCTAGACTCCTGTATGTTTTAGATAGTTTGTTTTAAGTAAGGTATTTAAGTTGTGATTTTAACTAGTTGTTTTGGTCAAATTTCCAACCCAGAGCTCTTCTTTTTATGTTTACTTTATATTGTTAAGAAAAGAGCAGATCTTTTTAAAATGAATTTTAAATATTTCCCTTCGAATCATTTTTACCTGTTTCTCCAGGACACTCAGTGTTTTTAATGGGGGTGCGAGGGCAAACTTGTAGGTTTTTTCAATTCCTTAGTCTTACTCTTTATTTGAATAACAATTACTTCTTCTTTGATAGAGGTATAAAGCTATAAAGCTGCAGGGCATGCAGCAAAATGTACAGGATGGGGGCTGGACAATAGCACAGCGGGTAGGGCGTTTGCCTTGCATGAGGCCAACCCGGGTTTGATTCCCAGCATCCTTATGGGCCCCTGAGCACTGCCAGGGGTGATTCCTGAGTGAAGAGCCAGGAGTAACCCCTGTGCGTCGCCGGGTGTGACCTAAAAAGCAAAAAGCAAAAGGCAAAAAAAGAAATGTACAGGATGTCCTTTTCTTTCACTCCCTCCTTAGACTTTTTACATGGTTTTTCATCCATTGCCCTAAATTCAATTCCACTCTGAAACTAAGACCTGCCAGAGGTATAGAGATGGCATATTTTGTATTTGTGAGTCTTAAGCTCCATCTGTAAAAAATAGTACACATAACGATTTTCTTCAAATTATTTTTTTGTTTTCCTATAACAATTGTTATCTACAACAATTAAATTCTAGGTTTATGTGTGTTTGTCTTATAGCAGTTTTACGAATACCAGAGTATCTGCAAAGACCAAACCTCCCAGCCCTAGATAATACCTGAGTATCCTCTGGTATTTGCTCACCTGCAGACGTTTTGTTCCATAGAATTCACTGTTAGCAAAGTGGTCAAAATTGTCAAGTGGTAAAACTCTTTCCAAAAACAATTAAACGAATAAATGTACATATCTGAAGAAGTCTTCTCGATTGATCTAATTTTATGCCCTCCATCTATAAAAGTTAAAAACTTGGTAAGTGAGAATAGATATTTGAAGTTTTAATCTTTTTTCAGTCAGCATTGAATGTGATACTCTTTAAGTGGTAATATCTACTTTTATTTCCATTATAGGAAATAATTCTATTAAAAAGTTGTATATATCTATATAGTTTTTTAATTCAAATAGCATTGCATTATAATTGCATAAGTTTTAGGTATGCATCATTATAAATATTTGTATTGTATTAAACTTACCACTGAAAGTTCAGTTCTGTTCTTCTCCATATAATAGACGCTTTAACATTCACTAATAGCAAAGTTTTATTTTTGTACTTATCCCACTTTATGGACTGGAGGGATAGCACAGCAGGTAGGGTGTTTGTCTTGCACGAGGCTGATGCGGGTTCGATTCCTCTGTCTCTCTTGGAGATCCCAGCAAGCTACCAAGAGCATCTCGCCCACATGACAGAGCCTGGCAAGCTATGCGTGGTGTATTCCATATGCCAAAAACAGTAACAACAAGTCTTACAATGGAAACGTTACTGGTGCCAGCTTGAGCAAATTGATGAGCAACGAGATGACAGTGATACAGTGATCCCAGTTTATATTGCCATCCTTGTTCTTCTTATTTTTCAAGGCATGGTCTTTAGGAGTACATGGATATTCTACTTGTGTGCATATACTTTGGGGAGGGGAGAGCACACACCTCACACACCTTACAGTGCTCAGGGATCACTCTCGGTGATGCTTAGGGGCACACAATGGGTGCTGGACATCAGACCTTGTTTGGGCTCATGCAAGGCAAATGCCCTATCCAGTGTTCTATCACTCCCTCTGTGCGCCTATTTTTGGGATACACTATCTCTGTTGATTCTTTTACAATCAAAAAATTCAGTCTTGGGGGCCGGAGCGATAGCACAGTAGGTAGGGCGTTTGCCTTGCACGCGGCCGACCCGGGTTCGATCCTCGGCATCCCATATGGTCCCCCAAGCACCGCCAGGAGTAATTCCTGAGTGCAAAGCCAGGAGTAACCCCTGAGCATCGCTGGGTGTGACCCAAAAAGCAAAAAAAAAAAAATTCAGTCTTAAGGTTGTTTGCAGGTTGTACACTAAGCAACTTTAAGAAGCCCCAGTCACATTATTGTTTATGTTTTTGGTTTATTTGTTGTTGTTTGGGGCCACACCTTGTAGTACTCAGGGCTTACGTCTGACTCTGGGCTCAGGAATTGCTCCTGGCAGTGCTCAGAGGGCCATACGCACTGCCCAGGAGTGAACTGGGGTCAGCTATGTGATATTATAGTTTATATAGGCAATGAACAAGTTCTTAATGCCATATGCTACATTTTAAAAACTTGGAATGTTTATCTGCATGTTTTAGCTATCTCCGTTCTGATACATATAGTATCACTTGTATCACTTGTATCACTTGTCATCCAGTTAATCTTCGATTTGCTCTAGTGGGCACCAGTAACGTCTCCATTTGTCCCTCTCGCGTGCTAGTGCAGCCCAATGATACCTGCTTGCTCCAAGCACAGGAAGAGTCTCAAATCGTTCATTCAGGGATTTGACGAAGAAATCTGACCATCTAGTTGGTGGGCAGCCACGAGGTCTTCTGACGTCTCGTGGAATCCAGTCGGTAACAGCTCTAGTCGTCTATGAATTGCATTACATGACCGGCCCATCTAATTTTTGATGTCTTCGCAAACGAGACAGCATCCCTGATTTTTGACCGTCGACAGAGGTCAGAACTCCGGATTCCTTCTCTCACTTGAGTGAGACATGATATTCCCAGCATAGCTCTTTCGATTCCTCTTTGTGATACCCTATCAGCGTTCTCATCCTGTTTGTGTAGGGCCCAGGTCTCTGAGACACATATAGTATAAATACATTATATATTATATATATATTTATAACATACACATACAAACATATCTTACAGGTAGTGTGAATATGGTTCCAGACGACTGCAATAAAGTGATGACCAATAAAGTGAGACACACGAGTTTATTTTGCAATGCCTACGTTATATATTTATACTCTATGCTGTAAATTATGGTCTACTAAATGCGTGATGACATTATATCTGAAAATGTCCATATCTAAATTTAAAAATACTTCAGGCAGGGAGATTGCTCCCAGTGGTTGAGACTTTCAGTTCAAGCCCTGGCACTGCCGGATCCCAGAACCAGCAGACCAACCTGCCACAAGCACCAGCAGGACCAGGTACTATTACTGAGCACGGAAGCTGCAGACCCACATAGCAGGCTCGACGTCATGAGGAGTGGCCCCCCGCGCCCCGAGCAGCCCTGGAGGAGACTGGTCTAAACAGGATTTTGCTTTAAATAATTTTTTTTTTTTTTTTTTTGCTTTTTGGGTCACACCTGGCGATGCATAGGGGTTATTCCTGGCTCTGTACTCAGGAATTACTCCTGGCGGTGCTCAGGGGACCATATGGGATGCTGGGAATCGAACCCGGGTCGGCTGCGTGCAAGGAAAACGCCCTACCCGCTGTGCTATCGCTCCAGCCCCCAAACAGGATTTTGCTTTAAAATGGCATCGATCATCTGAGCCGTCAGCAGGCCTTCATTCCAATGCTGACAGGGTCTCACCACAGTGCTTGTTGGCGGCTGATGCCCTGGGTAATGTTGCTGAGGTTTGGGGCTCGGTTGGATGTGACAATTTCTTTTTTAAAAAATTTGATTGTTGCTGTTGGTTTTGTGCCACACAGGACGGTGCTCCGGGCTGGCCCTGGCTTTTTCTCAGGAATCACCTCTGGCAGGGCTTGGGGGATTTCATGTGGTGCCAGGGATCAAGCAAAATGAAACATAAGATTACTTTCTTTGCTTCTTTGCTCATCCTTTAAAAAGCTACTCTCATATGTTGCAGAAATTCAGTCTTTTTTTTTCTTTTTTGGTTTAGGGAAATACCTGGCAGTGTTCAGGGCTTACTCCTGGCTCTGTGCTCAGGGATCACTCTTGGCAGTGCTCAGAGGATGGTATGTGATACTGGGGATCGAACCTAGATCAGAAACCTGCAAGGCACTCTACTCACTATACTATCGATCTAGCTCCATAATTCTATTTTTCTCACTATTTCCACCAGACTGCTGTTACTTTCACCACTAAAGATGTGAACCCCTTGCAGACATCATGTCCAGTGATCCAGGATGGCTGGCATCAACTTTTTTTTTTTTTTTTTTTTGCAAACAGCAAGCAGGGTTTATTGTAAGGCTGGCTAGCCAGAGTCCAGCCGCCTATGTGGACACGCAGGTCCAACACGTTGGGCAAGACCCCGAGCTTCTCTTTTTTTTTTAATTTAATAGTTTATTTTTAATTAGTGAGTCAACGTGAGGGTACAGTTACAGATTTATACATTTTTGTGCTCATGTTTCTCCCTTACAAAGTTTGATAACCCATCCCTTCACCAGTGCCCATTCTCTACCAAAAGTAAACCCAACATCCCTCCCCCCCCCAGTCCTGTCTCCCCCCACCCCACACTGCCACTATGGCAGGGTATTCCCTTTTGTTCTCTCTTTCTGATTAGGTGTTGTGGTTTGCAATAAAGGTGTTGAGTGGCCATTGTGTTCAGTCTCTAGTCTATATTGGGCCCGCATCATCTTTCCCCCACATGACCTCCAATCACATTTTACTTGGCGTTCCCTTCTCTGAGTTGCCCAGAATGAGAGACCAGCCTCCAAGCCAGGCTGGCATCAACTTTTTCTGAAATCCTGTTAATGTTTATATTTTTATCCCCTTCCATGAATAATAAAGCATCTGGAATGGTAATCCTTTCCAGGAGGTTTTCCATTTTCTTTCTTCAGATACATCAGAAGAATCATTATCTATGGTAGTTAGCTGAGTCTTTAAAAAAGAAAAAAAGGATAAGGCTTGAAAGTGAAAATGGCTCCTTAATCCATGTGTTACACAGGATGGATGCTGTGTTAGCCATCACGAAAGTATCTACCTCCTTGCAATCATTGATGAGACCAGAGCTTTTGGGTGACGGCTGAGTATGTTTGTGGGAACATCTGGGGAAGATTATCATTTAATCCAGAATGAGACAGTCAAGCAAACCAATCTTATTATTGGACATAGTATTGTCTAAGCCATTTAGGACCTGAGTAGAGCAAATCAGTGAAAGACAAATTCACCCTCTTTCAAGTTCATTCACAAAGTATCAAAAAGCTGACATGTCCAGTTTTTACTTCCTGTCTTGAAGTT
Organism: Sorex araneus; assembly: GCF_027595985.1. Lineage (NCBI taxonomy): Eukaryota > Metazoa > Chordata > Mammalia > Eulipotyphla > Soricidae > Sorex > Sorex araneus. Next base: position 63,989,553 of record NC_073303.1, read on the forward strand.
TTGGAGCCAGATGTGATGCTATGTCATTGCTCCCCTCCTTCTTTTCTCAGATCTTTGGACATGGGCTGAATTACACTACCAGCTTTCCTATTTGACTAAATTGAAGATGGTGGCTTATGATCTTTTTTTTAATCCCATGGCCACATTAACCAATTCCTAGAATAAGTTGATTTATTTATGCACGTTTATGTCCTATTGGATTTGTTTTCCTAGAGGACCCCACATTATTGTTCTGTATTATAGTTACATGACACAAATTTGGGTTTAAAAGCACTTTCTTCATAGTTAAGTATCGGAAGCCTGTAAATACCTTTTTATCCCCAAGATAACCAAGTATCTATAGTTATCTATAGTAGTTACTAAAATATAGCCTTGTTTTCTAAAAAGGGAGATTATTTAACATGCTCAGAAATATACTGAATACATTTTATAGTTATCTAGTTTAATACTTATGTTCTTTTCACGATACTATACCAAGCTTTATGAATTCTCCTTTTGCCATTATTTTTCTCACTGAGTGGAGTTCATGGTAAGTGTCTAACTACTTCTATGATTGACGTGAGAACCAAAACGGTCCTTAACTTCTTCTTCAAGCCTGCATACTCCCTTGAGCACCTCTCACTTGCTTGTCTCAATATTTCTTTGCTTGCCTATTTCCACTCAAAAGAAGCCTCTTGAACACCCACTTCTCCCTCTCTCTCCCCTCACATCTTTCAAAGTAACTAAAAACCATCTGACTTCACCAAAAAAAGGGTATGGGTGGAGAGTGGTTCTTAAATTATTGCCCAATATCACAACAAGTAGAGATGGATCTAGAATTAAAACTTATTATTTGTTTCCTGGGCCATTACTTTTGTGACTTGGGGGACAATCACAGTTAGCCTCAATTATTTATCCTCCAGCAAGTGCTCTTTAAAAAATAAATTATATGGGATTTTTTATATATTTTAGGGATCTTCTTACTAAGCTATTTAATGAATGAAACTTTCTATTGGTGAATAGCTGGGAAAGCATTGGTGGGGGGTGGGGGCGATGCTATTTTAAACGCTGCTGAGAGCGCTGGGCAAAATCCATCTGGCTGACAATTTCTTCTGTTCAAAGACTCATCAAGCACTCCAAACGTGTAAACTGCAGGCAAGTTTAATTAAAGCTTGAGAAATCTCAAAATAACATGACATTTAAATATATTATTTCCGTTCGGCTCTCATAGTCTGACACACAGAGGTGCTCTTACATCCAAATTAAGATCTCCAGTGGCACTTAGTCTCGCTTAACTACTGTATTGCCCTGTGTTCAAAGCTACAGGAATGTGGATGAGACAGACTCATCCAATCATTTTCCTTCAGATATTAATATCCATCTCATAGAAAGCTAGTTAGGAAGACAGACCGGAAGTTGGATACAGAAGTGACTAAAGAATTAATTGTAGAGATAGAGACAGAAAGAGACAGACCATAATTAATTTCTTTTTAACAAAAAAAAAAGGTGAAGACAGAGTTTGTCTTGGAGAGATCCTCAGAAAAGAACTAATAAGTGGTTTTTTTTTTAACCAAGGAGCAAGAAATTTAAAATGTGAAGTCCTTGAACTAAATAACTCTAGTCATTAATATAGTCAGCATTGTTGATTCCGACAACATACTTCCTGTCTTGGAGGAATAATTACATGCTTAAGTAGCCAGAGAGTCCTAGCCCCAAGTTTCAATGTTAAGTACATGTAAAATGGTCTTTTTGTAGCTTGGTGTGGCTTTATACTAGGCTTCCCCCTCTTTTTTATGTCCTCTCTAAAATGAATTGGATATTCACAAGATTTAATTTTCAATTGTATGAGAGTATTTCTCTCTTAGCATGTTATCCTTCTTTAAAAAACATGTTTCGGAGCCAGAGAGATAGGTCAGCAGGTAGGGCATTTGCCTTGCACAGGGCCGACCCAGGTTCAATCCCCAGCATCCCATATGGTCCCCCGAGCATCGCCAGAGTGCAGAGCCAGGAGTACCCCTGAGCATCACTGGGTATGACCCAAAAAGCAAAAAATAAAAAATAAATTTAAAAAAAAATTTTAACAAGGGTCCAGGATATAGCTCAAGCGGTACAGCACATGCTGACATGCTTGAGGCTCGGAGCTCTGACCCTGGCACTGTCATGCCCCACCCTAAGAACCAGACAGCCAGGGGTTGCCCAGGTAGACCCAAAATCACCAGGTGCCGCCCCTAAACATCAAAAAATGTTAATGGTTGGCTGTCCAAGAGTTTGTTATATTTAAAAGTTATCTTCTTTCACAAATATTATGCTACTTTACATGCACTACAAGAAAATAGTAACTGAGTATTTCCAATCATATAATAGCATTCCCTTCCAATTCTTTACATGGATACCATTTGTTTTACTTATCCATATGTTACAATCACTCAATATGTTGTTATTTTTATATTCACTATATCACTGTCATCCTGTTGTTCACTGATCTGCTCGAGTGGGTGCCAGTAACATCTCCATTCATCCCTGTCGCGTGCTAGTGTAGCCTGATGGCATACTGGGGACTCTTTCAAAGTCAGGGGAATGAGGACCGTCATTGTTACTGTTTTTGGCATATCGAGTACAACACAGGTAGCTTGCCAGGCTCTGCCAGATGGAAAGGATACTCTTGGTAGCTTGCCTGGCTCTCTGAGAGGGACAGTGGCTTTTGGGGCAGCCTCTAATTGCCTTTATAGATGTTCCCAGTCTACTGAAGGTAAGCTTTTGGTCGACTGGCATGTTGTAATGATCTGCACACTGACAAACACGCACCTGCCTGTGTCTCTGGGCAGCACCTGGGACATCTGCGACCTCAGGCTGATCTCCTTGAGGTTGATGGAGTGCGCCTGGAGGTTATTATTATTATTATTATTATCTTAAAATATCTTTTAAGTCTACTAATAAGAAGACTAAAAGACTTTATCTTACCTCTGTTCCTGTTAGGGGGGTGGTGGTTATGGGGGCCTGATCCATCAAAAGTGTGAGGCATAACTTCCTTTTTTTTTTTCTTTTTGGGTCACACCCAGCGATGCACAGGGGTTACTCCTGGTTCTACACCGAGGAATTACTCCTGGCGGTGCTCAGGGGACCATATGGGATGCTGGGAATCGAACCCGGGTCGGCCGCGTGCAAGGCAAACACCCTACCCACTATGCTATCACTCCAGCCACAAGAGGCATAACTTCTGAGTTATATACTCAGCTTTAATAATTCCTTCCTTGATGTTCTTCCATTCTATATAATATTTCTCTATATTGAAAAGTCTAGTCAAAGATTTCTTGCAGAATAGCACTGCTAGTATTGAAACCAATGGATTCATTGTTTTTTTGAAAGAAACTCTCTGAACTTCACTTTCACAAGTACATAGAATTTCACAAAATATAGAATTCTAGTTTTGTTTCTTGGCAAGAACATGGAAATTAGTAGCACTGTAACACTGCCGAACTGTTGCTCATAGATTTGCTCGAGCGGGCACCAGTAACATCTCCATTGTGAGACTTGTTGTTACTGTTTTTGGCATATTGAAAACGCCACGGGTAGCTTGCCAGGCTCAGCTGTGCGAGTGAGGTACTCTTGGTAGCTTGCAGGGCTGTCCGAGAGGGACAGAGAAATCGAACCCAGGTTGGCCACATGCAAGGCAAATGCCTTACCCACCATGCTATTGCTCCAGTAGACATGTAATTTAAAATAATTATAATTTATATACTCAGGACTTTAACAGACATAGCTGAAAGGATATAAGAATTATAGGTGATACAAAGAAAGAAATTGAAATTCAACAAGAGAAAAATAAGAAATGTTAAAAACCATGTAGAATACAGGCAACCAAATGGCTAAAGAAGTTATCAAAAATATTTCAGTGAAAGAAAACTGATGAAAATTGTTATATTTAAAAAGATAAGTCTTCGAGGATTTACTAAACTGTTCATCTCTACCTGAGCTGTAGTTTTTCTTGCTACCTCATCTGCACTCTCTGACATTTAACTCAGGGAATTGTTCTGAAACATCCTAAATCGTTATATTTACCTTTTATTTAAAGATATTCCAATGGGGTGAGGAGGATGAAACTGATAGCAATGACCTCTTTCCTCTCTTACAGCCTTTTAGCAGCCAAAGGAGGAAACCGTCGAACTGCCAATGTGGTGGCACATGGGTTTGCCAATCTTTTAACTCTAGACAAAAAGACCCTCCAAGAAATTCTAGTGCATTATCCTGACTCTGAAAAGCTCCTCATGAAAAAAGCCAGGTATGGCACAAAAATCCCTTTTGGGTTCCCCGTGCACAGAGCCAGGAGTAGCCTCTGAGCATCAGAGAGCTTGTTCACCAATCTCCACACATACAAAAAAAAAAAAAAAAAAAAAAAACCACAAAAACCCGAGCACTTCCTTTGGAGAGTTAGTTGCCTTTACTTAATCTCTGTAAGAGCTATATTGTGATGCCAAGTGAGTAACTTGTAAAACAATCGCCCCTGAGTATTGCCAAGAGTAATTCCTGAGTACAGAGCCAGGAGTAACCCTTGGGATGGCTCGGTGTGACCCAAAAAGCAAAAAAAGAAAAGAAACAGAAAGAAACAGTTGAAGGATTCATCCATTAAGTGAAAAAATTATGCTAGGCTCTTCCAGCTTTCTCAACTAAAGAGACTTTTCTCTGTGTCCCTAGAGTGCTCCTGCAAAAGAAGGGTGCAGCTGCAGAGGCAAGTCCTCCGAGGAAAGGGTTGGCCTTTCTCTTCGCTCCCAAACAACAAACACCCAAACTATTTAAAGCCCTCCCTGGAAGCAAAGCAAGTCTTGCGAAGCTGCTCAAGCTGAAAAGAGAACAAGCTCTTCAGGTAATAACACAGTGAATGAGGAATTGTAGTGAAGAGAGAACTGGATTTACTTCACCAGAGAATCTCTTAATAGAATTCCATTTCCAGACACCATGATAATCTGCATTCCGCTGATGCCTGTTACCATTTTACGCATAGCACTTATCATTCTTCAAACTACATCCCAAGTATCATCACCTTTAACCTTCATAGATGTAATATAGACAGTTTGAGTGTACATACATAGATAAGTACAGTTGATCATTATTTCTGGATTCTGTATTTATGAATCAATCTTCCCATTTAAGTTTCATTCCAAAATCAATTGTTATGATGCTTTTGTGGTACTCATTGTACCCACCTATCTCTTTCCCCCACAAACACGTGTACACAGAAGTGAAGACTCATCTAAGGAACATATTCCCAGCGGGAATTGAATAAGGACACTTTCTACTTTCTTATTTCACATTCACACTGTGACATCTTCCTGGTCCGCTTAGTCATATTTTTCTCATGTTTCTGCTGCTCCCTCACCCCATTTATCAAATGATCCCCATCATGGCGCTGAAGTTCTGTCCTAAGTGAAAAAAAATGCTTTTATGTACACTATGGAGAAAACACACATTTTAGATAAGCTTCATCCAGACATGACATTATAGTGCTACTGGCCGTGAGTTAAATGTAATGAATCAGTTATATATATATATATATATATATATATATATATATATATATACTAAATAAGGTATCTCTAAACAGAAATATACATATAGGAATATACATACAATAAATATACATAAAATAAAGTTAAATATCATTAACCAGCTGGTGCTAAACAAACTCTGCATTTTTCTTAGTTTGTGGCAAAAAAAAAAGTGACAAAGAAGTTTATGGCAAAGAAAAAGTTTGTGGCAGCTATATAAAACAAAATACCCTGAGGACTGAAAATCAACTGCTCAAGCTTGTAAATGTAAACATATATATGTGTGTGTGTGTGTGTGTGTGTGCTGTGTGTATGTATATATGTATATGTGTGTAGATACACATATCTAGATGTAACACCAAGTCAACAAATGTTTTTATAGATAGTCTATCAATTCTTTATCCCCAATGTTTTAGAGCCAGAAATAATCTTATGGATTCCATTCAAACACTTCATATTATACATGGAGACTGAGATCCACATCAATGAATTTGGATAATCTCACAGTGATAGAGCAAAAGCTATTACTTAGGTATTAAGATTTCCAAGTATTTCCTGAGTTATCTCCTAACTTTAGCTGTGTTAAGAAACTGAAATGTCAACGTTTTTCTCCCTTTTCATATTCTCTGATTCTCATAAGCCGCTGCGGTCAGCTACTGAGAAAGAGAGGAGGAATTTGTGTTTTCTAAATCTCCTTATTGACATCTCTAAAACGATAAGAAATGGGTGACTGTGGATTTTTCAGAAAATTGGGAAAGCTTAGGAACTTTGCTAGGGGCCACACCCCCCTGCTAAAGTGCTAAAGGTGGTGTGATATTTACACTTCTGCTGGTGGGTGTGATACAGTAGCACTGTAAGTCTAAAACATTAATATCACTATTGCTGAAAATCTTAATAATGAAATACTGATCATACTGAAAGCCTTGATAATGGGAATAAAAATTTCCATTAAGCAAAAAATTGCTAAACCTAATATTTCAAAGTCGACATACTTGCAACCCTTAGACTTGTTATTTCATCTTCATACATACAGTAGTGAAAAATTAGAGTTACAGCATAAACCAAATTCTTCACTTGTGTTCGCATATTAAGAACTTTTATGTAAAGGCAAATGGTAAAAATAAATAATAAGGCAAATGATAAAAAAAATAATATGTGTGTATGTGTTAGGTGATATTCTCAACTTTTTATGTCTGCACATATACTTTAGGTAAGGTTCTATGAAAATTGATCCCAACTACCACATTGATACTGTGTTTTTCACTATGAAATGTCTACACCTGATATCAAACACAAAAGATCCTAAAACTATAGTTGAGAACCCATGGGACTAATGGAAAATACTATACAAAGGAAGAGTTATGTTTCTTCTAGAGATTCTTCCATGTACTTCTGCAGGAGAAAATCCATGCTCCCTGTGGTATTTTTGTAATGTTTGAGTAATACTTCTTTTTTTGGGGGGGGTCACACCCGGCATTGCATAGGGGTTACTCCTGGATTATACACTCAGGAATTACTCCTGATGGTGCTGGGGGACCAAATGGAATGCTGGGAATTGAACCTGGGTCAGCGGCGTGCAAGGCAAATGCCCTACCCAATGTGCTATCGCTCCAGCCCCTGTTTAGGTGATACTTCTATATTAAAAATAAATATCTAAAATTTATCTCCATAAATAAGTGAATATTTAAAATGCAAATACAAAAATGCAAATACAAACAAGCCTGAACACTGAGTCTAATAAATCAGCTCACATGAGAATTTTTTAACAAGGACTAAACTGCAAATCCACAGTTTAAGTCAAAAGGCAAACTTTTGTCCAGTTCACTATCCCCCTTTGGAATATTAAATCAAATGAGAGTCAAATGCGAGGCAGTCCTAACCCCCAAGTGAACTGAATCCAGTCTTTATGGGGCAGGTCGATACTTAGCATCAGTTTATACTAATCAAAGGACTCCAATACCCTTGATTATGATTGCTGTACCAATTCTTTGTGACTGCCTCTTTCAGAAAAAAAGTGAAGACTCAGAAGGAGAAGAAGGTAAAGAAAAAGAAAATGAAGATAAAGGAAGAGAGCCAGCAGAGAAACCAGTGGAAAGAGCCAAATGTGAAGCAAATTCAACTATCGCAGAGGAAACACCCCAGTTGATCAGAAATGCCGGTTTACCCAGAGGAAACACTCATCAGTCACTCATTATTAGCATGGGCCCATCCACGGAGCCTGGGGAAGAGGTGCTGAGGGTGGAAGTCAAAGCTAAGCAATAAATGTTTGATTATCTTTAGACGTAACCTAGCAAGCTCCCAAAGAGATTGTACCCAGGATTATAGTTTAAATTAATGAGGGGGAAAGATTTTGCTGGGACCCTTGAGAAATCCAGGAAAATCCCTAGCTTAGTTTCTAGGACTTATCTGAGAAAGTGATCTTATACAGTGGTAATAAGATTATTAAAAAGCCATCCCTATTCTCCCCTATCATTAGCTTTATGCAATTGGTATTTTCGCCTGCTTGGAAAATAGTACTTTCTCCCCACTTTGATTCTTGCTGAGTGTTGCTTCCTCCCCTTTAGTCTTGAGTCTGTTGTGTCTTGCTAAATATTTGCTCTTAAAGTGTGTGTGTTTGTGTAGAGAGTTTTGTGCTACACTGTTAGTCCTGATTAAGTGCTACAAATGTACAAATATTACCCTTTCGTTGTAAGAGAAAATGAGCTACTTAGCAATTTAGGTCCAAAGTCTTCCCATTCCAGCCAGAGTGATAAGTCATTTAAATATCCAATGAACTCAGCAGTGGGGCCTGGGACAGAAGGACAGCCACAGCCAACCTCAAGGAGCCTGCAGATGAGAAATCTCACTGCCTAAGATGACTCTGAAGAGCTGGGGTGGTCACCAGGACTCATTAGACAAAATCATTAGACAAAACCCACAGACAAAATCATATTACATCAACATGTTGCTAACAAAACAGATTTTTCTTTAGAGTAATGCAAGAGGTGGCAGTCAGCCTAACTCATCTGGTTTAACAAACTCAAAGGAGGGGATGCAATCATCCCATTCTTCCTATAAGCTAAGAGGACGTTTCTCCGATTTTAGCTCAAGCACTTGCTTCGACAGCAGCAAGATCTGAGCTTCTTGTTGTTTTCAGCTTTAGCAAAAAGCGATGAGGTTAGGAAGGCAGAGCCTACACATGTCAGATTGACATATCCCTACAATTTACGGAGCCTACATGTACAGCTGTTTACAAAATCTCCAAGTTAATTAAGTGCACTTTAGGAAGTTGTCCTCATGAATCAGCGAGCATTAGCATAATTACCCAAGTTTCCTGCAGTGAGGAGGCGCAAAAAAAAAAAAAAAAAAAAAAAGCAAGGCTGGTATCTAAGGTAATAATACATATAGAATTCTATTGTAATAAATGTCATCAGTTTATAACATTAAGTTCTGTATAATAAGGCTATTTCCAAGTCCCAGAAGATGGTCATTGTAATAGCATTTTACTAAGAAGATCTAACAAATTACATTAGCCAAAAAGCCTACAAACATAGATGCACTCAGTAGACTGTGTAAAAATAAATCAGTGTCATTTGGTAGTCATTGTATTTTAATATAGTGATTGAGTGTCATGAAAATAGAACAAGATCTATACAATTGGTTGATTTATTTAATTTTTTTAAAAATGCTTATTAAAGAGCCATGATTTACAAAGTTACTGATAGTTGTGTTCTAGGTATTCAATAATTCAATGCTTTATTCAGTATTTAAGTGAATTTAGAAAAATGGTTTGCTTGTTTTTTATTTTATTTGGGTTTGGGGCTATGGAAGGTTTGGCCACATCTAGCAGTGCTCACAATCCTGGCAGTGCTCAGGGGACCATATGTGGTACTGGGGATCAAATCAGGGTCTGCTGCATACAAAATCATTGTATCACTGTATCACTGTCATCTCGTTGCTCATCGATTTGCTCGAGCTAGGCACCGGTAATGTCTCCATTCATCTCTGTTGCATTCAGGATCAGGGGAGTAAGGCCCATTATTGTTACTGTTTTTGGCATATCGAATATGCCACAGGTAGCTTGCCAGGCTCTGCCGTGTGAGATTCTGCATCGCTCTCTTCCAGGAGCTTTGTTTTATAGTCTCTGGATCTTGGGCATTGATGAGATTACATGGCACCCGGGGCAGTTTGTGGGTGTGGCTGCCAAGGTACTGGAAAAGCTAGTGTCAAGCTCTCTGGGTGGAAAAGGCCCAGTCCCAATTTGATGGGGCTGGAGCAATAGCACAGCGGGTGGGGCATTTGCCTTGCACGTGGCCGACCCGGGTTCAAATTCCAGCATCCCATATGGTCCCCTGAGCACCGCCAGGGGTAATTCCTGAGTGCAAAGCCAGGAGTAACCCCTGTGCATCGCCAGGTGTGACCCAAAAAGCAAAAAAAAAAAAAAAGAAAAAAAAAGGCACAGTCCCAATTTGAGTAGGCTTGGAGTTCTCAGCCCCGGGGGCGCACACCTGGGTTCCTCTGACAGTTCCTTCACGCACCAGGCTCGTCAGAGCGTGTGGAGAGTGGCCTTGAGCATGGCTGTATACAAAATAAGCACTTTAAATCCTGAATTATATCTCTCAAGCCCAAGAAATATGTAATAGTTTTTTTTTAATATTAGAAGTTTGTGTGTAGAAAGAATTTTTAGAACACTAGAAAGAAAAGATCAAAATAGGAACTAAAAATCTGAAAATAGTGTTTAAAAGAGACGGGGGAAGCATGAACTTGTCAAGAGTTAACTCTGCCCTAACACCCTTAAAAAATTAAAACATCACTGTACCACTGACATCCTGTTGCTCATCGATTTGTTTGAGCAGGCACAAGCAACGTCTCCATTGTGAGACTTGTTGTTACTGCTTTTGGCATATTGAATACACCACAGGGATCTTGCCAGGCTCTGCCGTGAGGACGAGATACTCTCGGTAGCTTGCCGGGCTCTCCGAGAGGGATGAAGGAATCAAACATAACATCTCCAAATTTTATACTCTTTCCCTATTGCTTATTTTTCCTCCTATTTCAAGCAAAACATGCAACTTCATCTTGATTTTTTCAAATTCCTCAGTCTGGGGTTGGGAGAATGGCTAAAAGTCTATAGCAGTCTTTGAATTCAAAAGCCCTGGGGTTCAATCCTTGGCACTGCATGGTCCACCAAATATCTATTCAATTAGAAATATAATTCACTTTTTCTTTTGCCAGGGCATACCTGGCAGTTCTCAGGACTTCCTCCTATGCTCAGGAATAACTCGTGGTAGTGCTTGGGGAACCATAAACAGTGCTGGGAATTGATCGGACCTAGGTTGGCTATCTGCAAAGCAAGTGCCTTATCCACTATACTATCTCTCCAGTGCTCCAAAATCATTAACTTTTGAACTGCGATATACTCTCATCACTGATCACCTTCTCGATCGTTTTGACTTGGGAAAATGAGATTCTCGTAAAATATGTTCTCTTAATCTACTTAGGCTTTGCTAACAAAATATCTCGGAGTAGGAAATTCATGAACAACAGGAACTTATTTGTCATAGTCGTGGAGGCTGGAAGGTCCCAGTGTCAGTTGCCATGCCTACTCTCAATGCAGACTTTCATCACATTTCTCACCAGGCCCCTTTACTTCTGCCCCCTCACTCGGGGGAAGAGGAAAGGGATCTCTTTCTAAAGGCAGCAATCCAGAGTCTCGCCTTAGGTGCCCAGTGACCTATTTCCCTCTGTCCCCAAAGCGCTACTTCCCAATTATCAACTTTGGAGTTAGGGTTTTAACACATAATTGAAGGATGACAGAAACACTCAAACCATTGCAACTGCATTTAACGTTACTCCTCCTCTCACCTACAATCCTTTTCTATCAGTCAAATCCTAACATCCAAAAACACTTTTTTGGTGTTTTGGAACACACCCAGGTATGTTCAGGGCTTATTCCAAGCTTTGCACCCAGGAATCACTCCTGGCCAGGCTTCGGGAAACACACATGGTGCCAGGGATCGAATCTGGGTCAGTCTCACACAATCCAAGTGCCCCTCACTTGTACTATCTTTGTGGACTTAATAATGCAAATATTATTTTTACTACTCCAACCATACCCTTCATGGAAACTGGTCTTACTCATCCCCCTCACGGAAACTGTTATTTCCTGGATAAATACCATCTTCCTGTTATTTCTCCGGGCTGCAGGTCACAGTATCAAACGTCGTCTCTGCAATAACCTGCAATAACCTCTTCACTAAACATCCAAATCTCTCCTAACTGCCTCTGAAAACATCAAACTGGGCTAGAGATAGTACAGGAGTTTGGGAGCTGGTATTGTGTGCAACTGACCCAGTTCTGATCCTTGGAACCAATTAAGGTCCCCCAGCACCTACAAGAGTGATCACTGAGCAGAGAGGCAGGAGCAAGCCCTAAACACCACCCAGCATGGACCCAAAACCTAAATAAACAAAAATATCAGCCCATGATGGTTCTAATTTTTGAGAAATTATCTTTTGCATTTTCAGGAAGTAACATAGAGCATAACGATCCAATACATTACCTATATTTTCTTTAATTATAAATTGTTTCTGCTTAATAATAAATCTGCAAAGCAAAGATTAGATCTTACTCTTTGTATGAGGACTGAAAACCTCAATTTTAAGTAGAATATTAATTGGAAATTTATAAAGCAAAATAATCAGCATAGCAAAGATGCTTTACTTCACTTGGGATCCAAGAAATAAAAATAAGAACAAAAATATGGAAAATCACTTTATTCCCAACAAATTAAAATACACTATGAAAGCATATAATAATAGGAAGTTCGAGCAAGTATCTTTAGTGGGACCACTGTTCTGGCAGTGTTTAGCAAAATCTTTGCAGTTCATCTTAGAAATCAGCAGTACTGCTAGAGCTATGTATTCTAGAAAATCCTCCAAGAGGTTTATTAGAGAGTAGTAAGGATATGTACAAGAATAAATGCATTGGTTAAGATGCAAAGGGATGAGAGGTGTCTCTGCTCTCTGACACTAATAAAATGTATTTTAAAAATATATGACATGTAGGTGGATTGATAGTTCAACTTGTAGGGCATTTGCCTTGTATGTGGCCATCCTTGGCTTGATCCCTGGTCTCCCCTATGATTCCCCAAGCATCACTAGGAGTAATTTCTGAGTGCAGAGCCAGGAGAAACCCCTGGCTGCTTGTCACCTTGGGGATCCCAGATAGAAGCGACAGCCAGGTTCGAAGAGAGGAGTTTCAAGGATCTCACTCTGCCATGAGGGAGCAACAGGAACTGACCTTGAGCCTTTCCTCTTCCACAGGAGATAATAAGCTCATTCTCTGGAGCCCTCTTATTAGTGTCCTTCCTTATACTCTTTGGACATACACCTAGGAGGAAAATTGATAGATCCTATTGTAAGTCTTTTTTTTTTGTGTGCATTATGGTGAAATTCTATCCAGCCCAGTCATTAGAAGGAATGAGTGTAGAGCCAGAGCAAAAGTGCAGTGGGGAGGGCGTTTGCCTTGCAGGCAGCCAACCTAGGTTCAATCCCCAGCATCCCATAAGGTCCTCATGCACTACCAAGAGTAGTTCTTGTGTGTACAGCCAGGAGAATCCCTGAACACCACCAGTGGTGCTCTGACTGGTGGTATTCAAAAAAATTTTTTAAGGAATGAGAATAATTAGTTTACACCTAACTGCGTTTATAGAATCTCTTTTAAAATCTAGTGTGGATTCATCTGCATGGAGGAGGAGGAGGAGGAGGAGGAGGAGGAGGAGGAGGAGGAGGAGGAGGAGGAGGAGGAGGAGGAGGAGGAGGAGGAGGAGGAGGAGGAGGAGGAGGAGGAGGAGGAGGAGGAGGAGGAGGAGGAGGAGGAGGAGGAGGAGGAGGAGGAGGAGGAGGAGGAGGAGGAGGAGGAGGAGGAGGAGGAGGAGGAGAAGAAGAAGAAGAAGAAGAAGAAGAAGAAGAAGAAGAGGAAGAAGAAGAAGAAGAAGAAGAAGAAGAAGAAGAAGAAGAAGAAGAGGAAGAAGAAGAAGAAGAAGAAGAAGAAGAAGAAGAAGAGGAAGAGGAAGAGGAAGAAGAAGAAGAAGAAGAAGAAGAAGAAGAAGAAGAAGAAGAAGAAGAAGAAGAAGAAGAAGAAGAAGAAGAAGAAGAAGAAGAACAACAACAACAACAACAACAACAACAAGAGTGTGGCACTTCATCCTACCTCTCCCAAAGACTTTTATCTCCTGCTAGTGATCTGAGGACACTGTGTGGATTGGAAATGTGCTAGTAAGGGAGGTGAGCAGACGTATTAAATACTGGGTATCTGAGGAGCATGTGGGAGTGAAAATACTAAGGTCTGGCTTTAAATGTTTTAGCCCCTTTTACAAGTACATCCCAGGTAGAGGGCTGCGGCCACTTAATTCCAGAGAAGAATCACAGTTGATATCTTCATTTCTGCTCTGCATAGGCGCTGGCCACACTCCCTCAATGAGTAACACATCCTCAGAAAATGACGGTAGGTAACATACCAGCTGCCCAAGAGCTCAGAAGCCACTCTTGGTTATAGTCACTCTACCCTTTGCTTAAAAATACAAAATATATGAGAGGGAGAGAAATAAGAATACCATAGCCATGGATAAGGGAGGTACTTTTCTGATGGATTTCCAGATCATTTTGATTTTGATTTTAAATGTTTTTAAGAGAGTTTTTTTCCAGGATAGCATAAGCACCGGTATGTTTTTATTTCAAAGTAGCTGAGTGAGTGGGAGCTCTTGATTCAACGCACGAGTCCCTCAGCTCCAGAACAGGGCAGATCTGGAAGCTGTCCCGGCTTCAGCGTTACTGCTGACAGTCTTCCTGCAATAATCTGAATTTTACAGAGCATAAAGCCCTCCAGGATTCCTCATCTTTCTGTGCTCACACTGCTCAGCTGGGGATTTACAAATGCCTACAAGGGCTTACTTGGTCTCTCCCTCACTCCCATTCCCTCAAGATGGCAAGGCTTCTCTTCCAATAGCCTGAGCTCAATTTCAAGGAAAAGTAAATCTCAAATCTGTTGACAAAATCTTCCAAATGTTATGGAGGCAGAATCCCCCGCTGACTTCATCCTACGTCTCCCAAGGAGCTTTATCTCCTGCCAGTGATTCGCTTTCATGATGAGTTTCCATTTGGCATGAAGTGGGTTAGTACCGACATCCCTCCCTGAAGAACCTCATTCCCCCACAATATACTAGTCTAAATAATGTGCTCTCCAGGGGATGTGAACTAAATCGAGAGCATCAGCATCAGCTTAAACCAAACATCATTAAGAAGGCAAAACATTTACCTTACTACAGTTCTCTAAACACACATTAGGGTGTTGAAATGCCCCAATAATTATCTAAATGTCAACCTGTAGATAAATAAAAAATTACTTATCAATTCTATGTGCCCTACCACAAGGTGACCCATTTATATAAAGAATAAGAACCAATTACTTTAAAGTATGATATTTTATTTAGTAATAGAACAGGAAACAGTTACTATACACATATCAAAAAGAAAAACTGAGGCAAATAAGTTCCTCATGATAAAATTTCATATAGTTTAAAATAATAATAGTTTAAAATAATAATAAGACACATATCATATTTACTTTGTGCCAATGACTTTTCCAAATGTTATGGCACTGTAACACTGTCATCCCATTGTTCATCAATTTGCTCAAGCAGGCATCAGTAACATCTCCGTTGTGAAACTTATTGTTACTGTTTTTGGCATATCAAATATGCCATGGGTAGCTTGTAAGGCTCTGCCGTGTGGGCAGGATACTCTCGGTAGCTTGCCGGGGTCTCCGAGAGGGACGGTGGAATCAAATCCGGGTCAGCCGTGTGCAAGGCAAACACCCTACCTGCTGTGTTATCGGTCCAGTATAAATGTTATACCTCTATTAATTTATTTCATATTAACAACCCTGCAACAGATTAATCATTTTTATCATCACCATTTTCCAGATAAGAAAAATAAGATATCATTGGGTGAATAATCATTATTCACCTGTGCTAGGTAATCTTGAGAGCAAAGATTTCCCAAGTTAGTTTGGGACTAGAACGATAGCATATATAGCAGGTAAGATGCTTGTCTTTGCACACGGCTGACACAGGTTTGATTCCACAGCACCCCCTATAGTCCCCCGAGTCCCACCATGAGTGATCTCCAAGTGCAGAGCCAGAAGCCCTGATCACCTCTGATGTATGGCTCCCAAACTGAAAAACATTTTTAAACTTTTTAAATATTTCCCAAGGTAGTATATTGAGAGACATTCACAGAGCGCGCACATAAAATTTCTTTCAAAGAAAGGGACCCTTCTACACTGCTGGTGGGAATGTCGGCTAGTTCAGCCCTTTTGGAAAACAATATGGACGATTCTCAAAAAACTAGAGGTTGAGCTCCCATTTGACCCAGCAATACCACTGCTGGGAATATATCCCAGAAAAGCCAAAAAGTATAGTCGAAATGACATCTGCACTTATATGTTCATCGCAGCACTGTTTACAATAGCCAGAATCTGGAAAAAACCCGAGTGCCCTAGAACAGATGACTGGTTGAAGAAACTCTGGTACATCTATACAATGGAATACTATGCAGCTGTTAGAAAGAATGAGGTCATGACATTTGCATATAAGTGGATCAGCATGGAAAGTATCATGCTAAGTGAAATGAGTCAGAAAGAGAGAGACAGGGGCTGGAGAGATAGCACAGCGGGTAGGGCGTTTGCCTTGCACGCGGCCGACCCGGGTTCAAATCCCAGCATCCCATATGGTCCCCTGAGCACGGCCAGGGGTAATTCCTGAGTGCAGAGCCAGGAGTAACCCCTGTGCATCGCCGGGTGTGACCCAAAAAGCAAAAAAAAAAAAAAAAAAAAAAAAAAAAAAAAAAAAAAAAAGAAAGAGAGAGACAGACATAGAAAGATTGCACTCATCTGTGGAATATAGAATAATAGACTATAAGACTAACACCCAAGAATAGTAGAAATAAGTACCAGGAGGTTGTCACCATGGCTTGGAGGCTGTTCTCTCATTCTGGGCAACTCAGAGAAGGGAACACCAAGTAAAATGTGGTTGGAGGTCATGTGGGGGAAAGATGATGCGGGCCGAATATAGACTAGAGACTGAACACAATGGCCACTCAGCACCTTTGTTGCAAACCACAACACCTAATCAGAGAGAGAGAACAAAAGGGAATACCCTGCCACAGTGGCAGTGTGGAGTGGGGGGAGACGGGACTGGGGAGGGGGGGAGGGATGTTGGGTTTACTGGTGGTGGAGAATGGGCACTGGTGAAGGGGTGGGTTATCAAACTTTGTAAGGAAGAAACATGAGCACAAAAATGTATAAATCTGTAACTGTACCCTCACGTTGACTCACTAATTAAAAATAAACTATTAATTAAAAAAATAAATTAATTAAAAAAATAAAAAACAATTTCTTTCAAAGAAATTGGTAGGTGGAGCAAGACAAAAAGGGTCTACAAACATGTTCCTAGCTTCCATAATCACTCAAGGGTCTTATCACATTATTTCCAGGATTGAACCAACACCGATGCAAGGAATCTAGATTGCAGAAAATTCCAAACAGATTCCCAATGGAGGTCTTCTACACAAAGGAGAAAGACCAAAAAAAAAAAATCTATTAGTGCCCTGAACTCTCATCCTGTCTTCGTAGGGCCAGGTCGCTGAGGTGTATGTTAGTGCAGGAAGAACAGTGGAGTCAAAAAGATGTGCTTGGAGCCGGAGGTTCCTTGTCCTCTTAAGCACTGCTTCACTTTATTAAATCTGGGAGTCTTGCACACAGAATAGGTCCAAATCAGCAAAATCTCGGCCCAGGCAGAAAACTCAAAGGGCCGGAGCAAATATTCCACACGTGGGGGCCTGTAATCAATATGAGTCACTGCATGGTCTCTCAAACACTGCCAAGAGCGACCTCTGAGTGCAGAGCAAGGACTAACTCATGAGTACTATCAGGCATGGCCCCCAAACTAAAAATAAAACAATTTTTTTAAATAATCAAAATATTTCCTGAATGAGACCTTTGAACCTGAAATTACTTTTGAAGTGGGGGCTGGCGGGATAGTATAGCTGCCTGGGCACTTGACGTATACCCAGCCAGCCTGGGTATGATCCCCAGCACCCCAAATGGTCCCCTGAGTACCATCAAACATGACCCTAAGCACAGAGCTAAGAGTATACCCTGAGCACAGCTGGGTGTGGTCCAAAATAAAAAAATAAATAAATAAAAAAGAGAAATCCCTTTTAATGTGTACAATTACAGTTACATAAATATTGTATTAGAATGAGCCAAAGGCTCTAAGTCCACCCAAAGTAAAGGAATAACTCAGCTCCCCCTATATATTTTAGGAAACATCAGTGGTTTAGCACTGATATTAAATAGCCCTAAAATAACACATAATACCCTAGTCATTCCAGTTTAGCAGTAATGAAAAATGTGAGGTAGAATAGCACCTTGAGAAGAGTATACTTTATGTCATTTGGTTCCATTCTACATTTATATAAGCCTCAGAATGTCCTACAGGGAATTAAAAAGAATCTTTAGAAGATATTAATCATTACATAGTTCTGGAATTTGTGATATCCAACTACACCAAAGATACATGAAATTCATATCTTCAATACCTTGCCCATATGCTGTAGTAAAATTTGATGTTTTCTACCATAAGTTTTTATGACTCACCGTATTTTTCCTACTATAACTTTTGTGTCTAGAAGTAATGGTACAGAGGTCAAATAAATGTGCATCATTAAGCAGCACTACCTGACATTTCTAGGTGATAACACCTCGGATGGGAAGAAGGAGGTGTATCTGAAAGGTCACAGTCTCACTCCCAGTTCCTTTGTACTTGTAGCCAACTCTTCCCACTGCAAGCAGAATTCTGTCACAAATTTATGAGGACCCTCTCTGCTGAGAATCTTAATTCTAAGAATTCAGCACCTTATTAACCTGGCTCACAATGCAGTTTCTTTCATCTAGCTTTAGATAAATCACACTCCATTGTTCACACCAAAAATCTTAGACTTAAAAGGGAATTTAAAGTTTCCTACACCAAGAGCCCATTTTGAAAAAACACAAACAAGTTCCAATGTCCAGGATTACAGGACATTACGGCAGCGTGTCACTTATTTTTCCCTTTTATATTTTTTTTAAGAAAATAATCATTTCTCATGATGGCTGGAGGAATCAGTCGGGATGGGAGATGAGTGCTGAAAGTAGATAATGGACCAAACATGATGACCTCTCAGTGTCTGTGTTGCAAGCCATGATGCCCAAAAGTAGAGAGAGAGTATGGGAAATATTGTCTGCCATGGAGGCAGGAGGAGGGTGGGAAAGGGGGACATACTGGGGATATTGATGGTGGGGAATGTGCACTGGTGGAGGGATGGGTGTTTGATCATTGTGTGATTGTAACCCAAACATGAAAGCTTGCTACTCACAGTAATTCAATAAAATTTTTAAAAAAGAAAGAAAATAACCATTTCTCACATTCTGGAAACTGTCAGTCTCAGATCAGTGATTTACAAATAGGAAGTTGATGACTAACTTGATAAAAGTAGCATCCACCTAAAGAGGACTTTTTTGAATAAAGAAGTATAGGACCAGAATGATAGTACAGTGAAAGCTCTTGCCTTACACGTAGTCAACCCAGGTTCGATCACCGGCATCATATATGTGCCCTGAACCTGCCGGAAGTGATCCCTGAGTGCAGAGCCAAGAGTAAACCATGAGAACCATCAGGTGTGAACCAAAACCAAAAAACAAATAAACAAGTATATTTCTCAAGATTTCAAGGGGTGGGGAGGGGGTCATCATGGTGTGCTGTTAGGCACATATTTTAGACTCCAAATCGGAGAGAAGTCTCAGATTTAGTTTGGTCTTCCAAAGGGAACCAACACAAATTTCACCAAGATAGATGTGAATACAGCTTGCATTCAGTATTTCCTTGCAAAAAAGGTGGCTGTACAATAGAAGTTTTTGCAAGCAGTCATCTCCCTATACTAGTGTTCCTAAACATTCTTTCTCAGCTTTTCGCCATGGGCAGTGCCCATTTCTTTGAAAATACTCCTGCTTTCTCTATATTTAAAAAAAAAATTCTCCAACTTTCAGATGTCAAATGAAATGCCAAAGCACCTAAGAAGCATTCCCCAATATCCTCATGTTATGATTGCTTCCAAGCTAAAAAGAAAAAAAATGAAAAAACCCTCTAAGCTCCAAACGTTTCTCATATAAACTGACTTCTATCTTTATGTATCTGGCATATATTGTATTCATTCCTTTTGGTGTCTACTTTGCAGATGCCTACTAAATGACTACTAAACATTTCTAGGTTCTGGGGATACAGTCTAAATCCCCAATTTCTTAGAATGAATATGCTAATGGATAAAGAGAACTAGAAACAAAATAATCAAAAGGCAAGCAAGGAAGCAGGATTTGAAGAGAGAGAAAAGGAGGTCATTTTCAATCAGCCGATCAGCAAATCCCTCCCTGACTAATTCTTGAATAAAGACGTAAGGACAGTGAGCAGCAAAACTGTGGCAAACAGGGCAGAGTGCTCCTGGAAGGAACAGCAGCGGGTACAAGAGGCCTGAGGCAGCAGGATGCTAGGATCTTCGAGGAAGATCAAGAGTCACGTGACTGAAACCACTGCCAAGGCAAAGCCCTGTGGGAACAGACTCAGAGGAAGCAGGAGGGATTTAAAAAGCCTCTGTTGGCTCCCTGACCTTCACGTGGCTAGTAATATAGAGTGTCTCTGTGGGGGCAGAACCCCAAAAGAGCCTCTGCCCCAATTTTTCATAGATAACATGGCAATAAAATAACAGTAACAAACAGCAATCTCATTTCTTTCTAATTCCCCAAATCTTCCAGTCTATCCCTGAAAACTAGGTCATTTACTAACAAATCCTTTTAGATCCATAGCTTGTCTGAACAATTCCTTCATGTTTTTCTTCTAACGAGAACTTGACTCCCTAGAAGAGTCCAGCTTCCTCTCCAGACCTCTCAGCACTTTCTCCTCCTGACTGTTTTAGGTAGGGGTGATGAGACACTGGATGCGACCATCCTCTAAACCGTCTTGTAATATTCCTACTCTTCACTTTACCTCAGCCTTTATCTTCATAATAGCCCATCTGTAGCCTTGATTTCTATTCTCCCATTTTCCAATAACAGCCCACAATCCAGCTCACTCCTCATAACACAGCTCCAACAACCACTCTCCTTCAATCCCTTTATTCTGCAAACCTTTCCAACTTCTGTTGCTCATATTCATAATCTATAACTTAAAAGGGAGTCTAAGATTTCCTAGTCCAAGAAACCATTTTTACAAAACACAAACAAGATCTTGTGTCCGGGATCACAGCAAAACATGCCAAGGCCCCCGACTCTAGCTCCGGGTTCCTTCCAGTCGTCTTCCTTTTGCTTCTCTCTTTCATCTCCTTTCCTGGCACTTTCATATGTGCAATCTAGAGTCCATGGCTTGACCACCTTGATGCCTTTCATTCCCGATTTATGTTATTCTAAGTCCCACAGACTAGGAGAATGTTCCGTATTTGTCCTTGTCCTATGGCTTACTCCACTTACCATGAGATTTTCCATTCCCATCCAAGTTACAGTGAATTGCATGATTCATAATTCTTGTGGCTGCACGAATGTGTATATATACAGCTTCATCATCCACCCTTTATCCATTATCCATTGCGTAAATGTACAACTTCATTATGCATTCAATTCTGTCCTTAGACTTCTGGGTGGTTTCCAGAAGCCTACCTCTTCTGCTAAGTGCTGCAGTGAACGTTGTTGTACATGAATCTTTCTATCCGTTGTTGTACATGAATCTTTCTACCCCTGTATCACTGTATCACTGTCATCCCGTTGATCATCGATTTGCTCGAGCGGGCACAGTAACATCTCCATTCGTCCTAGCCCTGAGATTTTAGCAGCCTCTCTTTATCAGTTCTTCCCGGCGGTGCCGCATTGGAGGCTCTTTCAGGGTCAGTGGAATGAAACCCATCATTGTTACTGTTTTTGGCATATCAAATATGCCACAACTTTTTTGTGTCTTGTGGGTAGATGCCACAAAGTGGAATCACTGGGTCATATGGGAGCTCTATTCTGATGTTTTTTTTTTTTTTGAGGGATTTCCACAGTATTTTCAAAAGGGCTGAAAAGAGACCTAAATTCTCATAGCTATTTCCGTCTTGGATGATTTTATAAGGTCAGAGTATCAGACTGAAGTGTGGGCTCACCCCAGGACTAGAAAACCACCCTGCGGAGGCTCTTGAAAATATAACCTTGCTGCCTTCCCAGTCACCTCGTTTTCTTCATTCATATCTGTGTTCCTTTTTCTTGCAGAAATAAGCCAGCTTTTCACAAGCTTTATCCATGGCATAGTAGTTTTTCTGATTTCACAGCAAAAACACACCAGCTGGAAAAACTCTCCCAACAGGATATACTTAGAATTTAGACCATACATGGGATTCGGCAGTGACACTCCTGATCTGGGTCTCTCAGGAGTGGCATGGCCAGCCCAGGTGTTCCATGATGGTAGTGGACAGCCATGAGTGTTGGGATTAAGGAGTCGGATCAAGAGCCAAAGAGGAAGTACAGCGGCTAAGGTGCCTGCCTGATGTGTGGTCAACCCCAGCTCAATCCTTGGCACCACAACCAGTCCCCAGAGCATTGCCAGGGGTTATTCCTAAGCACAGAGCCAGGAGTAAGCCCTGAGCATTGATGTGTATGGCCCCCAAACAAAGCAAACATAAAAGAAGACCCATCTTTTATTCAGATAGTTTTTTTATTGCTTTTTGGGTCACACCCAGCTATGCACAGGGGTCACTCCTGGCTCTGCACTCAGGAATTACCCCTTGCGGTGCTCAGGGGACCATATGGGATGCTGGGAATCGAACCCAGGTCGGCCGTGTGCAAGGCAAACGCCCTACCCACTGTGCTATCACTCCAGCCCCATTATTCAGATAGCTTTACCCTAAGCATAAAGGATAGCAGATTGACGTAACTCACTCATTCCTTTTTTGTCTTCATGCCCTGCAAATGTCTTTCTCTACATTAAGTCATAAGCTCTTCCAAGTTGCTAGGACATTTTACTCTTTATAAATTCTCTTGTTAATCACAAGCAATATCACTCAATAAATACGTATTCCAAAAACAAATGGCTATTTATTTAATGGAAGGGGTGGTTGAAAAGGGCAGGGCTTCCTACCCAGTCTTCTCTCTGAGAATCTCCGGAGCTCCCGACTCCTGAAATTCTTGAGTCCTGCCTTAGAAAACCTGTCACAAAACATAACACCTTGTGACTTTGCTGTGAATATACCAAAGATGTGATGGCTCTTCTAAATTCTAAAAACTCAAGATCCTGCTTATGACAATTCTGCATAGGCTGATATGTCACTTCACCAATCATTTCTTTGAGGGGAGGAGAAAATAGCCAAGCCAAAGTTTTTTAAGAACACTAAAGGATCTTTAACAGATCTTTAACAGATCCTTTAAAGACTTTAAGGTTTTTAAAGTGAGCAAGTGAGCAGCAACCTGTGAACCACTACAGAATTGGTGAGAAATAGGTCTAGGACGTGACCCGAGGGGCTGGAGAGATAGCACAGCGGGTAGGGCGTTTGCCTTGCACGCCACCAACCTGGGTTCAATTCCCAACATCTCTTATGGTCCCCTGAGCCCCGCCAGGAGTAATTCCTGAGTGCATGAGCCAGGAGTGGCCCCTGAGAACCGCTGGGTGTGACCCAAAAAGCAAAAGAGAGAGAGAGAGAGAGAGAGAGAGAGAGAGAGAGAGAGAGAGAGAGAGAGAGAGAGAGAGAGAGAGAGAGAGAGAGATGATCTGAAGCAGAAGCAGGATTAGAGCAGGAACAATACTGACTTGAGGAACTGACCTAGAATTAGATACCTAGCAAGTGTATGACCAAACTGCTGAGTCTCTGCTAAGGTCAGAACCACCAACTCCCACAGAGGCAAACCTTGTACCATGATTCCTTCCATGTGGACTTTTAAATTCCATCACGAGGCTTTTGAATCCAGGTGTCTGAAACTAAAACATGCTGTTTTCCTCTTCTTCCAAGCCACAAATCCAGGCACGTCACTCCTTCACATAAATCCCACTCGAGAGATCGATACCCGACTTCCTTTCCTCGAGCCAGGGGACCTGTGCTCCAGGATGGAAACCCTGCCGAGGACTCTGCCTTAGTTTCCCACTACTCCCCTACCATATTCTACATAACACCACGTTTCAGCACATTTTAATTCCTGTCTATTCCTAAAACACAGCTCCAAGTTTGAAGATGGTCTCATGTCTCCATAGTATCTTTATCCTGCATCCAGCTGACCAGATCTTAGCTCAAATGGCATCTAATAAATCTAGTGTGTTTGTCTAGAAGTGTTTGTTTTTCTAAAACAGGTCAAGTTTCTCTCTACTTTTTATTTTCTAGGCCCTGGGATTTATGAGACTGTTAATGACAGGGTTTCATACAATGTTCCAACACACTTTTTACCAGAGTCCTCTCACCACCACCCCCGTCTGTAGCTTCGAGTTCAGTTCTGTAGGTTAGTTCTCAGGTTCTGTTATCTTTGCTCATTTGTCACTGTCCTCTTAGGTTTCTTTAAAGCCAACTATGAGAGATCATTCTCTATCTGTCCCTCCCCTTCTGACTCATCTCACTCAGCAGGACACTCTCCAGATCCATACACATAGCAGCATAGTTCACGATTTCATTTGCATAGGAGTGCAAATACCTTTCTGAATTTTGCTTTGGGGCCCTTGAGGTAATGTCCAGAAGTGGGGTTGCTGGGTCATATGAAAGCTCAATTCCTAGTTTTTTGGAGAAGTGTTCCATATTGTTTTCCAAAAAGGTTGAACCAGTCGACATTCCCACCATCAGTGTCTGAGGGTCCCTTTTCCCCACATTCACATCAACTCTGGTTGTTTTGTTCTTTATGATGTGTGCAAGTCTTTCTGGTGTAAGTGATATCATTATTTTGATTAGTACTTCCTTGATGATAAGGGATGCAGGAAATTTTTTCATATACCTATTAGCCATCTGCATGTCTTCTTTGGAGAAGCTTCCCTTCATCTCTACTCCACATTTTTACTTTTAAAATCTGTATGCCACAAAACAAGAGAACCTAGAAGAAATGGATAAATTCCTGGATTCCTATAATCTCCCAAGGCTGAACCAAGAAGACCAAGAGTACCTGAATAGTCCTATTAATATCAAGGAAATTGAAACTGTAATCAAAAGTCTTCCCAAAAACAAAAGCCCAGGTGCAGATGGATTGATTCACTAGCGAATTCTTCCAAACATCTAAAGAGGACCTATTGGCAGTCCTTCTCAAGCTTTTCCAGGAAATTGAAGAAACAGAAACCCTCCCAAAGAGTTTCTGTGAGGCTCATATCTCCTTAATACCAAAAGCAAACAAAGACACCACAAAAAAAGAAAACTACAGGCCAATATCCCTGATGAACATGGATGCAAAGATTCTTAACAAAATATTAGCAAATAGAATTCAACAACTCATCAAAAAGATCATACACCATGACCAAGTGGGATTCATCCCGGGATGCAAGGATGGTTTAACATTCAGAAATCAATCAACATAATCCATCATATCAACAAAAGAAAAGATAAAAATATAATCATATCAATAGATGCAGAGAAAGCATTTGACAAGATCCAGCACCCATTTATGATGAAAACTCTCGCCAAAATGGGTATGAAGGGACCTTCCTCAATATAGTCAAAGCCATTTATCACAAGCCTACGGCAAGCATCGTCCTTAATGGGGAAAAACTAAGAGCCTTCCCTCTAAGGACAAGGATGAGACAAGGATGCCCACTCTCTCCACTTCTGTTCAATATAGTACTGGAAGTACTTGCAATAGCGAGTAGGCAAGTAAAAGATATTAAGGGCATTCAGGTAGGAAAGGAAGAAATCAAGCTCTCACTATTCATAGTGAGATACTATACTTAGAGAACCCTAAAACCTCTACCGAGAAACTCCTAGAAACAATAGACTCGTATAGTAAAGCTGCAGGCTATAAAATCAATACCCAAAATTCCATGGCTTTCCTATATGCAAATAATGAGAGAGAAGAAAACAACATGATAAAAGCAATCCCGTTCACAACTGTGCCTCAAAAAATCAAGTACCTCAGTATCAGCTTAACTAAGGAGGTAAAGGACTTGTATAATGAAAACTACAAAATGCTACTTCAGAAAATGAAAGAGGACACGAGGAAATGGAAAGACATACCCTGCTCATGGATTGGAAGAATTAATATTGTCAAAATGGCAATACACCCCAAAGCATTGTACAAATTCAATGCGATCCCTATAAGGATAGCCTTGACATTCTTCAAAGAAATGGAGCAAGCCCTCCTGAAATTCATATGGAACAATAAGCCTCCACATTTTTGATGGGATTATTTTTTCTTTTTAAGTTTTACAAATGTTTTATATATCTTGGATATTAGTCCTTTGTTAGATAAATGGTGATCAAATATTCTCACCCATTCTGTGGGGTTTCTTTTTATTCTGGTCATTGTTTCTTTTCCCTACTGTTTTGTTTTACACATCACATACTAAGCCTAAGTCTCTATAATTTGATACTCAGGGCAATACTGTGTGTCCCTCCCTAAAGATTTATCCAATACCTGCAGCATAACAGAAGCAGTTGGATACTGTGAGGTGAATGTTCTCTTCTGTCTGACATGACTGATAAAATGTGAGCACCAGATTTTTCAGGGTCTTATTAGTTGCTGAAATTAACCTTCCCCTTTATGCATCCATAAAAGTGTGCTTAGGGCATCAATTATGTTTTAAAACAATAAAATTCCCCAAATAATACAGTCCCAAATTTTTAGTAAAATACAAAACACAGCCACTTAAAGTATAATATTTACTTTATTTGTAGATTTTTCTATTGGTCTTAGTTACATTAGAGAAAGAATACAAATGAAAACAAAGACATATGGCATTATATTATGAAACAGATTTAGCCAAAGGGACTTCTAATGGAAGATATATTTAACATCAATTCATACATGAGTAACATACACTTATCAAGCATGACATCCATCAAAGCACAAAGTCTCTCATAATCTCAGCCAAACTTCTGTCTTACATTATGTGTCACTTCTACAACTTTTAACTACACACATAAAAAATACTAGGAGACACTTATTGAAGATAGCTTCCCACAAAATTTACAAAATAAAAAAGGAAAAATATATCAAAATGCAACGTAAATGACAATGGGACCCTGAATTTACTCTTAAAAGGCTGCCTAAGGCACTAACAAAGTGAACAATTATAAAATTCAAGTCTGATTTTAAATGTATATAGTCTTATACTTTTAAATCTAAGTGCAAGATGATGGAACAAGCCAAATGCTATGCTATATTCTCAGAACAGGCATATGTGAAAAATATTGTCTATTGAGTGCATGGCCACTCCAATATATGTTATATATCTAATTATATGAAGCATGAAAGTTGGCTTGGCTATTTTTTCTTCAAATGTATTTTTTTTTTGAATGGCACTTGAATGAACAATGGTTCAACAGGAGCAGAGCTATAGGAATATGAAACAATATTAAACTGGCATGTGATGAAGTCAAGTGTTGAGATTGTAAGAATTTTATAAAACGATCATTGGGATTTGTAAAAGCTTTTATTCAAAACTGCAGAATGGGTGCCAATTACTCTAAATGTCTGGAATCACAGCTCTTATGGATAATAGCATTGACTGATAAACCTGCTCAGGGATGAATAATAATAACTTTAAGAAGGGAACGTTCTAGTGAAAAATAGAATATAAAATTATGAAGAGCAAGTCAAGCAGACAGTAGTGACAGAGCCGTTATTATTTGGCTGATGAGAACAGCAAATGCTCCTGACTGTGGTTCCCACATCCCTACACAGGAGATGCAGGTGCTAGAAGACCTGGATTAAAAGAGAAAGTTCTGTCAGCAGGACCTGCCCCAACCTCAGACAAGACAAACTCCGCTTCCATCCACTTTCTATATCAAAAAATGTCCATGGGGGGCTGGAGCAATAGCACAGCCGGTAGGGCATTTGCCTTGCACAAGGCCAACCCGAGATCGATTCCCAGCATCGCATATGGTCCCCTGAGCACTGCCAGGAGTAATTCCTGAGTGCAGAGCCAGGAGTAAGCCCTGGGCATCGCCGGATGTGACCCAAAAAGCAAAAAAGAAAAAAAAAAAGAAATGTCGATATCTTCTGTAAAGGTCCAAGTATTTAAAAAAGAAAATTCTTAAAAACACAGCAAGACCAAAATGCTGTTTCCAAGCACACAGGACAAATTAAAATTAAGATATAGGAGGCATGGAAGATTCCAAACGATTGGAAGAACAATAGAACGATCCATTTTCTTCTCCCTTAGTATCAAAAATGGCATGGTGAGTAATGGGACATATGACAGTCTCACTGCTCATAACTTACTACTCAAAAAGGTACTCAGATAATTACTCATAAAGGTACTCCCAGCCAAGGACCTGTAGGTAAGCAGCACACATTCAGAGTCACCTAGGGAGAGAGATGATGGTCTAACCAGAGTAAGGCAACCAGGGCTGACTTTGGCAATGAGCTTTTGATTGGAAACCAGAGATGTCTGAGGCTTAGAGGGCACATTCCTCAGACATTTGAGAATGCACGAGACATGAGCAGTGGCATGAGTTTGCATATCAACATGGCACTGGGCACGCCAACTTAAGGATATGTGATAAACAACCTGTAATATTAAATCATTAAAAGTGATTGGTCAACATAAGGGATAAGAAAACTACTTGGCACACAGATTCTCAATAACAAGTTAGTAAATGTGTGCTGAAATGCAATTCCCCCCGCTCCCCTCATTATGTTATATTCTAATGGGTAAAATAAAATCTACTCTTTATAAAAAGCATGTAAGTCCACATTGCCTTAATGGAGCAATTAGAATTTTTATAATAGTTTTTATGCTTAAAATAATGCATTCTGCCTTAGAAATACCAAAAGATATCTAGAGCCTAGAAATAAAACTAAAAAAAGGTATCTCTTAAAAAAATTTTAAAAATATGTATATCTAAATGAATCTATACAAATTTACAAATCATTGTATAGGACTGTAGGAAGGAAAGTATAAAATCTGCCTTTTAAAGACAATAGGCCTGCTTTTCCTGACTCTTTGTTTGAGGGTCTCTCCTGAGGGGCTCAATAAAGAGTCCCCGGGGTGCCAGGGATTGAACCCAGGTCAGCTGCATGCAAGGCAAACACCCTGCCTGCCGTACTATCTCTCCAGTCCTCATGATCTTAGATATCAAATGATTCCCATTGAAACTTACTTTAAACATGTATTTGTTGAATAGTGTTCTATACAAACTGACTAAGCCTAATTTGTTATTGTGTTGTTTGTTCAAATGTGCACATTCACTGTTCATTTTTGTCTACCTAATTTGATATTGAGGATGGGTTCAAGTCAACTATGACTATTTCCCATTCAAATTTTCCTTTGTAGCGTCAGAGTAAATATTATCAGTTCGTGCAAATAAAAAAAAGGTCTTTCATTAATGAGAAGAAACACAATTCTAAATTTCTCCTATGTTTTGGTTCTCAGCTTCCTGGACAATGAGTCCCAACTGTTTAATGAACTCCAGCTAATAATGAATAATTCTGAATCTAGAACAACTGATTATCTATGCAGTTACAGATTCCTGAGGATCACAAAAGTTAAAGAAAAGGTTGGAGCTGACAGTGATTACAGTACTCTACAATGAAAACAGAAGATCTAGAAAGACAAAGGAAATTGCTTACTTCCGTGAGTTTTCTTATACTTACTGATTAAACATTTTTAGAACTGAGTATCTGCTTTCCGTCTCATCTAGACTTCTCCTGGAGTCCGATGACATGCTATTTTGTAAAGTGCACAGCAAAATCCAGGTACAAGAGAAGGTAGTTTATTCCACGGAAGAGTACTGAATACAGTTTAGGGCAACAAATTCAGTATCATCTAACTTAACAGGCATGAAAACCCAGGTATAAACAGTGGTTTGTAAAACATATTCCCTAGAACAAATTCCGCGTAACAATCTATAAATCACACCATTTCAATAGTTTCCCATTCTTTCTGCAGACCAATGTTTTCAAAAACAGCATTTTTATCATATGAAAACAAACGATGGCAATAAAAATGGCTTTTTTTTTTGACACTATCTTCTAATCCTAATAGCCTCCCTGCAATTAATCCAAATTATTAGCAATCACTGTTTGAACTGATTGAGCAAAGAGTCACTTAGCATGTTCCTCCTGCCGAAAGAGTATAAAAATAATATTATATATAGATAGGATCTATTGGATAACCAGGCTTACATCCCAGCTTTCATTATCTGGAGTTAGAGACAAATCCATCGGTCCACACAGCGCAAGAGAAGGCTGAAGTCAGGCGGTGCCGCTCCTCTTACTTTGTAGCTGGGTTCTTGGGAGGAAGGAGTTTGTAAGCGTTGAAGTAGCCCACCACCTGCTGGGGGATCTCTGCCAAGACACACTGAGCCAGCGCTTCTTTCGGAGACTTGCGGAAAAACAAAATCAAAGTGACTGTCAGCAAACACCTTTGTGACTGGCAGGCTCAGGAAAGGAGTGGCCATCCCGCAGTGCTCAGCCTAAAGCAGCAACCACCAACTCCACGTTCTGCATCTTGTTCTAGAAACAGCTCGTTTTGCTGTATCCTGATCACATCCTCTTTCATGCCAGAGTTTTGGTAACACATTTTGTTGCTACTGTTTAATGTTCAAGTGGGAACCTTTCACTTGGTTATTAATTTTTCTTAAACTCCCTGTTTGGAAATGATTATTGGAGTCACAGGGAGTGAAGAAAGAAATGCCAAGGTCCCATAAGCCCTTCACCCAGTATTCTCCAAAGGTAACCAGCTTTCTCTAAGGATAGTACAACATCAAAACCAAAACACAAAGGGGTGAAGTGATGGCTCAGAGTGCCAGAGGGTCTGACTTACATGCAGAGACCCTGGATTCTGTCCCTAGTACTGCATGGTCCCACCAAGCACTCTCAGGTGCGACCTTCCCCCAAAAAACTCCAAAGAACTGACATTGTTCGTAAACCTTATTGGGATTGGGTGTTTGATCATTGTGAGATTGTAACCCAAACATGAAAGCTTGTAACTATCTCATGGTGATTCAATAAAATTTTTTAAAAATTTTAAAAAAAAAACCTTATTAGGATTTTACTAATTTAACATGCACCTGAGTAGATTTCTGTTATCACCATCATAATAAAGATGCATAACTATCCCATGACCACACACACACAAAAAACTCTCTTTTCCATTTTTTAACCATATTCTTCCCTTTTGTCATATAAACATTGCTAGAAGGAATGCACTCTGGAAAATTCCAATAGTTTCTTTAATAATTATACAGGTGGCAAACATCTAAACCAGAAACTATGCTTCTGGGTATTTATATATCCCAGAGACATAAAAACTTAGGTTCAAACTAAACACCCATACCTAAAGAGTTACATCAGGTTTATGTGTAACAGACTACACTGGAAGCAAATGATAGGTGAATGGCTAAATGCAAACCCTGGAATACTATTTAAGAGTAATAAAAACATTTTTAAAAAGATTTTTAAAAAAACATAGCATGAGACTAAGAAAAAGACAGTGAAAACAAGGGCCAGGAGGACTGGTCCATGGTTGGAAACTTGCCACAAGCGGGGGGAGGGAGGGCAGTTAGGACAGAGAAGGGCCAACTATGACAATGATAGTTTGAAATGATCACTCTAGATAAGAACTAAGTGCTGAAAGGAGGTAAAGGGATATTCATGATAACTTCTCAGTACTGCAAACCACAGTGAATAAAGAGAAAGAGTTAAAAGAGGGAGGGGGGAGAGAGAGAGAGAGAGAGAGAGAGAGAGAGAGAGAGAGAGAGAGAAGAAAAGTGCCTGTCATAGGGTTGGACCAATAGCACAGCGGGTAGGGCATTTGCCTTGCACGCGGCCGACCCAGGTTCAATTCCCAGCATCCCACATGGTCCCCTGAGCACCGCCAGAAATAATCCTGAATGCATGAGCCAGGAGTAACCCCTGTGCATCATCTTGGGGTGTGACCCAAAAAGCAAAAAAAAAAAAGAAAGAAAAAGAAAAGTGTCTGTCACAGAGGTGGGGGAAATACTAAGTGTAACAAATTATTGTGAACAGGTTTATACAAATAAAAAAATTAATTCTACAAATGGGAGAGAGACAGATTCATATCTGCTAGGAGTTGTGGAAGACATAGAGTGGGAAAAAAATGATTTTGGCTACAACGGGGAACATGAAGGGTCCCTGTAGTGGTGGATCATGATGAACCCTTTAACAATATCCTACTGCAGTTCTTGTTATCACCATTGGCATAAACTGAGTGAAACAGTAGGCTGAGAGATGTTAATTCTCATCAAATTAACTTCCGGTTGGTAAACTGATGACGGAGTTGTACTGCTTTCCTATTGCTCCATGAATAAAGATCAAAGATACCTTCAGATCTATGCACAGTGATATCACTGTCCACAACTGACCATACAGACTGTCAGAGGCCACCAGTCCGCAGCCTGAGGCAGACCCCTCAAATCCAGCCGGCATCCCTCAAACATAAGTTCCTATGTCCGTCAACCTTGGCCAAGGCCTGGGTGCAGAGTTCGTGTGTAAGAGGAGTAGGGAGAGGCAGTACTCACATTCTGGAACTGTCTGAAAGGCACAAACTGCACGATGTCTCTGATGGCCGTCTCCCCTGAGGGGGCACGGAGAGTCCCCCCATCACCATCCAGAAACTCCATGGCGCCGAAGTCGGCACCCCCAACTCCGACGATGATGATGGACATGGGGAGCTTGGCAGCGTTGACTATAGCCTGTCTGGTTTCATCCAGGTCTGTGATCACACCGTCAGTAATGATCAACAGCACAAAATATTGCTGCCAAGGAAGAAAATTACTGTCACTGAGCAGGCCGAACTTCCACACAATGAAAGCGATGATTAATGGCATCCTTCACTTAATGACTCATTTAGTCTCTTTCTTGCTCATTTTCCTTGCCAATCTCTACCCAGGGTACCACCTTCAGGAAACAGTGTGAGATTCTCTGATGACAAGGAAATTTGTTGATACAAAAAAACGACAGGCTCATTAAAAGTGCGATAAATAGAGTTGGCAATAGGCACAGAGAAGCAGGGCATCTACATATCAAAAGACCAAATCTTTAGTAGAAATAGAGAAATAAATGCTCTTAGCACTGTAGCACTGTCGTCCCATTGTTCATCTCCATTTGCTCAAGCGGGCATGAGTAATGTCTCCATTGTGAGACTTGTTACTGTTTTTGGCATATCGAATATGCCACAGGTAATTTGCCAGGCTCTGCCGTGTAGGCGGGATACTCTCGGTAGCTTGCCAGGCTCTCCAAGAGGGATAAAAGAATCAAACCCGGGTTGGTCATGTGCAAGGTAAACGCCCTACCCACTGTGCTATTGCTCCAGCCCAAATACTCTTAAGCACTCTTAAGTAACTGGAATATAGGCTATGCCAAGAAAGCAATCCGCCATTATATTATTTTATTTATTTATTTATTATGGTTTGTTTTGAGGGCCACACCTGGCAGTACTCAGTTACCTGGCTCTGTGCTCAGGGATTGCCCCTTAAGGTGCTCAAGGTGCCAGGACTGAATATGGGTCAGCTACATGCCAGACAAGCGCCTGAATCACCTTCCTACTTCTCTGGCACTGCAGAATCTGCCAAGCACAGCCAGGAGTGACCCCAAGCATTGAGCCAGGAGTAGATCCTGAGCACCATGAGATATGGTCCCCAAACAGCCACTACAGAAAAAAGCAGAACTGACTGACAGATCAAAATACATTTTTTAGGAGCCAGAGAGATAGTATAGTGGGAAAAGGCGCTTGCTGGCATGTAGCTGACCCAGGTTCGATTCCTAGTATAGCCATATGGTCCCCTGAGCACCAGCAGAAGTAATTCCTGAGTACAGCGCCAGAAGTAACTCCAGAGCACTGTCAGATGTGGCCTAACCTGACCCCACCATTACTTTTTTCTAAAATAGATTTGGGGAGTTGGTGGTAGTTACTACCTGTGATGTTCAGGAAATCAAATGGTTCCAGAGATTGAACCCAGAGTTACTGCCTGCACTCTCCAGCCCTTTGAGTCCTCTCCCCAGCACCTCAAAAGGTTGTGACGTAAAGGAGATGACTTTCAACTCCCTTCACAGTGAGGGAATGAGTGCCGATGTGCAGGTGTGAAAAGATCAAAACCCACTGGCTTAAGGGAAATCTATCACCGCCCAATTGTGTCGTCGCTGAGAATCACTTTTAGAAAATGTTGCTCTATTTTTCTGAGCCAGTTCAGTCTAGAATAGGAACATGATTTCGAAGAGTCTTGCATTTGACTCTTGCCCCGGGCACATCTCATCTCACCCTCTCCACTGCAGTGTACAGCGGTCTTCCCCTGCCTCTTGTTTGAGTATACTGAATCTAAGAGGCTCTGGTACCCAACAGCCAAAACGGAACAGTTCTTTAATCCAAACATTTCTAATAGAGTCATTTTGTCCTTCTTTTATTGCTCTAGGAACTTTTCAGGGCTGGAGGATAGTACAGCAGGCAGGGCAATGGCTAGGCATACAGCCCACCCTGGTTCAATCCCCAACATCGCCTCTGGTCCCCTGAGCACAGCCAGGAGGGAGTCCTGAGCGTAGAGCCAGGAGGAAGCCCTGAGCATTGCCAGGTCTGGCCCAAATCCCGCCAGTCACCCAAAAGATACAGAAACTATTCCTGAGCATGAGCAGAAGGGTTGCTTTCTTTATTTACTATGAGCTGGTTTTTAATGCACTCTAATTTAATGAGCCTGGCAAGCTCCAAGTGGCGTATTTGATATGCCAGAAACAGTAACAACAAGTCTCACGATGGAGACGTTACTGGTGCCCGCTTGAGCAAACCAGTGAACAATAGGACGACAGTGCAATTTTATGACAACATTCTCTAAGAGTAACTACATCATTGCTTCCTGTCCTGTACTTCTAGGTTGGCAGACCAAGCAGACAGAAAAATGGCACCAGGAATAATTCCCAGTCTCTGCCCTCGTGTCCCCCGGCACGGAGCACTTACGGAAGCTGTCTGCTGTTGCGTGGCGGCGGCAGCAAATCTGGCCACGTGATTTATGATTGGAGAAAAGTTCGTCGGTCCGTAGAGCTTTATCTGAGGAAGGCAGCTCCGATAAGCCTCTATGATACCTTGTATTCCTTAACAGACAAAAGAAATAAAGAAATAAAGGTTCAAGACACATTTCATTGTTTATTAGTTATCGGGGTTGTTTCTTAAACTGTTTTCCACTTGTGACCTCTTCTTGAATCACACAGTGCGACAGGGGTGAACACTGCCAGAAATACCTCAGGTTCGGTACTCGGTTACTATACACTTGACTTTGATTTAATTTCGGGTTGTTGCAATTCAGAAATATTTAATTGTTGCTAAATTTCTGAAGACAACACCGCCCCCCCCCATGCCCACATTAACTTTTACAACTACATGGAGGTCATGAGACACAGTTTATAAAGCTTTGTTTCTTATATTTTTGTTATAACAATACACATATTATATACAAATATATATACTTATGTACACATTTATCTATAAACACTTAAACATTTGTATACATACATATATAAACAGTCTGGAGCAATAGCACAGCACTTGGGCGTTCGCCTTTCACATGGCCGACCCGAGTTCGATGCCTCCGCCCCTCTTGGAGAGCCCGGCAAGCTACCGAGAGTATCTCGCCCGCGCGGCAGAGCCTGGCAAGTTACCCATGCGTATTGGATATGCCAAAAACAGTAACAATAAGTCTCTCAATAAGAGATGTTACTGGTGCCCACTCGAACAAATCAATGAGCAACGGGATGACAGTGACAGTGACATATATAAACATATAAAGGCTTAAATGTTTAAATAATCAAAATATTCCTGGACTGGAGCTGGAGGGACAGTACAGTGGGGAAGGCACTTGTTTTGCATACAGCCAACCCAGATTACATCCCCCGCATCCCATACGGTCCCCTAAGTACCGCCAGGAGTGATCCCTGAGCACAGAGTCAAGAGGAGAAAACCCTGAGCATCAACAGGTATGGCCCCCAAACAAAACACAACAAAACAGCCTGGGTTGGAACTACATGCTAGTGGGTAGAGGCTTTCCATGCATGCAGCCAGCCTGGGTTTGATCCCCAGCATCACATGTGATTCCCCCATGCTCTGCCAGGAATGATCCCTGAGCTCAGAGCCAGGAGTACACTCTGAGCACCAAGGCACCACTGGGTGTGACCCCAAAGCAAGCAAAAAATTTAGAATATTCCTCTAATATTAGACGTCTAAGGTTTATATTATAAAACTTCATGGCGTATCTCATGAAAACTTATAAACTCTACAGTAGAAGGCACGTGCTTTTCTGCCACCCAAATCATTCATGAGGCTACTTCAGAATTGTCATGTTGCTTTTAATTCAATGTGTTTTGGGAATGGGACTCTGAAGGACAAAGAAGCAATTTTTTAAAGCTGCTTTAGCATATAGGTCATGGTTAAAAGCAAAAAGAAGTAATACATTAAGTGGAAAACTATTGCATCTATGAACAGAGAGCCTGTAAAAGTACTGGTTTACACTTAATGTTAATTCTGGACGAGGGTTTATTCTCAGTAAATAACATAAAAGAAAAATATTTTTAAAAGATTAGCAAGGCAGAGAAGTATAAGTTTGACTTAAATGCTTGTCAAGACCAACTCTCTCTTAAAATGTAAAGTACATTTTAGTCACTTTGAAGTCAGGCAGTAAGTCGTGTTAAAACAACCTTTGAGGATGTAACTAATTCACGTCGGGCTCTAATGCCTGGTCAGTGTGTTCAACAGGAACAACACAGTGAAAGAAAAACAGCCCAAACTGCAGCAAGAATATTTTATTCCATTTTTATCAACCTAGCTAGCTTTTCAATCTGAACAGAAACTAGTAATTAATAAGACTAACACCCAAGAATAGTATAAATAAGTACCAGGAGGTTGTCTCCATGGCTTGGAGGCTGGTCTCTCATTCTGGGCAACTCAGAGAAGGGAACACCAAGTAAAATGTGATTGGAGGTCATGTGGGGGAAAGATGATTCGGGCCCAATAAAGACTAGAGACTGAACACAATGGCCACTCAACACCTTTATTGCAAACCACAACACCTAATCAGAAAGAGAGAACAAAAGGGAATACCCTGCCATAGTGTCAGTGTGGGGTGGGGGGAGACAGGACTGGGGAGGGGGGGGAGGGATGTTGGGTTTACTGGTGGTGGAGAATGGGCACTGGTGAAGGGATGGGTTATCAAACTTTGTAAGGGAGAAACATGAGCACAAAAATGTATAAATCTGTAACTGTACCCTCACGTTGACTCACTAATTAAAAATAAACTATTAAATTAAAAAAAAAGAGAGTGGGTATTTGGTAAAAGAGTAAATTGTAACATAATAAATAGAACTTTTGGTGGTGATCACAATGTACCTCATGCTGGTGGTAAAATATGAAGATTAATAAAGTTGTAATTCTCACTGTAAAAAAAAAAAAAGAATTCCTTATTCTGACTGCACTCATTTGTGGAGTATAGAATAACATCACATGAGGCCGACACCCAAGGACAGTAGATACAAGGGCCAGGGGGATTGCCCCATGGCTGGAAGCCTGCTTCATAAGTGGAGGGGAGAAGGCAGGTGGAATAGAGAAGGGATCACTAAGAAAATGATGGCTAAAGGAACCAGTTGGGATGGGAGATGTATGCCAAAAGTAGATAATAGAACAAACATGTTGACTTTTGTGTGGCAAGCCATAATGCCTAAAAGTAGAGAGAGAATATGGGGAATATTGTCTGCCATGGAGGCAGGGGAAGAGTGGGAAAAGGGGGATAGATCCAGGATATTGGTGATGGGGAATATGCACTGGTGAAGGGATGGGTATTTGATCATTGTGAGATTGTAACCCAAACATGAAAGCTTGTAACCATCTCATGGTGATTCAATAAAATTAAAAAAAAAAAAGAAACTAGTAATTAGATGTCTTTGTAAGTACTACGTACCTCCAATTCCATAACTAGAATTGAATAGTACTCATATCCTTTTGTCTGCATTAAAGGGCCAAGTAAATCAAGTTACTTGTGGGCACCTAGTATCACTGTATCACTGCCATCCCATTGTTCATCGATTTACTTGAGCAGGCGCTAGTAACGTCTCCATTCATCCCAGCCCTGAAATTTTAGCAGCCTCTTCTTACTCGTCTTTCCAAAGAGATTGGAAGCTCTTTCAGGGTCAGGGGAACGAGACCTATTATTGTTACTGTTTTTAGCATATTGAATATGCCATGGGGAGCTTGCCAGGCTCTGCCATGCAGGCGGAATACTCTGGGTAGCTTACCAGGCTCTCTGAGAGGCATGTATATATATATATATATATATATATATATATATATGTGTGTGTGTGTGTGTGTGTGTGTGTGTGTGTGTGTGTGTGTGTGTGTGTATGTGTATGTGTATGTGTGTATGTGTGTATATTTCCCTCTATGATTAGGGCACTAAAGTTCAATTATTTATTAGGAAAAGAAACAAATACCTTGTCTTAAAGGAAGGCTCTACATTTTCCTTTGTCTAAAACCTAAAAGTCTTTTTTCCAGACAGTAAGTCAAAACTAGGAGGTAGCCCAAAGGCTGCCTCAGGTTACCCAGAGAGAAAGTCAAACCCTAAAGTGATCCTATGATACAAGTCATCAAATTATAACAAATTCTAAAAATTGTTCCGATTTTATCATAAGCACCAAGAAGTGAACAATCTCGTATTCCCAAGTGAGTAAGAGAAAAATAAAAAGGTCACACCCAACTTCTAGAGGTTGGCACAAGGAAATTAGGAGGGGCAAAATCTTTGGAAGGAAAGGAAGGACATTCTAATACTAGTTATGCTTTTCTTTTAAAATTTTATTTTAGGTACCGTGTGTTTTACAAGACGGTTAACGGCAGGGTTTCAGGCATCATACATCCCAGCACTGCCCCCTCCACCACCACCCCAGTGTCCTGCTGCCATCCCCCACCCCCCCACCCCCCACCCCGCAAGCTTCCTGCTCTTCTATTTTAATAAAAATCATTTAGGAAGATAAAGAAAGGACACCCTCTTCCATTAGAATTCCACACGTTCTACAATAGAATATCTTAGCCACCCTCAATAAATAAGCTGTCTATAATTTTAAGCTTCTATCTCTGCCTCTTGGTTCTTCAAACTGCTCAATTTAGCGAGAGAGTTCATCTTCTAGGTTGACTGCTCAATAGGGTATAAAGGCGGAAGCACTTGAATATTTGAGGCACGAGGGAAAAAGTGAAATGAAAAACTCCTGTTTTCTGCACAAGGAAAAAGTCACCACTACAGTGTAATTCTTTCTAAGTGAACTCAGCTAATTACATCATTTTCACTATGTGAATAACAAATCATTTACTGATTTTTTTTCTCTACATAGAAAAAAACTTTCAAAAGGCCTTTATATGTGTAACTCATTTACTGAAGATTTTTTTGTTTCTAATATTTTATTGATCAAATTTTATGTGAAAACAGGAATTATTTGCAATTGATGGACTTCCAAGGTTAAGAAAGTCTTGTTCTATCAAAGCAGAACCTCTTTGTTTTTTTTTTTTTTTAATTTATTTATTTTTAATTAGAGAATCACCGTGAGGGTACAGTTACAGATTTATACACTTTTGTGCTTATACTTCCCTCATACAAAGTTTGGGAACCCATCCCTTCACCAGTGCCCATTCTCCACCACCCGTAAACCCAGTGTCCCTCCCACCCTCCCCAATCCCATCTCCCCCCCACCCCACCCTGCCACTGTGGCAAGGCATTCCCTTCTGTTTTCTCTCTCTAATTAGCTGTTGTGATTTGCAATAAAGGTGTTGAGTGGCCGCTGTGCTCAGTCTCTAGCCCTCATTCAGCCCGCAACTCCCTTCCCCCACATGGCCTTCGACTACAATGTAGTTGGTGATCGCTTCTCTGAGTTGACCTTTCCCCGGAACGTGAGGCCAGCCTCGAAGCCATGGAGTCAACCTCCTGGTACTTATTTCTACAGTTCTTGGGTGTTAGTCTCCCACTCTGTTATTCTATATACCATAGATGAGTGCAATCTTTCTATGTCTGTCTCTCTCTTTCTGACTCATTTCACTCAGCATGAAACTTTTCATGCCCATCCACTTAACTACAAAATTCTTGACCTCCTTTTTTCTAACAGCTGCATAGTATTCCATTGTATAGATGTACCAAAGTTTCCTCAACCAGTCATCCGTTCTGGGGCATTCGGGTTTTTTCCAGATTCTGGCTATTGTAAACAGTGCTGCGATGAACATACATGTGCAGATGTTGTTTCGATTGTACTTTTTTGCCTCTCTGGGATATATTCCCAGCAGTGGTATTGCTGGGTCAAATGGGAATTCAATATCTAATTTTTTGAGAGTCGTCCAAATTGTTTTCCAGAAGGGCTGAACCAGTCGGCATTCCCACCAGCAGTGAAGAAGGGTCCCTTTCTCCCCACATCCTCTCCAACAGCGGTTGCTTTTGTTCTTTTGGATGTGTGCTAGTCTCTGTGGTGTGAGGTGGTATCTCATGGTTGTTTTGATCTGCATCTCTCTGATGATTAGTGATGTAGAGCACTTTTTCATGTGCCTTTTGGCCATTCGTATTTCTTCCTTGGTAAAGTTTCTGTTCATTTCTTTGCCCCATTTTTTGATGGGGTTGGATGTTTTCTTCTTGTAGAGCTCAACCAGTGCTTTATATACCATTGATATCAACCCCTTATCTGATGGGTATTGTGTAAATATCCTTTCCCATTCTGTGGATAGTCTTTGTATTCTGGTCACTGTATCTCTTGCGGTGCAGAAGCTTTTTAGTTTAATGTAGTCCCATTTGTTGATCTCTGTTTTTACTAGATTGCTTAGTGCCGTGTCACCTTTGAAGATACCTTTATCTTCAATATCGTGGAGGGTTTCGCCGACCTTGTCTTCAATGTACCTTATGGTTTGTGGTCTAATGTTGAGGTCTTTAATCCATTTTGATCTGACTTTTGTGCATGGTGTCAGGTCAAGGTCTAAACCCATTTTTTTGCATGTGGTTGTCCAGTTGTGCAGCACCATTTGTTAAAGAGGCTTTTCTTGCTCCACTTCACATCTCTTGCTCCCTTATCAAAGATTAGATGGTCATACATTTGGGGTTGTGTGTAGGGATATTCCACCCTGTTCCATTGGTCTACAGCTCTGCCTTTGTTCCAGTACCATGCTGTTTTAATTGTTACTGCTTTGTAGTAAAGTTTGAGGTTGGGGATGGTGATGCCTCCCATCATCTTTTTCCCAAGAGTTGTTTTAGCTATCCTTGGACGTTTGTTATTCCATATGAATTTTAGGATTGCTTGATCCATTTCTTTGAAGAATGTCATGGGTATATTTATAGGGATCGCATTGAATCTGTATAATGCTTTAGGGAGTATTGCCATTTTGACAACATTGATTCTCCCTATCCACGAGCAGGGTATATGTTTCCATTTCCTCATGTCCTCTTTGATTTCATGGAGTAGCGTTATGTAGTTTTCTTTGTAAAGGTCTTTTACTTCCTTGGTTAAGCTGATTCCGAGAACCTCTTTGTTTTTTTATGCAACAAAATTTTATTTTATTTATTTATTTGTTTTAAATTTTATTGAATCACCGTGAGATAGTTACAAGCTTTCATGTTTGGGTTACAATCTCACAATGATCAAACACCCATCCCTCCACCAGTGCACATTCCCCACCACCAATATTCCCAGTATACCCCCACCTTTCCCACCCTCCCCCTGCCTCCATGGCAGACACTATTCCCCATACTCTCTACTTTTGGGCACTATGGCTTGCAACACAGACACTGAGAGGTCATCATGTTTGGTCCATTATCAACGTTCGGCACACATCTCCCATCCCGACTGATTCCTCCAGCCATCATTTTCTTAATGATCCCTTCTCTATTCCATCTGCCTGCAGCAGAACCTCTTAAGCCCAGGAAAACCCTTGGTGGAAGCCCTAACCTTCCACATCAATGTAGTTTCTTGCACCCAGAATCACCTTTCCAACACTCACCAACTTGGTGCGATTCTTTCATTGCATGCAACAGAAAGTTAAATAGGATGTAAGAAACTTAGAAGATCTGAGCTAAAATGATTAATAATGCTTTACTTTTAAAATTTGTAAGCAGATGACACTCGCCATAACCATGCCACTGGACCCGCACTGGGCTATTGCAGTCAGGGTGCCATGGGGGTGGGTGGGTGAGAAGCC
Source organism: Sorex araneus (assembly GCF_027595985.1). Taxonomy (NCBI): domain Eukaryota; kingdom Metazoa; phylum Chordata; class Mammalia; order Eulipotyphla; family Soricidae; genus Sorex; species Sorex araneus. The sequence continues at coordinate 64,031,496 of NC_073303.1, forward strand.
TCCCTGCCCCAAGGGACCCAGCCCTGGCAGCCGAAAACCTCCAGAACTCAACTGCCACCAGGCTCATGGCAGCTCTCCACATGCTGAGCCTCACCCATGAGTGAATCAATTCCTGGACACTTCATACCACACCCCACACACACTCCAAGAGCACCGCACCACATCTGATGGGGTCCAAAGTAGGAGGCAACCCATCTTAGAGAGAAATGTTTTTTTACACATATATATATATGTCTATATATAGACATATATAGACATATATATATATATAAACGCACACAAGGCTCAACCTTTAACAACACGTTAGTGATCTCTTATAGAAAGGCTTAATGGCCCCTGGGTGAAATACAACAATCTTCACACTCTTTCCTCTACGGATACTTTTTTGTAGCATTTTCAGTGGTTTTTCTTTCTTTTTTTTTTTCTTTATGGGTCACACCCGGCAATGCACAGGGGTTACTTCTGGCTCTGCACTCAGTAATCACCCCTGGCAGTGCTCAGAGGACCATATGGGATACTGGGAATCGAACCCGGGTCGGCTGTGTGCAAGGCAAACACCCTACGCGCTGTGTTATTGCTCTAGCCCCTTCAGCGGTTTTTCATAACAAACAATACAAAATATATTATTTTGGTTCTGCTTTGGGGCAAGGATTTGGGCTCGGGATGGAAACATCCGAATAGGGTGGTGGGAAGGTGTAATGGTGGTGGGACTGCTGTTTGGATATTAAATGTAATCAAATCTTGTGAACTACCTTATAAAATAAAAGAAAAATTTTAAATTAAAAAAAAAGAATTTGTAAGTATATATTTTTTTAACTTACCATTACAGAAAGGATTGGTTGGATTAAAGTTCATTGGAAATTCGTGTGAAACCTGTCATAAATGAAAAAAAGACTGATGGTGCTTATTTTGCTTTTTTAGAAGGCAAACCTTTAAAACAGGATTTTTCTCTTACCTGCCACTGTGGAGGTATCTGCGCTCCAAAACCAAAAGCTGGAAACATCTTATCACTGAAAAGAAAATTTTTTTTTAAAGTGGAAGTTTTTAATATCTAAACATTTATCTTGATTATCTTTATTTTGGATCACATCACAGTGTTCTATAATGTCATTTGTTTTTGTCTTTTTTTTTTTTTTGCTTTTTGGGCCACACCCAGAGATTCTCAGGGGTTACTCCTGGCTTTGCACTCAGGAATTACTCCTGGCAGTGCTTGGGGGACCATATGGGATGCCGGGGATCAAACCCGGGTCGGCCACGTGCAAGGCAAACGCCCTACCCGCTGTGCTATCGCTCCAGCCCTAAAATGTCATTTGTATTAGTATTTAGTGACTCGCCTTAAATTCTATGAGGTAGATAACGGAATTTCCATCTTTAAGTTTGCATTTACCTGAAAATTATGCCTCATTAAATGTTGTGACAGTTTAAAGGGAAACTTCAATATTGTGTAACAACTTTTTATTATAAAATCATAGATAAAAGGAAGTTAAAATATATACTAGTTTCCCAATCAGATTCCAGAATCAAACACTTCTTGCGTGGATTTTATCCCTAATGTTTGATGAACATTTTCTTTTGTTTTGAGGGCCGGGGGTGCCCATGTGGCAGGGACCTGGGTTATCTCAGCAGTCCTCATGCTCTCGGTGCTCCGGCGTCACTCCTGCTGGTGCTTGAGGGAACCGTGTGATGCTGAAGACTGAACCAGGGCTCCCTCTTGCAAAGCACGTACTAGAGTCCTTCAGACTCTCTCCCACCCCTTTTGCGAACCTTTTTAAGTTTTCGTAGAGGAGAGAGCTCAAAGAGCAGGAATTCACATTTTAACGCGGGAATGACGGGTTCAATTCCCAGAGGAAGTCCTCACAGTCCCCAGACTAGCCCGAGCAGAGCCCCCCAAACAAGAAAAACTACTTGAATCAACTCAAAAATCCATCCACGGAAAACCCACTTTCAATATCTGACAGCAATTAAGGTTCGTTACCTTTAGACGATGGCTGACAATCACCTGGCAATGACTGCCTTAGGAAGGTAATATGAAGACATACTATCTACTGTAGTTGACAGGATAGGAAGTTTGGACTTTAATCATACAGATAGCGTTTCATTCACGAGTATACTCCAAAAGGGCCAGATCGGAGGAGCAAGAGCCTTGCTGACTCCATGCGGTCATTTACCAAACAAGCTCTCTAGAGCGGATAACGGCCAGAAATGAGAGGTCAGAGGTAACCACTGCCATACTCAGAGGCCCAGAGAGATGATCAAGGTAAGGAAGTTTGGGGACGCGTCTTCCCTCCTGTACTGACTTCGCCCAGCGAGCTCGTCAGAGTGCCAGCAGATGAAGCAGAAGCTGTGCTGCCTGGGGAGTGATGGGGAGCAGAGATTTCTGCCATACTCACGTGTCATAATCCTGAACAACGAGGCCCACGGACCAGATAGCCGTCAGGTACTCATTAACCCCGTTGGGACTGATGTAATGCAGGGAGTCGGGAGAGCGCGGGTCCCCGTTGGAGCCAGTGAAGTCCACTCCCACCTGCCAGAGAACCAGCCGGCCAGAATTAGGATGATGCCTGTGCAGACAGCCACCCTTGATGCCCAATAAAACATGAGGAGGCGAGACCCAGACGACGCATCTCCTAACAACACCTGTGACCAGCACAGGTGAACGGCTGAACTCGGCATGAAACAGCCTGTTGTTCCTGCTTCTCTGCACACCTGAAATCCTGAGTCATTAGAGCCAGGGCTTGAGACATAGATCTTTGTGTTTGGTTTGGTTTGGTTACACTGAATTTCACCGTTGGCTCAGATGTTATCCGCTTTTCCTCCCTCTGCTCCAGGCTCCATTCCCGGACACCACGTTGCCCTCGGAACTTGGCTCTGGCCAACGTTTTCCGTACAAATGCACTAATCTAAACCAGCCGGCCGAGCCTTGGACCCTTCTGCTCCAAGCGACCCGCACAAGCTTGTCCAGCATTTTCCAGCAGGACCTAGAAAGTTCAAACCGCCTGGCCCAGAGGTGGCTCCGAGGTGGAAGGCCAGCCTGTACGCGCGGGCCCAGTAGGGTCACGAGTTCGATCCCAAGTGATGGCAGTGGAGCCAGGCGGGAGGGAAGAATGTCCAGGACACCGCCACAAGGGCGAGGGCAGTTGGAGCACTGTGTGGTCAGTGCAGGAGCACCACGGCCAATGTGCACCACCCCCTGGCCACTGCGGGAGGCAAAACCCAGACGGAGAAAGGGAAGGAGGGAAGGGAGGAGAGAGGGAGCAGAGGGGAAGAACAACCACCTGGAGGAGCCACCAGGGGGGTGCGCCTGGGCCAGCGTCTCCTTGAGCAGACTATGGAGCATGCGCGAACTGCACGCGCCAGTTGCCCTGGGCCGGGTGGGTGTCAAAGGCGCCCACCCCGCCTGCCACGCGGTGATCCTGCGAATGGTCCAGTTCGCCTGGCGGGCACAGGGGGATGCGCTGTGGGCAGCGCGAGTGGCGGCCCTGCCCGCACGGCGGGAGGGCTCTGCTCTGTGCCAGGGCACTTGGCTCTCAGGAGGATGAAGCAGGGCTGCTCTCGGCTCCTTTTCCCAGCAAGTCTTTGTTTTGTTTTTGTCTTACAAATATGCTTTTTTCTCAATGTATCCTGTTTTCATTAGCAGCAGAAAATACAGTGTTTACTAAACTTGTTTAAGATATTAATATTTTTTATATTTTCAGTAAAAAAGAAAGATGGAACGACAGAAAGAAAGAAAGAAAGAAAGAAAGAAAGAAAGAAAGAAAGAAAGAAAGAAAGAAAGAAAGAAAGAAAGAAAGAAAGAAAGAGAGAGGACCCTCTGCACTTAAAGACTTTGATTCCAGAGACCTAACACTTTCGGGATCCAGCGCAGCTTCCAATAACAATGCACTGGGACTGCAAACTAGGCTTCAGCCCTGTGCTGCCCGGGGGTGGAGTTTTTTTCCTCCCCATCCTGTCTTCCTGCATGGAAAATGGCGGCGGCAAAACAGAAGAGGCAGCAACCGCATGGCAGGCGCCATCTTTGAGAATCCTAACCCAGAGGTATTCTATTTCTACACTTGGGGCTCCCAGGGACTCATGGGAAGGGGGTGTAACCGGCACGCCCTCGGCCCAGATAAATTTGGAGCTGCTGAGAGGGAAACGGACCCTCTGCGCCTAAAGACTTTGATTCCAGAGACCTAACACTTTCGGGCATCCAGCGCAGCTTCTAATAACAATGCACTGGGACTGCAAACTGGGATATGCAATTTCTGGTAGAATTTTCCCTGGACTTTATACAGAAATCCAAAACCGCGCGGACGCGGGTTATAGACTTAACATCTATAATTGTTAGCTATGTGAAAGGGTTCCTTTTGAACAGGTCTGGCTTGAGGGGGGAAACTCCAAATAATAACAGTGAGTTTTTGTTGAAATATTGAAGGTTATTAATGTAGCAGCCACCTCTCTGGACTGTGAACCAAGCAAAAGCCCCACGCCGGCCGTTGCGGCGTGGAGTACACCATACTATGAGGCGCAGGATGGGGGATGAGTGTGAAAAAAAAAAAAGGGAAAAGGAAAAAGGAAAAAAAAAAAAAAAGAAGAAGAATAGTTATGTACTTGTAGCAGTGGGGCTCCATATCTCTTCATTCCCAGCAATGGAAAACTAATTATCAAATGCTTCCTTGGTAGTAGTAGATCTATCTCTCTTGGGTGGAAACTCCAACAACTATAGTGAGTTTTGTGTTGAAATATGGAATGTAATCAAGGTAAAGAGTAAATGAAGTGAAATTCATTAGTTATACAGTAGGGGGTAGGGGGTGGGGGCGGGGGGTATACTGGGGTTTTTGGTGGTGGACTATGGGCACTGGTGAAGGGATGGGTGTTTGAATATTGTATAACTGAGACATAAACCTGAGAACTTTGTAACTTTCCACATGGTGATTTAATAAAAAGTTAAAAAATAAATAAATAAAACAGCCCATTTGAAAAGAAAGAAAGAAAGAAAGAAAGAAAGAAAAGAAGGAGGAAAGGGAGAAGGAAAGGAAGAAGAAAAGGAAGGAAAGAAAGAAAGAAAGAAAGAAAGAAAGAAAGAAAGAAAGAAAGAAAGAAAGAAAGAAAGAAAGAAAGAAAGAAAAGAAGGAGGAAAGGGAGAAGGAAAGGAAGAAGAAAAGGAAGAAGGAAAGAAAGAGAAAGAAAGAAAGAAAGAAAGAAAGAAAGAAAGAAAGAAAGAAAGAAAGAAAGAAAGAAAGAAAGTGAGCGAGAAAAAAGAGAGAAAGAAAGAAAATAACCTCAAACCATTACAAATAAACTTCATTGAAATGACTGATATTGTTTTGAAGAAAACCACTCGTGGGCACAAGAACTTAGTTTTCCTGTCTTACTAATACCCCCCCCCCCCACACACACACACACCTGTCCTTTAAAATTGTACAAAATCGCCTTTCGCCACTGCTGCCGCTCCAGCATGGCCGAGGAACCCAAAAGAGCTACTTTGGACACTAGCAGCCCACTGAAATACTTCCAGAATGTGAACTGAGCATTTCCGCCAGGCTGCCCCTGCGGGGGGGGGGGGGGGGGGCGGTATTTCTCTAGGTTTTTCCATCTTATGAGCACCATAAAAGGGTAAAAGTTTGTAGTGATAGAATTTCTGGCAGAATTTTCCCTGGACTTTATACAGAAACCCAAAACCGCGCAGCCACTCCTGCGGCTTCTCGACCTAATGTCATCTAATCATCAGCAATGTGAAATGGTTCCTTTGTAATGGGTTGGACTTTGGGGGGATAATCCTAACAAGAATAGTAAGTCTTTTGTTGAAATATTGAAGGCAATCATAGTGGTAGCCATCACTCTAGACTGAACTAAGCTATAACCCCACGCCGGCTGAGGGGAAGAAATATTTCTTTCTCGGGAAGAAATGTAGCATGGCATTAGCCATAACATGATGTCCATTAAGCAGACACGAACCTGGTGGCGTGGGAACGGGATATAAGGATAAAAAAAATTATGTACATGGAACAGCGGGAGTGTTCTACTCCAACGCTGGTGGAGTCTCGAGCCGGAGCTGATACCAGCACACTACTATTGGTTCCAGAAACTGCTTGCAGACGTGCTGCTAGACTATCAACTAAGCTATAGCCCCACGCCGGCTGATGATGGAAAATAACCATCGTTCTAGGTTTTTTTCTCCCTTTGTCGGGCAGCGTGCCGTCAATCATACTACGAAGATTACTAAGCAGGCATGAACTCGGTGGCGTGGGAAGGAGGGGGGTGAAAATGAAGAAAAGTTATGTAACAAACAGCGGGACTTAATATCTCTACATTCTCAGCAATAGAAAACTATCAAGTGCTTCCTTGGCAGTGGGACTGCCTTTTTTTTTGGGGGGGGAACTTTAGCAACAATAGTGAGTTATGAATTGAAACATGGAATGTAATCAAGATAAAGAGTAAACAAAATGAAACTTATCACTTACAAGGGGGGGACTGGGGGGATGGGAGGGGGCGGGAGGTGGGAGGTATACTGGGGTGGTTGGTGATGAATATGGGCACTGGTGAAGGGAAGGGTGTTTGAGTATTGTATAACTGACATAACCCTGAGAACTATGTAACTTTCCACATGGTGATTCAATAAAAAAATAAAGAAATAAAATAAAATAAAATAAAATTGTACAAAATCACCCATGCTTGTACATATCAGCTTTCTTCTGTCAGGAGAAACAGATCTTTTCAACAAAGCTAAAAGCTTCATGATGACTCCAGACAGCCTGCCGGGTGAAACAATCCTAGCGAGATTGTGAAAGTATAACCAGGAGGCCAGTTTGCAGCCAATGAAGAGCACTGCAAATTACAGGGAAAGCGGAACTGCAGCTGACTCTGGAAACTTCTCTGTGTGAGACAGACCCTTGCACACATCTCAAACTATTCACAACAAGCAATACAAAATAAACTATCTAGCATCTGCCCGTGCGGCAGGCTTGAGTGGTTTGGGGAAACTTTGAAATAATGGTAGTGGGAAGGTGTAAGGGTGGTGGGATTGGTGTTGAAATATTGAATGCAATCAGTTACTGTGAACAACTTTATGAAAATAAAATTCAAAAATTTTTAAACATTTATTTTAAAGAGAAAACTTCTGTGTGTTACTTACGGTAAAATTCAACTGGCATCCCCCCATGACATAATCGAGGAACGTGCACTCCACAGTAATCTAGAACGCAAACGCAAAACCGTTACAGATGAAAACTCTGCGGCTATTCCACAGAAATAAAGAACTCTGGCATGTTTGCTTGTTCGTTTTTTTTTTCAACAAGCTGGTAAACTGAACAGATCATGAGCGAAACATGTGGAAACCACATCCTTGCCCCTGTGAGTTATAAACCCCTAAGATTTTACTTCAGTGACATTTTCAAAAATAAGTCGCTCACTTTGTTTTAAGACGCTAGTCATGCGTCTAACACACTGAAAGTTTTCATAAGCATAATTTGAAGAATTTGTTTGTTTTCGCTTGGGGGCCAACCCAGTGGCACTCAAGACTTCCTCTGCACTCGGGGAATCACTGCGTGGGCTCAGTGGACTACATGCAGTGCCAGGCGCTGAACCCAGGAAAGGTCACGTGCGAGGCTAGAGCCTTACCCACTCTCCCTCACTCTGGACCTGAACATGCAGACTTTGTCAAAGGCAAAACTAAGAAGTTCCCTTGTCTGGCATGAAAGATCTTTTGGACTTTCCCTTTCACAGATAACCTCTGAAACGGAGATAATGACCAGAAGTCAGACCATCTGCACCATGTGCTGGGAAAACACCATCGTGATTCACTTGTTCTGAGATAAGGAAAAACCTTAACACTCTTGCACTTTGTTCAAACGCTATCAGATCTTGGAGGCAAAGTTACTGGAAAGACTTTTTACTGTTGCCTACGCTCTTCTTTCACCTAAGGGCTACAGGTGACCAGATGATTTAACTGCTCCAAATTCAAGCACTGCGTGTTTCAGGCTGGATGTTACAGAATAACTCAAAGTGTGATCTCTTCTCATTTCATTATAAATGCTCATATCAACTGACCTCGCACTGTTTCACACTGACAACCCCTGAATTCTTATAGCTTTTCTTCTTTTGCCTCTTCTTTTCATTAATGCACTCAAATTCAAGCTGTAGAATGAGAAAAGAAAATGTTATTTCTTTCAGTTTGTTTGTTTTTGTTTCAGCACCACATCCAGTGCTGCTAAGAGCTTATCCCTGGCTCTGTGCTCTGGGGGAATAAATGGGGTTCTGGGGGTCAAACCAGGCTCCATGAAACGTAAGGCAAGCACTGTCACCCCTATACGATCTCTCTGCACCCAAAATGTTAATTTTTACTAACACTATCTAAAATGCCAATGTGAATTTAAATGGAAGACTTCCCACCTTGGAATTAAATCATTTATTGATGCAGGTGAGTTGCAAAATACAACTCCACAGGCTATTTCTCCTATACAGGCTTGGTGACAGGAGTTTAGAGGAGGAATGGAGATATCCCAACGACCTATTTTCACTGTATTTGTTTCAAACCCATTTCTGAGGCTGGGATGTTGCTCATTAGAAAGCATTTGCCATGCATATGTGAGACCCCAGGTTCAGTACCCAGCACCCTGAAAACAAAATAAAACAAGAAAACCCACCCTATTTCTCCCAATTACTTAAGCCAAGTAAACTGTAATTTTATTTATTTAGTTTGTAAATATTATTTCAATCTTTGTATTTCACCTTTGTATTTTGAAAAGCAAATACTATATGCATGAGTCTGCTGGGACCTCTAAGCAGCTGATAAATAATTCATATCATTCTAAGTAACTTATAGCAGTCTAGCACTGTCGTCCCATTGCTCATCGATTTGCTCAAGTGGGCGCCAGTAATGTCTCCATTGTGAGACTTGTTACTGTTTTTGGCATATCGAATACACCATGGGTAGCTTGCCAGGCTCTGCTGTGTGGGCAGGATACTCTCGGTAGCTTGCTGGGCTCTCTGAGAGGGACAGAGGAATCAAACCTGGGTCAGTCGCATGTAAGGCAAATGCCCTACCCGCTGTGCTATCACTCCAGTAAAGTAAACTATAGAGAATTAATAATCTGGCTCATTCTATATGACAGTAAGGAAGATGGAAGCAATGTATGTTTTACTTACAAAATGTTCTACAACAGTTTTTAGCCAAATTGGCTAAAAAACAGGAACTTGAGAAGCATTCTTAGAAGCATATGGGGATGGTAAATAACGCATTGAATGTAGCTAAAGCAGACATGTGATCATAACAAAATTTGTGCCACTAAAGGATAGTTTCTTATTACAGAATTTGATAGACTATAAGTATGCTTTTATTCTTCCTTGAATAAAGGCACAAGTCAAAGAGAAGAACTAGTGAGATTCCAATAAGACCAGGCATTTGTCCAGTGTCGCATATATTTATTGTGAACAATTAAACACCAAACATTTTATTTGTTTGTTTTGCTTTGGGGCCATACCCAACCATGCACAGGGCAGACTCCTGACTGAGAGGTCAGAGACTCCTGACTGTGCTCTGGATAATATGTGGTACAAGGGATAGAACCTAGGTTGGTCATGTGCAAGACAAGTACCTTGCACTCATCCTAAATACCCCAAACTTTAAAATTAAGGATTTTCAATCAAATCATCTATGTTATTTGAAGTCAAAGGAAAGTAAACTTCTAAGTACAAAAATAATTTCAGTGGAGTTCATGCCCAGTTCAATCAGCTTAATCAATGGCTGAATCAATAGCAGTACTCCTACATTAAAAAATTTTGTTTAATTAAAAAAAATAATAATTTCAAACTCCAAGTATGAATTTGGTTAACTAATTACTAAACAAGTACAGATTTTAAAGTAAAAGTAAAAACATGGTAAATGATTTGCTATACCAAGGGATAACATAAAATAATAAATTCACGGTCAAATTACGGGTATGTCCTCTCTATATAGAGAGGATTATAATGCAACTTACAGGTGAGTTTCTGGAAGCTTCTTTCAGTTTTGTCATGGTGGTTTGAAATGTTCCAATGAGATCATGTGACCCATCATTATCATAATCATAGCACTCAACCTAAAATTAGCATAACAGAAATATATAAAAATCAACATAATTTTGTTTGGCAGGGTTGGCTATAAAAAATGGGGTTTATGAGAAGAGTTTTTCTATTAAGATTAGTTAGAATAAGATGCTGTCCTGTTTTAAAGCAGAAGGAACTAATTGCTTGAAAAGGCAATACTTAAACACTTTCAAATTCTAGCCACCCTTGAAATGGGATTCCCAGATAGAATAAACACAAATTCTGCTCAAACCCCACATTCAGCAGGGTCCCACTCCTTTGCCATCCCCCTTTTTTTTTTTAAACATTTTTTTTATTTTGCTTTTTGGGTCACACCTGGCTCTGCACAGGGGTTACTCCTGGCTGTGCACTCAGGAATTATCCCTGGCGGTGCTCAGAGGACCATATGGGATGCTGGGAATTGAACCCGGGTCGGCCGCGTGCTAGGCAAGCACCCTACCCGCTGTGCTATCACTCCAGCCTGCCATCCCCTTTTTATGTACTTGTAAAATCAAAATGGAATTATATCTTCTTTCTCAACCGCTTAACTTTCTCAACCGCTTAACCACTATACAATGTCTAAAGTCATTATCTAGGACAGCAAGTCAGTATTTCTCCAAACTGAAAATTGTATAATTAAATTCCAGATGATTTATAGAAAGGTTCCCAAATTTATTTGGCCTACTTTCCCCCTTTACCGAAAAGAAAAAAAAAAAAATCACTCAGCAATCCCCCCACCCCACGCCCCCAGGGACATTTGCCGCCTTGTAGCAGAGAGCGCCCCTCTATGGCGCACGCAGCAAATGCAGCTGTCCTGGGTGGTTCCAGCGCCCCCTGGAGGGCAGTATCACTCACTTTCGAAAACCGAATTGGACCTCTGCAAAATTACTTCATTACGAACAATCTGAGGAGGTTAGAATTCTATTCGAGAGGCTGGAGTGATAGCACAGCGGGTAGGGCGTTTTCCTTGCACGCGGCCGATCCGGGTTCGAATCCCAGCATCCCATATGGTCCCCTGAGCACCGCCAGGGGTAATTCCTGAGTGCATGAGCCAGGAATGACCCCTGTGCATTGCCAGGTGTAACCCAAAAAGAAAAAAAAAAAATAGAATTCTATTCGCTATATGATGCAGTCAAATTTGCAGCATTCTGAGGACAATAACTCTTACAATGAAAAAGAAAGTTCCAGAAAAAGAGCTCTTAATTCAGTGCGGTTATTTATCCCAGGTCATATTTATTCTATTTCCACACAGGACTGGGTGAATTCCAGTCTTAGCTAAGGCTCTCATCACATGGTTGCTTAAAGCAACTTTTTTTTTTCTTAAAGCAGACAATAAAGAGAAGCTACTAACTGAAATGTCTATTGTTTTGTGACAGATCGACAGCTCTAGTCACAGCCTAAATATTCACAAGGATATCTGAATATTCGTTGAAATTAAAAAAAAATAATAAGGTTGGTGTAAATTTTCAGCACCTAGAGATTTCTTTGTCCTCGATAAATAATGTCTTTACACAGCTTTCTAATTTCAAAACAGATTATTTCCACTCTGCAAACATTCACAATGTTCATTGTCCACAAAATCTACTTAGGTTCTCTCCTCAGATAGAGGAATTAAACTGCCTCGGAAGATGATAAATCTCCTATGGCAACTAACCAAATGGTAAAGCTCAACCAAATACAACTTTGAATCTTTCTATTATTTAAAGGTGGGTAACTAAGACACAATTTGTATTTAGCCTATGTGAATCCTCTACATTGCTATATTGTTATGAAAATTTACAAATCACCAAGCTAAAGTGCTAAGAATTTATATATTTATCTGGTTCTATGAAGAATGAAGTGAATACCATAGTAAAATATTAATTTCTTAATTTTATTTCCATGACTATTCAGGAAGTAACTATCAACTAATCAATTTTTTAAAAGCCAAACACGATTAAAAATTGCAATTCTGAGTATCTGTAAGGATTTTATTTGTTCGGTTAAGTGACAGAATTTTTTTTTTTTCTTTTTGGGTCACACCTGATGATGCACAGAGGTTACTTCTGGCTTTGCACTCAGGAATTACTTCTGGCAGTGCTCAGGGGACCATATGGGATGCTGGGAATCGAACCCGGGTTGGCCACATGCAAGGCAAACGCCCTATGTGCTGTGCTATTGCTCCAGCCCCAAGTGACAAATTCTTAATTTGACTATTCCTTACATCTATGATACATTCAACTTTTAAGTCTCAAATAAGAATGTTAGAAAAAAATAAGTCATATGAAAAAAGAAAATCAATGACCTCAATAATTTTTTTTCTAGAGAAACTAGAACACAAAGTTTCAAACAACCTTAGTATAGTAACAACTTTATTTTTTAGGTTTCTTTTAACTTATGGAAAATAAAGCTTTAGATTAGTACAAGAAACTCTATTTTACAAGTAAGACAAGGTCAAAGTCTGATAAGGTCAAATTTTTTATTTAAATAAGGATTATAAAGACCTAAAACTCTTCAGATGTCTAGATTGTCTCAAAATGCAGAGAACACAAAACTATCTTTAAATTATAAATTCTGATAATGCATTATAATAAATTCCATAAAGATATGTATGTATCTACATATAAATGTATAGATCGATGTATATATGAAAAGCTCACTCTTACCCTGCTAAAGACAAATAGTGCTAAGAAAGATATATAATGTTGGCATAAGTTCAGATACAGTTTGAGAAAAATAATGTAATAATATTTATCAATTAGTCACCTTCTCAAAAAAATAAAAACCGGCATCACTGCTTGTTTCAGATGGCATTTACCAGCAGGGTTTGTGAAGATGAGATATATTCATATATATATGGAGAGAGAGAGAGAGAGAGAGAGGGAGAGAGAGAGAGAGAGAGAGAGAGAATAATACGCACACCACACAATACTCCATACCCAAAGGCATTCCCATTTTGGGCAAGATGGAAGCATGCATGATTATTTTTCTGATTCACTTGATCTTACAAAAATAATAATACATGCTAGAGTAATGACAGTGACACATGACAGCAATTCAGCTCTATTTGATATTCTGTAACTCTTTACTACACTTATAAGACATTTCCAAACACCAAGAGAGTCACAGATGTATGATTTTCTGTTATTACAAAGAAACACAGAATTAAAACTACAAGTGATGATGTGGCGAATCAATAGCTAAAACAAACTGAGAAAAATTTTAAGAATGAAAAACATCAAAGAAAGCTCAGAAAATCCACTTACTTACCAATGAATTACAGGGCTTAAGAATGCCACTGAGAGCAAAAAAAGTTTTAAAAACATTGTTTCATTTTTAACAAATTATTGAAATCAATCAGGTGACCAGATTTAGGCAATCCCCCCCAACCTTCCTGGTTTCTCCAATCGAATAAATCTTGAACTCACTGTTTTTAATATGAAAAGACGCCATTTTAGATTTAGCATGACAATATAATTATTTTTACAGCGACTTTTTTTACTATTTATTTTACAACTAGATTTTTATTGATTTTTAAAGTCCTCTGCAAACTAAGGACACATTTTTATGGGTCAAGTGACGAATCTCAGGGGCTAGAGAGATAGTACAGTGGGTAGGGGGTCCGCCTGGCAGATGGCTGACATTTGATCCCCAACATCCCCTATGGTACCCCGAATACCGCCAGGAATGACTCCTGCATACAGAGACAGGAGTAAATTTGTGGCCCAAAAAGACAAAATAAAAATTGATGAATCACAAATAATCAGTTTTTCTTGCTTTTTGGGTCACACCCGGCAATGCACAGGGGTTACTCCTGGCTCTGCACTCAGGAATTACTCCTGGCGGTGCTCAGGGGACCATATGGGACACTGGGAATCAAACCTGGGTTGGCCTCGTGCAAGGCAAATGCCCTACCCGCTGTGCTATTGCTCCAGCCCCCTCCCTCCCTCCCTCCTTCCCTTTCTCCCTCCCTCCCTCCCTCCCTCCCTCCCTCCCTCCCTCCCTCCCTCCCTCCCTTTCTTTCCTCCTTCCTTCCTTCCTTCCTTCCTTCCTTCCTTCCTTCCTTCCTTCCTTCCTTCCTTCCTTCCTTCCTTCTTTCCTTCCTTCCTTCCCTTCTTTCTTTCTCTTTCCTTCCTTTCTTTCTCTTCTTCCTTCCTTCCTTCCTTCCTTCCTTCCTTCCTTCCTTCCTTCCTTCCTTCCTTCCTTCCTTCCTTCCTCTTCCTTCCTTTCTCTCTTTCTCTCTTTCTCTCTTTCTTCCTTTCTTTCTCTTTCTTTCTTTCTTCCTTCCTTTCTTTCTTTCTTTCTTTCTTTCTTTCTTTCTTTCTTTCTTTCTTTCTTTCTTTCTTTCTTTCTTTCTTTCTTTCTTTCTTTCTTTCTTTCTTTCTTTCTCTTCCTTCCTTCCTTCCTTCCTTCCTTCCTTCCTTCCTTCCTTCCTTCCTTCCTTCCTTCCTTCCTTCCTTTCATTTTCTTTCTTTCCTTTTCTTCTTTTCTTGTTTTGTTGTGGGGCCACACCTGACTACTCAGGAACGTAGTGAACTCCTGGCTCTGCTCAGGCATCGCCCCTCACAGGGATTAGGAGCTGGGGTGGTGCCTGTGTCGAAACCAGTTGGGCTGCAGGTAAAGCAAGTGTCCTACCCACGGTACTATCTCTCCAGCCCCTATAAAGTTTTTAAAAAATCATGCAGATAGGCTTTTTGTCTACAATATGAGTGAAGAAATACATGACAAGTCTAACCAGCTGGCCCTTTGCTGGCTAAAAGGCTGGTTTGGATAGGGTCTGTGTCTGTCACTAAGTTCTCTGGTCAACGTCAAAACCTTTCTGCCTTTCATCACTCTCGTTTCTTTAAAAAAAAAAAAAAGCACTCATCCCAGCTTGGGCATCAGAACATAAGATTCTCTCTAGAAACGTATGTAAAGAATGACTCTAGGGGCTTTACAAGGGGGGGTGGGGGGCTTGCCTTGAATGTGGCTGACCTGGTTTGATCCCAGGCACTACATACCAGCCCCTGACCACTGCTGAGTGCGCCCCACTCCGCAAAAAAAAAAAAAAAAAAAAGTGAATACAGAATAAAAATCTTAGATTTGTATAAAAAGAACTATATATAAAGACATTTTAAAAAAATTCTTAGACATTTGTTACAGCTTCCTGTTCCTATCTATAGTCCTAGCACTCCAGAACTAAAGCCATATAAATGCTTTAAAGGAATTATATCACTCTGAAAAGAAGCAAGAGAACATATCCTAGGACTACTTTACTCTGCCGCTAGGAACAGAGGAAGCTCTGGGTCCGAGAGTAATATTTGCTTTCATCTACAAGGGGCGTATGAAAGGCCAAGAATGTAGTTGAGGGAGAAGAAAAGCGTCTGCCATAGAGGCCGGCTGTGGGGGAGGGGCCGAGGAGGAGTGGGAGGGAAACTGGGGACACTGGTGGTGGGAAATGTGCCCTGGTGAAGGTGTTGGAACATCGAGTGACTGACACTGAATCATGAACAACTTTATAACTGTATATTTCACAGTGATTCAATTTTAAAAAATCATTTTTAAAGAATGTACTTGAAGATTCCTATCCTCACACCAGAGGAATCTTGCTAAAAGAACAATTTAGATTAAACGTTTTGTTTCAAAAATGACAAAGCAAAAATCATAATGCAAGATTAAGCATTTAGTAAACAGACTGTTACATTCTGCTACTTCAAAGTGGTTACTTCACAGTATTTCTATTTTAGTATGCTCCTAAATAGATATAAAACTTGAATTTATAGGTATTTGTTATATCATTTGCTTCCTTTAAAAACTACCTTATCAATTAATTTTATAAGAGGCTACTATGTTTGTATTTCAAATTACCTTAATAGTTTTGTCCATATCTCCATAGCACAGAGAGTTCAGGGATATTTTGAAAGGTCTCCAAACAGGATTCAAATTGTTTTTAACAACCTGTAAGAATGAAGATTCAAAGACCAGTTATAAAAACATTTGCTTCATTAATGCCCTTCCTAGATTCTTGCTACACTGTCACAATCCATCTTTGCCTCTTCACTTACTCAAATCTCCCAGGAAAACTCAGCTGGGACATATTACGTGGCTGTTTTAGGAGAGATGTGATATACTCTCTAGCACTTCATCGCCCACTTGGGGCTCCCACCTCTGGCAGAGAAATGTCCCAGCTTCAGAACTCATCTCAGAGAGCCAGAGGAACACCTGCAGCTTCAGGCCCAGCTCCAGAGCCGCTGAAACATGCAGTCACATATGCGGTCACATATGCGGCCGAGCAGCACCTCCAAACTTCAGAGCTGACAGCCCACGAGAAACAAGAAAATTCAATGGGGAAATTGAGTAGAAGTCCACTAAGATCAACGAGTGAAGACAATAATACAGAAGGCCCAGTTCAACCTAACAGCTCAGTGAATACTCAGGCCAGGATATTAGCAGCACTGTTATAAGATGCAATATAAAGTAATGAATTAGTGCTGCTAAGGCTTGTGGGGTGAGTGGAAAACTAGGGACCCTGGTGGAAGGAAGGACGGATTGGTGGAACTGGTGTTGGAATCGATATTCCTGAAATAATGCTGTTGAAATCAGTATTCCTGAAACAATGGTATTGTCCAGAAATACCTGAAATAATGATATTGTTGAAAACTTTGTAAACCATGGTGTTTAAATAAAGTAAAAAAAAAGAAAGTACAAAAAAAATCCTATGTTGGATTTGAAGAAATGATTACAAAGCTTTTAAATATGCAAATAAAATAAATGCATGAATCAAAAAAATTTTAAACACACACACACATGCACACACGCACACATACAAACACACACACTTCTCAGTTGTGTCTAGAGAAAAAGCCTGGAGAAAAAAGTCTAGAGAAAAAACAATGCCTACAGGCAGAATGGGTAGGCAGTGATGGGATCTTGGTCTCTGAATAACACCAGCCTTTCTCTAGGGGGATTCCACAAAGGTTCCAACAGGCACACCCAGTGATACTCAGCCAACCAGGATGGATTAATCATTGTTCCGGTCAATGACAGTGCTCAAAACCAGCCATGCTGGGTGTAGGAAAGACTGCGCAGTGCCAAGGATGAAGTCAGCACGTTAAACGTGCCCCACTGGACACTGCTTAAACCTTAAGAAAACGGCTCAAGGACAGCACCACACTTGCCTTGCATGCAGCTGACATGGGTTCAATTGCTGACACCCTACGTGGTCCCCCAATCACTGCCAGGAGTGATCTCTGAGTGCAGAGCAGGGAGTAAGTCCCGAGTACCACCAGGTGTGGCAAACCAAACCCAAAAATGGCTCATTCCATATATGAAACAGGAAAAGTATATGGGAAACAGAGAAAATACTTTACATTAAAATAAGAAAATGTGGGTCGGAGCGATAGCACAGCGGGTAGGGCGTTTGCCTTGCATGCGGCCAACCCGGGTTCGATCCCCGGCATCCCATATGGTCCCCCAAGCACTGCCAGGAGTAACTCCTTAGTGCAAAGCCAGGAGTAACCCCTGAGCATCGCTGGGTGTGACCCAAAAAGCAAAGCAATAAATAAAAAATAAATAAAATAAAATAAGAAAATGTGGGGCTGGAGAGTTAGCACAGCGGGTAGGGCGTTTGCCTTGCACGCGGCCGACCCGGGTTCAAATCCCAGCATCCCATATGGTCCCCTGAGCAAGGCCAGGGGTAATTTCTGAGTGCAGAGCCAGGAGTAACCCCTGTGCATTGCCAGGTGTGACCCAAAAAGCCAAAAAAAAAAAATAAAAATAAAAATAAAATAAAATAAAATAAGAAAATGTTTAAAGAAGGTCATGTTAAGAGAATCCAGAAGCCATTCAAAAAAAGCTTCCCATGATCAAATTTGGGTTAATTTGAGCAGCAAAACTAAACATTAATGAAGTATAATATAATGACCATACTATAACAATGGGCTCGAGCAATAATACAGCGGTAGGACACTTGCCTTGCACGCAGCTGACCCGGGTTCAATTCTTCCGCCCCTCTCGGAGAGCCTAGCAAGCTACCAAGAGTATCTCGCCCACATGGCAGAGCCTGGCAAGCTATCCATAGCGTATTCAATATGTCAAAAACAGTAACAACAAGTCTCAAGAAAGAGACATTATGGTGCCCACTCGAGCAAATCAATGAGCAACGGGATGACAGTGACAGTGACAGTGACTACAATGATACCTAAACAGATTAATGGGAGTTTCTGCCAATACATGCACTACATGTAAAGGAATGACAGATTTTTTTAAAAAACCCACAATTTTATAAGTCTCAATATAATAAATAATTCCAGCTAAGTTTTCACTAATATTTAAGGATAGTAACATCTCCTCATTAAAAGATAAAAAGAAGGAAGCATCTTAACTATGCCTACAACTCAGCTTGGTACTTTTACATGCTTTATGATTTCAGATAACCACAATTTCAAAGGAAAGTTCAAGTCTTCAAAATTAGATATTCACCTCTGTCCGATGAACCATTAGCCAGTTTCCATCTGATGTCTGCTTGTGGAATTCAAGGTATGGATCTGACTTCCCAAACAGATCCTACATTTTAAAAAAAAGCAAGTATTCTCTTTTGAAACCACACATCATATATGTTACTTAATATGTATTTGTCCAGATCAGTGGTAGATACAATCCAGCAGTAAATATTAAATCCCATCAACTCCTTACAAAGTTGCAAATTTTCTAAAAATCTACAAGAGTTATAAAAGAGTTTGAGGTAAACACTCTACATGTTGTGCACCCTTAGCTCTCAAAAAAAATGATAACTAAAATATAATAATCAAAGGGATCCATAATCAATAAAGTCTGCTCTTGTCTTGTTTTCATAATGAACTGCATATATATATGATATTATATATGTATATGATATATATGTGTATATGCTATTGAAATGTGTATGATATTGAAAGCACTTGTTATATGAATTCTTTGAAGGGTAAAGCAGTTACCAGTGAGAAAACGGATTTGTAGGGGAGCAAAGACCATCTACTTGACTGACAGGCTTCAGACCTTCCACTTCTCTATCACATACATTTCATCAATTCTAAACATTTCTTTACATACAGTGAAAAGACATATATAGAATGTACAAAACACATTTCTACTTTCTCCATAATTTACTCAGCATTTTTGTGCTCCCAGTGGTACTCAAATGATAGTTAATAATATAAATGCTTGATTATTTTCTCATAAAGGAATCATTGTGGGCTAAAGCATTTTATCTTTTTTGAATATATATTACCTACCCACCTTATTATCCAACTTTCTTGCTTCCATTTCAAACAAGACCACTCTATTATCCTTTATCTCTTCCGCTGAAATCTGTGAACACATGAGTTAAGTCTAAGAAAATGTTTCAGAAATTCAAAGTACTGTTGACTGATAGCATATAAAATCTATACTAACATAATAAATTATAAACGGGTCAGTTAGAAAATGGTACCAGAAAGACATCATTTCTTTCATGTCCATGAGATAAATAGTCCCTCAAAAACAACTATGCAAAATCTGCATTAAGCTCCCATCCTAAATAACTACCCAAATTAGATCTGTCCCATTGTGGTGACAAATCAAAGCCCTGCCCAGCCCTGGCTAACGCTCTTGAACATTGAGAAGCATTGAGGAAAGCACAGCTAACGAGCCCTCTGGATGGAAATAACTGATCAATCTACTTCAGCCAATGTCAGCTTAAAGACCTTTTTTATTTAAAAAACAAATTCCATGGTCAGAGAGATAGTACAGGAGGTAAGGGGCCTGCCTGCGTGAGCAGGACCCCGGTTTGAACAGCTGATACCAACTGTGGTCCCCCAACACTGCCAGGGGTCACTCCTAAGCACTGAACCAGAACTGCCCTGAACACTCTAGAATACCGCCCAAAGACAAACTTACAATTCCTCCTTTAAAAAAAAAAAAAGAAAAAACATCTGCACATGTATTTTCATCGCAGCACTGTTTACAATAGCCAGAATCTGGAAAAAACCCGAATGCCCCAGAACGGATGACTGGTTGAGGAAACTTTGGTACATCTATACAATGGAATACTATGCAGCTGTTAGAAAAAAGGAGGTCAAGAATTTTGTAGTTAAGTGGATGGGCATGAAAAGTTTCATGCTGAGTGAAATGAGTCAGAAAGAGAGAGACAGACATAGAAAGATTGCACTCATCTATGGTATATAGAATAACAGAGTGGGAGACTATCACCCAAGAACTGTAGAAATAAGTACCAGGAGGTTGACTCCATGGCTTCGAGGCTGGCCTCACGTTCCGGGGAAAGGTCAACTCAGAGAAGCAATCACCAACTACATTGTAGTCGAAGGCCATGTGGGGGAAGGGAGTTTCGGGCTGAATGAGGGCTAGAGACTGAGCACAGCGGCCACTCAACACCTTTATTGCAAACCACAACAGCTAATTAGAGAGAGAGAACAGAAGGGAATGCCCTGCCACAGTGGCAGGGTGGGGTGGGGGGGAGATGGGATTGGGGAGGGTGGGAGGGACGCCGGGTTTACGGGTGGTGGAGAATGGGCACTGGTGAAGGGATGGGTTCCCGAACTTTGTATGAGGGAAGTATAAGCACAAAAGTGTATAAATTTGTAACTGTACCCTCACGGTGATTCTCTAATTAAAAATAAATAAATTAAAAAAAAAACAGCATGATTATAAAAGTGGCATGAGAAAAAAAAAAAAAAAAAACAAAGTACAGGATGAGGCCACAGAATGAGAAAGAGTATTTACCCAATACCCATCTGATAAGGGATTAATATCCAGGATATACAAGATACTTGTAGAATTGTATAAGAAAAAAATCTCCAACCCCATCAAAAAATGGGGAGAAGAAATGAACAGAAGTTTCCTCAAAAAAGAAATACAAATGGCCCAAAGGCACATGAAAAAATGCTCCACATCACTAGTCATCAGGGAGATGCAAGTCAAAACAACAATGAGATATCATCTCACACCACAGAGACTGGCACACATTCAAAAGAACAAAAGCAACCAGTGCTGACGTGGATGTGGGGAAAAAGGGATGTTCCTTCACTGATGGTGGGAATGCCGACTGGTCCAGCCTTTCTGGAAAACAATATGGACAGTCCTTCAAAAACTAGAAATTGAGCTTCCATATGACCCCACAATACTACTTCTGGGAATATATCCCGAGGATGCAAAAGAGCACAGTAGAAATGATATCTGTACCTATATATTCATTGCAGCACTGTTCACAATAGCCAAAATATGGAAACAACCCGAGTGCCCTAAAACAGATGACTGGTTAAAGAAACTTTGGTACATCTACACAATGGAATACTATGCAGCTATTAGGAGAGATGAAGTCATGAAATTTTCTTATAAATGGATAAACATGGAAAGTATCATGCTAAGTGAAATGAGTCAGAAAGAGAGGGACAGACATAGAGGGACTGCACTCATTTGTGGAGTATAAAATATCATCACATGAGGCTGACACCCAAGGACAGTAGATACAAGGGCCAGGGGGATTGCCCCATAGCTGGAAGATTGCTTCATGAGCGGAGGGGAGAAGACAGATGGAACAGAAAAGGGATCACTAAGAAAATGATGGCTAGAGGAACCAGTTGGGATGGGAGATGCATGCTGAAAGTAGATAATGGACCAAACATGATGACCTCTCAGTGTCTGTGTTGCAAGCGATAATGCCCAAAAGTAGAGAGAGAGTATAGGGAATATTGTCTGCCATGGAGGCAGGGGGAGGGTGGGAAAGGGGAGGTATACCCAGGATATTGGTGGTGGGGAATGTGCACTGTGGAGGGATGGGTGTTTGATCATTGTGAGATTGTAACCCAAACATGAAAGCTTGTAACTATCTCATGGTGATTCAATAAAATTTTAAAAATTAAAAAAAAAACAACAACAACAACAACAACAACAAATAAAATAAAATAAAATACAAAAAAAAAAAAAAAGTGAAAACAAAACCCCCAAGTTGTAGACTAAGATAGTCTAGAGCTAGACTAGACTAGATAGTGTAGTCCCAAGAGCAATAAAATAAAGCTAACTATTTACATTCTTCCAGATTGGAGCAATAGCACAGCAGGTAGGGTGTTTGCCTTGCACACAGCCAACCCGGGTTCAATTCCTCCGTCCCTCTCTGAGAGCCCGGCAAGCTACCGAGAATATCCCGCCCGCACGGCAGAGCCTGGCAAACTCCCTGTGGCGTATTTGATATGCCAAAAACAGTAATAAGTCTCACAACGGAGACATTACTGGTGCCCGCTCGAGCAAATGATGAACAACTGGATGACAGAGCTACAGTGCATTCACATTCTTCCATGTACCACAGAAATAGCAGCCCCAGAGTGAGGGTACAAGGGCCTCAGGAAATTTATATCAGAACAAAAGAGCTGCTGGGAGAAATGTGTCAGATAATCACAATCACCCTTTCAAGGAGTGACTTTCCACTTGCAGACAGAGCTCAACCTAGAACACCACAGAACCTGGCAATTATTCCTGAACAGAAACTGTAGAAAAGCGACAGTTGGGAATAATATGGCATTAGATCATTTAAAAATCTAACACAGGAGAAAATACAGAGCCATTTGCTTAGGACCAGGATTCCAAGATGAAGAATCTTGGTGTGAGGAAAGGTCGAGGTGTGCAAACAGAAAGATACGGGAAAGAGCAGAAGGATTCAAAGGTCATGTCCTCCTATACATGAGTCACCATGAACAAATCCTTCCTGGCAAGTTCCTGCCGGAAGCGGGTGTCACACAAACTGCTTCAGAGTAGCTACATCAAACCATTCAGGCTAGTAAGTAGCTTCTCTGCAAACTGGGAGTCTGCTTCCCTGGGGGAAAGGACAGGCACTTAAGTGCTCTAATGGGCAACAAAAAAATTTAAAGCCATCATTTCCAGACACATAACTCGTTTCTCATACGAGCAGCAGCAGGCAAGGGTGGCTGCAGGGCATGATTTGGGATTAAAGAATAAGAGAGAGCTGCAAAATATCTGATGGTTTCACCGAATCGTCTCTGCGCGTGCAGTTGAGGCCACAGGCAAAGACATGGGCGTACCGTGATGCTTCCTTTCCCTGCAGGTCTGCCATTTTTAAGCACCAGTGGCCGAGTTAGCTTCTTACTGGAAACAATCTGTCAAAATTGAAGTGAATAAGAATTATTTCCCCTCCACTTGTGAATTTTTTCTTTGTATTTTTTTCCTCTTTTGAATCACCATGGTTAGAAAGTAGTTCATAGTTGAGTTTCAGTCCTACAATGTTCCAACACAGTCCCTTCACCAGTGTACATTTCCCACCACCAGTGTCCCCAGTTTCCTTCCCACACGCCTCACCCACTCTTACTCTCCTCATGCCTCTTCTTAGTTTCCTTTTAAACACTGTCGTCGTGAGGCTACTACTGAAAGGGTACCATGCATAGCACTACCTCCTTTCAGCACTGTTCTCGTCCAGAGTGATCATTTCCAAGAATCGTTGTCATAGTGGCCCCTCTCTGTCCTAACTGCGTTCCCTCTCTCCCTCGGTGGCAAACTTCGCTCCATAGCCCCCTGGCCCTGGTTTCTACTCTCTCTGAGTCAATTGTGAGTTTTTCAACTGAATGGCTTCAAAGAAAAATTGAGCAGAAAGTTCACTTAAAGGCATCTAAAATGGAAGCATGAAGTCCATTCCTTGAAGCTAAACAAAGAGCAGCGACGTATTCAAAACCCACCCGAGGGGCTGGGAGATAGGACAGTGGCTACGGCACAGGGTCACCCACGCTCCAGCCACAGCACTGGCGGCCCCTCAGCACCAACAGGGAACCCCAAGCCTCACAGCCCTCAGGACACTGCAGTGCCTCATTGAACAATGATAGATACTCTGCTATCTCTTTCATCCAGTTGGGTAAGAATCACTGCTGGAGGCTCTAGATTTCCTGGGAACCACTTGGGAGCCCTCCCACCAAAATAGGGGCTAAAGAGATGAAAGAGATAGCAGAGTAGATAAGGTGCTCTCCTTGCACCTGGCTGACACGGGTTGGCCCCAGGGCACTACCTAAAATTCCCCAGGCACCACCAATGAGTCATCTCTGAGCCCAGAGCCAGAGGTGCCAGCTGTGAACACTGCTGGGTGCCCTCTACCCACAAAAAGAAAAAATAAACATTGATTTTCAAACCCACTGAAAAATATTTTCAAGGAGTTGGCTCTGGCAGATTCAATCCGCACACACTAGTTTATCAGCTACCTCAAAGTTTAACGTCTTCCTTACAGCGGAAGAAGAATCAGATTCACAGAGCATACGCAGATCACTGAGTGCAAACCCCTGCAGGTAAAAGGTGAGTCTCAGAACCCCTGAGAAACGGAACCCGATGTTTTCAGCTGGCATGTGACTTCACATGTAATCCAAGCAAAGGATCGTGTGATGTAAAATAATATAGTAAACCTAGGTACTCCAGGAAAATTTTTCAAACTCATTGTCATTCGCTGGACATTGTGAGTTTTCTCCCCAAAGCAAATACTTCTTTCCTTTGTTTCTCTGACAATGTTTATCAATGTTTTAGAACTCATTGTTTGCATATTGCCTTGGAGACCTAGGCGATACCACAATCAGCAGATAAGACTTCACCCTGTTGAAAGTAAAATGAACCTTTCCTTCCTGGCGCTTTCCCGTGGGGATGAGCTGCAATGACTGTTCTTTGAAAGTGAGACTTAGTCGGGAGCACAGGAGTGAGTCCACTCCCCTGCCCAAACTCATCAAACGCGGGAGAAGCAGAGAATTCAGCAGCTTCATAAAATAAGATGACTATGCGAGAGAGTAAGTAGCAAGTGCGTCTAGGAGGACACCACCCGACTCCGGGTCATCAGAGAAGTCTGTCCAGTGGGAATCAAGTTTAAACTGATATTCCTCAGGTCAAAAAGCAGCGACCTGGGGGCAGAGTGATAGTATAGGGGGCAGGGCACTTGCCAGGCATGCAGCGGACCCGGGACAATACCTTAAGCCTCACCAGGAGTCAACCCTGAGTGCAGAGCCCGGGGTAAGCCCTGAACACTGCCAGGTGTGGCCTCCAAAAAATAGGGGGGAGGGGAGAAAAGCCAGGTAATGCGATGGTGTTGGGACCTGAAACGCCAGGAAGCAATAGTCACACGAGTTAGAACACCAGAAAACCTGCTGTGACTCTTGAGAGCATTTATAAGTTAAAGTAATAAGAAGAAAATTGTACTGAAATTGTCAAGAGCACACAATGCAGCTAAGGCCATGGAATTATTTACTGAAATGTCTAAAAGGACACCCCTAACTCAAAATCAGTTAGCGGTCTTGCTTTGACAAAAACACCTGGTTCTTTTCTCAATGAAAAATTGCAATACATTCTATAGCACAGAATTTACTCATAGTGAAATGAATTCAGCCTGTAAAGTACCTGGATACTTTTCAACTTTTAAACATAAGCAAGTGATCATGTGCTAACAACATTTCATTTTTTGTTAAAATCTGGACAGCTGCAGATGTCATACTCACTTGTCCAAGGGTACATTCACATTCTCCCAAGAAGTCATCATCACTCAGATCAATAGTTTTGTTGTCAATGTCATAAATCCCAAATTTCAATTTCTGAACCACTTCAAAGTAGTAATCAATAATAAATGTCTTGGAAAACTTGGGATTCAAACAATTCTTAATCCTCTCTGTGCGCTCAACCTATATCAAACCCAAAACAAAACAAAACAAATTTCTTCAAAGTTACACTTGGATTTTAATGGTTTTTTAATGCATTACATACTAGATCTAAGGAAAGCTGCAAAAGGGAGTTTCCATATGGGTATGGAAAATTCCACAGCTCAGGACAAACTTTCCTCAAAACCTGCAATAACACACAAGATGGCTTCACTACTTTTAGCATTTGGAATAAGTCAAAAGAGGAACTCACATTCCTTTACACCTATTTATGTTTATATTGTAGGCACCATGATTTACAATGCAATTAATGATAGGGTTTCATGCAGACAGTATCTTAAGACCACACCCTCCACCGGAGTGTCTCCATGTGTATTTAATATTACCTCATACCACTGTTGACCGCTGGTGTTCAAAAACAACACACATAAAGGGTCCGACTTGGATCCTACATCTTTATCCAAAAGATTGTCACAGGAGATATTCAGCTCCACCTTCGTCACACACTGGGCAGCCATCTCTCAAGCTGTGAACAAATCCGGGAAAGAAGAACACAAATGAAGCGGTGCCCTTCAAGGAAAACACACATTCCTGATGAAACAGAGAGAGAGCATTGCCGGGAGTGAGTCCCGAGCACAGAGCCAGGAGTAACCTCTGAGCGTCGTTGGGTGTGGTCCACAAACAAACAAACAAGCAAAAACTCCTAATGCAGATTGTCAGAATAAGATAACAGTGAAGTTGCTAGAATAAGATCTTGTGAGATGTGTTCTCATAACCATTCAGAGGTCTGCAAGTCCATCCCGTGAGGGAATCGGTCAGAGAGGTTTTTCTGGGAGAAAACACATTTGGAGGGACAGAGAGCTAGACTCAGGGGCTGTGTCATGCTCTGGATATGTGAGTCAGGGTTCAGTACCCAGCATGGCAGCCCCTCCTCCCCAAGCACTGCTGTGAGTAATCCTGGAGCACCGGGGGTCACTCCTGACCACCACCGGCAGTGGCTCAAAAGGAAAAAAAAAAGAGAGTGAGGGAAAAAAAAAACTCTTTTTTTTTTGCTTTTTTTTTAGATCACACCCGGCGATGCACAGGGGTTACTCCTGGCTCTGCACTTAGGAATTACCCCTGGCAGTGCTCAGGGGACTATATGGGATGCTGGGAATCAAACCCGGGTCGGCCGAGTGCAAGGCAAATGCCCTCCCTGCTGTGCTATTGCTCCAGCCCCAAAACTCATTTTTTATATGAAAGGAAAATACAGCTTCTAGGAATGGGAATAAGATATTATTTTTTTCTACATGTCTTACTATAAATTCTGCCATGCAGAAAGAGAAAGACCAAGAATGAAATCTTGATCTCTCATTCTTAAAAAAAAAATTAAAAAGAAAAGGCTTATGCTACCAGCTTCATTTCTCTTTTAGAGTTGAATCTCCAACAGCCTGAAGGGTTGGGGTAATGATCTCCCCGCCCCCTTGGCTGAAAGCTGCAGATAAATCACCGTTGGGCCTCCAGACTCACGGTCTAGAGGCACCCAGATAATACCGATTTACTGCCAATAACCAAGGTTGGTTGAATCCAAGAAATGTGTGCTCCACAAAGAAGAAGAATATGAAACAAAACTTAAATACTTCTGGGTCCCCACAGATCCAATCCTTGCTGTGTAAGAGCCCACTGGAATTGCTTATCCAA
The DNA here is from genome assembly GCF_027595985.1 of Sorex araneus. Taxonomy (NCBI): domain Eukaryota; kingdom Metazoa; phylum Chordata; class Mammalia; order Eulipotyphla; family Soricidae; genus Sorex; species Sorex araneus. The sequence goes on from NC_073303.1 coordinate 64,058,837, forward strand.
CAAGGCACAGAGGGGGCTGTTGGATGCTTTCAACGAATTTGCAATGAAAGAGCCCAAAGATTCCTCCTCGCCTCACCACATCCCTGCACACTTTATAGAGTCTCTCAAACAGGTGTGCTTGGGGCTGGAGCAACAGGACAGTGGGTAGAGCACACAACCGACCCGGGTTCTATTCCCAGCATCCCATATGGTCCCCTGAGCACCACCAGGAGTCAGTCCTGAGTGCAGAGCCAGGAATAACCCCTGAGCATCACTGGGTGTGACCCAAAAAGCAAAAAAAAGAAGGAAAAACTGGAGTGCTTATTGGAATCAACGAGGACAGTTTAGAAAACCTGGACCCCAGCAACTTGATTGATTCCAATGTGCCGGCAAGGTTGCTAAACTCACTGTCCCACAGAGAAGAGCCTGCAAATTCGGATCCCACCTCATCGTTCCTTAAGGCTTCCCCCAAAATAAATTTGGGCATCATAGTGGTAGTACGGAGGGGAGGGCGTTTGCCTTGCATGCAGCCGACCCAGTTTCCATCCCTGGTATCCCATACGGTCCCTGAGCACCACCTGAGTGCGAAGCCACGAGTAACTCCCAAGCCTCACCGGATGTAGTTCTCCCCAGAAAAACACCAGTTTGGCTAATTTTTACCCACATGTCCTCCCACAACCTCTGAGCACTATTGCTAGAGGCCTGGGGAGAAGGTGAGGGCTGACTTGAGAGGCGAAGGGTGAGCTACTAACCGATGACACCAAGAGGAGTGAAAGACACAGCACTCCCAGCTGGAAGAAGCGGGGGTCACTGGAAGGAAGGGGAGAAGCACCTCCTAACCAGAGGCGGCCAGCAACGTCTCAGAATACAGCCGACGCCACCGGTCAGCACAAACAAAGCTACTCATCACCTGGTTATATTTAAATAGGACTTCTGCGCTGTATTAAATGCCTCATCAGAGAAAAGATAGTGAGAATTATTACTGCATGGCCCTTGGCAAAGTCATAAACCAGCTCAGGTCTTATGAAACACCTTAATTACTCTCCTGGACTCTTGGGCTGGGGAAATAGGACAGCGGGTAGGTGCCCGCCTGCCTCACACACGGTGGGTCCCGGTTCCATCCCCGGGGTCCCCAAAGCCTCCCCAGGAGTGATCACTAGGTGCAGAGCCAGGTGCAAGGGGAGGACCCCAACACAAACAAAACAGCTAATTGCTCTAATGGCCTCTTGCAGTCCGAAGTACCACACAATCAGTGCCAACGTTCAGGATTCCTGGGGTCAAGAAGACTAGGGGTGAAGACCAAGATTCCAAGGCTTCATGGAAACTAGACCTTCCCTTTTTATTTCAAGGCTCATTAATGGACTGTGACTTAAAACCCTGTTAAGGATACCATTTCGTGCACATCCCCTTTGCCAGAGTTATTTCAAGACTTTCTACCACTGCCTCGGGCTCCCCGCCTCTCCCGACCCGGGGCCTGCGGTTAGGTACTCAGTTCTCTAAGCCGGTTCTCTCCCGGTTCCTGTTGCCTCTGGCTATTTGTTATTGCCTCACCAAGTTTCTTTATGTCTCACATGTGTTAAAATTACTACAAACTCCGAATTTTTGTTGTTGTTGTTATTTCCATTTCACAATCATCAGCAGAGTATTAATATGGTGGTTGCTGGCCTCTGAAGGATTCCATTTCAATGCGTAAAATGGGAAACGATGCAGGAATAAGAAAAAACAACAACAACAACAAGGATACTCTAAGGCACATTGAGAAAACAGGCTGGGCAAGAAGCATCGCAAATTTAGGGTGTCCTGAGGGCCAGGTAGAAGGATTTTGTGTTAGAACCACAACATGCTACCGGAAACTCCCAAACCTGGGATCAGAGGATGGAAGACTGAGAAATGCCATGACAAATGTCTTCTAACTCTACATTCCTAGAATCTGGAATACTCTAATGATGCCGACCAATACACAAAATATAGATTCAACATCAAAATTAGTATGTCTTCACACCATGCAATTCAGGAGATTATTTCCTTTCTGAAGTGTACAGAACATCAGAAGAGAATTGCAGTCATACTGTATACATAATAATTATATCTTTTCACCTTGATTTGTTTGTACAGAATGCCGAAAGCAGGATAAGAAGCAAGAAAAAGCTAGTGGAAGAGAGAAAAATTAAAACAGGAAGCAAGAGAATGACCCCTTCTGTTGCATAGAACTGACCCCTCCGATTGATAATGAGATCTCATTGCCTCATTACCTCATTATCTGCCTTCCTTGAATTTTCCATCCTTGGGGCTGGAGAGATAGCACAGTGGGTAGGGCATTTGCCTTGCACGAGGCTGACCCGGGTTCGATTCCCAGCATCCCACATGGTCCCCTGAGCACCGCTAGGAGTAATTCCTGAGTGCAGAGCCAGGAGTAACCCCTGTGCATCGACAGGTGTGACCAAAAAGCAAAAAAAAAAAAAAAAAGTCTTCACCCTTTGTTTGCATTTCTACAATGTAAAAATAATAACTATTGGAGCTGGAGCTATAACACAATGGGTAGGGCATTTGCCTTGCACACAGCCAACCTGGATTTGATTCCCAGCATCCCATATGGTCCCCCAAGCACCGCCAGGAGTAATTCCTGAGTGCATGAGCCAGGAGTAATTCCTGTGCATCGCCAGGTGTGACCCAAAAAGCAAATCATCATCATCATCATCATCATCATCATCATCATCATCATCATCATCATCTTACCACAAAGGGCTGTCCTGAAGGTTAAAGGAATTAATAAACACAATACCGTACACAGAAAGGCATTCAAACAAATTTTATTTCTTTCTTTTTATTTTTATTTTTTTAGGACTGCTTGATTTCCTATCTGGATTCTCTACCATCTAGCCCATGTTTCTTATTTTATTATGCCAATGTAGGTTGATTTCCCTAATTCTCCCAAGCCGCTGAGTCCCTAGTTTGCATTCCTACAGAGCTAAAAGTAACGAAGTTACAGAATATCCTCAAATTTGGAGCAAGGCGTAGCTGGGGTGAACGCTGCCTCTGGTGCTAGCTTATAACCTTATGAAACTGACTTCAGCTTTCCACGTGCAGATTTTCTCACCAACAGAAAAAGGGGGCAATGGAAGTAAACTTGTAAATCTTGCATGAACCTGGTGTCTTGTTTTTCGTATTCAACAGTATCTATGAAGTAAGTGTTAGTTGTATGTATCCCTGGAGTAAGAGGTAGTTCAGAAACTTCCAGTTATAAGTCAGTCAGCAGTATCAAGGAGAATGCTGCAGACAGATTTGGAATGAGCAAAGACTTCTAAAGCTCCCCCCAAAAAATGTCAAGAATTTTCTATGCCAGCAAGTTCTCAAATCTCCAGAGATGGAGAGAAATTGACAGCAAATGCAGATGATGTCTGAGGGTGAAGTCAGTCTCAAAGCAAAAGACATAACATATCAAAAGGGAATTAGTGGTTTCCCCTACCAGTATTCATGCAACGCTATACAAACAACTGCCAGGCACACCTGGCTTTTTAGTAAATTGCTGCCAGTTATATTACTGCATCGCTGCCAGGGGGAAAAAAATGTCCTCTAATAGCAGCATTTCCCTGTGAAAACCATTCTGAATGCAGCTCTGTTTTCATCTAGGAACCCATTACGGCTGAATGGCAAATGGAAATGGCAAATTTGATAAACATTCAAGTACAGAGTCTTGTTAATAGCAACATTCATGAAGATGTATTTTCATTTTCTTTCCAGACAATCGTTGGATCCACGACACATCTGTTTTAAAAGACCAGTAGAGCATCTCTTATGATATAAGAAGACACGGAGCGCTTAACCCTTGAGTATAGAAAGCAACCAGAGGTCAGAGACACACATGTGCAACTACATAGTCATTCTTGGTGTTTTACCCCTGAAAGAGGAGGATAGAAAAACACAGAACTGGCCCCTTAGATTGGGTAGCAGCTTCTCCAGTGGTTCCTGAAATCCAACAACCCCTAAGAGTACTAAACAGCTCAACCATCCCCCCCACCACCTTAACCTCCCTGAAACAACACTATGCAGTCCCCAAAGTTGTCAGATACACTTAAAAAAGCCCCAAATCTCTCCCATGGAACCCGGTCTGGAAAGATAGAACAGGAGGTGAGGCACGTGCTTTGCATTGCTGGGCTTGAGCGATAGCACAGCGGTTGGGCGTTCACCTTTCACGTGGCCGACCCATGATCGATTCCTCTGCCCCTCTCGGAGAGCATGGCAAGCTACTGAGAGTATCACGCCCGCACGGCAGAGCCTGGCAAGCTACCTGTGGCGTATTCGATATGCCAAAAAAAAAAAAAAAAACAGAAACAATAAGTCTCAAAATGAGAGACGTTACTGGTGCCCGCTCGAACAAATCCATGAGCAACGGGATGATAGTGACAGTGACCCTGGTTCAGTTCCCCAGCACTGCATATGGTTCCCCAGCACCACTAGGGGTCACTCCTGAGCACAGAACCAAGAATAGCCCCCTGAGCACCAAGGGGTTGGATAGGAGAAGAGAGGAAGGGGGGAATGAGAGAGGAGGGAGGAGGGGAGGAGTGAGAAGAGGAAAGAAGGGAGGGAAGAGGAGAAGAGGGGAGGGGAGAGGGGAGAGGAAGGGAGGGGAGTGAAGAACTGAAATTGTACTGCAGTTCTGCAAACATTTCCATGTATTAAATTTAAGAGCTGAGCTGATCTGAAGCCTCTCCCAGGTTCTATAACTCTGATCTCCGTGGACATAAAGCACGTGTAGGAGGTGGGACTAAAGTAAGAAAACTGCAGTTAATATGAAATTGCTGACACTTGATGACTCTTTGAACATCAGACGTGTGGTTTAACCCTATTCATGTTACTACAATGTGAGCAATCATGTCAAGCCTTAGTTCCCCTAGAAAAAGTTCTCAGATACACTGCGTGGATCCACTCTAATTCACAGAAGGCTACAGAGTTTATGTAACACGTTTTTCAGGTTATACCTCTTTTCCACTCTCTTGGCTACTTGTATACATTTTTAAAATGTCACTGATTATATTTTTAACCTGCCAAACAAACAATTCACCATAGGTGTGGTAAGTGAGAAAGCGGAGAAACTGACATCTCAATATCACCTCACTTCATCAAAAATTTAAAAATGCATCTAGGTGAAGTTAGTTTTATAATTAACTTTGAAGCAAAAACTACCTCCATAAAAAAAAACAGAGTGGAATCCCCAAGAAGACAATTCCGGGATGCTTAATTGAAAACCTTTTAATTGTGGGGCTACACCCCTCACCCAGAGGTGCCCAGGGGCGACTTCTGGCTCTGTGCTCAGGGACTACTCCTAGCTCTGTGCTCAAGGGCCACTGCTGGAAGTGTTCAGGGGATCATGTGTGGTGCCGAGAATTTACCAGGGGACAGCCACACATAAGTCTATAAGTCAGGTTGGCACCTTATCCCTCATTCTACCTTGTTCTTCCTTATTCTCTCTCTCTCTCTCTCTCTCTCTCTCTCTCTCTGTTAAAGAAAAAGCTGCTGTCCACTTGTGGAGGACCAGAATAAATAGAATTTGAGGACACATTAACTTTAGCGAGGAGAGCTAAGATGCCCACACCTTAGAGCGTTCTGAGGACTGAGGACTGTCCACTTTCTGAAACCTCCGGGCGTTGAGGGGTTCTCAGAACTTCTCACCTGCCCCTATTTTCCAACCACACCACAACTCTTGAGAAGTTGACACTTCTAAAACTTGGCTTCCTTCCTTCCCCTCTTAGGTGACACTTGAAATACTGAATTGGGCAAGGCAGGCATTGCTCATTTGTCACTCCGACGTGTTCCTCTCCAGCTGAAATGACCACTTTTTCCTCTTTTAACATTTAAAAGCCTGTACGCTAAGCTAGGATTCTCTGTTGGGCTGCTTATACCTTTGATTCCCTCACTTGCAAAATAATCGTTTAATGGTTGTCTACCGCACACATTTCACCTACTTTCATCGTTCTGTACAATTCCTTTGTATTTCTCATCCCTGAGTAGTTGAATTGTTCACTCATCCAACAACTGTTTAAAGATTGCCCACTGTGTGAATAAATAGAACAAACATCCATGCCCTTCTAAAGCCACACTGGAGAAGAAAGACAGTAAAAGAGACAGTGAGATATATTGTCTGCTGGGTGATAAAGTGCTAAAGAGAAAAAGCAAACAGGAACGGGAAGTCAGAAGAATTGAAGGGAAAAGTGCAATGTTGGATCTTTTATATTGAAAACACTATAAAGAAGCACTTGTTTTGAGGTTCTGCTTATTTTAAACTAATCCTGACTACGAAGAAGATGAAAATGTGATCAGGTTTTTTTCTTTTTCAGAGTTGAAGAAATGTATCTTAGCAGGTCTAGAGTCTAGAGGCAAAAGTACAGGCTCAAAACATTGAAGTAGCTTAATGGCAGCGCATATTGCAACTCGTTGGTGCTTGGGTAACTTTCAGAGGGAGCAGAAATTACATCCACTTGGCACAGAGTGTTTCAAAATAATTCACTAAAATGACTAGGTATTATTTTCTTCTAGCTTTCATGGGAAAACGCATATTGATATACACCTAATTTATCTTGGTAAAACTGCACTGTAATACTGAAACTCTACTGTGAATAACTTTGTAAACCATGGCGCCTTTTTAGAAAAAAAAAAATTTTAATAAGAAAAAAAATCAAGGGGCCAGCGCAATAGTAAAGCAGGCAGGGCATTTACGTTGCATGCAGTCAACCCCGGTTGGATTCCCCAGCATCCCATATGGTTCCATTAACCACACCAGGAGTGATCCCTGAGCACAGAGCCAGGAGTCAGCCCTGAGCACCACCATATGTGCCCCCAGAAAATCAAGTATATTAGTAAAATTGGCCATTTTACAAATTTTATGTCTATTTAAAAACTGTAATTGAATGCTAAGCTATTACAGTTTCAAAGAATAAACAGCCTCTACAAAACAATCATATCACTAAGGCAAAAGCATGTATTTACATAATCTTATCAAAATATGCATATAGTATCTGCTTTTGATTAGCACATGAGAAACTTCAATAGTAATAGTGCAGGTAAATAAAACATGATATCTTACATTTGGGTTCTAGTGAAGCCTTTTTTCTCTTTAAAATTTAAGCAGTGCTCGCTTCGGCAGCACATATACTAAAATTGGAACGATACAGAGAAGATTAGCATGGCCCCTGTGCAAGGATGACACGCAAATTCGTGAAGCGTTCCATATTTTTCCGGTGGATGTGGAACGAGCGGGAACCAGAGACAGCTTTAGGAATTGGGGTTCCAGCAAGTGCTTGCGCCCATGTATGGAGACTGTGAACTAACTTTGGCTACATGCTGTTCCAGGAAGGGAAATGATTCATTTTCAAACTTAAATCTTCGCGGACTTAATTACTATAATACAGAAATTGTAAACCGCGCGGCCGCTACTGCGGCCGCATGACATTTTATCTCTTCATTCTCATCAGTGGAAAACGTATTATCAAATATTTCCCTGTTAATAGAGCTGTATTCTTAGGGGATAAATTCCAACAAAAATAGTGAGTCTGTTTTGAAACTCTAACAACAATAGTGAGTTATGTGTTGAAATCTGGAATGTAATCAAGGTAAAGAGAAAAGGAAGTGAAATTATCACTCACGTACGGGGTGGGTTGGGGGGTGAGAGGTGGGATGTATACTTTTTGTTTGTTTGTTTGTTTTGTTTTTGCTTTTGTTTTTGTTTTTATTGGTGGTAGAATATGGGCACTGGTGAAGGGATGAGTGTTTGAGCATTGTGTAACTGAGATATAAGCATTGTGTAACTGAGATATGAGAACTTTGTAACTTTCCACTTGGTGATTCAATAAAATAAATTAAAATAAATAAATAAATAAAATTTAAGCAAATTGTCTACCCAGTACCGTACCTACATATTTGAGCTTGATCCAGATTAGCAATAAAAGTTAGAACATGATGGGAAAATGCAGACAGGAAGGAAAAAGCCTATAGAGGGAAGGTAAAATGGACACATTTGGGGGCACAATAGTACAGTGGGTAGGACACTTGTCTTGCATGCAGTCAAGCCATGTTTGATCCCTCGCATCCCACATGGTCGGTCCCCCAAGTAATTCTTGGGTGTAGGGACAGGAGTAAACCCTGAACACTGATGGGTGGGACCCTTCCCCCCCCCCAAAAAAAAAACAGAAAACAAAAAGCAAAACAACAATGAACTCATTAAAGGAATTCCCAAGCCTGAACCCCGGGTAGCTGTGGAATCCTTGCTCTACCTGAAATACCATGCTTTTACAGAGCACTGGAGGCTCATTCTAACCCTTTTATGGTCAACATGCTATGTAATCCTATTTTCTATCCCATGCTACCCCAGGTGTTGCTGGCAGGCATACTTCCTGCATAATAATCAATGGCCACGCTCCATGGGCAGAGAAGAAAAACACAAACCAGATGATCATTTGTGGTCCTTCCAATGTGAATAGAAAGAAATCCAGTAAGGAAGAAACAATGCCAGTGGAAATAACCCCCTGAGTTAATTCCAACACAACTAAGCTAACAGAACTGATTCGGGGGTGAGGGAAGGCAGGCGGGGAGGCAGAGAAGGACCCTTAGGGCGATGGTGGAAGGACAGTGAAACTTAAGTGATGGGCGTGTTGCTGCAGCAGTTGTAAGCATAAAACAATTAATGTTGCGCCATGCAGAGGGCTCAAAGGGCTAGCGTGCATGCTTTGCATGCCTGAGGTCAGGGTTCAATTTCCAGCGCCAAAGGCCCCTCAAGACCTACTAGGTATGACCCTCACACAAAAACAAACGCCATCGTGATTAATCTCTCAGACACAGGATACTTCAATACTAGGTTTTAAAAATAAGGCTGGAGCAAGAGTAGCACAGTAAAGGAAGGGGTCAAGACGGCTCTGGGCCTTGCTGCCAGCCAAGTCAGGCTATTCTCCAGGCATCACAGAGGCGCCCCTGGACCCCGGAGCCAGCAGAGTCCGGCGGAAACCCTCAGCACCACCACGTGGGGCCCCAACATGCACACATCTGTGGGTTGTTCTTTTTTTTTTTCCTTTTTGGGTCACACCCAGAGATGCACAGGGGTTACTCCTGGCTCTGCACTCAGGAATCACCCCTGGCGGTGCTCGGGGGACCATATGGGACTCTAGGAATCGAACCTGGGTTGGCTACGTACAAGTCAGACGCCCCACCGTCTGTGCTATCGCTCCACCCCAGGGTTTTGTTTTTGTTGCATAAAAATAAAACGAAGAAAAAAATGGAAAAGAAAATGGAAGTTCCAACAATCACAGAATTAAAAAAAGTTGGCAAAATGGGTCATGGGTGATGGGCCCGAGGCTCCCACAGAAGCCCTGGCACTATGCGCCCCCCTCTCCCCCCCCCGCCCCGCACCAGTAAGAACAGCCCTGGTGGCCCCCGGGTATCAAGGTGGGCCCTGTGGAGCCCGGCATGGCTGGATCTGAGCAGTGCCACATTGTCGGGCCGAGCACGGACCCCTCTGACAGCTGGGGAGTGCTCATGGGCTCCGTGAGGACCGCCTGGGATTCCCTTTATGTCCCCTGCCCTAACCCTTCCAAACATTCTATTAGAAAGCTCGTCAAGAAGGACCAGGAGGTCTGCCCCACGGCTTAGAAACCGGCCTCACACGCTGGGGGAAAAGACAGCTCAGAGAGAGAAGGGAACACAGAGTAAAGGATGTCGGGAGGACACATTCGGGTTGAAAGATGCGTGCTGAAAGTAGACTATGGACCAAACACGATGACCAATCGATACCTCTGTTGCAAACTACAACACCCAAAAGCAGAGAGAACAAAAGGGAATGCCCTGCCTCAGAAGTAGGGTGGGGCAGTGGGGGATGGGGTGAGGGTGGTGAGAGGGATACCGTGATCATTGGTGGAGGTGAATGAGCATTGGTGAGGATGGGTAAAAGATCACTGTATGACTGAAATATAAACACAAAAGTTTGTAAGTTTGCAACTCTACCTCACGGTGATTCACTAATAAAAGATTTAAAAAGAAGAAAAAGAAAGAAAGAAAGAAAGAAAGAAAGAAAGAAAGAAAGAAAGAAAGAAAGAAAGAAAGAAAGAAAGAAAGAAAGAAAGAAAGAAAGAAAGAAAGAAAGAAAGAAAGCCCATCAATAGTACTCAGAAAAGAAAGAGTACAAGGAAAATTGTGACTACAGCAGGAACCCAAGGTAGGAGGATGGGGTCAAACACATAGAACAGATGCTGCGGAACAAATATTCAGTTGGGATAGCATTGAAAAGAGGATAAAAAAAACAAAATACTTAGGAATGTATATACTTGGAGTGCCTCAAATTACACAAAACCATGCTCACTGTATAGTTGTTCACAGTTGCGAGTGAAATTCAGAGAGGTACTGTCATGATGCAAGCGAAAAAGTGAGAAGTTTCTCCCTTCCTTTTGGACTAGGGCCAGCAGCCCCCACACCCAAACTCTGTCACAGCAAGGGGCCCAGCCCCATGCCTCCTAAGCTCTGCAAGATAGCTCCTCCTGGGGCTGGAGTGATAACACAACATGCATGCCTTGCATGCAGCCGACCCGGGCTCGAATCCCAGCATCCCATATGGTCCCCTGAGCACCGCTAAGGGTAATTCCTGAGTGCAGAGCCAAGAGTAACCCCTGTGCATCGCCGGGTATGACCCAAAAAGCAGGAAAAAAAAAAAAAAGACAGCTCCTCCTGCGCCCCAAGAGGGAAGAAGTGTGCAATTCCATCAAGCTCAAGGAGCACAAACAAGAACACAGAGGGCTCTGCAGGCAGCACCAACCAGCTCAGGAAATCCCCAGACAAGGGCTTTAGTGACACCATTGTGAGGATGTTTAATGAAGTCAAAGAAACAATAGCACAGGTAGTTGGCAAAGGCAGCAGTGCAGAAGAAAGAATGAGTACTGAGTTGAGAAAACTACAAACAGAAAGGAACAGCATGGAAGGTGATCTGAAGCATTCAATAGAAGCTCCGAACCACAGACTAGCACAGCAAAAGATCAAGGAGCTCCAAGAAGAGATGAAGTCAACTTGTAGAAAACAACAGAAGGTAGAAAATACTCTGAAAAGAAATGAACAGCATATGAGAGAATGAGCTGTGGAATGAGCTCAAGAAGAGCAATATAAGGTGTAAGCAATATAAGCAATAATTCATCAGTATCTCTGAAGAATATGCAGGCAAACTGGAGGAAGCAACAGTATTTAATTAAATTATAGACAGGAAGTCCCACAGAACCCAGGGAATGCAAAACTTTGTGATCTTGGACTCTGGGCTCCACAGGACCCGGCAGCAGAGATCCTCTGCCTGCTTCCCCCAGTTTCTGGATACCCAGGGGTCACACCCATAAGCCACCTCCTGCCAGTGCCAGATAATCTCCTCATCGGCCACCCTCCAGAATTCACGGCTGCTTCTCCGGGAAGGGAGCATAAAATGAGGCCCCCATAACCATGCCACCAGAATCCGCACCAGGGATGCCCCAGAGGGGGGTGGGTGAGAGACCTCCCCTCCCCAAGGGACCCAGCCCCAGCAGCAGACCTCCACTACCCAACTGACTCCATGCTCCAGGACACTTTCCACACAATCAGGCCAAGCCTCACGCATGGAGCGAACATATTCCTGAACCTATAAAATCTATATATTTCCCTCTATGACACATCATCATAGAGGGAAATATATATATAGATATGCCTCTCGGAGAGCCCTGCAAGCTACGGAGAGTATCCCGCCCACACGGAAGGGCCTGACAAGCTCCCCGTGGTGTATTTGACATAGTAACAATAACCGGTCTCATTCCCCTGACCCTGAAAAGAGCCTCCAATCGTTAGGAAAAGTGAGTAAGGAGAGGCTGCTAAAATCTCAGGGCTGGGACGAATGGCGATGTTATATGGCGTCCACTCAAGTAAACTGATGAACAATGGAATGACAGTGATACAGTGATACAGTGACAGACAAGAATTTCCTCAACTTAAGGATTACAGGGACCTATATCCAAGAGGCCCAAAAGGTTCCAGAAAAAATAGAACCAACTAGAGAATCATGAAGACACACTGTACTCAAGATTCTGGATAGAGGGAATCTTGAATGCAGCAAGTAAATGCATATATAAAGCATCTGAACGCATATGTAAAGCAACTTACAGATGAAAGAGAACCTGTGAGCTTCACAGACATATCAAAGAAGATTCTAGGAGCCAAAGAGGAATGAGCCAAAAACTCAATGACAGGAACGGGTTACCAGGAACAGCCGATCTAGCTAGACCATCATTCGGGTTTGATGGGATGATACAGAGCTTCAGACCAAGTTACACTCAGGGAACTCATAGCCTTGAAACCAGTTCTACAAGAAGCATTAAAGGAGCTTCTTTAAAGTACGGGACAAACTTCTCAGTATGTGGTTTGAGTATAATGTTTGCTTGTGTTGCTTACGCTCTTCCTCGAATAAATTAAGAAAGGTGTATTTACTCCTCACTTGCTAAGGAATTTTATACATTTTTCAATAATGAATTAATGTCTCTTTTGCATTGAATGTGCTGTATGTCTTACTAGTCTTCTCAATATTTCCTTTCTTAGGATAAAACACTTTGTACTTGTATAGGCCCATTCAGATTTTCCCTTTTACATTTTCTTAATTCTCTGCAAGCTTAGTACATTTTACAGTTCTCAGTTTTACCTATTTATTGTAATCGCTAAAATATACTAGCAAAAGATTTAAAAGACGGGACCGTGCTTTGCAACAACAGTTGCACTGTGCTTGTAAATTGCACCTTTCTTGGTAAACAACACCTGTGTGCTTCGAAAACCATTCCTAATAAGGAACAGGATGTCTTGCCACGCCCATAAGCTGTAACTAACCTATCAGATGCAGACACGTGGGCGAAAACAAGCAGCGAGAGGTATATAAGGAGGGAAGCTGCCTAGCTAGGGCCCCCCTGGTTCCTTTTCCTTAGTTCGTCCTTAGTCCATGCTTCGTTCGTCCTTTTTCCTGTTTGCATGAGAAGGTTTCTTAATAAATAGCTGGAAGAAGAATCTCCAGGTTGCGTGTTCTCTTACAGCTGGCGTCCCTGGGTGGGCACGAACTATCAACTAAAGGTAAGAATAAGCGTTCGGTGCGCCCCACTTTAGAAGGTGAGCGGGAGATCAGGATTTTTTTGTGTGTGCTGCGGTTTAGAATCCTAGCAGCAATCCCCCACTAAGATGGGACAGATTCTGGGCCTTCCCAAGATCTTTCGTATTTTCTCGAGCCAGACTGAACAGGGCAAGTCATTTGTGGATTTCGTTCAGTCTCTCTCCCGCAGAATAGGAAACCCGGAACTCTACGTTTCCAGAGACCAACTCCGGTCCTGCCTTAAAGTAGTTTATGAGGTTAACCCATGGTTCCCAGACGAAGGAACTCTAAAAAGCAGGATTTGGAGACAAGTTAGGAAAAATGTCTATAAGGTATCTAAGAAAGGGACTGAGATCCCCGTGGAATTCTGGACTACATGGGAGATTGTTAATTCTATTCTCCTGTTTTTGAATAGCGCAATTGATGTGGAGAACATTAGGAATAATACGGCCTCAGGTCCTCCCACACCTAAGCCTCGAAAAGGTTGTCATAGTCTGAATGTTTCTCAGACTGATGAATATAGCTCCACGTCCAGTGCATCAGATGAAAGTGATGCAGATTATGAGTCTGCTACGGCCTTCTCATATTCTGAGTCCGAGAGTGACTCAACCAATCGGCCTCCAGGCCGCTTGGGACGTGCTCCCAATCGCCCAGTCAAGGCAAAGAGGCAGTGGCCTCCATCTTTCCGCAGGTTAAGGATGGATTCTCTCAGTCGTTTCAAACAGGCCTGTGTCTCATATGGGCCCACATCTCCGTACTGTAGAGAGTATCTTACAGACTGGAGTAAAAAGGCCCACTGGGCACCTCAAGATTTTCACATGGTTGCTAAAACGTGCTTAAGCTCTTCTCAGTATTTGCAGTGGAGAATGTGGCTCAGCAAGGAGGCCAAGGCAAAGCTTCAAGGCCTAGGCCATGCTGGACAAAACTTTTCAGGTATTAAGTTGACTTGTGAGATGTTAACTGGTGAAGGGAAATGGCGCGACCCAGAAAGGCAAGTCACTTTGCCTCATGCTGTTCTTGCTCATGTCCGTGGCGTAGCCCTGCGTGCGTGGGAGAAGGTTGATGCAGATGCGGAATTTAAAGAAAGCTTTACAAAGATTGTCCAGAGAGCCTCAGAACCTTATGCAGACTTCGTAGGAAGATTAATGGAAGCCATAGAAACGCAGGTTGAGGGTAAGGAGACTCATGAGCTGTTAACTAAACAATTGGCCTTTGAAAATGCTAATGAGGATTGCCAGGCCATTCTGCGCCCTCTTAAGGAGAAGGAAGACATAATGGGGTACTTGGACGCATGCAGGAATGTTGGTTCTGCTAGACATAAAATGCAGGCTAGGACTGTTGAGACCGGTACAGTACAGAGACAAGCTCAGAAAGGATATTTCAATCGTGGGAGACCAGACCACTTTCGTAAAGATTACAGGGCACCTCCAGACCGTGCTACTGTGAGAGCACGTCCTGGGCCCTGTCCCAGATGTAAAAAGGGAAACCACTGGGCCAAAGATTGTCCCTTTAATTTTCATGCAGCTGTTGACTCCAATTCGGGAAACTTGTCAGGGGGCCAGCCCCAGGCCCAGCGAAATCCGGGGATGTTTCCGTTTGCAGTCTTTCTCCCCAAGGTGGAGTCTCAGAACTCCAGTCAGCTGAGCTCCGATCAATAGACTCACTGCAACCAGTGACGGCAGGAAGCGCAGCCTTGAATATTTCCTGCCCTGATATGATTACTATAGCCCCTGCCCAGTGTCCCTACAAATTAAATTCGGGTATAAAGGGACCAATTCCACAAGGCACTATAGGCCTACTCTTGGGAAACAACAGTTTTATTATTAAGGGAATTATTGTTCATACCGTGGTCATTGATCCTGACCATACTGGTGAAATAACAATTGTTATCACGGTGCCTACTGTTTGGACATTTGATAAGGGACAACCCATAGCTCAGCTCCTTTTGCTACCTTTGGTTGTGCCAGGTCTATCCACTCGCCCTAGTGGGGGAGATTTTGACAGCACAAATCCTATAATTGCTTGTGTTGCCCATCTGAAGAAAGACAACCGCCCACTTTTAACTATTGAGATTCATGGGAAGAAATTTATAGGAATGATTGACTCAGGAGCTGACGCCTCTGTCATTTCTTCCCAACATTGGCCCAGGAACTGGGCCGTGCAGGCAGTACCTTATGGTTTGTATGGAGTAGGCATGATGCCTTCCTCCTCTGTCCGGCAAAGTGCCAGGTGGCTAAGATGTATTGGCCCAGAGGGCATTACAGCCATTTTCCAGCCCTACATAGCACCCGTACCTATGAATTTATGGGGACGGGATTTACTTGAGCAGTGGAACGCGGAGATTAGGATTCCCGTTCCACTTCCTGCTGTGGGCTTTGACTCTGAGGCCTCTCCTTGTTTAATCGGAGCTGCTGCGGTTTCACGCCCAGCACCCCTCTGTATTCAGTGGAAATCCCACCATCCTGTGTGGTCTTCCCAGTGGCCCCTTAATAATGAAAAACTAAGGGTGTTAGAATCTTTAGTAGAAGAACAACTGGAGTTGGGACATATAGAAACCTCATTTTCAGAATGGAATTCCCCTGTTTTTGTTATCCAAAAGAAGTCAGGCAAGTGGCGTCTGTTGACTGACCTACGAAATGTTAACGCCACCATGGTTCCCATGGGGGCTCTCCAGCCTGGCCTTCCTTCCCCTGCTGCCGTTCCTAAAGATTGGTCACTGGTTGTCATTGATTTAAAAGATTGTTTTTACAACATTCCTATCCATCCGGATGATCGTAAGCGTTTTGCATTTTCTGTTCCCTCTCTTAATAACCGCGCTCCTATGCGCAGGTATCAATGGACTGTTCTACCTCAGGGAATGACCAATTCCCCTATCATGTGTCAGTATTTTGTTGACTTGGTCTTGCGCCCTTCCCGTGTTAAGTTTCCTCAGGCTTATGTTATTCACTATATGGATGATATCTTGCTTGCATGTTCTAATGATGGAGAACTCCAGAGATTGTATGAGGATGTTATGACTCGTCTACCCACAGCTGGGTTACAAGTAGCCACAGAAAAAATTCAGGTGTTGTCTCCATATGAGTATTTGGGCTATGTTCTTGAGCGTACTACCGTACGACCTCAAAAAATTTCTATTCGCCATGATAAACTGAAAACCCTTAATGACTTCCAAAAACTGCTAGGAAATATTAACTGGGTTCGCCCCTCTCTGGGCATTCCCAACTCAGACCTCCGTAATCTATTCCTGACCCTTGAAGGCGACTCCGCCCTGAACAGTCCTAGGCAGTTTACCCCTGAAGCTCGGAAAGAATTAGAATTTTTTCTAGATCGACTCCAGAAATCCCATCTTTCCCGGTTTGTTCCGGGAGAAAAATTGTGGCTTTTGCTTTTTGATACTCCCCACTCGCCCACTGCTGCTCTAGCACAGCTTTCGGGCCCAATAGAGTGGCTTTATTTGCACAATAAGGAGTCTCGCACTCTTGTGCCTTACCTTGAGTTAATGACTAAACTCATAATCAAAGGAAGACTGAGAGCCCTTGCCATGCTGGGATTTGATCCTCATATCATTGTTCTCCCCATTCCTGAAAAAGAGATTGCTTCTATCCTGCCCCTCAGTGATGCTTTGCAAAGAGCTTTAGCTGATTTTTCAGGAGAAATTTCCTCCCACTATCCAGCAGGAAAAACTTGGGATTTTTTCAAAAAAACCCCATTTATCATTTCCTCTATCATTCGCCCATCTCCTATTCCTGATGCTCCAGTATATTATATTGATGGCTCTGCCTCAGGGAAAGGCGGAATTTCTGGACCCGCCCTGACCACAACAGTAAACACTAACTATACCTCTGCCCAGCAAGTGGAACTTGCCACTTTGGTGTATCTACTCTCCCATGTGCCAGGACCTGCTAATATAGTCTCAGACTCAGCTTATGTGGTTGGTCTCTTCCCTGGCATCGTGACGGCTGCTCTAAATGCCCCCAATCCTATAGTCCAACAATTACTTGAGCAGCTACAAGCGCTTTTACAAAAGCGCTCTGAACCTGTTTTCATTACTCATATCAGATCTCACTCTGGTCTTCCAGGACCTATGGCCCAGGGAAATGAAGCCGCTGATCTCTTGGCAGCACCAATTTTTACCTCTGCTGCAGAAGAGCACCAGGCCTTACACACAAACGCCCGGCGCCTTCATATTCATCATCGTATCCCAATTCGAGAAGCCAGGCATATTGTCCGTGCTTGCTCTGTTTGTGCCCCTTTACACTGTACCTCCCATGTGGCAGGGGCCAATCCCCGAGGTCTACAGACCAATGAATTATGGCAAATAGATGTTACTCACGTCACGTGCTTCCCCAAGAAGCCTTTTCTCCATGTAACTATAGATACTTATTCTGGCTTCATATGGGCTGTTCCCATGACTTCTGAGAGAACCAGAGCAGTCTGCTCCTTCCTACTACAATGTTTTTCTGTCATGGGCGTTCCCTCTGCTATTAAAACTGACAACGGCCCAGCCTATACTAGTAAAGCTTTTCAAGATTTCTGTGATGAATGGCAAATTAAACACATTACTGGAATCCCTTACAACCCTCAGGGTCAAGGCATAGTCGAACGTGCCCATAGAACCCTCAAAACACAGTTATTGAAAATTAAAAAAGGAGGTATGCCTCCACTTGATTCCTTGTCCCTGACATTGTTTACTTTAAACTTTTTAAATTTACCTCAGGGAGAACCCTATACAGCAGCTGAGAGGCATTTTCAGGAAGATGCGCACACTCAAGAAACTATTAACTCTCCCATTTGGATTAAAATTGACAAAGAATGGGTAGCAGGGAAACTCCTCATTCGAGGAAAAGGCTATGCTTTTGTTTCAACAGATGATAACCCCGCTAAGAAACTTTGGATCCCTTTACGTCTTATCAGAAGCAGAATTCAAGCACCTGATTTGGATCTCAGACCGCCAGAGTCTCCTGATTCATCGCCAAACTGATTCCACCTATACCCTTTCTGGTGGATGGCACAGCTCGGACCCCGTGTTAACCCGGGCCAGGGGTTCTGTTTTGTGTTTTTTCCACAGGTCAGGGCAGAACCAGCGTGGATTCCTGAATGCCTGACACGGAAGACTGCGCCTCCAGTAGACCAAGATGTGCAAACTGGTGCTCGTGCTCAGCCTGATTCCTGTGATATGAGCTGAAGAAGCAGCTTCCTGGGCCATTGCTACAACATGGCCTGCTTTAACGCCTGTGCATAGATTTCCCCCTTCCTTACCCATCTTGATAGGCCCAGAGTAGAAGTCCCCTCCATTTATCAAAGAGTGGGCGGGGGTGGGAGCAGTACTGTCCTTATTGCTTCTCGCTGCTTTGGTTTTTTGCCTGGTGTCTATACAAAATGCAGCAAGAACAGCTATTTACAAAAGCGTGATATTTACAGGCATTCGTGGCCCTGGAGGCACAGCAATCCCCGCAGCTTTGGCTTGCAACTTTGAAATAATAATCTCGCTTAGAACAATCAGGTTAGCTGGATGTAGAAAAGGTATTATGCAGCTGAGAGCCCTTAACTGCAGGGGACCTCCTGTAGTTGAGGAGTTTGAAAGGGTGCACTATACCCCACCTGACCCTTGGACCAACCTAAGACAGGGACCTACAAGCGAGAGGGCTCCCAATGACGGGTAAGGCCAAGGGGGCCGAGGTTGCTACGCAGACTGGCTGTTCTAAAACAAAAAGGGGCAACTGTGGAGAGCCTCCACGGGACCGTGCTTTGCAACAACAGTTGCACTGTGCTTGTAAATTGCACCTTTCTTGGTAAACAACACCTGTGTGCTTCGAAAACCATTCCTAATAAGGAACAGGATGTCTTGCCACGCCCATAAGCTGTAACTAACCTATCAGATGCAGACACGTGGGCGAAAACAAGCAGCGAGAGGTATATAAGGAGGGAAGCTGCCTAGCTAGGGCCCCCCTGGTTCCTTTTCCTTAGTTCGTCCTTAGTCCATGCTTCGTTCGTCCTTTTTCCTGTTTGCATGAGAAGGTTTCTTAATAAATAGCTGGAAGAAGAATCTCCGGGTTGCGTGTTCTCTTACAACAAAAGACAGGATTATTACCATACTGAGACACAAGTAGAAAATAAAAGTTATTGCAATTATTTTAGATAATAGAACTAAAAACATCTCTATGTAAATGAGGGTAGGCATTATACTACTGTATTGCAATAAGTGGTTTTTACTTTATTTACATAGGTTAATATCATATAGCAATTAATGATCACAAACTGACATTTATTCATCTATTTTCTGATAATTGCATTTGCCATTCCATTAAGTTTTCTTGAAGGAAGTAATATGAAATAAATTTGTTTTGTGCCTGAGAAAGGGGGAAGCTGAGGGTGGGTTTGGGAAACTGGGGCATTGGCTGAGGGAAATTCCTGGAAACTGTGTGCCTGAAGCAACTGTTTTAGGAATAACAAAATCAGGTGATTCAATAAACATACATGAAGATTTTGTCTATCTGTTTGTGGGCCACACCCAGCGATGCTCAGGGCTTATTCCTAGCTCTGCACTGAGGAACTGCTCCTGGCCAGGCTGGGGGGACCGTAGGGGATGCCAGAGACCCGACTCAAGACAGGCGACACTCAAGGCCAGAGCCTTAGCCCCGGTACAGCACCAGCCCCCAAGAAATATTTTCAATGAGTAATTCCTTTTGGGTTTGTTTTGGTTTGGGTTTTTTGGCTTTGGCTTTGGAACCGCACGTGGGAATCTCTCCTGGTGGGCAAAGGCACCATATGCAGTGTCGGGAATCAAAACTGGGCTGGTCACATACATGCACCGCAAGCGTTTCACTGGATTTTCCCCATCACCCATCTCTCCATTTCCAGTTTTTGAAAGGCTAGACCTGAGAGGAGAAATCCTCAGAGTGATCTGGGGGTTCTACCACACAGCCTGTGGGGTGCTGAGATTCAGCTGCCCCTCAGCATGGTACAACTCCAGACATCACTGTGCTCTCAGTCCGGCATCGTGAATTTTCCAATCCATCAGCCAAAAGTAATTGCCTTGTTAAAAAAAAAAAAATGCTCACCAAACCAGGATTTCAGGGATCTGGTCAATAAGCTGTCTTTCCTGTCTTGAATTAAATAAAGCAGAGGGCAAAAAGTCTAACAAAAGAAAACAATAGCTTTGGGCACCACAGATTAACCAATGAGTGTCATTATAATTACCATCCTCTAGGTCATCTGTTCCTGGTTCCCTCCCTCCGCACTGGACCTGCTCAGGTTCTGTTTGGCTTTGGCTGTTGTTCTGGGAGCTGGAGCCTGCTGATCCCAATTAATAACAGCAGAATAGAACGCAGCTATATATAGCTCGCCACAGAAGCATCAGACACTTTTCTAAAGAGTATTACAAAGACGATCTTTTTTTCAATCCTATGACTAGCTCATGACATAGGAGGTATTTTACCTCCATTTCCCAAAGGCAGGAACAAGCCCTAAGAAGTTAAGTAACTTGCCCAAGGTCACACACAGACCTAAGAAAAACCTTTCAGTTACAGACCTGCTGTAAATTTGATCCCCCAAAGTCCAGCTCCTAAAGTCACCGCCTGCAGTATGAAATCACACAGCTCTAATCCCAACCCTGATGCTATAGACATTCCTGTAACCTGGTAAATGACTCCAGCGAAGTTCCCCAAATATGCAAGGGGATGCCAGTATCACTTCAAACTTGTGGTCATGGGCATGAAGCGCCTTCGCAGATACGGAAAGTGTCTACCCGTGTCTGTTGCGGGACTTGCCAGCAGTGCTTGCAATATTCATATAGCAAACATATAGCATATAGCAATATATGCAAACATATAGCAATGCTATGATCCGTCATCGAAGCAGTCACCTAAAGGTAATAATTAAGGTCACGGGAAAATTCCCCGATCACCTCGCGCAGAGTCAAAGGTCAGCTGTACCGGGTCTCCCGGGGCATCCGCTCCCCAGAAGGAGGTGACTGCACTTCCTCCACGCCCCGGGCCGTCGCGCACCCAGTGCACCCGGGGCAGAAAGAATTCCGGGGGCTGGGACTGGAACTGCTCCCCCGACGCCTCGAGACTCCCCCGATCGTGCTCCACATCCTCCCACCCCACCTGCGAGTGCTCACGCCGCTCCCGGTGCAAACGTCCCCTCCCCCGGGCTTGGCGTGGCTCGCGGCCCGGCGAGCTCGAGGCTGGGGTGGCCGTGCCCGGCCTGGTGCGACCCCCTCCCCGGGTGGAGCCGGCAGATTGGAGGGGAGCCCGGAACCCCCCACGGCGGCCGCGGCCCCACCCGCCGCCCCCCTCTCTGCAAACCTCGGGCCCAGGCGCGGCAAGCACGGGCGTCGCTTCCAGCGCCCAGGCCGAGCGCGCCCCGCGGGCCCCGACCACCCCCTCCCCGGAACGATCGGCGGCTCGTTCGGGCCGGGGGGGACAGCGGGGCGCGCCAGCCCGGCCCCCGGAGGCAAGGAGAGGGCTCACTCACGTCCTGGCGCAGGCGCTGGGAGTCGGGCAGGGCTGCGCTGAGACGCCCGAGCAGCGCAGGAACTGCACGAACCTCGGGCAGCGGCGGGCAGAGGGGCGCGGCGGGGCGGGCCACTGGGAGGCCCGGCCCCGCCGCGCCCCGCGCTGCCCGCGCGCACGTTTCCAAGAGGTTCTCAGAGATGAAGACCCCCTCATCCCCCAATACACACACTCACAGAGCCCGGACCCCGCACCTCCCAGTTGACTTCTGGGGTCGAAACACTCTTGATGCACCAACAGCGAGTCGTGAGGCCAAAGAGAATGTGGTCACCGGGGAATGCGTGGCAGCCCCGAACCAGGAAACGCTCAGCATCGCCGCAGGGAGACGCGCCCCAAACTCCCAGCGCGCCCGACGCGCAAGGTCCGCCCGAACTTCACCCAGCGCCCCGTGGGACGCCCTTGACGCCCGTTCCCCGCTTTTTGCAAACAAGAGAACTGCGTCTGAGTCGTTTGGATTTTGCTGGTTTGAATCTGAGTAGTTTGGATCTGGCCTTTTGGGAGAGGGGCAGGGGGCAGGGGGACACTCCGAAGGGTGCTCAGGGGAGCATATAGGGCATAGGGTGGGATATCTAACCAGGTGGGCTGCAAGCAAGGCAATTCTTTTCTACTTTCTTGTTTTCTTTCTTCATTTCTTTCTTTCTTTCTTTCTTTCTTTCTTTCTTTCTTTCTTTCTTTCTTTCTTTCTTTCTTTCTTTCTTTCTTTCTTTCTTTCTTTCTTTCTTTCTTTCTTTCATGTATTTAGTTTTTTGGTGGCAGGGCGGTAGTCAGGGCTTACTACTGAATGCCCTCAGGAATTATTCCTGGTGGTGCGCAGGGGACCCTAGGGGATGTCAGGGATTGAACCCAGTTTTGTCAGGCTCAGGGCAAACCCCTACCCGCTGTGCTATTCACTCAGGCCCCAGGCAAGACAATTCTTAAGCCCCTTACTATCTCTCCCACCCTGAGCAGTTTGAATTTGATAAGTTAGTAGTCTACTTAAAGTGTCAGATTCTAAGTGAACTATGAGCTTAAGTTCGATATCTATTGGATGATACTTGATATTAAACAACTACTATAAAAATATTACTACATTTGCCAGCTGAGGACTTCTTCCCCAGAGATATTGGAACAAAATTAATACGTAGCTACACTGAACAAAATTAATATGTAGCTACACGGATGTGGGGAATGCCATAAACCTGACCCAAAAAAGTTTAATATGTTGAGGAATTCAAACTGTTTTAAAAATTGAAAAATAATATATAGTCAAAGAGTAACTGTTTACAGATAAATTGAAAATAAAACAAAGAAATGCACATCCATCACTGTCACCACGTAAGCTCATCCACCGACTTGTTCCAGAGATTCATAAATAAAGCTCAAAAGAAACAACTAGCAGCAAAATTTTCTCTGAAGAGGAGCATTCCTGGCTGAGTCCTGCCGGATCTCTGGAGGGGGTCATGCCAAGTTCTTGCCCTGGCAGTCACACACATGCTCCAAACCCACCACCCTGCCTCCAGCCAAACTGTGCAGGCAAATATTGTGGATTTTCTGCAGCACTGCCGCAAATGGAGACATATCCAAACTCCACAGTAGCAGACTGCAGTGGATGGGAAAATGACAGAGAAGCGTGTCTTCTAAAGCATGAATAAATAACCAAACAAAAATTTAAATGAAAGATTTCAGAATAGCTATAAATATCATGAAGAAAGGTATGGTACAGCAGGGCGGGCACTTGCCTTGAATGCAGCCGACCCAGGCTGAATCTCTGGAGTCACTTTAGGGTCCCCACTAGGAGTGATCCCTAAGCTCAGAGCCAAGAGTGAACCCTGAATATGGCCGGATATGGCCTAAAAGCCAAATAGAAATAAATTTTAGAAAATACCATGAAGAAAGTGATGTAGTGTGATGTGACGGAGATAAGACTGGGAGGAGCTTATTGAGAAGAAGGATGAAGGGCTGTCACTACTGGAGGAATTGATATTCGATCTAGGATAAGGGAGCCTGTCTTGCAAAGACTGAGGAGGTCACGGGGCGGGGGTGAAGAAATTGTAACAGCAGAGAAGGAGGAATAGAGTTAGTAAACTATAGGCTTTGCAGTTACAGAACCCCAGAGAGGAAAGGAAAAGTGTTTCATGTATGTTTTAAGGACTGGAGTGACAGCACAGAGGGTAGGGTGTTTGTGTTTGCCTTGCACGCAGCCAACACGGTTTGATTCCCCCGTCCTTCTAAGAGATCCCAGCAAGCTACCGAGAGTATCCCGCCCACATGGCAGAGCCTGGCAAGCTCCCCGTGGTGTATTTAATATGCCAAAAACAGTAACAACAAGTTTCACAATGGAGATGTTACTGGTGCCTGCTCGAGCAAATTGATGAGCAACGGGATGACAGCGGTGACAGCGGTGAATTACTGCTAGGGGATTTCACCTACAAGTGCTCAGGGCTTACTCCTGGCTCTGCACTCAGGGATCAATCCTAGTAGCTCAAAGATGAATAAGCCACATGCAAGGCAAGCACCTTAGTATCTTACTAAACACCTTAGTACCTTAACGCTATTCTTTCTCTCCAGCCCTATTTTGGTTTTAACGTGTAAGTGAAGGTTTTCTTAGGCATCAGCAATTTAATTGCAAGTTTTACATTTTTTAGAATATGTAGTATGTATACATAATTTTCATGACTTTTGTTTTCAAGAAAATAAAGGTATGGAAAAGAGAAAAATGGAATATTTAATATAAATAACAGCAGAATATATGCACGTCAGTGTACTAGTAACTTTCCTTTTATAACCTTAATTAACTCATAGTAATCCTGTATGCTAGGTGGTCTGAAAAAGAAATAGATGTAGGAAATACAAGGGAATGGGTAGCACCCAATTTCTGTCTCATTGAAATACAGCCAGTCATCATTTAACATCTCCAGTAGATATGTGGAAAAGGCAACTTAAAGATGTGCAAATAGTATGTAAAGAAGTTAATTTTGCCATAGTCTAATTGATATGAACAAAAAGTTAAGTTGTTTTTTTTTTTCTTTTTAGGTCACACCCGGTGATCCACAGGGGTTACTCCTGGCTCTGCACTCAGGAATTACTCCTGGCAGTGCTCAGGGGACCATATGGGATTCTGGGAATCAAACCCGGGTCAGCCGCATGCAAGGCAAATGCCCTAACCGCTGTGCTATCACTCCAGCCCTGCCCCCCCAAAAAAAGTTAAGTTCTTTTTTTTTTTTTTTCAGTTTTCCATCAAATTTATCAAACTTTGAACTTTGTTTTTGAGTGCAGAAACAGGTGTAAGTCTTTTTTTTTTTATTAGTTTATTTTTAATTAGAGAGTCATCGTGAGGGTACAGTTACAGATCCATACATCTTTGTGCTCATGCTTCCCCCATACAAAGTTCAATAACCCATCCCTTCACCAGTGCCCATTCTCCACCACCCGTAAACCTAACATCCCTCCCCCCCTCCCCAGACCCGTCTCCCCCCACCCCACCCTGCCACTATGGCAGGGAATTCCCTTTTGTTCTCTCTCTCTGATTAGGTGTTGTGGTTTGCAATAGAGGTGTTGAGTGGCCATTGTGTTCAGTCTCTAGTCTGTATTCCACCCGCCTCACCCTTCCCCCACATGACCTCCAACCACATTTTACTTGGTGGTCCCTTCCCTGAGTTACCCAGAATGAGAGACCAGCCTCCAAGCCATGGAAACATTCTCCTGGTACTTATTTCTACTATTGTTGGGCGTTAGTCTTATAGTCTATTATTCTATATTCCACAGATGAGTGCAATCTTTCTATGTCTGTCTCTCTCTTTCTGACTCATTTCACTTAGCATGATACTTTCCATGTTGATCCACTTATATGCAAACGTCATGACCTCATTTTTTCTAACAGCTGCATAGTATTCCATTGTAAAGATGTACCAGAGTTTCTTCAACCAGTCATCTGTTCTAGGGCACTCGGGTTTTTTCCAGATTCTGGCTATTGTAAACAGTGCAGCGGTGAACATATAAGTGCATATGTCACTTCGACTATACTAAAAAAAAAGTTAAGTTCTTAAGGCATATTTCTAGCCACAGAATCTCCTCAGGTTTCTCATTGAGGATCCCAAATGCTCCTATTATTAAGCAAAGCACTCTGTTCCTACTGACTTCCATACTCCAACCCTCTTAATTTGGGGTGGTTGTGTGGTTTGACCCGCCCCCCAGCAGCTTGGAGAGTAAGGTGGGAATCAGTTGTTGACAGGGAACCCTTTCACCACAGGGTGGGCTCACACCCTGCCTGGGCTAGATGTGTCAATGAATGGAATATTCCAGAATTTGGGGATCTGGAAGGAAGCCAGAGCACCTAGGCAAACCCACACAGATACGGTATTTGCAAACACCACAGACTCTCGCGAGCCAAAAAGCCAAAAAAAAAAAAATAAAACAAAGAAATTGTGCCAGGCATATTATGTTGTAACAAACAAATATGCAAACAAAAATTACTCACGTTGGGACTGGAGTGATAGCACAGCGGGTAGGGCATTTGCCTAGCACGCGGCCGACCCGGGTTCAAATCCCAGCATCCCATATGGTCCCCTGAGCATCGCCAGGAGTGATTCCTGAGTGCACGAGCCAGGAGTGACCCCTGTGCATAGATTGCTGGGTGTGACCCAAAAAGCAAAAAAAAAAAAAAAATTACTCACGTCATTGCAATGCAGGAAGAATAATAAAAAAAATGAAAGTATATTAAAAGGGAATCTCAAAGTATCACTGAGGAAGTGAAAGTTAGGATGAGAAATGAAAGATGGATAGGTATTAGTCACTGGGTATAGGAAGAATATCTGACAGCAACTAGGAGCTTGTCTTGTCCCAGTACCAAATATGGTACCCAAATACCACCAGCAGTGATTCATGAGCACAGAGCCACGTAGAGTGAGATGATGTGAGGTGAAGAAGGATGCTAAATTAGTGGAGTGGGAAGGAATCATGACAGAGAATATCATTTAGATCTGGAATAAAGAACAGAGTATGCAGTGGGTTTTTGTTTGTTTGGGGTTTGGGAATTAGGCCACACACAGCAGTGTTCAGCAGTGTTCAGGGTTACTCCTGGCTCTGTGCTCAGGGACCATTTCTGGCAGGGCTCACGGCACTAAAAGGGGTGCCCAGGATAGAACCTGGGCTGGCTGTGTGCAAGGCAAGCACCCTACTTCCTGTATTACTCTCTGGCCTGAGTGTGCAATGTTGAGATATATTGTACATTTAACAAGCTGTGACAAATAAAAAAAAACACATAATTAGAACTTGATCCTTAGAGAATAAACAGTTACTATTAATATGGCATTGGAATAATAGCAAAATTTGCATGTAATGGAATATATTCTGTCAATTTCAATTTCATGAGTTTGATCATTATAAGCTAAATAACTATTTCTTGGTGTGAGTTATAGTATCTGCAATCTACTCTGAGCCATAACAGAAAATATTAAGAACATAATAAGCATGCTAGTATATGTAAAAGATTTAATGGACAGTAGAGGAAGCAGCAGTTAAATAGGAGCACTGGGCTTTGAATTAGAAAAAACAATTCTATTCTTCTAATGCATATCTATTAAGTATATATAAATATATAACCCTACTAGTAATGTTTAGTAGGTGATTAGAAATAACCCAAAACATCCATAGAAATATATACAGATTTTAGCTCCTTTTAAAGATATTTTGATCTATAGGTACTCATTACAATAAACTTATTTTTAAAAAAGTATCTATTAGTGATGAATCCTTAGAAAAGAAATTTTTACAGGTCCTTTGTTTTTTTTACTCTTGAGATATCAATTACAAAGCAGTTGGCTAAAGGTTTTGGCGCTGGAGAGACAGGAGTGCAGCTAGGAGCTTGCCTTGTCCCAGTTCTCTACCGAGCACCAAATACGGTCCCCTGAGCACCACCAGGAGTTATTCGTGAGCACAGGCCAGGAGTAAGCCCTGAGCAACACTGGGTGTGTCCCCAAACCTAAATTATTTTTTAAGGCATTAATTCCTTGTGGATAGACAAGTTCTGCATAAACAAAACCCCATCTTTATTTTCAAAATTGGGCGCGCGTGTCCAAGGTCACGTTGGGGAGCAGGGTGACCCCTGGCTTTGTCCGGATCAAGCTCCAGCTGTTGCAAGGAGGCAGGCGCTCAGCCCTTTTATAAAGTCGTCATCTTCTTCTCTCAGGTTCTTTCCATCTACACCGCAATGCTTAGCAAGTTCTCCATTTGCAGTCTGTGTTCAGCTCTAACAGCTCTGAAGCAAAGTTGAACAATTTCATTTCCTCCTAAAGAAATCCACCGTCGTGAAAAGAATATTTATGCTTTTACTCTGTGTGCGTGCGTGCGTGTGTGTGTGTGTGTGTGTGTGTGTGTGTGTCTTTTGGGGTCACACCCTCTGGTGCTCAGGGATCACTCCTGGTGGTGCTGGGGGGGACCATAATGGGATGCGAGGATGGAACCTGGTCAGCAGTGTGCAAGGCCAACACCCTCCCCGCCGGACTCTAGCTTTGGTCCCGTAGTGAGAAGAACCTTCCTGAGGGGGAAGCCAGGGGTCTTCCACTCTGCACCCACAGCAGGAAAGGACACCCTGCCAGGGTGCTATGGACCCATACTCTTTGCAAGACCAGCTTGAGCTTCTCCTCACTCCGTGCACCTCCGGATTCTCTTTCCATTCCCAAGAACTCCCCCTCCAAGTCTCAGCCACACCCATCTGTCCCTCTTTTATTATGTGGAACAGTGTAATTCCCTCCAGCATTTATTTCTAAGAAGGAACCCGAAACACTAGGATCATCTCTAGCTTGAAGGCGGCAGACAACTAGAAATAATCACTAATTTTTCTTTTTTTTTTTTAACATACACAGATGTAAAAATGTCTATATCCGAGCTCTCAAATGTTTCAGTGATCTCTTGAGCGAAGAAACGCTGCCACGCCTCCGAGACGCGGTGCAGACACCCCTTGCCCGCCTAGGGGAGTGACGTACAGGAGGCTCCGCACTCAGCGCAGGCGCGGAGGACAAACCCCGCCCCGGAACCCGTGCACCGGAAGTCCTGGAGCGGAAGCCGCTCTGGCGGGGAAAGGGCTTTGGCGCCTCAGCCCGGAAGTGCTGGAGCGTCTCCCCCCCCCCCTGAGGTTCCTCGGAGGCGTTCCTCAGTGGGTGAAAGGTCAAGCCCGGGAGAGAGAAGTCATGGCGCTCGCCGCGCGACTTCGGCGCGTTCTCTCGGTCCGACCTGGCCCAGTCTGGAGAGCCCGGGCCCCGGCGGGGGCGGCTGGCGGCGGCGGGCCTGGGAGCCGCGGCGTGTCTCAGGTAACGCCGCCGGCCTGCCCCTGCCGACCCTCACCCTTCGGCGCAGGCCCCGTGTGAGGACCGGGCCGGGGAGCTGAGTCGGGGGAGGGAGGCCCCTTCCTCCCCGCTGCGGGGCCGGGGGCCGGGGTCGACGCCCAGCCGCGAGCCCCCCGCCCCCCTTTCCCCGGGTCGTGGCGGTGACCTGCGGTGACCTCCCGCGCGCCCTGGCGAGGGAAGGAAGGGGACCCTGAACTGGGGGAGCTGGCGGTGTGGCCGCGGACGTTCCTCTGACCCCCGAGTTGGAGACCGCGTTGTTGCCCTGGGGGCTCCGTCCAGGGCGCAGGCGCGTCTCCTGGCTGGGCACTGCGGGGTCTCTCCTGGCGGGATGCCCGGGGCCGAACCCGGGCCGGCCACGCGCGTGGCAGCCGCCTTACCCGCGGACTCTCTCCCCTCCAGCGGAGGTCTTTCAAAAAAAAAATATCGTTTTTAAATTAGATTTTTTTTTTTTTTTTTTTGCAATTTTGGGTCACACCCGGCGATGCTCAGGGGTTACTCCTGGCTTTGCACACTCAGGACTCACTCCTGGCGGTGCTCAGGGACCATATGGGATGCTGGGAATCGAATCGGGTTGGCCACGTGCAAGGCAAATGCCCTACCCACTGTGCTATCGCTCCAGCCCCTAAATAAGATAGATTTTCTTTCTTTCATTATTTTTTCTTGTAGTTTTTTAAAATTAAATTTTATTGTGGGCGGAGGTGGGTACCCAAGTAGAGTTTAGGGGTCGGAGCCACCGGAATGTTGACACCTTGGTGTGGGGCTGCCCCCGGCTGTGCACGTGATGCTGGGAGAGGCAGCTCCCGCTTGCTGGGCATACTCGGAGCTCTCTCCCGCCCGAGAATAAAGGGTTTTTCTTTTCTTTTCTTTTTTTTTTTTTGGTGTGATAGTGTTTTAAAAAATGCTTTTTTTTTTCCCTTTTAGAATAAAAGAACTGTGATTTACAAAGTTGTTGATAGTTGAGTTTTAGGTATATAATATTTTGACACCAGTCCCACCACCAGTGTCAACTTTCCCGCACCAGTGTGTTCATATTCCCGCCATCCCTGCCCAGTCCCCACCTGTCAGCTTGACAGACACATTACAAAGTTCGAGTCCTTGCTCAGATCTCAGGTTTTCAGTTCTCTCGAGTCTGTGCTCTGGATATACTGCTGTACCACTCACCCATATCTCCAGTATAGCTGTTGCCTGTTCACCCATTCCTTCCCATTCTGTTGTTCTCCCCTTGGTTTTTTTCTTTCTCTGTCTTCTCTCTCAACACTGGGATTAAGGGTGATCTAGGCAACTTCCTTTACTACAGTACATTTCCTCATCCAGTATTCTATATCCCACAGTTAAGTGAGATTATCCCGTCTTTCTTTTGGCTTAATTCACTCAACGTTGTGTCTTCCAGTAAACCACATTGCAGCGAATTGCTTTCATGATTCCTTGCAGCTGAATAGTATTCTATTGTGTGTTTTTACCATGTCTTCACGATCCATTCATCTGCCTTTGGACAACTAGATTGATTCCATATCTTAGCTATTTCACTCAGTGCAGCAATGAATAATGATGTACATATCTCCATTTGAGAGAGTGTTTTAATGTCCTGCGAGTATATGCACCAAAGTGGAATTGCAGGGTCTTACAGCAGTTCAATAAAATGGTTTCTGAGTTGTTTGTCTTAGCTGCAGATATTTTTTTTTTGGGGGTCACACCCGGCAATGCATAGGGGTTACTCCTGGCTTTGCACTCAGGAACTACCCCTGGCGGTGCTCAGGGGGCCATATGGGATGCTGGGAATCGAACCCGGGTCGGCCGTATGCAAGGCAAACGCCCTACCCGCTGTGCTATCGCTCCAGCCCGCAGCTGCAGAATTATTTTGATGTACTTTATTTATTTATTTATTTATTTATTTATTGCTTTTTGGGTCACACCCAGCGATGCTCAGAGGTTACTCCTGGCTTTGCACTCAGGAATTACTCCTGGCGGTGCTTGGGGGACCATATGGGATGCCGGGGATCAAACCCGGGTCGGCCGCGTGCAAGGCAAACGCCCTACCCGCTGTGCTATCGCTCCAGCCCCCAGCTGCAGAATTATTTTGATGAACTTTTTTTAAAATGAAAGTAATCTTGGTTTACAGCACACACAGCCTCATACCTCTTAAAATGTCTGTTCCTATACTAAGCCCATCACCAAGGTGTCAATATCCTGTCAGCATCGCTCCAAGAGTTCATTGACTTCTTTGCATTTGCTTGGGTCTGCTTTCTCTATCAGTGTAACCTCAATTCTGTGACCGGAAACCAAGAATTAGTTTTGGTTTTTCTTTGTTTCATTGCATATCTGGTATTTGTCTTTATCTCCAAACTTATTTTCATTCAGCATAACCTGGTTTCATCTGCATTGTTGATGCCCATATCTTTTTTTTTTGAAAGCAAAGAATTCATTTATGTATGTATGCCACATTATTTACTTAGCTTTTGTTAAGGGTTTTCTGCTTTTATAAGTAGATGTACTGTGATCTATAATGATCTGCAGTAAACATAGGAGTACACGTATTACAAATTCGATTTTTTTCTTCAAACATACCCATAGTGGAATTGCTGGAAGAACTTTTTTATTTTAACCCAAGAAAGCATGAGTTATTGATTAATTTATTCATGACATTAATTTTTATTGTTTATTGGCACGATCCAGGCACAGTGATCAATGCTACAGATACAATTCTGAGTAAAAATGAATGTCATTTCGTCCTCATTAGGCTAATAGTTGAGTGGAAAAGACAAATATCAGCTAGATGGATGCATAAATAAATGGAATGATTACAGCTCTGGGAAGATCAATGAAGGAGAAATACATGATGTATGAGACTGACTGAAAAAAGCTTAGTGAATCTGTGGGTTCGAAGTCCCTGGTAAGATAGAGACCGTCATGGGAAGGTTACAGCATTAAGAGACTGACCTGAAAGAACTTCTTAAATTTTAGTATTTTATTCTGAAATACTGTGATTTCCTGTATTGTCAATGATAGTTTCTGTCCCTCTCTCGACCGGCTTCATCCTTAGCAGCAGAATTTAAAGGAAAGACATCTTATGAGAGGTCATCCCAATTCCTCTATTTCTGTTAAACCATTAAAGTATTCACGAACTTGGCTTATTCCTTTGAAAGGAGTGGGCTGTGAGAGTGCTGTTGGTGCATTTGACATCCTTTATTTGAGGCACCTCTTTTAATTTCTAAACCCATGTTTGTTTTAGGGATGTGGGTTAACACCTCTTCATATGTATGTTTCCAATACCACCCCACCATCATAACACAAACGACCATCCATCACAGTCCATTGAACCTCCTCCACCCTTTACTCCTGCCTCTTCCACTCCCTGAAATGCCAGTTCTGCATACAATATCCAGTTTGTTTTGTCTGTTCTGTTCCTTTGCCTGGTTTGTTTATATCCCACATATCCGTTATAATCTAGAGTTCCTTTTTTTTTTTTTTTTTGGGTCACCTGGCGATGCACAGGGGTTACTCCTGGCTTTGCACTCAGGAATTACTCTTGGCGGTGCTCAGGGGACCATATGGGATGCTGGGAATCGAACCTTCGTCGGCTGCATGCAAGGCAAATGCCCTACCCGCTGTGCTATCACTCTAGCCCCTAGAATTCCATTTTTACTGTCCAAAGATTTCATCTGTTAAGTGTGTATAGTATTCCATTGTAGATACCACATCTTTTTTTTTTTTGGGGGGGGGGTCACACCCGGCGATGCACAGGGCTTACTCCTGGCTCATGCCACATGCACTCAGGAATTACTTCTGGTGGTGCTCAGGGGACCATATTGGATGCTGGGAATCGAACCCGGGTTGGCTGCGTGCAAGGCAAACGCCCTACCCACTGCACTATCGCTCCAGCCCATAGATACCACATCTTAATCTAATTGTGTTGGTACTTGCAGTGTTTCCGTACTTTGGCTATTATTAGTAGTGTAATGAGCATGTGTCTTTTGAATTAATAGTTTTGTATACTTTGGATGCGGAGCTTGACATGGAATTGCAGATTCATTCGATCTTTTTTTTTTTTAATTGAAATGCACATGTTGACTACCTGCTCTGTTCAGCTAATCATTGGGCAAGGGAAAGAACAGGGGAAGGACAGTGAGGCTTAATCATTTTCCCTTGCGTTCGCTTATATCCAAATGGGAGAAGTTAAGTGGTGCAGTCACTTAATACAGGACGATTATCACTGTGAAAGTAAATAGCTTCAAGTTTCCAAATTAAAATACCATTGAGGTCAAAATCTCATTTTTGCATTTCTCTAGCAGTATGGCTCTTGTGGTCGGCTCCCAGGATATTCTAAGGGGGCCACAGGTGAAAATCATGTAGTGGGAAGTTACAGCACAAGACTAGGGGTCATCCTGCACAATAGGGGGGCCAATGTCAGAAAAAGGTTGAGAAACACTGGTTTAGATAATAGTAATAAATAGTTATGTTACATTTATTGAAGGCTTAAAACTGGACATTGTGTATAAGTATGACCTCATTTTGTCTTTATTTCCACCTGTTAAAGTAAGGATCATTATTGTAACCATTTTTTAGAAAGGAAAATTTAAATATGATATGTTCAAGTTGCACCACTAGAATATTAATTTGTAGCAGACAGATTATCTCCAGAACCCTAAGCTGCATTTAGCTACCATGCTAAACAGCTAAAAACTAGAAAAGCTTAGTTGAGAGAAGGAGAAAAGTCTCAGGAGGATTGAGAAAGAAATTTAAGTATCCACTCTAAGCTTTCCAGCATAGACAGTTATTTCTCTATAGGGATCATCAATTTTCAGGGAGTTAATACAACTTCCAGTTATTCATGTGTTTTTCCTAGCATTATCATTTGTTTTTCTTTTTCCTAGATATTTTGTTATGATATCAGTGAAGTTGGAAGTATTTATTTTTTTAAGTAACTTTAATTACTTTTTTTTTTTTTTTGGTGGGATCACACCCAGAGATGCTCAAAGGTTACTCTTGGCTCAGCACTCAGAGCGGTGCTTGGGTGACCATATGAGATGCTGGGGATCGAACCCTGGTCGGTCATGTGCCAGGCAAACACCTCGCTCAGGCCCCAGATTTGGGAGTATTTAATCTTTAGGATTAAAATAAAGATTTTATTTATTTTAAAATAAATAAAATTTTCTCATGCTTAGGGGTTATTTCTGAGTGGCTGACTCAGTGTGTGTGTGTGTGTGTGTGTGTGTGTGTGTGTGTGTGTGTGTTTCTTTCACCCTTATTATAAAACACCATCTCTGAACATTCATTTTCAACAAACTTGTGTTAGAGTTCTAGCTGCCTATGTGGTACATGACGACACTAGCATCACTAGGCCCCGTTGAGGTTGTATCAGCAGCCCTTGCATTGAGCTATCCAACCAGCCACTCAGGGTGGCTGTATGTGCAGGAGCACGCCCCTGAGCACTGCTTGGGGGGGGCATTGGTGGAGGAAAAAAAGGAACCTTAACAGGATAGCTCTCCCTATGCGGCAATTTCGTGAAATAGTTTTGTTGAGGAAGTTGGTAAATTTGAGCTTTCAATAATTTTATAATCGATTGCTTTGAGGGTTGAAGAAATTACTGTAAATTGTTGCTTCGAGTAGCAATTTCTTGAAATTTTCTAAGTTTGAACATGATCATAATTCTTTTTCTAGGTGCTGGGTCACCCTGGTGTTTGCAGAAAAAGTCTTTTATTCTCAGCCCTGTCTTTCTTGGGTCTGGAAGCTTATCAGCTTGTTTCTCGGGCTGCTGTGGTTCATGCAGCAGTGAAAGGTAAGCTGAGCCAAACTCTGGAACTCTAAAACGAATTTATTTTCTTCTTATTTTCAAATACATGACATTTGGGACTGGTGCTATAGCAGAGTGGGTAGGGCATTTGCCTTGCATGCAGCCGACCTGGGTTCAATCCCCAGCATTCCATATGGTCCCCTGAATACTGCCAGGAGTAATTCCTGAGTTCAGAGCCGGTAACAACCCCTGTGCATCTCCAGGTGTGACCCAAAAAGCAAAACAACACCAACAAAATAGATGACATTTTCAGTCTATAATTATGTTTATGACACATATAGCAGATAGAAATCTCGTGAAAAATACTCTATTAATACTTTATATTATTACTATGTGTTTCTGTTTTTCTGTTAGTTTGGGTGCCAGAAACAAATTTTTGTTTGTTTGGGGGCTGTGCTAAAGGCTTATTCCTGGCTCTTGCTTAGGGATCAGTCCTCCAGTTCCTGGGAGGCCGCCGTTGGGTTGGCTGTGTGCAAGGCCTTCCCTCTGTACCGCCTCCCAGTTCCAATACAAGCTCTTCCTTAGGCAGTCTTTGGGGAGGCCTCTCCCTGCAATACTGACGGCTTTGTGGGCCTGACGGTTTGATGCTTGGCTCAGGGATTTGGTGTTTCTTAAGGCCAACAGTGCCAGGGGCCACCAGAGCTACGCCTGGCACTGCTCAGGGGACCATGCCCTGCCTGGGGTAAGATTGCCTCCATGTGCTAAGCATGCACTCTGACACCACAGAGCCATCTCTCTGGTCCCCAATAATCTGAAAAGGACTGAGAGGTTGGGGGTGAGGGGGCAACTGATGGAAAGAACTACAGAGACTGTATCAGGCATACAGAGCCCATTCTTTTTTTTTTTTTTTTTTTTGCTTTTTGGGTCACACCTGGCGATGCACAGGGGTAACTCCTGGCTCTGCACTCAGGAATTACTCCTGGCTATGCTCAGGGGACCATATGGGATGCTGGGATTCGAACCTGGGTCGGCCGCGTGCAAGGCAAACGCCCTACCCGCTGTGCTATCGCTCCAGCCCCAGAGCCCATTCTTTATGGATTTTTTTTAATGGAAAAAATTTGTTGAAAAAAAGAAAAAAAATTGTCAACCCACGCTTTCATAAAAAGAACTTAATAAGACAGTGTGGTTCAGTCTATACAAATCAATTTTTGATGTTATAATATCATTTTCTACAATGCCTAACAGTGATAATGAAGACTGTGTGAAGGGTTTATGTACCACAGATTCCTCAAGAAAATAGCTTTTTTTCATGTTGTAAAATGTGTTGGAGCGATAGCACAGCCATATGGTGTATGCGTTACATGTGGCTGACCCGGGTTCGATTCTTCCGCCCCTCTCGGAGAATCCGGCAAGCTACTGAGAGCATCTCACCTGCACAGCAGAGCCTGGCAAGCTCCCCATGGCGTATTCGATATGCCAAAAACAGTAACAACAAGTCTCACAATGGAGACATTACTGGTGCCCGCTCGAGCAAATTGATGAGCAACGGGATTACAGTGAAAATGTCTTGCTAGAATAGTTTTTAGTTTTTCGGTTTTCCATGGCATTACTAAACTACCAAGTGCAATAGTTTTGTAATTATTTTCACTATACTTATATCAGGTTCTTGTGAATTTCTGGGCTTCCTGTAGAGGTGATTTCTTTGTTGTTGTTGTTATGTGGCTTTCATTGGCTTGTTTGAAGACCCCCCTGGCAGTGTTGCGGGACTACTCCGGACTCTGCTTGGGGACTGTGGTGGCAGGGAATGAACGCGTACCTCCCATGTGCAGGGCGTGCATTCAGCCCCACGTGCATCTCTCTCTCCCGCAGGGGTGATTTCTGCATCTAATCCCTTTGCTTGTGTGTGCAGGCCACACCCAGTTGCTCAGGGGTTACGACTAGCTCTGTACTCAGGAATCAGTCCTGGCAGTGCTCGGGGCACCATATGGGATGCTGGGATTGCACCTGGGTTAGCCGCGTGCAAGGCAAATGCCCTATACCAGCGGTACTATTGCTCCAGCCCTCCGTACAGGTGTCTCATAACTGTCTTCTGATTTGGGAAAATCTCCTTTATTGTGTTCATTTTCTTTTTCAGTTGTTGGGATCGAAGAAATCCTTGAACAAGCAGACTACCTATATGAAAGTGGAGAAACAAAAAAACTTTATCAGCTGCTAACCCAGTACACAAAAAGGTGGGGAGTATGTGTGTCATTTAACAATTCAGATAATTACTGATGCTTGAGATATCTAAACTTTTTAGTTTTTACTTCAGTATAGTTCTTAGAATTTAATATATTTTTTATTGCATAGTATACAGTTATCAATTGCTTTACTGCTAGCTAGCTGTTTAAACTGCGTGTCTGATCTGTGCAGTACATTTTAAATTTCTTTTCCAGTAAATTTCTTAAGATTTAAATGAATTTGAATGATTGTATTGGTTATGCTTATCTCTTTATCATTCTAGAAGCCCAGTATTTTAGAGACATCAGAAACATTTCCGTTAGCTATTTTTAGTATTATATTATTAGAAAATTGGTGTGTACTCATTTTGTTGGGAGGAGGTTGAAGGAGTTTCACCTCTATAGTCAATTAATTTACCTCAATTTCCTAAGCTAAAAATATTTAATCATTTTTAACCATCTTTCTTGCATTCCTCAAACCAATTTCTCTCTAAGCTCTATTCAGTTTGGCTTCCTAACTGTTGGTAGGCTTTATCAGTTAGTTGAATTAGGAAACTATGAAGTGGTTTATTCCATATTCATTGAGTTGTAAATATAAAACAGTCTGCTTTCAAATTTATGTAATGACAGTTTTTGGTTAAGAAATATGATATAGCAAGTTTAAAAGATAATAAAAAGGAATTTTAAATTATTTAAAAAATGTTTCTAGCTCTTAATTTGTTGCTTTGTTTTTATTTAATTTTATTTAAATATCAACTCTTCAGAGACTTTCAGTGACCTTGAAGTATATAGCATGCATCAATGTATGGATGACAACACATAGGACTTCATTTTGAGATTACATTATATCTCATCATTTATTCATTAGCACATATTTATCATATGCCTGTTATATGCTAGGTACTGTATTTGAGCCTAAAGATATAATAGTTCAATTTTTTTAGAGTATGACTAATTTTTATTTTATGGTCTTATCTGGACTAATTAGTGACTTGTTTAAAGCACAGGTTAAGCCTCAAATTATATGTTGAGTTTTATAAGGTAAATTTCTAGAGGAGTCAAATACAAACATATATACATATGGAGGGAAGGGGAGGGAGAGGAAGAGGGAGAGGGAGAAGGAGAGGGGGAGGGGGAGGGAGAGGCAGAGGGAGAGAGAGAGAGAGAGAGAGAGAGAGAGAGAGAGAGAGAGAGAGAGAGAGAGAGAGAAACAAACAAACAAAAAAAAACGTGGGGCTCCTGCCCTTCAGTCTGTCTCCTGGAACCCACAAAGATGCTTTCAGATAGGGGATTTGTAGCACTGTCATCCCGAGATGGGATTTGTAGTGTTGTTGTCCCAGTGTTCATTGATTTGCTTGAGCGGGTGTCTCCATTGTGAGACTTGTTACTGTTTTTGGCATATCGAATATGCCACGGGTAGCTTGCCAGGCTCTGCCGTGCGGGCAGGATACTCTTGGTAGCTTGCCGGGCTCTCTAAGAGGGATGGAGGAATCGCGAATCCAGGTCGGCCTCGTGCAAGGCAAACGCCCTACCCACTGTGCTATCGCTCCAGAAAGGGGAGTTAATAGTTATTAATAATATTAGCTAATATGTAGGAAATTTTAGCAAAAAGATGTTTCATATGAAAAAATAATTTTATGAATGGCTTTTAATATGTTTGCTATCATTTCGTTGAGCTGAAGGCCACATGTATTCATTAGTGATATGACAGCTGTAAATTTACACTTGTATAAAACTGTAAATGGTTATTATAGCATTGTTGTTTTATATCAAATTAGTGAAGACGCGGAGTTGCTCTGGCGTTTGGCACGAGTATCACGTGATATGGCTCAGCTTTCTGAAACCTCTGAAGAGGAGAAAAAGCTACTGGTATATGAAGCCCTGGAGTATGCAAAAAGAGCACTAGAAAAGAATGAATTAAGTTTTGCAGCTCATAAGGTGAGGTATTTAAAGTAACTAAACTATATTCATGGACTAGTGGTGTATTGCTAGTAGTGCATTAATAAGTTTAACTTACCTAAACTCCTTTTGGAAAGTAGGAGAAATATACTTTTCTGGCATTGTTTCAGATAGTGCTATTTTATGCCATCAAATTCATTTTGTGAATACTAGGGTTTTTCTTTTTATTGTTTTTTAGACTCTTTTGGCAGTTCTCAGGGATTACTTCTGACTGTACTTAGGGGTCACTTTTAGTGTGCTGAGGGAACCATATGAGGTGCTGGGGATTGGAACCCGGTTAGCCTTGTGCAAAGTTCTACTTACAACCTAGTGTCTCTCCACATCAGACTATTTATTTTTAAACAAAAATGCTACTGATTTTGTGGCCAAGTGATAGTACAGTAGGTAAGGCATTTGCCTTGTACACAGCTGACCTGGTTTTGATCTGGCATTCCATATGGACCCCAAGCACAGTGCAGAGCTAGGAGTAACCCCTGAGCATCGCCAAGTGTGACCCCAAAAGAGAAAACAAACAAAAAGTGCTATTGGTTTTATAACCTGCATTTTTATTCCTAGTTGTAAAAACACTTAGAAATATTTCCTCCTTTCTTCTCACTTAATATTTTGGTTTAGAGTAATGGTAGCATGTAGTGCCTGGACAACTGAAACCTAGTAAAGTTTAAAATTGCTAGAAAATTACTAGTTTCTGGATTTCTGAACTGATTTCTTCTGGGGGACTGTGGTCGCAGCTGGTGATACTGGGACCTCTGCTGGAGGGTCGCTCCCTTTGGGGGCAGGCATCAGCTACATGCAGGACCAGCACCTTCGCTGTGATGTCTGTCCGACTCGCCTACCGCTTCGTTGGTATTGTTGGGCTTGGGGCTTACCGGGCATTTGCAGTCACCTTTTCCCTGTAGGAGCTGCAGCACCGGAATCCAGCAGTGTTGCACACGGCCCGGGCTTTGCGGTTGCTGGTATCTGGCAGTGACTGTGGTGCCCAAATATTTAGGTGGTTTGGTGCCTGGGGATCATGTTCGAGGTACCCAGGAACAGTTGTAGCGGAGAGCTGGCCTATATATAGCTACTAGGGGCTTGGCTTTGCCAGCACCGGGCAGCAACTGTGGTGC
This sequence comes from Sorex araneus, assembly GCF_027595985.1. Classification (NCBI taxonomy): domain Eukaryota; kingdom Metazoa; phylum Chordata; class Mammalia; order Eulipotyphla; family Soricidae; genus Sorex; species Sorex araneus. The sequence continues at coordinate 64,098,783 of NC_073303.1, forward strand.
CAGAGTTAGCCGATTTGCATCGTGTCTCCTGGTCAACATTTCTAGTGTTTGGCAAGTCTGGGTGAATCTGTGCTGCTGTGAGACGCTTGAAACCACAGGTGCCCTGGCGTCCCTGAGGGCTGGCTTACACAGTCACAGGTGCTCTGTGCCAAATTTGAGTTGGATGCTGGGCTGGAGCGATAGCACAGCGGTTGAGCTTTCACCTTTCACGCGGCCAACCCGTGTTCGATTCCTTCGCCCCTCTCGGAGAGCGCGGCAAGCTACCGAGAGTATGGAGCCCGCACGGCAGGGCCTGGCAAGCTACCCGTGCGTATTGGATATGCCAAAAACAGTAACAATAAGTCTCAATGAGAGACGTTACTGGTACCCTCTCGAGCAATTCGATGAGCAACGGGATGACAGTAACCAGTGACTGGGGCACTCAGTACCGTTGCAGGAGATTCCAAGAGATTTGGTGAGTCTGAATCCCCAAGGATAACTGTGTGTTAGATTCAGTCAGCCTTGGTGATTTGGACTAGGCCTCAGGGGCCCCAGAGAGAAGGCCTGGGTGGCAGTTAAGATCTCAGGATCACCAGAGCTAGACAGTTCCTGGCTTTCCTGTGTGCTGGGTTCCCGTGTATAGGGGCAGGCTGGAGAGGCTAGTGACTGTCAGTCACAGAGCAAACACTTACGGCTGAATGCTTCTCGAGCACTGGATCTGCTTGCTGACAGGCGTTTGTAGGCTGAGGGGGCTGAGTTTGCTTGGCTAAGTTGTGCGTCAGTCTATGTCGGTCTCAGTACATGGGATGAAGAGTATTCGAGAGAGCATTGGAAACAGGAAAGATGTAATGAAGGAACACACTAATGTCTTTTTATTTTTGTGGTATTAGACCACATCCAGCAGTGCTCGGGGCTTGGCTTACTCATGACTTACTCCCCATTCTTAGCGATTCACTGCTCTATCCTGTGTTCTAGTTTTCTTTAAATATCTCATATCCTTGACTTCCTGGAGGACAGTGTCACCTTTTCTTTGTGTATTTTAGTATGATCACCATCACAAAAACCCGTTAATCATCGATTTCTTGAGCGGGCTCAGTAACCTCTCCATTCGTCCTTTCCCTGAGATCTTAGGAATCTCTCTCAACTCGGCCCTCCCAATGATGTCCCACTGGAGGCTCTTTCAGGGTCAGGGGAATGGGATCCAGCTTGTTACTGGATTTAGCATATGGATACACCATGGGAAGCTTGCAAGGCTGTCCCATGTGGACAGGAAACTCTCAGAAGATTGCCAGTTTCTCCAGAGGGAGAAGTAGGCTACAAGCTTCTGGGAGCTTGCTTTTAAGTCTCTGGATGTTGGCCGTTGATGGGATTACACACACACCTGGGTTCCTCTGCCGGTACCTTCATGCGTGAGGCCTGTCTGAATGTGTGGAGAGGGGCCTTGAGCATGGCTGTGGCTAGGTTCCGGTGGTCTTCGGCCGCCAGGAGCTCTGCTCGGGGTGGGGAGGGAAGCTGGAGCCCACCCCCTCTGAGGGGCCCCGGGGAAGACAGCCAGGTGCGGGCAAGAGACTCTCTGCATTGTTCTCTTCTGGGAGCTCACTTTTAAGCGTAGTGTAGCATATTTTAGTACATTTAAGAAAAAACTTTATTAGAAAAATTTATTATCTTTTTGTTGGGCTGAAAATGATTGAGAAATGATGTATTTCTTATTGTTATGTTGAATGGGATATTAAGAATAACCCTCTTTTTTCCTCCAGTGGTATGCAATCTGCATTAATGATGTTGGAGATTATGAAGGTATCAAGGCTAAAATTGCAAATGCCTACATTATCAAGGAGCATTTTGAGGTACTAATGAATTTTAAAAGTCACCTCTCAGAATATATTTATCTATTGTTCTGTAACAGATGACCTATAATTGGCCAAAAGTAGTGACAGTTTATTTCTCACAGTTCTGTGGGTTAACTGAGTGCAGTAGTGCTTTTATTCTGTTTAGTATAATGTTTACCTAATTTATATAGTGACTAATTTAAAAGAATATTGGATAGCAGTCAGGAGACCCAATTTCATTTTTAGGCATCGATAGTATTAATGTGAATGCATGTGTATGCATGCCTGCATGCACACACTCACACACACAAACTTTCAGTTTAATTGTGCAGATTTTTTAGGTTACATTTTAAGATCTTTGAAATTAAACTACATTATCGAATCAGTGGTGTTTTATAATTGGCAGCATTTTTTCTCAGTGGTTCAGAAAGTAATGATGTATCATAACACTGTATCCTAGATTTAGTGAAATAGTAATTTGCTCGGTGGCAATAATCATGTATTTCCTCTTGACTGTGAAAAAGGGAAAATTGCCAAATATTTCAGTGTATATTAATTTATGCTTGAAAGAAGCAGTGAAAGCTATATTTTTTGAAAATCCAGTGTTTAGTATGTTTTCAAATATGTTAGTAAATTAAAAGTGACAGTATTTAGTTTTTGCATATTAGACGGATTTATACTGCTTTTACATCAAATTTTGCTATTACATATAAAGCCCTAAGGACATATTATTGCTGAATTGTTTTTGAACCCAATGACAGGAAAAACTATTAAAAAGAAAAATGGATTTGCTTACGAGTAGCCCATCTCAAAGTATCCCTTAAAGAATAAATTCTAACGCACCACGCCTGTTGTACATGATGAATTAACTTTTCTCCCCCATGCATGAACTTGATCTATCATTCTTGGCAGAATGAAGAAGAATAGCTCCTAATATAATAGTATTCTGTTATATAGTTTGGCAAGGGAGGTCTCCCAAGTAGTGGGCAGGAGGTCCAAGCCTCCTCTAGCTATTTCTGGCCAGCCTGGAGACGGTGGTGCTCTGGCCAGCAGTGCCCGTTGCCCAGGGCTACACCTACTCAGGGGACCTTGAGGCTTCATCTGGCGCTGCTCAGGGAACCAGGTGGAAATCAAACCCAGGTCAGGCACATGGGCTTGTGCCCTAACCTCTGTGGTTAACGCCCAGACACAATATACCATATTTTGTAGTGACTAGTCTGCTGTTGCGATTCTTGTTGAGAAAGGTTGCTGACTATAAGTTATGTATACTGTGAAATATATTTTGCGATACGCCTTCCTGGAAAAAAACAAGCCAGTGCTGGTTCTTACCTGTATTATTGAAGCAAGTTTTCTGCCAAATCATACTCAGCCATTGTTAACTGTTTCCTCTGTCACTGTGACTACACCAGTGATTGGAACAGATTGGTACTTAGGGAAAGTAAAAGTATTGATGGATTATCCTTAAGCATCGTTTGTTACTTGCTTAATTTAACTACCCCTGTAAGGTAGGTCTGTTATTTTCTCCATTCTGAATATAAAATGCAGACAGGCAGTGTAAGACTAGAGAACTCGCGAGATTAGAAAGATAGAAATCATTGGATTTTGATTTGAAGCCTGATAGATCCATATTAGTGCACATGCTGGTAACTTACTGACATATGGAAATGTAGATTTCACATTAAATCAAAAGTGAAAATAAGGAGTTCAAAAAAAGCACTAAAGTAGCACCATCAGTATTTAAAGAAGTTTATTTTTATAACAGGATTAACATTAATCTGAAATATCCTTAGTGGTTTACAATAAAGGAATTGCTTTACAAAAGAGGAATTGCTTTAAAGTTATTCTGTAGTTTATACTTTATAGTAATTCACATAAGACTTTCACTTAATAAATAGAAATTAGGAAGAATTTATGAATATACCTTAGATTGTACATCATTATTAACATTTTGTGAATTAATACGGTCCCCCTCTTTCTTTGCTAAATACAAATGGAAAGTTGAAAGAAGTCTGAATATAGAGTTTTTAAAATTATGTTTCTCCAGCAAATTAAGATTCATTTCTGGGGGCTGGAGCAATAGCACAGCGAGTAGGGCGTTTTCCTTGCACGCGGCCAACCCGGGTTCAATTCCCAGCATCCCATATGGTCCCCTGAGCACCGCCAGGAGTAATTCCTGAGTGCAGAGCCAGGAGTAACCCCTGTGCATTGCTGGGTGTGACCCAAAAAAGCAAAAAAAAAAAAAAAATCATTTAATATTCATTTAGAATTTGCCAAAAAACATTTACTTTTCTTCTCCCTAGAAGAAACATTGAGGTCTGGAGATTATTGTTTTCAAAATTAGATTGACAAAGTTCATGTTTTTTTCTGATTGTGATAAACTCTACTCTTAGTTTCTGAGCCTAATGAAACAGTGACCTTAGTACAAGCGGTAACTGTGTGATGAAATGACCATTGAGAAGATCAGAAGGTGGGAGGGGGCACAGAGAGTCTAGAATGTCGTGCCTGGATCCGTCCTCACAGGGTCCAACTACCACCAAAAAGCATCTCTGGGTGTGGCCCCAAACCTCCCCATCCCCCCAAAAACAGGATCAGTAGGGAAACATAAGTATTGGTTGTAATAGAGATATTGAAGATTTCAGTTGTTTTTAAATCGTGGCTTCTTTAGCAAGGTAGAATGTTGTTTATTGATGTTTAGAAAACAAATGTGACTGATGCTCTCATTTCTTGTTAGAAAGCAATTGAACTGAATCCTAAAGATGCTACCTCAATTCACCTTTTGGGTATTTGGTAAGAAAATTTCTTAAATATTTCAGTGGTATTTAATAGGCTCTTATTTTGTAATATGTATAAATGTTTTGTCATATATACAGAGAAGCAAGACATAAAATAATATAACATTTGGCAGAGTATTTAGAATTTGTACATTTATGTTAGAAAACACATTTGATTGTGATCTTATTAAATATTATAATTCATATCATTTAGAAACATACACCAAGATTAAAACTCTTGTTAGATTTGTCAGTTCCCTTTGAGAACACTTTCCATTTTCCATGCTGAATGAAATTGGGCTAATTACTGACTACAGTAATAGAATACTAAAATATTCTCAGAGGGTCTTTTCATTTTCAAAATATGTCAGATACAATCATAGTCATCTAAGGAGCAATACAGTCTGAGTTATTTTCATTTTTATGCAACCTTTATCCAACATACATTCATTTATTATGCTGGTAGGAGTGTTTATGTTATGGTATCATGTGTTTATGCTTTATTATCATTACTAGTACTAATTGTTACTACTTATGGTTAGTCACAAAATGTGCCTAACTTGATACATCAGTATAAGTCAATCTCTAAATAATTAAGTATGAATCTAGTGTGGACTTACTAGATAATAAGAGTAACATTTTTAGAATGTGCAACAGATTCCTTTTATATCGCGTAAGATGCTTTATTTGCCTTTAAAAAAAGGCACAATTTTAATGTATACATTTTATTTCCTTATAGGTGTTACACTTTTGCTGAAATGCCTTGGTATCAAAGAAGAATTGCTAAAATGCTGTTTGCAACTCCTCCTAGTTCCACCTATGAGGAGGTAGTATCTGATGTCCTTTGTTAAGTTAGTAGTGGTTTCTTAGCTGCAGTGCCGTTCTGCAGTGTCCACACATCTGGAACTCTGAGCGGTGAGGGACTTGAGCACCATCTTATTACTCACGAGTCCGTGCAGCTCTGTTATCACAAAGGCTTAATACTTGTTAGCCATGACTGGTGAGTGGTTTTTGTTTTCGTTTTTTAGGTGAGTAGGTGATAATTCTGACTGAGAGGCAGCAGAAATAGCCCACCAGGCTATAATCTACCTTCTGCTTCTGTTTGGAATTGTATCATATAAAAAGCAATAATATAGAACAAGAAATACAGAAACTTATTCAGCATTCTTGAGATACACATTTTGCATAGTGATCATCTGCCTAAAAAATTAGGCATATGTTTATATTAAGGAATAGTGATTATAACTTTTTTTAAGTGGGTATGAAAAACTAATACTTTCCTATGCTCAAGATCTTTTGTTTTTCCTATTGAAATAAAATTTGAAAAGGATTTCTGGAAAAACATTATAGATTTGTAGAAAATGATCAGAGTATGAAAATAAGTGATTGAAAAGTTCTCTCAGTATTTGCATTATAATAAGGAACAACTTTTTTTTTTCCCTGGGAAACCATAGGGTAGACTTTGATTTAAAGAATATTTAGTTACCTCACTAGGACATAATTGGGAAATACTGTTACTAAAAATAGTTGTTGTAAGAAAAATATTTAGCTTTGTTACAGCAAATTGGCAGTATTTCTAAGAATTCGGTAGCCAGTTAATGCAGTTTTAAAACTGCTTACGTGGGACAAAAGAATTAGCAAAGAATTGCAAACTCACAGTAACATTTTATGTGTGAATGTAAGTAGTTGAAGACTTAGAAATTAAATCATACAGATTCTGATTATATCTAGTGTTTTGTTTATGATTTTTGTTGGCAGTGCCAGGGATCAAACCCAGGCCTTCACACATGATGCAAAGCAAGAGCTCTTGCTTAGCCATCTTTAGCTTTTTTTTTTTTTTTTTTTTTGCTTTTTGGGTCACACCCAGCAATGCACAGGGGTTACTCTTGGCTCTGCACTCAGGAATTACTCCTCGCGGTGCTCAGGGGACGATATGGGATGCTGGAAATCGAACCCGGGTTGGCCTCATGCAAGGCAAACGCCCTACCTACTATTGCTATTGCTCCAGCCCATCTTTAGCTTTTATTAATAATCAGTGTTCAGATTTAAGAGGCCAAAGATCAAATGGCTGAGTTGTGCATTCTGAACAGATTATTTTTACCAGAAGTGGTGCATATACGTAATCTTGTTCTGTTTTTTAAATAGTGTTTATGTTGAGTTTAGCTATAAAGTGATCTCTAGACATGTTCAACTTAACTGTAAGGACTCTGATGAAGAATTCAACATTGTTTTAAGATGTTTTAATTTACCTTCTGACTTGTACTTAGGTATTTTGAGGATTTTTTTTTATATATATTTACTGTTTTAATGTTTCATTATGTTTGGACTTTTTCTTTTTTTTCTTAACAGGCCTTAGGCTACTTTCAAAGGGCAGAACAAGGTAACTTAAATTTACATACTGAAGTAGATTTTTAAAAGTATGAATGTTTTATGAAAACAAGTAGTGTTTACCCTGCATTGTAATTACACCACATTAATTTACACCTCATTTTTACTCTATATTCCAAAGTAATTTGTTAAGTTTTTCTTCTCTAACTATCAACCTGAGTAAGAAATGGGTTATTACTCGATTTAGAACCATGATTCTGGAATAGTTCTCCATTTAATGTAGAACTCACCCTTTCTTTTTTAGAAGAGAGGTTTCAGCAGTTTAACTTTCATATTGAAGATTACAGTGCCAGTTAGAGGCGTTAAAGAAAATTCTGGTTGTAAACCAGGTCTGTGTTGGTTTGTTGTGTTACTGTTTTGTTTTTTTTTTTGGAAGAAGAGCTGGTCATTCTCGCTCTGAAGAAACAGCTTATAGAACTGTCACCAGCACATTCTAAGTCTCTCTTTTTTGTTAGGCCTGGGAGCCTTTCTGTCACACCTGCTGTGCTCCAGGTTTTCTCTGAGCTCTGCTCAGGCATCATTCCCGATGGTGTGGGGGACCCTCTGCAGGGCAGGCATAGAACCAGGCTGGCCACACGCAAGCAGCACCGTCCGGCTGTATTCTCTCTTGGGCCCTGTTTATTTCTTTTTAATATCAGTAGCACAAACTGTATAGAAAGGTACATAGCTTACTTTCAAGTAAACCAAAATTGTAAGAAAACAACAGTGCTTATCAAGCTTAATATCGTAGTTTCATGAACCTCTTGAGGTGTTTTAGAGGAAAGCATTGTCTTTGACAGAGGTCACCCCAGTATTGTTGGGCCAGACAGGGTCAGTCCCTCAGTGAGCCATGTGGTGCTAGGGGTACCTGCCGGGCCTACACAGGTGCTTTCCTGAGTTGTCGCAGTGGCCTCAGACTTAACAACTGTGTCTGAAGATTTGCTCTCTCATAGAATTCCATTGATGCATTCTCATGATGGTAGTTTTTAAGTCATGAATATATAAAATCTGGAATAAAAAAATATCTCTCAAGAGCAGGGCCTTAGAGGTTTATGGCAGGGGTGGGATAAACGTGGCCATGCGTTCATGGAGAGCCATGTTCTCGGTGCCTTCCGTCACCCTCCAGGTTTCACCTAATGGCCACTTCCCCAGGTCACCCTTTCTTAGTGGTGCATATCTGGTTTCCAAGTGTCTTCCTCAGCTCCTAAGTAAATTTTACTTCTCTGTCAAGCCATTTACAGCTCCACAGTCTACGTGTACTTGTTTACACGTGCAAGACTAAAAGCAGGGAAGACAGGAACTTTTGGCTCAGTTTCCCCCTTAGTGCTTCGCACAGTGCTTGGCATTTGGAGGGAGGGATGGCACGGAAGAAGGGTGAGGGGAGATACTCCCAAGGAGACCTTGACTCCAGGAACATGGCATCTCCCCAGTATGTCAGCTAAGCAATTTTTGGCTTATGTGAGAGTTAATGATTAATCCTAATTTTTTATAGACTTTTTATTCACCTCTTTTACTAAGATGTTTCTCACCTCTCTGTTAAAATCCTATTATTCAGTTACCAGGTCAGGTCAGGTGTAACCTCTTAGAGTTAGTTTTTTCTTTGGTTTTCTGACTGCAATTTAAAGTTTGTGTACCTTGCAAACTTTATGTATTACTTATAGGACTGCCTATGTTTGTCTTTTCTCATTATAAAGTATGTCAACGTTATATATTCCAAAGATCACAATACTTATTTTATCAGTACTTTATCAGAACTTAATATACCCCATATTCAGTAAATTTTGATCAAATATATATGTGTGTGTGTGTATGTATATATATATGTAAATATATATATGTCATGCTGATTTCCTTCATTTACTCAGCAAAAGTATAGTCAGTGTATATTGAGGCACTAAAGGATACATCAGGGCATGAGATAGAAATCAAAGATAAAGCCCCTAAACAAGAGATTCCTGTTGCTAGGGAATTTATATCCTCCAGGCCTTACTTCACATGTGCTAAATGGAGAAACTGATTTATAAAATTGTTGTGAAAAAGAATATGCAACAGTGCCTTGCACATAGTAGACATTAAAATGCAATTATGTTATTATGTGTAGCCTTTTTTTTTGAGGTATGAAGAGCCAAACAACAAAAACCTAACTCATTTATTGGTCTGCAGGTTATTTAAAAAACAATAGATTAAAACATTGAAACCTTTAAAAATAAGAGCAAGAGCAAAACTGTTTCATCTGGAATAAATGTATTTCTTTCTTACAGTGGATCCAAACTTCTACAGCAAAAACTTGCTTCTTTTAGGAAAAACGTATTTGAAATTAAACAACAAGAAGCTTGCTGCTTTCTGGCTGATGAAGGCCAAGGACTACCCGGCACACACCGAGGAGGACAGACAGGTGGGGCCCGGCCAGGGACCACGGCGGGTGGGCTCACGGAGGCACTAGGAAGTGTGAGCTAAGCGCTTCTTTCGAAACATCATTTCTAAATGCAAGTTATTGAAAGAAAGTTTTCAACTGTGAACTCACTGATTCCCGTACAGCAAATGTCTTGTCGTGATCAACAGTTGAATGTCAGTATTTGCTACAATAAGAACTTTTTTGACACGTAGAGTAGATCAAAACTTTTTTTTCTAAAACAAAAGGAAGTTGAAAGAGCAGAAAATGTCTTTTCTGATCATTTTAAAGACAGTTTATTCTTTGTGTGTGTGTGTGTTTTGTTTTGGGCCACACCCAGAGGTGTCAGGGAGCTTACTCCTGGCTCTGCATTCAGGAGTCCCTCCTGGCGGGCAGGGGCTCCAACCCGTGTCTGCTGCACTCATGGCAAGCACCTGACTTGCCATCTTACCCCTCCGGCCCTAAGAAAGTTTATTCTTACAGTATGCTCTCATGGTTTTGGGAGACTCTTACGAGCCATAGTTGACTTTATGAGCTTAAATTTTTGTAGCTGATCGCTGCTTTCCTGTTTACTCATATCATGTTTTTTTTTTCCATTTTAGATACAAACAGAAGCTTCTCGGTTGCTTACAGGTTTTGGTGACAAGAACTGAGACTTAACAAAGAAGAAAGCACAGGTTGCTTACAGGTTTTGGTGAGGAGAACTGAGATTTTACAAAGAAGAAAGCACACAGAATATCATATTACCTTTACCTTTGTATCAAATTTATAAAGTTAATATATTAACCGTAGTTGTTCTATGACTGTCTTCTCCTTCTCAGTTCTTTAAATGCCGTGACCAGATTTAGTACATAAAATTCTGTTTCTTCATCAGTAAGGCAAAGTAACTGCCATACGAATGGCAGAGGTATCACCATGGCTTTAGAGCAAAGATTCTGTGTATCTAAGGACAGCAGCAACACTTATGGATTCATTTTTTTTTTTCTTTCTTTATGGGTCACAGCTGGCAATGCACAGGGGTTACTCCTGGTTCTGCACTCAGGAATCACCCCTGGCGGTGCTCAGAGGACCATATGGGATGCTGGGAATCAAACCCACGTCGGGCCGCATGCAAGGCAAATGCCCTACCCGCTGTGCTATCGCTCCAGCCCCTGATGGATTCATTTCTAAGGGTTAGGTACATGGAGATGGGAGTAGTCGAGAGAGCTGCTTTGTGGAAGATGTTCACTATGGAAGAGCGCGTTTCAGGGTGGCGTGATGATGGTGGAAGAAGTTCAGTGTTTTTAAAACTGACAAACTACGGTATAAAGTAGTTAAAAGATTTACCTTGGAGGCAGCCTGCACAGGGAGAGAACTCATGTGAGGAGAGAACAAAAGCGGGCTGGTTTCCTTCTTTGAAAGTGGGTTTGGTTTGGTTTTATTTCACTAGACAAGGCGCCATTTTCTTACACAAAGAAAAATGCATGTGAAAAAACAAACAAACAAATCGTAGTGCTTAAGTGGCAGGTTAATGCCACCTTTGGGGGCCCTTACCCTTCCGTCTTTATCTCACACTGACATTTTGAAGAAGCCAGCCCAGTTTTCTCCATACACTACTCCTCGTTCCAGCGGGCCTTCCCTTGGGGCAGGACCTGCCAAGTGTGCTGGTGTGCAGGGACTGTGCCCAGCCTCCTCCTGCTGGTCGCCTGCAGAGCGCAGTGCTGGGCCCCGCCATGCATCGCTGTGCAGCCCACTTGGCTCCAACTCCAAGTGCCCAGAGACTACCGGGGTCAGACAGGGAGTGCCTGCTGGCCACCGGCCGCCCTGCTCTGCTCGGGGGAGGGCATGCGGGTAGTGTCGAGAGACCTTGGGCTGCACTCCAGCTCCATGAGCTCTGGCCTGCCCGCACTAGGTGGTGGTGGGGGGACCTTAGGACGCGGGAGTAGAGCCCTGGGCTTGTGTGTGGAACACGTGCCCCAGCCCTGTCAGCCAGGCCCTGAGCCCCAGACTGGCCTCAGTCACTCAAGGGAATCCCTGTTCCGGCGTCTTTCAGGGACTCTGGATCTAATTTTATTTTTGAAATATCTTTTGAGGGAATGGGGTAAGAGTCCAGTTCTTGGCCCACAAACTGGTGATTTCAGTGCAAGTGTTCAAAGGTATGATGCTGCTTTGACCCTTCAGTGCCCGCAGTACCTGGACTGCACTGGCAGTGCTTGAAGGGGCCACCAGAGCTGCACCCTAACCACTGCACTAGTAATGCCGGCAGGCATCCTGCCTGCTGTACTGTCCTGCCCCTTTAGTGGGTGAGACTAAAGAAACTGGTCCCCGGGCTCAGGTGTCTGCTTTGAAGCTGGGGGCTTGGGTAGGCCTGTGGCGGCCAGGGATGAATGGGGCCTCCTGCATGCAAAGCTTCCACCCAAGCGCACTGAGCACTCTGGCTTTTTTTTTTTAATCTATTTTAATTGTCTTGGCTCTTTACATGTCTCACTCTCACTTCCATGCACTTTACTTTTTTTTTTTTTTTTTGCTTTTTGGGTCACGCCCGGCGATGCACAGGGGTTATGGGTTATTCCTGGCTCTGCACTCAGCAATTACTCCTGGCAGTGCTCAGGGGACCATATGGGATGCTGGGAATCGAACCCCGGTCGGCCACATACACTTTACTTTTGAATGCATGTTTTCTGTGGTGTTTCTGGTCTTAACTGCTGAGATTTCTTCTTCTTCTTCTTTTTTTTTTAGGGGGGGCTCTTTTGGTCTTTTTCTATAGTTTTGTGCCAGATTTCAGAAGTGACTTTCTATCACATTTCACATCTTCGTGTTATCTGTGTATTTGTTTAATTTTTTAAATTTTCTTGATAGCTGCAATTATTTACTTACATTTGGTTCTTATAAGCATCGTGTAATATATATTCTATCTCCTCCCTATAATGAACCTTTTACCTGAAGTTTTCTTATTCTTAATTTTCCTTGCAAAGTAACTTTGAATATTCTTTTCTGGAGGTGTGACTTGTGTAGGAGATGATATAAAAGCAATAAGAGATGATCCACTGAGATTTGGGAAGTTTGGATCAACTCAAAGACTCCCTTCTGCTAAGTAGTTTTGTAGAATGATCAATTTTTTGGCTGGAGCGATAGCACAGCGGTTGGGCGTTCGCCTTTCACGTGGCTGACCTAAGTTTGATTCCTCCGCCCCTCTCGGAGAGCCCAGCAAGCTACCGAGAGTATCGAGCCCACGCGGCAGAGCCTGGCAAGCTACCCGTGCATATTTGATATGCCAAAAACAGTAACAATAAGTCTCCATGAGAGACGTTACTGGTGCCCGCTCGAACAAATCGATGAGCAACGGGATGACAGTGATGACAATACTTTGTTTTTATGTAACAGTGGTGCTCAGGGCTTACTCCTGGCTCAGTGCTCAGAGATCACTGCTGGCAGGGTTTGGGTACTATATGGTGATGGGGGTTGAACCCACACTGTCCATGTGCGAGCAAGGCACACTGCCTGTAGTCCTGTCCAGCCCGATAATGCCCTTAAAGGAGAAAGGGTCTATCTTCTGACTTCTACAGAGCATCTAAAGCACTTTTGCCTTTACATGCCCCTCCCAGAAAGTCGAGGTCCTATGTATCCCTCTCCCTCAGTTGATGTCTATTACAGTTTTAAAGCCTTGCATGATACTGGTACAGTACTCAGCTTATTCAGATTTTAGTTTTAAATGTTCCCACTTATCTTTGCAGTTCTATGCAGTTTTAATCACATGGACATTTTTGTGAATGTCAACAGAAATCAGCATACAGAACTGTTTCTTCACCGTTTCTTGGGGGCCGGAGAGGTAGTACAGGGGTTAAGGCGCTTGCCTTGCATCCGACAGCCTGGTTCAAATCAGGCACCACGTATGGTCCCCCAAGCACTGCCAGGGGTCAGTCCCTGAGCTTCACAAGGTACGGCACCCCACAATCACTTCAGTGCTACACCCCTTTGAGTTACACCACCCACTGGCCTTCCTCACATCCCCAAACCTGGCAGCCACTCTAGTCTACTTAGAATTTGATCATTTCAAGAGTGTTATATAAATGGAACACTATACTCAGGGACCTTTTGAGACTTCTTGATTTAGCAGAATTCCCTTGAAAATCAGCCTTGAGGGTTGGAGAAATAGTCCAGAAGGTAAGACCCTTGCCTTGCAAGCGGCTGGCCCAAATCCCTGGCACCATATGTGGCCCCTGAACACCACTAGGAGTCACTCCTAAGCAGAACCAGAACAGCCCTTGAGCACTTGCCAGCTGTAGCCCCAACTGTACCTTCTGTCATATTCTAGTCCTTTCTTTGCTGAATGTATTTTGCAAGTGCCAATACATTTAAGCATTCATGGAAGGGCATAGTTTTCCGGATTTGGGCTGTCATGAACATTAGGCACAGGTTTTGTCAACGTTAATCCTCTTTATGGCAGATGCCCAGAATTCTGCTTTCGGGGTCCTTTATTGAGCTGTTAGCCATCCCCACGCCCCCTGCGTCCCATCACTCTCTAGAGGACACCTGTTTTCTAAGACACAGTGCCTTCCTGAGTCTGATTCCGAGTACCTGTGCATCACTTTTTATTGACCAGGAGTCTGATACACCAAGTTGCACATGGCTCTTTCCTCATTTCTTCGCCCAAAATGAAATTTGCTCTAGGAACAAGCCGTAAGGACTTCACTGAATTTTCCTTCTCGTACACCCCCACTCTGTTCCTGTGTTAGATTTAGAATGGACTACTAGTTTCCCCACAAACATGTGAGGATTCGTTTTTAATGGTTTCCTGGCCATATTACAGACACGGGCTCTGGTGACTCGACGGCTTTGTTAAATATTTGGTTTGGGGCATGTGATGATAAAAAGTAAGACACTCGACACAAGGACTCTCAGAAAGGGAATGCCTCTTAATATGGTCTCAGTTTCTCACCCCAAGGAGCAAATTCCCTGTTAATGTCAAGCTTTTATAAATTCAGTGGTAAGTGTTACAAAGGCAAGGATGTTATAAGGTAAACATTAATCTCTCTGGTTTGGTTTATTCCACATTCCTGGTAGTTCTTGGGGGACAGTATAGAATGCCAGATTAAACCCAGTTGGCTGTGTGCAAGACAAACACCTTACTCATTTTAGTATTTCTCCAACCCTAACTATCCTCTTACCCACATGTTCCAGTAAGAGATTTGACTTCTGTAGTATTCGCCATGAGATCCTTTAGGCTCATCCAAACATCCACTCTCAAAGTTAACAGTAGGATCATCTGGTACAGATTTACTCGTAAGGCTCTGGGGAAGGACTCGCTGCTGACCAGCAGGTCAAGTTGGTCCTTTGTACATTCATTTGGCTTGACCAGTGTTGGTAGTAAAACATACAAACCAAGAACATCTTCCCAGCAGTGATGTGTTTCTGGCTCTGTAAGCTTTAAGGCTGTAATTTACTGTCAAGTGTCCAGACTCCCTGGTGCAGATGCAGCCTGCAGGCATTATTTTACATACGAAAAAATGAACAATATTGGTGACATATACTAACCAATCTAAGCATCAGAATTCTGGAAGGCTGCAGAATAAAAAACCTCCTTAACCTTTCAGCCTTTCGTACTGTCTAGGAGTTACTAAACAAAAAAAATGCTTGGAGTTGTTTCCTCTGGTAACTGATAAATTGATGACATTTGTGTTATTCCTGTAATGTTCCCTAGACTCAGCTCACTGGTATTGATGTGATGGGGTGTTGCAGAAGTGATGGCACCTCCCTCTCTTGCCCATCCGCAGCACAGCAACCCTTGCACTTCTAGCTTTCCTGTGGCCGGCACCATCCTTGTGTTGCTCTCACTGCCGGGAGTCCTTCCCATTGCTCTTCCCGTACTGATTATGAAAGGCCTTGCGGAGTTCTCTAAGGCACTGTCCCCAAACGGGTGCAATGGGGGCAAGGTGTTAGTCTGCCTAAAGGAAGATTTCCAAGGGGTATGGAGTGACTAATTTTTTTCCCTGTGAAGAGGGCGGTTGGCCAAATCCATTTGGGAATGTGCTCTAAAGTGCGCTCCGGAAGCTCATGTCTTTGCTGGCTCTAGTAGCCTCATGTCTTACATCACACATACAGTGAGGTGAGACCGGCATCCTACTCGAAAATGCCTCTGTCCAGCTCAACTTGCTGAAGGTGTTCTCATTTTCACTGAATGTTATTCAGTAAATTCTGCCATAGAATTTATGTGGCAGAGTTTTCCTTTACTGTATTTTAGTCTTAACTCTTTCATAGGATAATAAAAACTAGATAGGCTTGAAAATAACCAAAATTATGAATAATTTGGGTTTAGGAAGGGGTCAATTCATCAAGTAACTTACTGCTTTTACTGCATCTTTGTATCTTTGTTAAAAATATACAGTAATATAGTAATCTAAATATTTTGGGAAAAAGCTGACCGAATAAATTATTTAGAGAAATTAAACTGCTTACCAGGATTTTTTGTATGTACTAAGCAGTGAATCTGTTATAGATAACATTTTAAGATGTTAATTCCTTGGTTATAATTAAGCTGATTAAATTATTACGTTGCACATTTAAATGATAGAAATTGAAATCTAGCTTTTTCTATTAAGGAAGCCCAGTCTGCTACAGTAGCATTAATATCAAATCACATCAGGTTGGGTTGAGGCAGTTGAAGTATTACTTACTTATGACAAAAATGACTAAGGAGGGGAGATGGACCAACAGATTTAATTCAGATACATAGGATTTTTCACGAATTTAAAAGTAATGAAGATATTCAAAACAAATAGAAAATCATTAGATTCATTTGAGTGCTCAAATACTTAAGTGACTCTCCAGATGGCTTTATCAAACTGAAACTTTGAACGCAAAGGTGGAAAAGTTCACATTGAACGATATATTCCTAAGGATCCGATTACATCAATTTATTATGAACTGAACATCACAGACTTGAAAATAAAAGTACAGACGTGCCTGATTTTGAATTCCACAAATACCTACCTAGCGTCCCAAAGTCACATGTAAACAATCCTCTGTGCTGCTCAACAAATACTTTCCAATCTCTAAAATAAACTAAATGTTACTGGATCTAATACATGACTTTCTTGTAAGTTATATTTCATTCATTACTTTGTGTTAGTGATATAGTAAAGAGGGAAAATTTTCAACTATTTTATTTAAAACAAAATGACAGGCTCAACACCTGTCCAGAAAAGCCAGCAGCATTTTTTAACATACTCAAAGTAAGATTTGGCCTAAGCCCTTAATACCTTCCTGAATGGCCATGCAACTAAACCCCCTTAGGAGATGTTACAAAAGGGAGAAGAGCATGGAGCAATTTGCACTTTTCCCCCTGGATAATAAGAAACAAGGTAAAGCAAGTCCTGATAATTTGAATGAACGTCTGTCATGTTTAATACACTCAGAGCTCTATAAAACTAGAGCCACTATCATATATGTTCATAGAGATAATATACTTAAAGTCTCTTGTAATTTAAGGATGATCTTTTTCCTTGTCAGTCACTTCTAGGGAACAATAAATAAAGTAGAAAAGGATGAATGTTTTGCATATTTCTGTGGAAGAACGGAAAACATTTATACTTTGAGAGGTTCAGAAAAGTCACTGTACAGAATGAACAGCTTATGTACACTGTGTGCAATTTTCCTTGGCTGGGGTATTTAAATGCAAGAGCTCCTCCAAGACAAGAAGCCACATTCATTCTTGTCCAAATCCCTCTGTCTCTTCTATTGCAAAAAGAAGTTTTTCCTTTAGTTGTTCATAACTCTTATATGGTGGTAGATCCAAGCGATTAAAACTGAACAAAAACAAAAACAGAATCAGAGGTTTCAGTAAAACAAACAAAATATTTTTAATGCATTATCTTTACAAGCACATTTGAAACCAAAATGGAGAGACGAAGGATGTAAATTTCTTTCTGCAGGTATTCCAACTCTTCTGTTATCATTTAATACTACTACGTATACAAACTGAATTTAAGACCTATTCATTAAAAAATTTCTGAGACTTGAATGTGCATAATAAAGATTCTTGAATTTCCCTTTAAATAAAATAAAACCATTGATAATTTTCTATTTTTTTTAAGTCCCCCTACTTGTTCTTGAATTCAAATAATTTTATTCATGAATCATTTTCTTGTTAATCTGTTATAAGAGAGTAATAAGAGCTGGTGATAGTAGACACACTGAAGTTTATTTTTCAAATAATTCTCATATCCTTTTCTAAAACAACGTTTTAACTGTTGCCACTGTTAACCAATGATAATAGTAAATGCTTAAAACATCAAGCTTGCAAGCATTTCATCTTTAAGGTCTGACATTTACAGGTAGGCTGGGACTGGGTGGTCTACAGCCTGGGTCCTCTAATGGTGTTTGGTGAAACGGTTCTACCCAAGTTTAACCTTTTTGTACCGGCATTTGCTCACCCTGAAAGTTTCTATAAATCGTAACCAGTTTCTTCCCACCAACTGCCATCAGCCCTCACCCTCCACACCTATGGAAATCTGGAAATCTGAAAATCAAGAGCATTTTCCAGCACGGCAGCCAATTTAAATGTGAAAATGCTCTTCTAAGAACATTTTAATCTCTTGTATTAATACTATTAATGGTGGCAATTAAACAAATCATATATTCAACTCCCAGCTTTAAACTAATATAAGATTCATCTGGTTTATAGAGGTAGTTTCCCAGAGTGCTATAGTACGACACCCATTAATTACTTTCTAGTCCTCCAAGATCTCTGACAGTGTGTCTACCAAATCTCCCATTTTCCCTCCTGACTGTTTCTCATATATATTTCCCTATCATCTTTATCCAGATCATCAAAATTTCTTGCCAGAATCTCTTGTCCAGTTTTTAACTTCTCTTTTAACTTCCATCGCTTTTAAATCCAGAGTCTTACAGACATGCCAGAGACCGGAGAGCTAGCACGGCGGTGGGGTGCCTGCCTTAGATGAAGTTCCAGCCCCAGGAGTGACCCCTGAGTGTAGAGCCAGGAGGAAGCCCTGAGCGCTGCTCCAATAGCCCAAAACCCAAAAAAATGGTCCAAAACATTTAGAAATGTTTCCTCTACCACTAAGCCATGTCCCTGGGCCCAAGGCTTTTTTTTGGGGGGGGGTGTTAAGTTTGTTTTGAGTTTTGGGCCTGGCTCTACACTCGGGGATCACTCCAGGCAGGGCTCAGTAGACTCTATGGCTGGTGAGGATCAAATCCCGGTAGGCTGCATCCAAACACCCAAACCACTGCTGCTGGCTTAGCCTCCTTACCCCCGCCCTCACCATGCTTTGTAAAACTCACTGTACTGATGGATGAGGCCCACACTCCCCTTACCTGCCTGTGTCTTTTAATGAAACGGTGTCCCAACAGTCCAAACCCCGTAACTCCTACATTGCTCTCTCCTTCCTGTATCTTTTTTCTTTTTTAGTTTTTTGGATCATACCCAGCGATGCTCAGGGGTTACTCTGGGCCCTGCACTCAGGAATTACTCCTGGTGGTGCTCGGGGGACTAAACGGGATGCTGGGAATCTAACCCAGGTCGGCCACATGCAAGGCAAACGCCCTCCCTGCTGTGCTATCCTCCAGCCCCTCCAGTATCTCTTTCAGAGAGTTCAGATTACAGGAGGAGGCTCGGTTGAGGGATGGCTAATGACTGGAAGCAGCTGGGAGCGCCAGGCTGCAGCCCAGCTCAGAGAAGGTGCTCGCAGCTCCCCTTCCCCTCCTGTGGCCCCTCGTAGCCTCGCAGGAGACCACCTGCCTTCCTAGCCCCCTTCAGTATTCTCCTCCGCTGCACGGTGCCTCAGCTTGTACCCCTACTGGCACAGAGCTCTGAGCCGCTGAACAGGTACAGAAATGTCAGTGAAAGCAACAGACAACACAGTAGTAAGGAAAGTCACCTATTATCAGACCCGACAGCCTTGGATTAAAAACTACATCTTTCTCACCATTTGTCCTTAGAGTTTCAATTAAAATACTAAGCCATCAACCCATTGCTTTTCCACCATCCTGCCCTGTCTTCAGAATTTCCCAGTGCAATTTTTCTGTAGCCAGAACCCATCATTATAGTCAAAGATCCCTGGCCACCACTATGAGCAGTACTTTGCAAATGCTTTTGCATGCAGCAAAAGGCTGGGTTCCATTTTGTAATCCATCCTGCCTCCCTGTGCCTCTTGATTGGTGCATTGAGTCCACTGACATTCAGAAATTACTGTGACCGGGACTTGTGTCATCCGTACGTAGCAGCTTGGTGTACTTGGCTTGTCTTATCCTAATGCAGCCCACTGAGTCCTTGGAACAACGGTTTTGAGTCTGAAGCCCCTGGTCTTTACCTGGGAAGCTGGGCTGGTGAGGCGTTCATTTCCGAGTTTGCTCACTATGTCCCGGAGGGTTTCGTCTGACAACTCTGCCTTGAATCTTAGGGATGCCCCTTTAAGCAATTCCCCTCTCTGATCTTGCTGCCTTCAATACTCTGTCTAGGGTTTTTGAATTCTAACTAAGGTGTGTCTTGAGGAATCTGTGTTTGTATTCCTTTCAGCTGGTACCCTCTGGGGTCCCTGGATCTGGGTGCATGCACGTCAGTTCCGGGGGCTTCTCAGCAATGACAGCTTTGGAGGCTGCGTCTTCATCAGGGTTTTCTTCCTGCCGCTCTAGAACCCCAATAATTCTTATGTTGTTCCTCTTGGCTTCTCCCCGATTTCCTCTTGTCAGCTGTTGGTTTATTCTGAGGCTCTTCTCCTCTTCTGCTGTTGTCTGGAGATTGGCTGCACCTATCTTGGAGCTCAGTGACTCTGTCCTCAGCAGCTGCTACTCTGCTGCTCAGGCCTTCCCCTGGGTTTTCACTTCACCTACCAAGTTTTTCAGATCTGGCATTTCTGCTTGTGTTTTCCTCATTTCTGTTCTCATATTCTCCTGTATTTCATTGGCAAGTGTTCCACTGTCTCCTTAACAGTTCCATTCTAAATTCTTATTACATAGCTCACTATTACTCACTGGGCACGTGGGCCAGCTCCTTCCCTCCGTCAGCCCAGTGGGTTTCTGCACTGGTTTGCCACCGTGACCATTGCAGTTTAGGGTTGTTTCCTGTGAGTTTTTGTAGTTAGAAGCCTAAGTCGGGACGTGCTGTATGTGTAGGAAGAGTCACAGAGTGCTTTCTCTTTCGAACTTACTATCGAGGCTCAGGCCCTAAGTGCATTCCACCCCCTCTCATTCAGCGTGGCCCAACAACTGGACACTGCTTGGGTGAGATCATCTAACAAAGCCTGTCGTCACTTGAAGTGAATTCAAGCCTGGCAATCTAGGACTCCCACATTCACAGTCATGCTTCTTTTACTTTCTGATAGCTCATACTGTTTACCTCGGGACTTTCTCCTTTCTTTACTCTCAGCACCTCGCCCTTATAAGACCTACTTGAAACTGAGAAGTAGAAATAGCAGTTGATAACTCTATTGTCTTTTCACAAACTCTAAAATCTCTGTATCATTTACATCATGTTTTCTCCCTTTCCTCTTATGGGGGTTAAAAAAAAAAGGAAGCGTGCCTCTTTTTTAATCAAAGGTCAATTTCTTAACTTACATATTAGGACTGTTTTCATCCTTCTTAAAGAATTACCTCCTATGGTTATGAACTCTCTTCTCCCTACTTCAGCAATTTCTCCGCTATTAGATGCACTACTATTATCTAGGGCAATGTTTTTCATTATATTTGGTCACAAGACTCATCCATCTTTACTTCTAAGAGGCCCCTTAAAATAAGAGCTGTTGTTTATATAAATTATATCAGCTGGTATTTCTGCACTGGGTTAAAACTGAATTCAAAACATTCATTTGGTATAAAAACATCTTATATTTAAAAATTACTAACTTTCAAAAGATTAGTGAAAAGAATAGCCTTTTGCACTCTTTAATTTATTGGAGAAGTAGCTGAATATTCACTCTGTTCCACTATGTACTTTTAGAAAAATATATGAAAATCTATTCAACATGGATACATAATTAGAAAATAAATTATTTTAGGTAACTAAAAAACAGATTATTTCAGATAATGGTAGATGTTACTCTTTGACAGTGTGTTATATTAACAATGTTAGTAAAATCAGGGTTCTGAAATTATTTTGAAGAATTTTTCGACTGTTATGTAAAATCTAGTGGTTTATTTTCCATGTGGCTCATTGACTCTTTTTAGCCATGCATGTAATCTTATTTATATCATGCACTGGTCATCAGGAAACATTGGTTGAGTAAGTTATAAAAAATTTCCAAATACTGACACATTTCATTACATAACAGGAAAAAAAATCATAGTAGTATAATTACATCATGAGCCTCCCAGAAGTGTCTTGGGAAGCTGTCAAGCTCAAGATGATATTTCCAAAATTATAAATTTTGTCTGAAATGTCAATCATTTCCAACAAATGCTGTCAATTGTTTTCCTTGAAGTGACAAGTTTACTACTTAATTACTTTTAATGAAAATGTTTGCAGAAGGCTTATCTGTATAAACATATTTTGTCATTCTCTCGAGTGAGAAGAGCATTTTACAGAAAGTTAGCTCAGCTTTCAACTAAGAAGCCCCCCTCTCCTCCCTGGGGACAACACTCTTCCCCCCCTCTGCACAACACTCACCTCCCTGGGGTGCAGAAATGCTTTGTGCAGAATTTCTACTGTCACACGGAGTATTCCAAAAGCGTACAGCCAAGTGTGCAGACTTCAAAAAAGTTAGTCTTTTCTGCTTAATACACAAGTTAATGAACCCAACTTTTTTTGCTTTGCACTGCAAGTGTGTGGTGTTAGGTGATGTAGTTTGGTGCCTTAATTTGTGCTAGGGCATTAGCACACAATGTTTGCTCCAATATATACAAATGTCAAAACAATAAAAAAGCAAATAATGCCTAAGAAGATACTCTTTATCTTCTGAAAGCACTCCATACCTCTAAGCCTTTATCTTTTTGCAGGGACAATTTTAATATTTGTGCAACTAATCAGTAACCAGTCTACATCCATTCTTGCCACAGAGAAGGACTTGAAAAGTCTTTTACTATTAGAAGAAAAATCTGATTCCTTAAAATCGTCTATTATGCTTTACTTAGGTTCCGATCTACATCGCCAACTTCCTTCCATCCTTCTCTTCACCGATTCACTAAGTTCTGTTCAGACCAGGACAGCTTTCATTTCCTTGGAAAGTGGTTCTGATTTTAAGACTCTCTAAAGGACATGTTTCTCCTTCTTCCCATGTCTGCTAATTGTCAAAGTCAACTTAAACATTCTCCTTCCCTAGAAGTCTCTCTGACCACCCAATACAGAGTAGGGTTCTCTGTTACAGTGCCCGCTTTATTTACCCTGAATCTGCAACTACTTATTTGTCTGCCTATTCATCATTTGTGTTTCCTTCCCTCAACGAAGCACAAACAGTACAAGGCAGGAAACACTACTTCAACATTCCACATAGCAGGAAATCAAAATATTTATTTGATCAATGGATACATTTCTCGAGTATTTAACCAGTGATAAATTATTCTAGCATGTAAGCTATAGATTGCTATTCTGATTGGTTTGTTCTTAACATTAAAAGTCTAACCATTACAATAAGTAGTTATTCTAGATCTTTGTTTGTTTTATGGTCACACTGGTGATGCTCAAGGGTTACTCTTGGCCCTGCACTCAGGAATTACTCCTGGTGGTACTTGGGGGACTGCATGGGATGTCAGGGATTGAAACTGGGTCGGCCTCATGCAAGGCAAAAGTACTATGCACTGTAGTACTGCTCTGGCCTTAGGTCTTACATATATTTACAAAAGCAAAAACTCTGACTGCCTATTTGGAATTCTCGAACTTACCATGTATGGCTTCTTGGTAACCAGGTATCTTTGCCCACTTTTTCAATGCAAAATTTTTGAGGCCCGTTACTTCCTAAATCAAGAAGATAAGATAAAATATATGTAGTCCTTTAAACTTGGATTTTAAAATTAAGATTATGCCATGTAGTTATATGCATGATAAGGACGAAACTATAATAATGCTTATGCATAGAGGCTTACCACTGGAGATCAAAAAAGAATCATATCCGTGAAAAGATACACACCTGCACAATTCTGCCCCTTTCACAATCACCCTATGAAACAAAGCAATGGCCAACCAGCTATGTGAGCAGACTTACATTTTTATCTTCTAAAAAGTGTATTTAATGTGAATCATTAGTCTTCCTCCTTCTGCTAGACTCCCTCTTTCCCGGGGCTGGAGGCAGTAAGGCACTCACTGCAGGTTGCCGACCCTAAGGCACTGTGCAGGGTCTCTCAAGAACCCTCGGGGGTCCCTCCTAAGCAGAGAGTCATTGCCCCTGAGCTCTGTCGGATGTGGCACCCACCCACTACCCCCACATCAACAAGAACAATGCTTCTGTGCAAGTTTATTGGCTGTCGAAAGCTCATTCTCACAAATGATGTCCAGAGAAACCACGACAGAACTGCACTTACCCATGAGCTCAGCAAAACCCCCGAGAGGTAAACGGCAGGTTCCAGTGACAAACTGCAACAGTCGCATTCTTACTTCATTGTCTGTCTCTTTCACAAACTGGAAGGAAATAAAACCTACTTGAGGGGCTGGAGTGACAGCACAGCGGGTAGGGTGTTTGCTTTGCACGTGGCCGACCCAGGTTTGATTCCCAGCATCCCATATGGTCCCCTGAGCACCACCAGGAGTAATTCCTGAGTCCATGAGAAAGAGTAACCCCTGTGCATTGCCAAGTGTGACCCAAAAAGCAAAAACCAAACAAACAAAAAACAACCACCATACTTGAACATCTTCAAGTTTTCCTTTTAATTACAGAGCATAATGTGTATGTGCACACAGACAGAGACATATCTTAAACTGTACTGAAACATCATTATTCAATAATTTTGTTAATTTTAAAAATAATACAGGTATACACAAAATATAACATAATTACTCAGTTCCCTCCTAAGGGACAATTAGATGCTTCAAATATTAGTGTATGCTAATAATGCTACAAGAAATATACCTATGTGACGGCTTACACAATCTGAGGTATAAGATTAAGCTATACTGTCATGATAAACATCCGTGAAAAGACACAATTTCTGGAAAATCTTTTCAGAGTAATAAACTCAGGCTTATTTTTCACTTGAAAGCAAAACTCTTAAGCCAAAACTTCAGCCACCATTTTCCTCAAACGTTTCTCAAGCAGTTGATCTATGTGAGTAATCTCCCTGGCCCAGAGATTTTTCAATCTTCAAAATAAAGTCTATTCAAATGTCTTTTAAGATTCTCCCGCAGAAGAATTACTGGCACTAACTTTCCGGAGTGGCTTCCGTGGGGCTGGAGGGCTGAGCCCTCCCTCCGAGAGACGCGGCCTCCTTTACTTTTAGAGCTACGTGAAATATTTGATACGTGCTCAAAAACGCTTTACCCACAACCATTACCTTTAAACTAATAAAGATTTTGTCACTTGTTCTTTCACTTAAGAAGGCAAAATAATCAATGAAAATACTTGTAACATATTTCCACACTCTTAATTTCTGATTTAGGACTTAAAAAATAAAACCCGTATTTAAAAACATTTTCCACTTAAAAATGATTTTTCAATGTGTATTATTAGAAAATATTTTCTCTGAACATAGTGTCAAAAAGGGAAAAGCAAAATACCTGCCAGAACCAAATGATCTGCTTGCTGTTCCTCGTGTAGTGCCGGTAGACGGTGTTCCGCTGCCAGTCGGCCAGGTCTACCTCCTGCATCCCGCACAGCATCACCTGGGGAGCAAACATGGCATTGAGTCACGGGGAGGATGCAGTGCTGAGAGAAACACCGCCGAACACTTATGGTATCCAGATACGCACATGCACAGTAATACGAACAGTGCTGTGCTCCAAAAATAACCAAAATACGCAAACCCAACACCATTTGTGGCAATTAAATATTTTTTGTACTTTATTCTATCCACGTTTACAGATCTCAAACAGAAAATGTAACTATTAAAAAATTCATCAGCTAAAAAGAATCTCCTACTATATCTTGAGCTAGACATCAAAATTGTCTCAATTTATAGTTTAGAAATTGTGCTTTTATGTTTTTAAACATTAAAAATACTGACTAGATAACTATTCAGTTATTTAGGAATAAAATAGAGTATGTGTGAAATTATTTAGTAATTCCAGATTATTATAGATGGAAAAGGCATAATAAAGTAAAATATCGATTTTCCATAAATCAACTTGAGCTATAAATTGCTAACAATAAAAGACATAAATTTTAAGTACAGAATTAGTTAAATTTTGACACCGCAATCAAGTAGTGATTATTCAAAAATATTTCTATTGTATCCTTTCTTTCCTAGTGCTAGGAATTAAACCATGAGCTCTACTCTACATCCTCATTCCCTTTAAGTTCTTTTTTGTCGTTAAGGCTACCATCATCATTTCAGGTTCTGGGTGAGAAATGATTTTATAAGACTCTTTTTTTAAAAAATCTAAGTATTTTACACACAAAAAATTCTGCTTTTTTTTTTTCCCTTTTCTCCATTCAACACAATGATTTTGAGAGTCAACCCTGTTGGAGGTCCTAGTAGTTAGTTTATATTTCCTGAGTGGCATTCCATTATATGAAAATACTTATTCACTTGTTAATCACACTTAGGTTACTTGGCTTTGATAAATAAAAGTCGTGATGAACAGTGATGTACAATTCTCTCTGTAACTATTACACTGCACTTGGGTTAACATCTAGCAGTGAAGACGTCAATGAGCCCCAGGCTACAGTGGTCCTTTGGGGCTGGGGAGTGCTCAGGGGTCACTCCTGAAGGCCTTACGGAGACAACATCCGGTGCTGGGGACTGGGCGCAGGCTGGCTGCATGCAGTGCCATCTCTCTGGCCCCTAATTCACTCTTAACTTACATTTGCTCAATCTCTAGCAGCAGCTGTGACGGGAGTCTTACTTAGCCCACTTTATTCTTGCCTCTTTATCTGGTTCTAAGACCGGGACCCCTCCTATTGTGCTGTAGGGGACTCACCCCAAGTGCAGCGATGGGGCAGGGCACGCAGCTGTCAGATCTGGACCTTCATGCAAGACACTAACACTTGAGTCACATCCCTGCACTCCAAGACTTTTAGAAAATATCCTCAACATACGCCTTTTCTCAGCACGGGCAGCCACTTCACTCATGCACCACGTGCCTTTCGAGGAGAATAACCTCTTGCGTTTTCCCTTTGTGCCACGGTTACTTTCTGCGTTCACCCAAAGATACCTCTGCCTACACCAGTATTTCTGTCCCATGATGTTTTGGTCTTTGTATTTATTTATCTGTGATTTTGAATTAGCGTTGGTCAGCCAGAGTGGCAGTGTAGGAATTGCCATGCTGGCTGCAACTGACCCCAGGAACGGGTGCAGAGGGGAGAAGCAGGTGTCCCGGAGCTGACCTGGACAAGGCCCGGCACTGCAGGACCCAAGCAGCACCGTGTCCCCAGGGCTGTCCTCAGGGCACTGCGCGGAACAGCCGCCCAGCTGGCCGAGTCACCACTGGCCCAGGCCCCTGAAGACTGCTGCTCTAGAGACCCCACCACCACACAAGTATATTATTTACGCCATAAAGGATGAAGCAGAGTCGGGGCTAGTTTGGATGGCAGCTGATCCATATTCATTCTGTGCAGTTATTCATGTAGATAAGCCATTACTTAAGGTCGTTCCCCACACCCCACAGTTCCAGCATTTTCTAAGTTGACAATCATGTTCTCATTCGTGAATAAATGCATCCCTGGGGCCAGAAAGATAACAGCAAAGGTGCTTGTTTTGCATTCAGCCACCCTGGGCTCAGCCTATAACCATATATGGGGTTCCCTGGCTCCCCACAGGAGTGACCCTTGAGCCACAGAGCCAGGAGGAAGCCCTGAGGACAGTCAGGCCTGCAACATCCCAAAACAGGACAAAAAAAAAATCCAATCTAAATACATTCTCATTTCTTTCCAATCTTTTCCTGTTTTTCAGGGCCTCTGGCAATTACTGAATATAAATAGTGGGAGCAGATACCTTTGCCTATGATCATGAAAATTATTTTTAAGAGCACCATTTTTTAGAGTTATGTCAGTCTATCTTTTCTATTGTCCCGTATCAAACTACCAAAGCTCAATTCTTTTTTTTTTTTTTTTTGCTTTTTGGGTCACACCCAGGGATACTCAGGGGTTACTCCTGGCTTTGCACTCAGGAATTACTCCTGGCGGTGCTTGGGGGACCATATGGGATGCCGGGGATTGAACCCGGGTTGGCCGCATGCAAGGCAAACGCCCTACCCGCTGTGCTATCGCTCCGGCCCCAAAGCTCAATTCTTAATGTGGTGTTTAATAAAGAATGACATGGGGGGATTGGGCAGGGGGCACACCCAGCAACGCTCAGGGGTTACTCCTAGCTTACACGTAGGAATTCCTCTTGGTGGTGCTCAGGGTACTCTCTGGGAAGCCAGGGATTGAACCTGGGTTGGCTGCGTACAAAACAAGAGCCCTTTGCGCTGTGCTATTGTTCTGGCCCTGAAGAATGACAGTTTTATCATTCTTAAGTTTCAAAATTTTACCCTGTAAAAAGAGGCATGATTGTGAATAGCACCGTACCACTGTCATCCCACTGTTCATCGATTTGTTCGAGCGGGCACCAGTAACATCTCCATTGTGAGACTTGTTACTGTTTTTGGCATATTGAATATGCCACGGATAGCATTTTAAATTAATGGTACAAATACCCATTATTATTTTATTAATGGTTAAGAGAAACAACAAATGCAAGCAAAAGAATAACAGGAGTAAAAATCAAAGCAAAGCCAACACCTTCCCAACCCCATCTGTATTTTCTGTAGCTTAGAATTAGGAGGTGTGAGCGAATCCGTAGCCAGAATCGTCTCCTCAGATGCAGAGAAATGGTCACATGTCCAAACTAGTTCACAGGGCTTCCTGTGATAACACCGTAAATGCTACCTGGCACCTTATAAAAGGATTTTTGATATACCTGTGTTCAGTTTAATCTCTTAAAATGAGCATTTATCGTATCTCTCTTTAAACCAAAGCAACTGGTGTCCATCACTGAAAATGAACATCATCTATTCCACCACGTTTGTCACCGGATATCCAACCCTAGTCTCCACATGCCTCTGTGTCCGTCTACCCACTCCCTTCCCCCTTTCCTCTGGCAACCCCCTAACTGGACTTGGAGTTTAGAAGTCCACTTTTGTGCTACTCCGTTCATCTCTGTTCATTCTGTTTGCCATGAGTGAAATCACGAGGAACGTGTCTCTGTCTGGCCCGTCCCACTAAGCTCGTCACCCTCCGTCCCTGCCACGGTAGCCCTCCTTGGCCAGCAAGGTCTTGAATTCCAGGGCATGGAACAACCGAGCTGCATGAATCCTAGAGATATAACTGTTTTGTTTTCATTTCTACAGTTTTACAAGGAAACCGTTAAAGTAAGCCAGATTCGGAGCTGTGATTTTCTGTAATCTTTCTTTCCTCCCCTAAGTCCTCGCGGGGTGTCTCCCGTGCAGGAGATCTACTCTAATACCAGGCTACACCCTCGACCCGCCAGGGTCTGGTTTCCCTCCACTTCCACCTCAGAGCTGCCAGCGCCAACTGACCGAGTAAGAATATCACTGTACAAAGTTTTACGCAAATTTAATTACATGAATGAACAAAGTAAGAAGACCAAGATGGCCCAAGTTAACACACCCTGTCCAGTGGTTAGGGATAAAGGGGCCCAGGAGTGGAGCACATGCCCGGACAAGTGAGACACTGGATGTGAGCCTGCACCCCACGCGTGCCCCTTGGCACACCGCTCCACTGTGCCCCCTCTGCACATTAAACCCCGCCTGGTCAAGGTCACGGGGAGCAGCTCCCGGGGCCTATGAACAGATGCGGTGCCCAAACTGCTAGAGGGGACTGCGCAGGGGTTCCCTACTTCCTGTCCATGTCAGAGGAGAAAAGAAGACTTCAGGGGTTCATAAACACTAATCATCAGGCAAACACGAATCAAAGCCACACGATTTTTATCTCTTACCCTATTAGCACACCTACTATAGCCCAGGAAACAGAAAGCAGCAAGTGGCGGCAAAGGTGTGCAAAGCAGAACCTCTGAACTGTTGGGAGAACGTCATGGTGCAGCTATACTAGAAAACTTACGATAAAAATAAAATGGTAAAACTTATGGTAAAAGTTAAATACAGAATTATCATATGATTTAACATTCTGCCCCCTACTGATATATTCCAAAGGAACTGATAACGTTTCTGAAAGAGGTTATCTATATATTTATAGTCACACTCGCATTATTCCAAGTAGCCTAAAGGAGAGAAGAACTCGAATATCTATTGCTGGGTGAATGAATAAACAAAATGGGAGGTGTACATATCCAGAAAAATATTAAGTAGCCTCAGAAAAAGAAAATCTAATACGTGCTACATACCAGTAAACACAGGGACATTATCTTAAGTAAAGGAAGCCAGTCACAATAAGACAGTTTACTGTGTGATTTCACTTATATAGGGTATCAAGACCAGTCAAACTTAGGGTAACTGAGGTTCAGTTTTGTCTCATGAGAGTTCCGGAGAGGCTGCACAAAATTATGAATATACTTAACGTTACTAAACTGTATTTAATGGCAAAGGCAGTAATTTCATGTTATGTGTGTTTTATCTCACACACACACACACACACACACACACACACACACACTCTTCCTGATATACTGTTAATAAGTTTAACTACAGTTCCAAGACCACCAAAGAGGAAAAACATTTTATTTTAGTGGCAATTCCCTACTAAGCCAGGATCTCGGGAAGTTCCCAGGATAATTCATCTGACTGTGGCCAAGCTCAAGAGCAGCTGGTAGCAGCCCTGAGGGGTGGCTCTGTACCATGACATCATCCTGGGCAGGGAAGCCTAATTGACCCACACCCATGCTAGGATTTAATGCCTCCAACGCATGCGGATGAGTGACAGGATGCAACAAAAATTCCAGATATATGCCACATGGTTTAAAAAAAAAAGTGTGGATATTTTTCTGTGAAATCACCCAAACAGCCCTCCTCCCGCTACCCTTCCCTAGAGTAGCAGAATAAAAGAGCCTAACCTCCAATTCTTTTTCATCAAAGTACTGTAGCCATTGAAGGGGAACAACTTCATTAAAACCATCAAGGAAAGCTTTGGTTTGTTCTTGTACTCCTCGAGAAAAACGCCATTCTGTCATTAAACTGAAAATAAAGATGGTATTTAAAAATAGGTGACAGGCTTAAACACCACGCACTTCTAAAATTCTCTATTTTCCTAAACATACTGTTACACAGACTCATAACATGTGTGTCTAAAATTTAAGAGTTAATACATGCTTCAACATGGAGAATTCTAGCACAATTAATACAGAAAATAATGCATTTCAAAATAAATAGGGCCTTAATTGTAAGACAGCCAATTCTAGCGCTAATTATTTATGTCCATTTGTAAACAATCCAAACCCCTACACGGTGACCCCGCCAGGGACCGGTGCCAGCAGGCAGGCGCCCCTCCCCTGATGCGCCTAAGAAGGATGACTTGAGAACTCTGGGCTCCAAGCTGCCTCGCCTGCAGCCGCAGGAACATGAGGGGCTGTGAGCAGGACGGGGAGGGGCTGTGTTAAGGACAGCAAGTCACACTCTGTCTTGTCTAGGTTTATGGTTAGTCCGCTGGAGAAGACTTGACTCTCCACGAGCTCTTCAGGATCATGGGAGGTATCCTGCCTGCCAGGCAGGGAAAGAACTGCGACACCCCGCCCCCAGTGAACCCAGAACACCAAAGTTTCCAGCTAGAAAAGAGGAAGCAATTTAAGATGGAAAAAAATAAGCCCCCCACGAAGCATTCTGAATAACCACCCAAACAGCTGTGGCTGTGGCAGGATTCCGGGGCAGTCTACAGAGGGATCCCGGCCGGGGCGGAAGGAGCCGCGGTGACAGGGAAGCGTGACAGGAAAGCCGGGTCAGCCTCCTCTCCCGCTCCCGCCCCTCCCTGCTGCCGCCAGTCTTCTCTCCTCACTTCCTCCAAAGAGTTACCTGCCAACCCTGT
The DNA here is from genome assembly GCF_027595985.1 of Sorex araneus. NCBI lineage: Eukaryota > Metazoa > Chordata > Mammalia > Eulipotyphla > Soricidae > Sorex > Sorex araneus. The sequence goes on from NC_073303.1 coordinate 64,130,173, forward strand.
GCGGCCAGACATCCTCAACTCTATCTCCCCTCCCCCGGCCGTGTGCCCACAAGGGTATCCCAACAATTTTTTCCCAAAAGTTCTTCCATGGCTGGCTCTTTCTGTTTAGTTTTGTTTTTGTGGTGCCAGTGATCCAACCCAGAGTTATCACAGAACTAAGGCCCAGTCCTCAAACCAGCGAGTCTGCACTTTCCTCTCTCTACACTCGCATCAAAGATCAAAGAGGAGTACTACACACTCAGTGTCCACTGGCTCACCTATCCATCTAAACTTGAAACTACTCTAGCTTCCTGATAGTTTCAGTACCTTCCTGGAGGTAAGGTACTGAAACCAAAAAGCTTCCTTCAGAAATGTGTCACAAACGAAAACTGAATCGCCAAACTCAACGCCTTCTCAGTGCCTGGAACACTAGACAGCAGCACTCCCAACCCTCACACCTCCCCAGAACTGAAAAAATTGCATCATTTCTCACGTGGCTTTGGCTTCTCTTTATTGGTTTCATTGTTAGAGATACTGTCACTGAGACGTGTCTTTCCTAGCTATTCACTCTTGTAAGGTGACATGGTCAGTAATCAAAATATCAACTGGCATGGAAAGCCAACAATTCTTCTATTCCCAAGTCCCGTTTCCTTCCTGAGATGGTTACTTATAAACCATCTCTCCCTAGGTTTCTTAATGTGCCCAACTGTCAACCAATTAAATGATGTTTTGTGCATCATTACTTACTCTACGATGTGCAACTGGAGCTGAACTGGAACCGTTCTATTTCTATAGCATCCTCAAAGACACATTCTGTTCCCTGATTTTTCTCTCTGCTGCACCTGTCCACTTTCAGATCTGCAGCACCGAACAACCCGGTTGAGCACCCTCTACCTACTGTTTAAATCTCTCATCGTTCTTCCCACCGCAGGATTCATCTTCACAGGGGCAAAGAGATGGTACAGCGGATAAAGGCATTTCGCTTGCATCCATCAACCCCCAGCAGCCCCATATGGTCCCCCAAGCCTGCCGGGAGTGACCCCTCAGTACAGAGCCAGAAGTAAGATCTCAGCACAGTGGGTATAGCCCCCAAACAAAAACAATCTCATCTCCGCATAGATATTAGAATTAGTCTTCCAAAAAGAATTTAATGATCTAATCTTGGTTTGTTCCTGATGGCACTTTAACTCGTTTTCTAATACCATTCCTCAGCATTGCAGGTTCCCAGGACAAAATAATTTATCGCTATCTCAGTTCTTCCGTGCTTGTTGTTTTTCCCTTCCCAAAAGCTCTCCATTGAGCAGGCAAACACTCCTTCACCTTCATCTTTCAAGCCCAAACCTATAAACATCCAACAAAGAACTCCAAGCACTCCCCTCGGTTCCCTTCACCCTGCATTCCAAAAGCCTGTTAGATGTATTTCTGATGGTCACTCGACTCAGTCACTGTGGTCCTATTTTGCTCTCAAAACAGAAAGTGTATCACAAAAATCTAAAAAGCACACACACACAAAAACCCTTAGAAGCTAAGATCAAACTCAAGATCAAACAGTGAATATCAATCCCAAACTGGATATATCTAAGAAAGCCTTTTAAGAGCTGGGGCCTGCATGACAGTATGGCAGGCAGGGTGCTTGCCTTTCGCCCTGAATGCAGAGCCAAGAGGAAGCCCTGAGCAATGCCGCTTGAAGTCCCCCAACAAATCCAGCTCTTAGGAGATATGCAGATTTTCAGTCCCCTGGAAAAGGGTCTTGGCCCTAGGGGTGAGCAGCGGCCCCAGGCACTGAACAGTGGGCTCCAAGCCAATCTAGGCTGGCTCCATGGGGGGGGGCGGGGAAGCTCTCCAGATGAAAGGGCTAAGAGAGCATGAGCAGCTAGGATGCCTACACTGAAACAGGCTGAATCTCAGTACCACGCGGTCCCCTGAGCATCAGCGTGTGCGGCCCTGAAGCCCTGAGTCCCACCCGGGGCCCTACACTACCCTGGGACCTCCGCCTGTGCCTTTCCCCCGAACCCAAGAATGAGTTTTACTGACGATTTTCAAAAATGACCTTAATGAATGGCATAGAATTCAAAGGAGCAAAGAATAAGATCAGGGTTGGGGCAACAGTCCAACGGAGAGGGCGTTTGCCTTGCACACAGCCCACTTGGGTTTGATCCCCGACATTCCATTTGGTCCCCTGAGCACCACAAGAGTAATTCCTGAGTGCTGAGTCAGGAGTCACCTCCAGCATCGCCAGGTATGACCAAAAAGACCCCCCAAAATAAATAAATAAATAAGTTTTCGTGCTTAGGCTTTGATACTGCACACTTATTGGTGGATTTTGTGGAAAGCGAAAAGCTTACTATTTTTTAGTACAACTATATAGAAAGCCCAGCACCGAATGCACTATGTTCATGAACAGGTTCTCTTTATAATGTAAATAATGCTAATTGTTTTCTTATATTAGGGAAAAAAAGCTCATTTTATGACAGAGCTAGATAAAAAATACCTAAAGGCAAAAATTTATATAAAAAAAAGAAAATGAGTTTACTGGTAATTTTTCCATCCAGGAAAAAAAATAGGGAGAAACTTAGGATATGAAACTAGGTAGCCATATTAAATTGGCACATAGAGATATACCAAGGTTACAAAACCGAAAATCATAGCAACATATATGAAAGTGGAAGAAAGGTTATAAAACCGAAAATCATAGCAACATATATGAAAGTGGAAGAAAGAACTGTCATACATTTTTGAGAGAACAACACAGAAATATCAGTCTCAGACCTAATAAGTTTTTTTTTTTTAAAAAATCTATTTTGCAGAAACAAAAGCAGCAGGATACATGGATTGTTGCTTTTGGGCATTTTCTGCTGTGCTTTTCTTAGTGGCCCAATGGCTACTCCTTGAACAGCCGTAGTAACAGAAAGCGCTGACTAACATAGACTGCATACACCAAACTTTATCTTGCTATTAGAAAATGAATTTGGGCTCTCCTTACTGAGCTGGGGGATGGGAACACTACAGAGCAACGTATTTTGTAACTATTTTTGGTACAACAATTCTGAAAGAGAGGACAGAGGATACCAAGATAGGCTGGCAGAAAAATTGGGGGGAAAAATCCAGAAAAGAAAGAGAGCAACACGAGAGCGTGAAAGCGGTAAGTCAAGAAGAGAGGGTGAACCGAACTTGATCCTTATCCAGTGAAGTCAGGACGGGTCATGAGAAGCTGGCAAACTGGCCCTGGGCAAAGCCTAACTTCCTGAGGGGCAACCTGTGAACATAAGGACTGTCTCTGCGAGCTATCTTACGGAGTCAAGTGTCAGGGTCTGAGACTCGTGCCAGCTGCCCCGCGGTTGCGGCTGCAGAGACAGTGCAGAGACCACAAGCCCAGCAGGTTCACTCTCCGGGTCCTTACTGGGAAGCCAGCATTTACCTGGCTGCCAAATGGAAATTATTTCTAATATTCAGATTATTAATTTTTTAGAAATTCCTGAAACCATGATAGCAATCTATTTAGAAAAGCAGACTGAATAAGGAACCTACGCGGGAAAAATATATACACTTAGGAAATAAAGATTTTGCAAGTCATCTTTAATATAAAAAGCAGAGAACAGGGAGGGGCCATGGAATTGAAGGAAACACAGAAGAACAGAGGTACTGCTCAGAAGAACACGGACAGAAGGCGGGAGCAAGGGAGGGTCTTTCCTCCTAAGAACACATTTTAGATTTTCATTACAACTTTGTAAATTAAGAACAAGATCAAGTGAAGAGAAATAAGTGAAAAGGGTAAGTGAAGGAATGAACACAGAATTTAGATAAAAGAAGGGATCGGGGAGAGAAACTCTAACATGCTCTTGCAGAAGATCTAGGATTAAAGTAATCAATGCTTATTTACCCGATATACTCATCCTTGTTCTCCTCGGTGACCAGGATATTGGAGCCTCCTAACTTTAGGTCGTGTGAAGTAACTTTGCCCAAAATCTCCATGTCCACAGAAAAGTACATCTCTAAACCACATTCTTCAATGTTGTTGTCTCTGGAGATACAGATGCATATATGCGCACTGATTAGCAAGATGCACAAACTGTTTTCAAGGAAATGCTATTCTGAAAGATAAATTTTCAAACCTTATCCAGATAAGAGAATTATAAAATTCAGTATCAATAGATTCCAAATCCTTAATGGTCAGCTTTTTACTTAGCATCCTCTTGTAGAACGGTAAAGAGAAACCAGTGTCAATAAACTTTCCATGGAAAAGTGCCTGCGAAAGAAAAAAAACATACAAAATATCAATTTTCTTAGGATTTATGATAATACAGAAACCAGATTTCTATCTTACCAAGGAAAAAGAGCACCTAGTAAACTGCTAAGTAGATAAACAAACTAAAGGTTTGGGACAAGATCTATCTCAATTGAGGTCAGCTCTGTAGCCAGGTCCTGCCCTATCTGTGAAAGAGGAGAGCAAAGGCATCTTCACCAAACCCCTACTGGTTTTAATGTTTTATGAATCAAACGAGCCAACTGGATGGAGAACTGAACAGGCTCAGGATTCCCCGGCAGATGTCCCGAGAAAGACCCGTTTTCCTCCCTCCCCTCACAGGCGCCGAGGACTTTTAAGACCAACCCCACCGCATCTTCTCTCCTATTCCCAGCAGCGACAGGGGAAGCCACAAACTTCCTCACTCCTCCTCTCTCTCGCCACCGAGCACCTAATCTCAAAATCTGTCCCATTTCCCTCACCTCCCCAAAGAGTCGACTAATGCTGCCCCTCTACGTTCCACGGTCCCGTATTAACAAATCCCCATTCCTACTCTCCTCTCCTTGAGAGACGCTCCAGCATCTCGTTCTACTGGAACCGCTCTCCAGGCTCTGCTTACCTCTCCAACCACCCTCCGCATGTCGCCAGGCCTCGAAGTGAAGCCATCTCCCCCAAACCTGCCACATTGCCTCACCTGCTGGTGGCTAAGCACCTCCACCCCAACTTGCAGCCATCGTCCGAGGTCTCGGACTTTCTTTTCTTCCTTCCTCTTTTCATTCCATCAAAATTCTCATCTTATGCCAGTATCGTAAGTTCACAGATTCCAACATCTACCTTGATACTCCTTTTGCTACTAATGAATTGTTTAGTCACTTTAGTTATCTTAGTCTTGAACTCAGCTAAACATTCCAGCACCACAGCATAGATACTGTTGTAAGTATCTATTAGCAAAATTTAAGAAAAAAAAAAAGGCTCAATTCCTTTCATAGCCAGAAGTTCAAACACCTCCTGAATTTCTAGTATGCTGTTGCCTTCTGTACTAACAACCGGAAACTGAACCCGCCTCTTCCCTACTGTATCCCAAACACATCCCCCCAGTGCATCTATTACCTCACAGCTGTGCCCTGGTCCCCTCGCCAAGCTTTACCTCTGCTCACTCCACTTAGCTTTCACCATAAGTCACTGAAAGAACTCCCTTGAATACTTTCAAGTTCTCCTTCCTCGATGTGTTTCTGGCAAAAATCTCATGCCTCACTAAATCCAGGTATACAGGGAAGTGGAACATGCTAGAAATGCATATGCAACTATGCGGGGCCAACCCCCCCAAGTGGAAGCTTGTGTTTCTCACCTGACTGTTCCAAATGGTCTCATATCATGCCCCTATTCAGAACTTTGAAATAAATTTTCTTAGGCTCAAGACACAGTAGCCCTCGACCCCATCCATCATACGCCTTCTCATGTACTCTGTCCCAGCCATGGTATTTTTCAGCCTAAAAGTTACTTCGAACTCGGAGCCTTCGTCTTGCTGTATCCTACACCTAGTACTGTGTTCTCTAAGACATCTGCATGATTCTTTCCCTTGCTTTCCTCATGTTTCTGCCCACATGTCACCTGTCACAAAGCACACCTCAAATCACATTCTAAGTATCACTGTCACTGTATCACTCTTATCCCATTGCTCATCAGATTTGCTCGAGCAGGCACCAGTAATGTCTCCATTGTGAGACTTGTTACTGTTTTTGGCATATCGAATATGTCATGGGGAGCTTGCCAGGCTCTGCCATGCCCTGCGGGCGAGATACTCTCGGAAGCTTGCCGGCTCTCCAAGAAAAGCGAAGGAATCAAAACCGGGTTGGCCGAGTGCAAGGTAAACGCCCTACCCACTGTGCTATCGCTCCAGCCCTAAGCATGGTACACATTCTAAGTATGGTACAGAATATATGTTTGTAGACATGCATATCTATAAAAAACTAAAAGACGACATTCCCACAGCACACAGCTATTTTCTATCTCCCTCTAAGCCTATTTTGACCCCAAGAACAGGCAGGGACGGTGTTTCCTTTTTTGTGTGGTCTCATCTTCCTCATACTGTGATACTATAAAAGGAGCTCAGTAATATTTTCTGAATGAACAAAGGATAAAGTGCAAATAAAAAGACAATACTTTGAAAACTTCTGAAAATACCTAAAACATCAAGGAAGTGCAATTTTTACATAACTCAAGATTTTCCTTCTAAAGATAAGCTATAGTCAGAATTTAATTTATAAAATAAAAGGACTTTTAAAAACGAAGCAGCTTAATCAATAATCCTTATATTCACAGTGCTGACTTAGCACAGGTATTCAACAATATATGCTGTATTTCGATAGAGGGCAAAACTTTCTTGGTAACGAAATTTGTGAAACCATATTACCAAGAGGTATACATAAAGGACTCTATAAAATACTTCTGAAATAAACAAAGCTTAATTAAACAAGTGAAGAAAGAATGAAAAGTAAGGACTCACCATAGCAATAAAACGACCAATAAAACAGAAGTATGAAAGATGGTCTGGATTAATGGTTGATGCTGGGTTTATCTGCAGACAGTAGTTGTTCTTGCCAGCATATTCAAATAAACAATACATGGGATTCAAAACTTCATGTGAAAGCAAGAAAAACCACTCTCTAAAAGAAAATAAGAGTATCTTTTAGCATTTGTATAGGCACGTGTTTTAAAAATATGCATGTATCATACCCATGCATGTATCATACCTCTGCTCAGAAGCTGTTTTTTTAGTAACTCCACTGAACAATTTCTTAACTCTCTAAAAAGTATTCTGATGACATAGCTGGGCCTCCAGTCAATGTCACGTGCTACTTCCTGCACTGCCAAGCTAGAAAATTCCATATTCCTGATATAGAGCATGCTTACTTCCGTATCTTTTGTTGGAAATGTCTCAACTTCAACTCAGCCTACGTGAGTCTCACTTTTTTCTTTCAAGTCCAGCTTCAATGCCAGTCCAGCAAATTTTAGCATATTATCTCTATTAATAGTTATGGAAAATATTTGTGGTAATCTCACAATTTTATAAATTTTCTATATGACATGCCCCATTCGCCAGATCATAAGTCCATCAAATGTAAAACCCTCATCTCTCTGTGTCTTTTTATCCTTGGCTCTAAGAGCACACCCCCATACCACAGGTTTTAATAAATACTTGCAGGTGAAAACTGATACACCGCCCTCCTGCTATGGAACGGGCTGAATTTTAAAGGCAAACATTAAAAATGGAACCAAAAATTGAAAGAAGAAATCATTTAATGTGATAAGTATCTACTTAGTACCACCTCTTCTGCTGCATTAAAAAAAAAAAAAACACACCTAACATATGAAACTCAGCTAGGTAAAAGATTAACAATTTCTATTATGATATAAACTCAATTAGCGAAAACTCGCCAACAATCCTTTGTTCTTAGGGCAGGGATCCCAACACATATGCCTCCAATAATCAGTGAGTACTAGAGGTATCCTCATCCACGTGAGCATCTAATCCTCTTCCCTCACTGTATCCCTGATAAAAATGATCATTCTTAAGAAAGTATTGAACCAGGCACAGCACCATCATCCTCAGAAGACTGTGTAGAGGCGGGGACACTGTGAAAGTGTCTCGAAGCAGCAGCTACCCCGGGCCAGTCAACCAATGCCATAGAGAAGGTACAAACACAGGTTGGTGTTCGTAGAGAAGCGAGAAGGTTTGATTCCTAGGTGTAATTCAGTGATACTTTTTAATACTCTTAAGTAATTCAAAAAATAAATCACAACGGGAGCCACTACTATGCAGGAGTTTCCCAGCCTGTTCACAAATGCTTTTCGACAGCTTTTCAAGTACAGTCATGAAAAGTGCCTGAAACTTTAGAAGGCCCCTAGACAAAATCCATGAAATGAAATCCAGTCCCTACATAGCAGTTGATCTAAGTGGACTTCTAGCTGTGTTGAAGCTGAGTAAGACATGATTCCAGTGAAGAGAACTTAACAAATCTAGTTGAAATGAGTTTGGACACACAAAACAGTAGGAAAAAAATTATCAGCTGCTGTAGGTAAGTTTTAGTGAACAGCATCCCAGAGAAAATAAAATACTTTTATAAGATTTACTATAATATGGCATTGAACTGATATTCTGATACTAGCAGGAAGAAAAAAATTTGAACTACTTAAGAGGCAGAAGAGTTCACTTTCAACATACCCTTTCCTATAATCTCAAATGAACCAAAAAGATAAAAATGAAAAAGATGAGACAACAGATGCACAAACGGAGCCTAGAAAAGAAAATGAAGAAACAGTAATTCCACTAACGAAACAAAATCACATCAGAAGCAGAGGAAAGTAGGGTAGTACTACAGTGACACAGGGGAAAGGTGTGACAAACCTCAAAACAAAACGGAGAAGCGTAAGGATAAAAACTGATCAGAGGAAAGATGACAGGTGAGTGAGACCGACAAAGGGGATTCCACATACCCATGACTGATGTTCCTGAAGAAAAGATGGAACAAACGGAACAGAAAAAATATTCAAAGACATAATAGGAGAAAATTCCCCTTAAGTTAAGGAAGATCTTAATACGTTCATTAGAAAGCTATAAAATAATCAACAATGAAATCAATCAACTTTTAAGGAAAAGAACTACGTAGAAACCCAGAAGGAAAAACATTTCCTAGAGGAACTGGTCGCCCCCTTGGCAGGGACAACAGTCAATGACTGGAGAGAGAAAAACAATGTCCACAGAGCACTGAAGTGTTATGGAAGTAATCTGGTGAAGCTGCCGTGTAATATACAAGTAACAAAAGGTACCTTCTCAGACAGGCAAAGACTAAGGGACATATCACTCTTGTGAACAGCTGCAACTAATTAATACATGAACCAAAATTGAAAATCTAAGGACAAAAAAAGTCATGACCTGGAGGAATTGACCAAATGCATTAAAAACAGTAAAATATGAAACGAAACTCAAGGAGTTGAGGTAAACAAGGGTTCAGATAAGAATGTTGGCATTATCAAGCAGGCGCTGTAAAAATAATACAAATATCCTTCTTACTGTCTGAATAATTCTATTATTAAAATAAATCATAACAAATATGGTATGAACATTCAGTGTGATAGGAGTGTGCTTTTTTTTCTGCACAAGCTTGATAATACTCTGGATGAGAAAGATATGCTAACATAACCAACTCTTCAACAAGCCCACCACAGGAGTGGTTTGCTCTGAGCAGCTATGTCTGGTCATTCATCTCTTTCTGCCCGTTGTACTACAATTCTGATCTGGTAACTCTATATACCTGTGAAATTTAAGGTCAAAAAAGAGTTGATTCTACGGAAACACAAGTTTAATTATTTGGAAAGAGTCAATAAAAGCATTTTTCTAAAACAGAAATCACTGTCTAATTGATTTGAGAAAAAGAAGTGAGAGGAAATTTTAAATGTAAAGAATTTTCCACTGATACTTTTTCACAAGTGTATTATTAGTATATTTAACACGGAAAGTATTATTCTCAGAAAGACTGAGACTGGATTAAGAACACAAAGGCCAGCATCACTGTTAAAATAGCAAATGGTACATAATCCTATGCATGCTGACCCATTAATGACTGTGCCACCACACAAAGGAATTGTGCAAGCATTAATCTATTAGATTGTATACATGCTGATATAAACGATATTCGTGGTAAATAACAAAATCAAGCTGCCATAATTATGACTGCTGTAGGACTATTTTAAAAAAACAGAATATATGTACTAAATTCATATACACAAGAATTTATTTACACAAAGAATGCATAGAATAAATAAAATGAAATAAATTACTTCAAAAATTGTGTGAATATCTACATTCTTCCTTTAAATAGTAGTTCTAAATTTTATTTTAAAAATATAACTTTGAAACAATATATTCATTTCATACAATGAGAGGATGAGGGGGCAATTATTTTACAGCTGATATATGATATATTACCTTGCTAGACCACCATAATCAAGTCCTTCTTCTCCTCTAAATATTACATACAATCGTCTCCTCAAGTCATAGGGTTTTAATGCCATAATCTAATTAAAAATAAAACATGGATATGTAAACACTCATTCACAGTACAAGTTTCTTCCAAAAACAATTCAATTTTAATTTCACCTTATTAATTTTCAAAACTACACATTTCCTATTCTCCTAACATTTTTAACTCAAAAGATAACTGATTTTGTTCCACAAACTAACAGGATGTGTTTGACTTTAAGGCGTTTTCTCTGGCCCGTGTACCTTGTGACTCCATCCCCTCTGACTTCAGTGAACGGGGATTCCACTCCGGGTTGTCAGCGGGAGAGGGAGAGGCTGCAGCAGGCTCCCAAGCCCGCCAGCTCAGAGCCGAGAGCCAGCAGGAGGCCCTGCCGGCCCCAGACCGCCAGGAGTCACCTGCCAGCTGCTCCTCTGGCTCAGCCCCCTCCGTGACCACCACGAGAGCAGAAACCCCTCTTGGCTCCTCACTTCTCCCTTCGCCGCACCCACTATATCATTCAACACTATTGCAAAAGGCAGCTTGCAGATTTTTCTGACAAATGGCACTGAGGTAGAGGTTAAGACATTTTGCTTGGGTCCTTAGACCTTCCATTTTTCAAGGAACTGTCACGACAAATAATTTGTATAGGATGATGTATTTATACATAAGCAAGACTCTGCATCTTCAAACAATACCTACGTGAACATTCATAATCCTGACACGCTCCTGTCAGGTTGCTATAAAACAAGCTAGGTTGGTCCACCCACGTATTACAACCATTGCCAAGAGAGTGAGCGATGCTGAGGCAGACGCCGCCACTTACGGGGCAGTCAGGCTCGAACCCCAAGGCGGAGAACAAAGCCAAGCGCTCGCCATGAACGATGTCTGCTGACTCAGACGAAGCCCAAACTGCTTCTCGCAAGTTCACCTGACACTCGCACTTGGGTAAGAATATTAACTCGAGTCAGAAGTGGGTTCTCTGGGTGGGTGTTGGCTTTTGTGTGTTTTGGGGTTTCTGCGTGTGTGTCTGTATATGGCCCAGACAGAAACAGAAACAACTAGTAAAATGGACACATTTTCACTCTGACAAAAGTCATTACTATTCCTTCTTGATCTCTGCGAAGTATATTTGCAAGCTGCTGCGGGGGCCGGAGAGTCCAGCAAGAGTCCAGCAAGAGTCCAGCGAGTAGGACCCGGGCCCTGCGCTCGGCTGACCCGGACTCAACGCCCCGCACGCATGTCTCCCAAGCACCACCAGGCGTGATCTCGGAGCACCAGTGTGGAACCATCCACAAAACAAAACAAAACTAAAAACACAAAAAGCCCCTGTGTACAAGTGCACACAATGAATTTTGGTCCATTGTTATAATTTTTTTGAGAGAACTGAGAACTTACACGAAAAATCCTCTGCTTGAAAACAGTAAAAAAAGAGAGAGACAGCTTTTTGGTTTTTAATTAATTTACAGATAACTCAGGAAAGATAGATGTTTAATCATCAAATATTAATACTTGCACCATTTGAGGTACTGGGCATAAATAACAGCAATAAACAAAAGAGGTCCGCTGTGGTGAGAGTTAGAAAAAAGGATAAAGTATGGTAAAGAGCCAAAATGTGACTGAAATGATGAACACAGCCGCCATCTACCTACTCGCTCAGTTAAGGTCTCTCTGAACTTGTAACATTTAATAGAAACCCAAAGGATGTGAGAGTTAACATCAGCGGGGTTAAAGGGAATACTGAATTAGAACATAGGAGCGACACCATTTAAATTTTAATTTCACTGCACTACCAAGACAGCTCTGAGTTAATATACTTAGCAAGGTGTCAAAATGAGTGAACTCATCAACTTGACCAGAAGCAGCTATTCAAGCTTTATTTTGATAGAATCTAATTATTGATAGAGGACTGTCTCTCAGCACCACTACCTTCACCAATAAAGGGGAAGAAAAAGATACATACTATCTTAAAAAGGGTGCTGTGAGGATGAAATGATATGATAAACACCAGGGGCCAGTCCAAGCACACAACAATCACTTATGACATGATGGGGATGATTTCTGCAATATTGTAATTACACCTTACTGGGCCCCTGGTAAGACGGTAACCACTGCTACCTCTGAAAGTCTTAAAATGTTTCAGACTAATTCCTGTGAGATAATAGCACAGAGATAAAAGTTGTACTGTTTTACTCCAACAAAATCTTCCTTACCTGTTGGAAGGAATCTTCAAATAATGTCTGCCGGGACACGTTGATCTTTACATGACTCGGTAGTGCATTCGACTAAAAATAAAAATATGACAGCATCATGTAAGCTGTAGAATACATACTGCGTAAAGATAAGACTAAATTATTATGAATTTAAGATTTATTTACCACTGTAGTACCTGGCACAAATAACGGAAGTGAGCAAGTTTCCATCGAAAGCTGCGTTCATATGCAATTTGTGGGCCACCTTTAGTTCTAGAGAAAAACAAAAACAAACCATAATTTTAATGATATACTGATTCAGAGCATTTAATATACAGTACAAAACATAAGTGGTCCAGAGCATACGAAGTTATTTGCTGGTAGAGAAACAAAGCTATAAATATTTAGTGGGCCATTAGTGGCTGGAACAAGGAAGGTATAGAACATACACACGATGAAAGAAGGGATATTGCATAAAAATAGAAGGATCTTTTAAAGAGAAGTTAAATAAAATATTCAAATCCATTACTATTTCAGAGAAAACCTTAAAACACCCTGCATCTTAAAATAGAAAGAAGAGACACAGAAGGAAATTCTACCACATCCTAACCCTGATGTGAAATGAAAATAAATACTGATGGAGACAGCAATCAAACAAGATCAAACCCCTAGGACCAGACGACACCAAAGCGCTGGAGATTAGCAAGGCAAGAGGCAGAGCAACGGCAATGCGAAGAGGCTTCACAACGCTACTGGATTCATGCAGATAAGCCGAGTGCCACAGAATCTGAGACAGGCTGTAGAAACTTGCACAGACACAGGAACATTTTGGTATGGGTCAAAAATGCTCTCTTTTGTTTACAGGTTCAACAGAATTAGTTCAAAAAATATTTACAAAATGCATAGCATGGATCTAACCCTCTCTGAGAAAGTGTTTTATTACTTGCTAATAAAACACAAAAACGTCTGCTTCTGTGGAGCTTATGTATGAGGAATAGGACAGACAAGAAACAGGAGGAATAAGCTACAAACGTAGCGTAAGATTTATGCCTTACCATCCCTGCTTATATAAGTGAATGAATGCACGGGCAAAACTGTGTAGAAAGAGTAAGGTATAGAAAACCTTTCAAGACTTTCTCCGAAAAGAGTTAAGACTAATAGGTTCAGGGGCAAATTAACATTTGAGCTGAAACAGAGGGCATAAGCAGTCCAGGTATCGGGGAGAAGAGACATCACACTGAGGGTTTACAGGCTCAGACCCGGAAACGGAGAGAAGCATGTCCTGTGCAACAGTTGGGTGAACAGTGACGCTGCAAGACAGAGAACAGAAGAGAAATCAGAAATGAGGATGGAGAAATAATAGGAGTCAGACACTGAGAGGACTCGGAAGGCACTGCAGTCAGAGCTCTGCTTTTTGCTTCACGGAGAGGAAAAGCACGGAAGTGACCTATGCAAGGAAATATATAACATTTTACTTACATTTCAAAGCAAAAACAGAAACCCAGTTGTAATTACAAGGATAATACAAATGAGGAATATGTCATATATTATTAATCATATAACATGAGGAGGAGATTAGGAAGCAGAAACAGCACTGGGTGAAACCATGGCACCAGTGAAAGTGGGAAGGAAGAGCTGAAAGCTGGGTATACTGTGAAACTGAGTTCCTGGTGAGCTGTGTGTGAGGTAAGAGGGAAAGAGAAATCAAGGGTGATTCCAAGACCTCTGGCCCACGCACCTACACAAGGACTTGTCATCAACTAAAACAGAAGCTAATACAGAACAATTTTGAAGGAATCATCAGGGAGATGTTAGAAGCAGAGATACCAAGCAGATGAACAGATTAAGCAAAATTTCAAATGGGAAGACAGAGTAAAGATAAAATTTTGTGTGTCATCAGATTTTTTTTTTTTAAATTAAGCTGCACCAAGAGAATGAGAAGAGACAGTACAAATAGTAAACAAAGCAGAGATCTCTGGAGACTTAGATACTGAAGAGGAAACGGAGAGAAGGGCAGGACCTGACACAACAGAGGAAGGACTAAGACCAGAAAGGCAGAGAGAAGTAACAGATTAGGCCCTAGCCTATTTTTCCTTCTAAATTTGTTTTTTATTCTTACATTTTACAATTACAATTGATTATTCTGATCAAAATCAGATGGGCTGGTCATGTAATGCGATTCAGAGACGACCATTGGACTAGAGCTGTTACAGACTAAATTCCACGGGACGTCAGAAGACCTCGTGGCCACCCTCCAACTAGATGGTCAGATTTCTTCGTCAAATCTCTGAATGAACGATTTGAGGCTCTTTCTGTTCCTGGAGCGAGCAGGTATCATTGGGCTACACTAGCTCGAGACAGGGACAAATGGAGATGTTACTGGCGCCCACTCGAGCAAATCGAAGATCAACGGGACTACAAGTGATACAAGTGATTCTTACATTTTGGTTTTCAGCGATGTTCGGAGGTTACTCCTGGCTCTGCACTCAGGAATCACTCCTGGAGGTGCTCGGGGGACCAAAATGGGGCGTCAGGGATAGAACCTGGGTTGGCCTTGTGCAAGGCAAATGCTCCATCCGCTGTACTATCTCTCCAGCCCTTGCCATCCCACCCTAGGTGACTTTTGAAGAGAGAAATGCTCCTGGTCAGATGTCCCTGTGCAAACAAAACAATTGCAATCCAGCTCCTGGGTTAAAACCACAGAGGTCAAGGTGTCCCTAATCACTTCCCAGTTAGTAGATCTTCCTGGATGGTGTGAGAGATTAACAAGAACAATGAATGCTGCAGCAGGTTCCCAGGCTCTCAGCGGGAAAGGGCCTCAGAAAAATGAATTTCCACTAAGTGGGTCTGTAAGGTGAAGAGCAGTGTCTTTTTCTTTATCTAGGAAAAACAACATCTGATGAAACTAATACAGCACCAAAAGAAAACCTGATACCATGGAATAAAAAAGACGTTAAGTGCTTGCATAATTAAGTGTAAAAGAGGAGGGAAGATGTAGTGTACAGAGGGAGGGGCTGGCTTTTGACAGGACTAGTGGCAATTCACCTCAAGAAAACACACTCTGACAGGAAGACTCTGCCAAAGGACTTTCCAGACTGCTTCTAATTTCTTAATGAAGCAATGATATCACACAGAAGTCGGGAGGAGAGATCTGTCAGAGGCCTGATTAAAATATCTTTATCGAAAAATTTCAATTTTGCTACATATCTTATTCCCTGAAGTTTCAACAGTGTCACTGAGATGAAAGGAAGTAACACAGAGGACAAAGCAGTATGGTGTGAAACAGTTCCATTATTCAATCACTTCACGATTTTGTATAAACTAACCTTGCTTCCCAAACTTGTTTCTGTACTTGTAAAAGCAAACTAAAATTAGCTACTTGAAGGAATTACTACAAAATAAAATGAATACATATATATAAACATATATATATGTAAGTGTGTGTGTGTAGCTAAAGTTCTTCAAACAATCCTATACACTTATATATAAATTTTATATTGTCAAGAAATTACATGGCACGACTCCATTCTGTAACAAAGAAACTTAACATGTTGCTCCATTTGAGGCTAAATGACAGGTTAAACTTTATGTCTCCATTAAACACAAGTGAAGAGGGGTTGGAGACAAAGCACAGTGGGTAGTGCACTGGCCTTGAACACAACCAACCCAGGTTTGATCCCTGCTACACATGGTCCCTGGGCACTGCTAGGAGCCATCCCTGTGCACAGAGCCAGAAGTTAGCCCTGAGCACTATTGGGCATGGCCAACAAATAAAATTTTAAATGAAAATGAAAAAAAAAAAAAGGATTAAAAAATCTTAGGGTTTTCACTTACACAGATGACTTCCCATTGCGAGGATCTTTGAAAGTTGTTGTTCTTGTATTATGATCAACGAAGTACCTGACGCCTTCCCGAGTATACCTAATCTCCCAGCCTTCCGGGAGGGGCTCTTCATTCTGTAAGCTAAGAGATGACATCAACAGAGAATGTGAGCATTTCCCAGGTACTGAAACATCTGAAAAAAGATGCACTTGATCCTATCCACAGAAGTCAATGCTTGAACCAAGTAAGGCCCGAGCCATTAGATAGATACCCTTGAGTTCTTGGATCTTCCCACTGGGTTGTTTTTGTGTTGTGATTCACAAAGTAGACTCTGTCTGTGGAATCCACTCTTTTTTCTACAACACAGAATAAGCACAGCATTCAGCAACTATATAATATGTTTATCGTTCAGCGACAAATTTTTATCAGCAACAAATCAGCTTACCCCAGCCTGGAGGCAAAGGCCCATATGGGTCATTTTCTGCAGCTAACATTGAAGCCTAATGAGAGAAAGGGTTGAAGGGAGAAATGACATTTTAATATAAAAGATAAAATAAACATAGAATAGTCACATTTTTAGTCATTTCTAAAATTTATATAAATATGAAGAATTTCAAGACACAAAGTCTTAAAAGACCAATTAAGAAAATAAATCAAACCAAAAGTATTCGTTTTAAGATGGTTATAAAATCATACACTGACATTTAACATTTTTAATGTCTATATCAACATTCATTTATAAGGATAAGAGCATACAAAAAATTCTGTTTAAGAAGGCATTATTTAAAAATAGAACATGTAATTCGCACAGTCCTGTAACAATAATTATCACCAAAAATTCTGCTAATATTTTATAATTATCCTAATATCTGTCATTATATTAATAGCACTGATTATTCTAATGATTAATACTTAGTATAATAACTAGTAATTAGAATCACTGTCACTGTATCACTGTCATCCTGTTGCTCATTAATTTGCTCGAGTGGGCACCAGTAAAGTCTCCATTTTGAGACTTCTTTGTTAATGTTTTTGCATAGTTCTCTTTAAACTTGTGTCTAAGAATGAGACCAATATTAAATTACAGTATCTTTTTCAAGTAAACTTTTATTTATTTTTTTTTTTGCTTTTTGGGTCACACCCAGCGATGCTCAAGGGTTACTCCTGGCTTTGCACTCAGGAATTACTCCTGGCGGTGCTTGGGGGACCATATGGGATGGCAGGGATCGAACCCGAGTCGGCCGCGTGCAAGGCAAACGCCCTACCCGCTGTGCTATCGCTCCGGCCCCAAACTTTTATCTTAAATGTTGGTATTTTTTACATATTCACACACCTATGCTTAACATTATATACTCAAAATTAAAATGTAAAATTTTATCAATTTAAAAAGAATAATATAAAAATAATTGCTGGAAAGGAAAAAGCATTTCTTCAACTATCTTGATGATTTTATAACCTTGTAATACATACTACTAAATTAACTTGATAATACCCATTGTCCCACTAATTCTTCCCTGAAAACTAAACAACTTTTTTCTTGGAGGTAGCAATATTTAATTCCCAGCTTTCCTTGCAATGGGGTCCAAAGAATGAGCAAATTTGGTCTGTAGGTACAGGCAGATACCTGGGGAGGGCATCCCTTTCCAGGAAAAGAGGCAAAAAAAAAATGTGTCAGAAGAAGCCATTTTCCCCCTTTCAATTTTTTTTTTCTTTTTTGCTTTTGGGTCACACCCGGTGATACTCAGGGGTTACTCCTGGCTCTGCACTCAGGAATTACTCCTGGCGGTGCTCGAGGGATGATATGGGATGCTGGGACTCGAACCCCGGTCGGCCACATGCAAGGCAAAGGTTCTACCTGCTGTGCTATGGCTCCAGTCGCGCCCCCGACGCCGCCCCCCCCCCCCCCCCCCGCCACCCCGGGTTCTTTTCCTTCTTAGAACTCTGCCTAGACTGTGAAAGTGAGACAAAGAGGGCGTGTTCATCTGACTGAGGCACCATGAAACATGATGATGACTGGAGAGCAAAGGGGCAGAAAGAATCTTGGTACCTGATGCAGGGCCTGCCTTAAACTCCTAAGCCCAGGCTTGGAGAGGTATTTAGGTGACTGGGCCTCAACTTATTTATGCATGTCATCATGTTACATGCAGGTGAATAAACCACTTCTACACATTTATCGAGTTGGAGCAATAGCACAGCTGACAGGGCGTCTGCCTTACATGCGGCCGATCCGGATTTGATTCCTTCGCCCCTCTCACAAAGCCCGGCAAGCTACCGAGAGTATCGCGCCTGCACGGCAGAGCCTGGCAAGCTACCCGTGGTGTAATTCAATATGCCAAAAACAGTAACAAGTCTCACAATGGAGACATTACTAGCACCTGCTCGAGCAAATCAATGAGCAACGGGATGACAGTGATACAGTGGTACACATTTATTACTTATTTCTGCTCTGCAGTTCCCCTACAACATACCAAGAGTTTCTATCAACAAGTTGAGGCCAGAAGCAAATACAGTTTGAAATTTCATATTTATCCTGTGAAGCTAAATGATGGAACTGTGCCACAAGCTTCTATACATTACCAAAAAAAAGAAAAGTGGCTGATGTTATGTAAAGTCAGCCACTCCTTCGCTACCTAGGAGAGCAGTTCACCTACAAAGGATAATTTTCTTAACATCTGAAGAAAATAAAGATGAAACCACCTGAGACAGGAATCTAAAGAAAGAGTTTTCTTTTTTGCAACTTTCCTACTTGAACCTGCTGATCTGGACATTTTGGATTACTTCATATTTCCTTAAAACACTGGGATGATGGAGATATGCCCAGTTCCTAACAATCACAAATATTCTATTCATGTAATCAAATCCATTTAATGAAAGTTGCTCTCAACCCACCCCCGTTCCCAGCCCCTGCCCCTCTCAGATGAATGTTGCTTATTAGAAAAAATCACTGACCAGGTCAAAATTTCAGACAGCATTACACTTTTTTAACAGAATTGTTTCCAATGCAAAGAACTGAAATGTATTTGGCAAGATAAAGTGCTGTTTCAGAGAACCTGAGACAGGAATCCGAACAGCTAGAATCATGGGAAGACTAGCCGTCAGTAAACTCAGGCTGTGACTGATTTTACTTAAAAAAAAAAAAAAAAATGTTTACAACAAAAGGTGTGAATGATAAAATTTTATTTTAAGAATCATATTTATTTTTTGTGTTTTGTTTTCTTCTTTTTTTGTTTTTAACCGAAATACTGTGAGATAGTTACGAAGTTGTTCACGAGTAGGTTTCAGTCATACAATGTTCCAACTCCTGTCCCTTCATCAGTGTGCATTTCCCACCACCAATGGCCCCAGTTTCCCTCCCACCCTGCCTCTACGGCAGACACTTCTCTTCTCTCTACCTTGCTCTGTCACTCTCTCCTCCTGAGCATCATGGTTTGCAATACGGGCACTGGAAGGTCACCATGGATATCCCTTATTTCCTTTCAGTGCTTAACTCTTTTTTTTCTTCCTTTTCTTTTTGGGTCACACCCAGTGATGCACAGGGGTTACTCCAGGCTCTGCACTCAGGAATTACTCCTGTGGTGCCCGGGGGACCATAAGGGATGCTGGGAATAGAACTCAGCTTGGCCGCGTGCAAGGCAAACGCCCTCCCCGCTGTGCTACGGCCCCAGCCCACTCAGTGCTTAGTTATTGTCCACAGTATTCATTTCCAACTACCACTGTCATAAAAATCCTATTTATGGAATTACCAGTTAATAAAGATAAATAAGAGCATATAGCTTCTAGCGAACTAGGATTTATTGAAAAGAATGTTCATGGATCTCAGAAGTGCTATTTATGATCAAATGTAATGCACTTTGTAACATTTAAAAAAACAAATAGCCAAAACCACTCTACCACAACAGTAAATGACAAATATCCAGAGGCAAAGTTGCCTGGTGTCCCGGCCGCGACCGTACCGAGTAGAGGTACCGCTGGTTGAACTGCTGCATGGCGCCCTGCAGCTGGTTCCGCTGAGACTGCCACTGCTCGAAGTTGCGGACCGATTCCATGGTGGGCCGCTGCCACGTGGTGGTCCGGGTGTTATGATCCACGTAGTACACTCGGCCGCGGTCATCCACTCTCCTCTCCCAACTACCCGAAACAAGAAACCACCACCTCAACGTGAGAACACTGGAAAGGCTGTCGGTGCTTCACTCCATTTCAAACCAAGTTCAAGACATGATAACATCATTTCCAAAGCACGTAAATATGGGTGTTCTTCGGGAAAACTCTGCGCATTTCACACTTTGGTTCCATGACCTCCCCATCCGACCCCTGTATGACTTCTAAAGGCAGCCTACAAAGCAGGAAGTGGCCACAGTCTGCAGAGAACAAACCCCACAATCCTCTTGCATATGCGCCATAAAGAAACAAGTAGGCAAACAGAGCCAGAGGCAAGAGCCCCCGAAAGCTGATCTACAGAACTGCGCGGTCTTGGGTACTGGGAAGGGGGAGGGCGGGGGGTGGGGGGGGTGGGTGTGGAAGCTTAGGACAATGGTGGGCGGGAAACGATACTCCCCTGCGGGCTGTGATGCTGGAGCAAATGTAGGAACCCCCGTCACTAACGGTACTGGAATCAAGGTGCCTCAGTCAAGTAAGGGGGAAATCTGAGACCCCTTTTCCCTGCAGCTGACAGGCACTTACATGAATGCATGCATCTGTTCATCTGTTCCTGTTCAGGATTTTAAACATAATTTTTTTGGAGCTTTCCAATCAGTTTTCCTGCTGCGTGACTGCTGTAGACAGGAAGTGCAGAGCGAGAGGCCTGGCCGCCCACTCAGCAGCACGGGAGCACTAACAATTGTTAGAAAAGATCAACAAGGAAAGTCTGTGTGGCCGTCAGTGACAACCTTCACCATCAACTTTTAGTTAGTATTTAAAAGTTTTTACGGGGGGGAGGGGCGATTAGAAGGGGTGAGGGTGACGGGAGGGACACTGGGACCATTGGTGGTGGAGAAGGGGCACTGGTGGCGGGATGGGCACTCGATCACTGCATGACTGAAACATAAGCACGAAATTCTGTAAGTCTGTAACTGTACCTCATGGTGATTCATTAAAAACTTAAAAAATTAAAAAAGGTTTGAATTCATTTTAACCCCTCTATAATCTTATTTATAATGTAATGTCACTTGCAGCAATCTTTGTACAGCTCATAGTTCTGAACCACTCTCATACACCTTGTGTTGTTAAACCACACGAAGCTGTTTACAGTTAGATTACTGCCAATGGTGAAGCATACTATACACTGACCTACACATGTCTTCTGTTCCTTACAAAAAATAAAAAGGGTTAAAATTCTGGCTCAAAGTGCTATGACTACTCTAGGTGTAGTTGTAGAAAGGGGAGAAAAATTCTTCCACAAATATTCTCTTGAGGTGGCCCTGTAAACTATAAAAGAAATAATCTAAAGCTGTGATTAAACAGTCACTCACAAGTTAAAAAAAAAAAAACCCAATATGCAGAATGAATAATTTTGTTATGAAAGTTTTACAAATCACAAATCACAAATGACAAAACACACTTATGAAGATCCACAAAACGCCACCTTACCCAGGAGGTAAAGGCTGTGGCCTCTCCCACGTGGTAGTTCGAGTGTTATGATCCACATAATAGGTTCGACCGTGAGGATCTTTCCTCTGCTCCCACCTGCAATTAAAAAGCAGAAAGTTAATAATAAGAACAAGATGATATAGAAAACAATTCCTTCTTATAGTAATCACTCTGTGGACTGAGCTCAGCGGCAGGCAGAATCCTTTAGTTTCGTGGAAAATCATGCAAATTTGGAATTGCCACACTTTACTTTCAACCTTTCTAGTATCTAGATAGATGTATTTTCTGATCTAAATCTTCCGACTTACATCAAATGCTTGCTACTAAAAAAAGAAAATCATGGGAAAATGTAAGATTAAGAATTTCTGGGGCTGGAGGAATAGCACAACGGGTAGGGTGTTTGCCTTGCACGCAGCCAACCAAGGTTCGAATCCCAGCATCCCATATGGTCCCCTGAGTACTGCCAGGAGTAATTCCTGAGTGCATGAGCCAGGAAGTAACCCCTGTGCATCGCCAGGTATGACCCAAAAACCAAAAAAAAAAAAAAAAAAACACACACAAAGAATTTCTAAGCAGGGTGGACAGGCAGTATAGCATAAAAAGTACTTGCCTACAGAGCCCCGACTCGGGTTCAATTCCTGGTACGACATGCTGTCCCCCAGCCCCATTAGGAGTGATCTCTAAGCACAGATGCAGGAGTCAACCCTAAGCACAACCAGGTGTGACCCCAAAAGCAAAACCAGAACAAAGAATGGAAAGAATCACGAAGCAGTGATGACAACTTGAGCCTGCAACAGAACCTCTCAGCAAGGTTTTAGAACTTTCCCTGGACCCAGGACAGCAATGGACAAATGGCAAATGGACAGCGACTTGTTCTCACGTTTCGGTCCCGAGACAACCATAAAACCAAAGTCATCATGCTGTCATGGTCTTACTCAAAAATAAAAATAAACCAAGAACCAGATCAAATGGTATTACAAGTTAGCATCAAGGTTTTGCTTTTTGGGGTCAGAGCATAGCGCTGGACATTTGCCATGCATGCGGATGGCCCAGCTTCAATCCCCGGCATCCCCATGTGACCGACCCCTGAGCACTGCCAGGAGTAATTACTGAGAGCAGAGTCAGGAGTAACCCCTGAGCATCACCAGGTGTGAACCAGAAAAGGAAAAAAAAAAAAACCACAAAGTTTTTCTTTTTCCTTCATATATATTTGCATCTATTACAGCCAGATGAATACTCTTCACTTTAAAAAGCTGTTGGTTTGGAGAAATAAAGAACTTGAATCAGGCTTCCAATCACTGACAATGAAAACAATTGTGTACAGACATCCAGCAGTCAGTTACTACTTTAAAAAATTGCTACTTCAGTGTCACGTCAAACGGCAGAAAGGAAACTGGAAAAGCTGCGTACCCTGCCGGCAAAGTCTCTGTGCTCACGTTCCCGGAGTGCTGCCGCGCCGGCTCCACAGACCCGTCCAGCTGTCTTAGCTTGGCGGCCTCCGAAGCAGAACTATTTCCAGAACTCGAGACAGCAGGGTCTGACGCACTTCGAGCTTCAGAACCAACGGGCGCGCTAGCAGGGAGAATACATTCATTGTTTTCCGACGAAGTCGGGGCCTCTGGGACGGGCGCGTCTTCAACAGTAGTAGTAGTGCAATTTGAAGACAAAGTGGCTTCTTCAGAGGCTACTGCAGTACCCGTGGCATTTTCAGTTGGTGCAGATGAGGATGATTCTCCATTAAATGAAAAGAGAAAATTAGTAAGAGGCCAGCCAGTAAGGAATGAAGCAGTAACCCAGGAATACGTGCTCCTTCCGGCCAGGGCGCCCTGCTGGCCGGGTCCGGGTGCCTGACATGTGCTCAGTGTCTTCCCTGGGCGACCCCGGGCTTGGTCACCAGCACTTTGGGAGCCTGCTACAGACTCTGAGGGTGTACAGATGGCCCCCCAAGAACTGCATGTCCCAGAGCACCTCTTAGAGAGCCTCAGCAACCACAAAGAAGTTTCAGCATGGAAAACTGCTGTGTACACACTGAATTTCTTCAGAAGTCAACTCACAGTGTAGAGATCTCCAGAACGAAACACTGGGGAAATGTGTCATTTCATGTTGTCAATAAATCACTTTGAATATTGGGGGGGGGGGGAGGAGAATCAACGACATGAAAATCAATTCCCATCAGTCAATGGGAGAGGCTCTGAGGGAATCCTTGTGACGTGCAGCGCTGGGTCCTGAGGTGAAGGGCAGGTCCCAACTGCATGACCTGCACACAGGGACACTAACCGAGCAGGTAGACTGCTCAAATGCACACCAGGCCTCTGACGGTGTCACTGCCAACTTCTCGGATTTGCTACTGTACTATAGATAACAGTAGATGTCAATGGTTGGGGCAGGCCGGTGAAGAGAACATAGCTCTGTCCTATATATTTCTTTCCAACTTTCTGTGAATTTATGATTCTTCCTAAGTAGGTTAAAAACAAAAGACTGGTGCTTAAGTGATAGTACAGCAGGCAGGGCATTTGCCTTGCATGCAGCCAACCTGGGTTCGATCCCCGGCATCCCATATGGTTCCCAGAGCACTGCCAGGAGTAATTCCTGAGTGCAGAACCAGCAGTAATCCTAAGCACTGCAGGGGGCAGAATTTGCCAAACTGAGCTTGCATCAATTTTATTAACGCATCTAATAAATATGCTTTTAAAAAGCCATTTCACACGAAGTTAGGGAAAAGGTGGAGCTGGGAAGGTTAAAAACAATTATTATTAAATACCTATCCACTTTCAAAATGACATACGCAAACCACTACTTATTGCAGTAAGGAGTACAATGGTTAAGGCTTGGAATCAAGCTAGGTGTCCAACGACAGATAGGTACATCATGAAGATATGCTGAAATAATACAATTCACTGCAACATGGATGGAATTCACTGCCACGTTAAGACAAGTAAGCCAGATGAGGGACAATCACAGGATGACGGCAATTATGTGTGGTATACACAATAACTGGAGGAGGGAATGGAATGTATTTAAGGGAGGATGCCAAGAATACCCCCACCCCCAAGTCTAGGGAGGCGAATAGAGAAAAGATGAAATCAAGGGGAAGTAATGAGGGCTGGTGGTCAGGCCTCAGGTACTTTGATAGGTCAAGAGCACTGAAAACACGAGATCCAAACTACAACCGAGCCTGAAAGCATGCCTGTCGAGGCGGCAGGCTGTGCAGCGGGTGGAAGTCACCTGGGGACACTGGTGGGGGAAGCTGACACTGGCAGAGGAACTGGAGCTGGAACATGGTATGTCTACAACTATGGATAACCTTTTAATGAAATTTAAAATAAAAAGACAAAAGAAAACCTGTCTACCATCCAAGGACTATGACATATTTTTGATGATTTCATTTACCCTATCAAAAAATCCTGTAAGAATTGAATCTTGAGTGAAAATTATAAATGTTTATAAAGGAGCTAAAATTACGCGAATATTAAATTTGTCCCAAAGGTCCACTTAACAGTTCAGATCTTTGGGGGAGTCAGGATTTGAATGTGCTTCGCTAGAGGCCAAATCTACTCTTCCCCCAATCATGAGTGCCCACGGCTGAGTTCAGAGTGACAATCACCATTCAAGGCAACAGCGCCTATCCGATGAGTCCCTCTAATCAAGATTCAAAAGAACAGAAAGGAGAGAAAAAGTCCTTATTTACAATACTGTGTCTCATAAAAAGAAACCAATGGCTGGAAATGCCAAAATGCAGGCCTCAAATCCCTTAGTTAAAAGCTTTCGTATCAAGCATGTTCCAGGATTCATAACTTGGCAGAACTGAGAAAGGTAATATAGTAAATATATCATATATTATAGAAACAACAGATCACATCTGAAAGTTAC
This sequence comes from Sorex araneus, assembly GCF_027595985.1. Taxonomy (NCBI): domain Eukaryota; kingdom Metazoa; phylum Chordata; class Mammalia; order Eulipotyphla; family Soricidae; genus Sorex; species Sorex araneus. The sequence goes on from NC_073303.1 coordinate 64,155,885, forward strand.
AGTCATTAAATACAACTAACCTATAAGTTACAAATACCTTTAAGTGAATTTTAGTCATTTTGTCATCAAATGAGTTTACACACACACACACACACACACACACACACACACACACACACTTTCAAAAACAACTTAATTTTAAAGATTTGGGGATTCTGAAATGCCAGGTCAAGAACTTAAGAAGATTTTTTTGCTATAAATTATAGGCACAGTTCTACCTTACTCCAACAATGAAAATACATTTTATATTAAGTTTTTACTTAGAAAACAAAGAGCACAATTTTTGCCCTTATACCATATACGAGATAATAATTTCTTAAAAGGGTACCTGAATTCATCCTCCTACTAAGGGATTAGAGAGCATTAAAAAAGACAATGGTTAAATGGTTGCTACCAACACAGAAAGTTCCAGAAGTCTTTGTAAACTACCCAATGGGATGATGACAAATGGACTATTTGGCAAAGGCCACTAACTGAGATGAAAACACAATCACTAAGTTGGCTGAAGAAATATGAGCAGAAACCAGAAACCTTATCTCACTCTTAAGATTACACTACAACTTAAAGACTATAAGAACATGTTCAAGTGAACCGAAAAGCAGAGTTAAAAGCAGCAGAAGCATAAAGGTCAATTCTTCTCTTTCTACTAGGTCTAAAGACCTCTCTGCTTTACTCCTCATGAGAAAACCAAGAATAAATACTAGGATATATTCAAAGAGTTACTGGGAGAACTAAGTATCTAATATTTAGAATATGAGCAGCATAAGTATTAGCTGCTATTCTTCTTCTTATTGTCTTAGGTCTCCCCAGCAACTGTGACCATCTATGGAATTACAACAGAATCAACATTTCACTTCCCTGTTTTATTTATTTTGGCTTAGGGGCCACACGCAGCAGTGCTCAGGAGTCACTCCTTGTTCTGAACTCAGGAATCATTTACATGGGTGCGGGGGACTGAACCTGGGTAGGCCACATGCAAGGCAAGTGCCCTACCCACTACACTATCTCTCCGGTCCCAATGTGTTTCATTTTTAACTTGAAATCTCATCTCAGGATACGTATGACAATGGAGGAAATGAAATCACCAACAATGCAAAGTGTCCACTTAACACTTACAAACCAGAGAGTAAGAAACTCTACAGTGGCGTTGCTCTTCTAGGCCGTGTTCTCCCTGGAACACATATCTTGCTTACTTGTCTATGTTTCTTTGTATGCTTAGCAACTTTACCACTCCACTAAACAAGTATTTTTTGGAAGAAAAGCTAAATCTCCAATTGTACGTATTCAGATAGAAAGCAACGATAAAAATTAAATACAATGGTGTCAGTGTCTTTCTGAAAAAAGCATTTGGGAAGTTTAATGTACTTTTTATAAATTTAGAGTAGACAAATAATTGACCCATTATCTGATTACTTCCAGAAAAATAAAATTAGGTCTACCATTCTTCACACAATGATAGTGCTATATACAATATGTAATATACTCATGCCATTGATCACACAAAGACATTTTTTTCCCTGAGCTACCTTGAAGAATTTACAAGGAACTTATAGTTTAAAAGTTCAATGTTTTATGAATGAGCAGATTTTTATTTTCTTTAGAATTCTTGGTATGAAAGAAAGATATCTAATTGTTAAAAAACCTTCTAGTCATAGGTCCCAGTTCTCATATAATAATTATTTTGTGAAATGTGTTGGGATCTCTCAATATACTTTTGGAATGTCTTCCAAAATAATGTAGGGAAATTCAAAATATTAGAAAAAATTTCAGGCACTGTAATTTTTAAACTTGTATCACAGAACTGATGATTAAGAAAGACTACAATAAGTGCAAGAAGTAGAGATACATGAAATCGAATTCTCCCTTTATTAAAAAAATACAGAAACAACTTCTAGTGCAGAGCTCTGCTTACCAGTGTCATTGGCAGGCTCAGAGGAGAGTGGTTTTGGAGCTGGTGTATTCTGAGATCTGGCAGCAACCTGAGACGGAGATGAAGATGTGTTGTCTCCATTAACTACATATGAACAGCATGAGTTTGGGACTAAGGTGTTTGTAGGTACATGATTATCTACTCCATTAGTACCTTCAACAGCCAACCTTTAAAAAAAAGATGCCTTACTTCAATGAGTTAAATGCAATTAAACAACGTTTCAACAGAAGTTTTGTATGAAATACTGATTTCTTAACATTAAAGCAAAGTGACAAAGAGTAGTAAACTAAGATATGGCTCTTATGCATTAAAGTTTAAATTATTTTTAGTCTTTTAAATGCATATTGAGATAGACAAATATTCTAACAACGAAATCAATTTCTCAAAAACAATGATCAAAGCGTGTATTTTTAAGCTTAAGAATATTTTTATCTTACTTAAAATGCTCCAAAATACTTGTTAAAAGACCATAAAATTTAGAAACATCAATGCTAAAAGTACATCAATCTTGTTGAACAAGCTCAGAAAGTGTTAAAATTGATTATAAATTATACACTGACACCAAAATGATTATGTAATAAGGAGAAAGTCTTTGACCTCAGAAAAATGTACGCCATGTAAATTAACTTAAAAAAAGAAAACTACAAGCATGCTAACTCTTACAGCCAGTGGGTATGAATTAGAATGTTATCACGTTAAGAGATGATGAGGCTTTTCTACACAGAGCAGATTTGGTAATTTTTCCATGTAAGTGAGAACTCAGAGAGCCAGAGTGCGAGTACAGGCTCTGCATGCAGGGAGTCCAACTTCAACCTCAGCCCTGAGCACCTGACACTGCGACAGCCCCTGGGCAGAGCCAAGGATAGCCCAATAACAATGACAAGAGACTAAACCATATTGTGTTTAATTTAAGCAACACAAACCTAGACTTCTCAAAGTAAATCATACTATGTCTTTCTCTTGGGTTAACTGGCATAAATGTAAACTTCTTACTACAGTCAAAACAATCAAAGACATTCTCTCCTGCTCTCTTTCTTTGCAACCTCTCCGTGCTCAGCCTGCTGCAGACGCACAGTCACTTTTACTGAACGCTGAAACCACACGGGGAAGTCTCATATGTTTATCACAAATGCCTGTATGAGCCAGCAATAGTATATTGACGGCCGCCATTGTTTTTGGGAAGTTAATATTATAAAGAGAACATGGGAACCAAAAATTTACTGGAAATAAACGGAATCTTTGTCCTTAGTATTTCTCTTCCCTCAGAATTTTGGAAATGTTCTTCCCCAGAATTTTACACAGGTGGTGAACTTTTAAATTTGAGCCTAGACAATGATTACTCAAAGATGATTCTTTAACATCCTCTCTTTAAAAAGGTTTCATGTTTTCCCTCTCTCAGCAAGTCTTGTTAAAGGATTTAGTAATATTTAAGACCTCTACCTCTGATTAATTCATTCATGTTTTTCATTTGTTGACTCCCTCCCTTTATCTCAGTAGAATGACAGTTTCACATGAGCATGGCTAGTATTCTGAGCTGAACTAGGAACTTGCACCAACTGGTTACCAAAAAAAAAAAAAATGAACAAAGTGATGAATGAGTGCCATTCTCCTTTATCCTGTGATTTATATATTTGGAAGAAGTGGTCAGGAAAATCTGTCCAGTAAAGGCCTGAAGAAGTCTTTTCTGATTGTAAATTTCTTCTTGGCAAGAATGATAAAGAAGCCCAAGTAAAAAGTAAAAATACAACAAAAAACATTAAATTCTAGTGATATAGACCGATCTCTGATTCAAAACATATTACTATGTAAAAAACATTAGATTTCAAATTGGTAGTGTTTTATTTTTAAACCAGTTTATATTTAAAAAATCAGTTAAAAGACATATACGCACACACCAAAAATGAGTACCCTCTCAGTCCTTGTGGTCTCAATGTAAATGATAATAAAGACAATACATTTATTTCAGTCAAATATATCTATAAGATATATTTGTCCAAGTGCTCTCTTCAAGACTAATGGTGATTCAAGAGATATTAGTAGCTCTATAATTATGCAAAACTCATATCTGGCAATTATCAGCCTATTTTTTCTATTATAAGAAGTCACAATATAGCAATATTCTTGCCACTCATTAGCAATTTATATCCATTTTCCACATGATCTGATTCTATTTAGTAATAAGAAATGCTAAGACACAAATTCTAATGGGCCATATTTCATAAGAAAAAGTTAAGTTTTTACATATGCCATGTCATGGGTATCATTTATATTAGCAAAAAAACCAGAAAAACAGGCCGCATGTGGCTTGATAAAGTGGATATGCAATGGTGATAATGGGCAAATCTGCCGAGACAGAGAGCAGACGGGAAGCTACACGGAAAAGAGAGTAAGGAGAGATGCTCGGCACTAAAGAGCTTCTTTTTGAGGGGGATCAGAAATTGCGGAAACTAGTTTGTGGTAACGAGCATACAGCTCTTTGACTGTAACTGAAAAACTTTTGAAATGTATAGTTAAAAAGGGCAAATTTATGTGCGCATCTTAACAAAGCTGTTACTTTTTTAAAAAACTATTTTACCGGAGCCAGCGTGATAGTACGGTAGGTAGGGAGTTTGCCTTGCACGTGGCCGACCTGGGTTTGATCCCCAGCATCCCATATGGTCCCCGAGCACCGTCAGGAGTAATTCCTGAGTGCAGAGCCAGGAGTAACCTCTGAGTTTCACTAGGTATGACCCAAAGAGCAAAAAACAAAATAAAAAACACAAAAAAACCTACTTTACCAGGCTGAAAAGATACCGCCGTGGGTTTAGTGCATGCTTTGTATGCATTAAGTGAAAGTCGACCTTTGGCTGCACACGGTCATGGAAACTGCCTGCAGCCCAGGATGGGCTGTGTCAGCGAGGAAGAGCCCAGGAGCAGCTCTGGCTGAGGAAACTATACTCACACAAGCTACTTTCCTAACATTTCAATGTGATGTTTCGATAGAATATTCTAAGTTGTATACAAATACCAATGAGATTAAAATGAAATACTTCATAAGGGGAATGCAACATTATTTAGCTCAAACATAAAAATCATCTACCTGGTAGTTGCTCTTGCTGAAGGCTCTCCATTTTCATGTAAGGCACCACCATTTTGCTGTATTTCTACTAACAACAAGAAAGAAACAGTTTTTATACACCCCTGATTTATTTTTCCCTTCAAAATTTAAATACACGTAAAAATTAAGCTTACTGGCCGGAGATGAGTTGCAGTTCGTTATATTTTCTTGCTCAATCGCCAATCCATCAAGCATAATTGTTAATTCACCAGTTTGCACTATGCCATTCTTGTTTTCCATGGAGAGTTTTAATTGTTCTTTCACTTTTTCCACTAGAAAAAAAAATTCTAATTTAAAAGCTTCAGCACACACACAAATGTTATAGAAATCAAAACTATATATTAATAATTACCCTAATACTATTTTTCACAGCTACAAGTGCAAGAAATTATTTGCATTATCTAATGAATAGATAATCATTAACAGACACACCTATCCTATAATTAGATTGTTCCCTTTTACACCTGAACTGAGTAACTGCCTTTACCTTCACAACACAATAAACTTTATAGTCTGGAGAGACAAACACACACACACACACACACACACACACACACACACACACACAACCATCAAACCCCAAAACCAGACACACAAAACAATAAACTTCAAACAATATGAAATGTACCTCAGGTAATAAGAGCAGCAAATACCTAAACTTATTTTTCACCCCAGTGTACAACACAAGACATAATTCAGACAAAATTTCTGCATTTAGAATCAGGAGGTTTAGTTCTATTGCCAGCTCTAGTACTTCTACACTGTAAACCTAAGTTTCCAAATTACAAAACAAAAACAAGAGCATAAATCTAAAAGGACTGTCGTAAAGCTCAAGTCTGACGTAGAGCAAGCATGCAATAAACTGAAAACACTGTGACGATCGCTCATGTTTGGGGTGGAGGGAGCCACACCCATGCGATTATTTTTATATAAGGCCAAATCCTTCCTATTATTAGAATATTAATTTAATATTAGAATATTAAATTCCTAAATGCAAGATCACTTGTGCTCGATTTCCATCTCAAAGAACATATGTCAGAATTCATCAGTGCGGAGCCGCAGGTGCGTTCACCCGACGGGCCCTCACACCCCGCCGCAAGCTCCTCCCCATCAAGGCTAAGCTGGCAGCAGGGTACCCCTCCTCCATCTCTCGAGGCAAGCCCCGGGGGACTCCTGCACCGCCGTCACCCTGGAGCGGCTCAGCTGCCCAGACCACACCAGGCCAACATCAGCCTGATGCGAGTTCCAACACTAATTGCCCCAAACACTCAAAAGGGAGTAAGAAATCGAAGAACCTTAAACTACAGCCAGTGTGGGACAGTCAGTGACACCCAAGGCCTTCCTGGAATCCTCACACGCAACTCTGAACAACTAGTTAGTACACCTGGATGTACAAAACTCCTGGGGCTAGCTCCAGCAGGGTCAGGAGGGAGCAGGGCACAGCCGGTCCCCTCAGAGGGCTTCCTGCTGGGGAAGCGTGCGTGAAAGAAGAGGAAGGTTCAATCCCAGGCGACAACACGCGCGACGGGAAGCACTGCAGCACAGCACACTGCTCAGGAGAGTTTTTCAGAAGACTCAACCAGTACCACTGGCTCGATGACCTCTACCACAAGGGCGGCAGAGAGAACGAGATGAGGATGTCTAATGAGCTCGAATAAACAACGGTGCAAGTACAAGAAAGCATGAGGGCACAAATGAGTGAACACAGTAAGAAGTGACACAACCAGAGTTTGGGACATGAACAAAAATGCTCAAAGGAAGGCCTAAAAGGTGGGGTAACAGAAACAGGATAAAATCAGTGAGCTCCGAGATGAGATGCAGGAAGCCCCAAAAACAAACAAAACCCCACAGTAACAGAAATGTGGGAGGAGTTCACACTTGGGAGTCATCAGAAGGAGCAATAGGACAGCAAGGAGGCTGTTTGCCTTGCACGCAGCCTGGGTTCGATTCTCAGCTTCCCATATGCAGAGCCAGGAGTAACCCCTGCATCGCTGGATGTGATTCAACAAGAAAAAAAAAAAAAAGATTCATCTGAATCTCTGAGGAACAGGAAGGCAATTCTGATGAAGAAGCATCAGTGGAAGAAAAAGCAGCCTCCAGATTTGAGGAGTGCCTGCACCCAGACTCAAGATGCCTGCAGGGTCCCAGCCAAGGGAGACCAAATAAAAATACTTCGAGATACACTAAAATCAGAATGGTGAAAGCCAGAGACAGGAATAGAATACCGAAAGCAGCAAGATCAAAGAAGGGCGGTGGGGCGGTAGACACTATTACAATGGGTATGGCGCTCGCCTTGCACATGGCTCACACAGGTTCAATCCTCAACATGCCACATGGACCTCTGAACACCGAAACCAAAGGGGACCAACTTCCAGCAGGCAGCACTGCTGAGTATGTGAGTGTCCCAGGAAAGTCAAGCCTGGCATGTGCTGACAACTCCCAGCCCAGTCACCAGAGACTGTGAAGAGAATTTACAATACATGATGTACTATAAAACTCCTACATAGTTTATGTATAAAAAAATTACAAAAACTAGCTACCACTGAATTATTCAAGGAAATGCAAATTACCTGACATTTAGAGGACTAAGCAGAACTAAAAACTGAATGATCCCAATTATTATACATATGCAAAAGAAAAAAAGCCAAAACATTATCAGCAATTTTATACAAATAAAACTGTTATTAATCAAGTAACAGTGGGCTAAATCATTATCTTTGTTTTAAAGCATGTAAGTACATAATTAGTAGTAAACAGGTACTCATGGAGAGCTGAGATCACTCTGTAAATCTGTAATTCTTCAGGAAAAACTGATGGTAAATATTCCCTATCCATATAATGCCATGTAAAAGTAATCTTAGGTAGTAACTGAAATTTTCCTTTATAAAAACAAAACTAATTATTATTTCATTTGCTTTTTGGGGTGTTTTCAAAGTGTTGTAAATAAAGCTGTTTTGGGACTTAGGGGATTTTTTTTTTGATGGAAAGCTTTAAAAATATTTAATATAACATTTTTGTAGTAAATAATTTTCCCTCCTTTTATTTTTATAGTTATCATAGTTTAGATAACACGGTTACAATAGTGTTAAGATTTATGGTTCTGATGTACAAAATTACTTATATTAAATAAAATTTTAAAGAAACAAAGGTTAGAACAGAAAACTTACATTTTCTATTGTGTAGCAACAGAGCTTGTTTCAAATCTATTGTTGCCTTTCCTAACAAAGCATCTGATTTTAATGTATGATGACTGCAAACTCGAAATTCCAATGTAGTCTGTGGGGTCACATTTCTGCAAAAGTTTAATAAATACATAGGCTATCATTACTTTAAATTATAATCCCTAATAAATCATTTACGTTAGTAAGTTTAAAGGCCTTTAATTCAGTTTATTTAAAGAAAAATATGTTTTAGCCAGAAACTATTTGATTTATAAATAAAAACAATATTCTTTGAACTGAAATAGCTAAATTTTTTTCTAATTAGCAATACATCTAGATTATAAAATGTGATACTACTTCTTTTATTGCAGATTACTGGCATTTGGTAATACTATTTCTAATTTAACAAGTTTCTAAAGCTTTAAGACAATCAATAGCACTACGTACAACATACAAGTTTATAACACTAGGTCACAGAAATGGCAAAATTACTTATTCTGTTTTCAGCTTTACAAGACAGTAAGATAAAAAGATGGTTATATGAAAATGATTTTATATGGCCAAGTAAGGATTATTATGTTTGTCTCTTTAAAATGGTTTTTGGCTCGTACACGCTGTCCATGGCTGGACGGAAAGGAGCGCATAGCACGCCGAACCCTATCACACCCATCCCGGGACAGGGCCTCGGAGACCTGCCGAGATACTCACACAGTCAGCTGCTCGTCCCACTTGGGGTTAGAAGAACTACTGGACTTGGCTGTTTTCTTAACTTCTCCATCTACAACTACTTCCGTATAGATTGCTGTTCCAAACCAGTTCTTTTTTCTTTTGAGTTTGGCACTAGAAACTGAAACAAACATGACGATCACTAGAAAATAAACACTGCTCAAAAAGCATCATTTTGTACGAAATCAATACAATTGGATTTGTACTTCTTGTGCTCTGTTCTTATTGATGGAATAAAAAAACACATTAAAGGTTATTATGCCTGAAAAAAACTGAAGTTCATGTCAACAAAATAAAATTCACATGTAATGTAATCCACCCATTCAACCAACATAAGTCAACAGTTTTAATACATTCAGTTATATAAAATATATTAAAATAAATACATGTAAATTTGCTTTAGTATATTGTAAAATATCACTACAATCAATCTTAAACATACTTGTCTCGTAAATCCCACACCAGTAAACAGACGTCCTATGTTTTTCCCCGAGGTCTCCTTTACCCACTCTTCCCCACTACTTCAGGCAATTATTAAGCTATTCTCTGTCACTTGAAGGCCGAGAATTGCGGACAATTCACACAGCTGTATGAATCAGTATGCAGCCCTTTTGATAACTGGTTTCTCTCACCTGGCATATTTTCAAAGTTTATACATGAAAGGTTTATATATAAAGGCTTGTAACATTTCAAGGTATATTCAAGTTTCAATTTTATTTCTTATATGACAAATAATATTCCACTATATTATATAGTACTTTTTATTTTCATACATTCAACAGTTTATACCAACTGTTTCCACTTTTGGCTAATATGAACATTAATAGCATCATAGTAATTGGGGAGGCACGTACGTAGGAGTGAAAATACTAGGTGATATAATAACTCTGATAACTGCTGGACTATTTTCTAAAGTGACTGTTTCAGATTCCTGCCAGTAGTGATATAAGGAAGCCCATCTTTACATCTCTACCTAAAGATGTCTCGATATCCTTGTTAACTATTTTAATTCAAAACTACAGTCTCATACTTCAAAATTCTTCACATTCAACATGCCAATCAACAGCTCTGCCTGGTCATATTCAAGCCTTGCATATCTGAAACTATGAAACTTTGGCACTTAAAAAAACTTTAGGAAGTAGGTTTCAAAAAAAATTGCTGTTTTAAAACAAAAAAAATTTAAATGTCACTATAAGAGTTAATCATAATCCTTTACAGAAAGTGACTCTTCAATATATTTTACCCCAGATTTGAAGGAAGGCTGATTTAATTCAAACTAAACTTCTATGACAGCTGAAATGGAAAATATGTAATTTCAGTGCCAAGTACTAGCAAGCAAGCAGTAATTACAATTTAGCAAAACTGTAACCACCTCTGATTGCAATTTCATCAATCACCTAAGAGCATCTTTGTTCTGAGATGAGAAAGAGATAAGAGTCCCTCCACACAGGCGAAGGGACGCTCCCGTTGTAATGAGAATGGTAACGTAAACAGTCAACACAAATAAACTGCAAAATATGTTGTGTATCCTGTAGCCCTAATAGTGTTTGAAACAGAATAGTCCCCAGTTATTATCTGAAGAACAGTAATGGCAACTCGAAGGAAACAAATTATCTTATAGTATTAAAGCACTGGTAATGAAAAGCAATCAGTAATGAATGATATACATAAAGGACTGTTATGTTATCAGGGATTCTGTAAATTCCATTCCCATTCTTCTCTGTTTCAAACCACTCTAAATTCAGTTTTACTATAGCGACAAAAAAGGCACAAGCACCCCTCTCCCCAAAGTGCCCAACCAAGATTCTTCGCTCTGAATGGAAACCAACGTGGCCTTGGAGCAGGGAGACAGCACAAAGGGCTGGGGGATGTCCTGCACTCAGGAGCACGGCAGCTGCTTCCCTGCCCTGCCCGCCTGCAAGCTGCCAGATGTGGAAGATGTGGACCAGCTGGCCCCAAGGATCACCGGGCCTGACCAGCAGAGCATCATGAGGTCCCAGCGCTGAGCCCCCAGGCCTGCTGGGGAGGTACCCAGCATTTTCTCAAGGTGGACAAGACCTATCTACCTCGTGACAGCAGGGGCAGTCACTACAGGATGATATAAAAAGCACAGGAAGACCTTTCAATAGAGAGCGCCATTCCAGCTGGGACAGCCTCATGCTCAAGTAAAGGAGTCGAAGCACAGTTGTAATACCCTACACACACACACACACACACACACACACACACACACACACACACACACACACACACACACACACACACACACACACACACACACACACACCACACATACTTCAAAATAGATCACAGAAAAAAATACAAAGGGATAGGAGTCCATGGGTATGCAATGACTTTTTTAGATACACGAAAGTAAGATCCATGAAAAGATGGGAGGTATCACCTTTCCTAAGTTGCAATTGTACTGAAGAGTGGTAGTAATGAAACAGCATGGCATTGGAATAAAGACAGACTCTCAGACAAATGCAATAGGACTGAACATTCTGACACAGACCCTCAAGTATATGGATCATTTAATCTTTGATAAAAGAGCACGGAATATGAAATGGAGCGAGGGAAGTCTCTTTAACAAGCGGTGCTGGGAAAACTGGGAAGCTACACGCAAAAGGATGAACCCAGACCTCTTTCTAACACCAAGCACAAAAGTCAGATCAAATGGATTTAAGATCAGTATCAGACCTGAAGCCATAAAGTACATAAAGGAAAATGTAGTGTCACAACCCTCCAGACAATTGAAACTTCAAAGATGAAACACCATTGACCAAGCAAGTGGAAACAAAGATAAACAAAGGGGACTACAAACTGAGAAGCCTCTGCCCCTCAAAGGAAATGATGACCAGCACACAAGAAAGCCCACAGAATGGGAAAAATTATTTACCCAACACCCATCTGATTAAGGGGTTAATATCAAAGATACATAAGGCAGTGGTAGAACTTTACAAGAAAAGAACACCCAACCCATCAAAAAAAAAAAAAAAAGGTGGGGCGGGGGGGGGGGGAAGAGAAGAAATAAACAGAAGTTTCCTCAAAAAAGAAATACAAATGGCAAAAAAGCACATGAAAAGATACTGTACATCACTAGTCATCAGGGAGATGCAAATGAAAACAACAATGAGATATCATCTCATTCTCTCTCATGCCGCAGAGACTGGCACACATCCAAAAGAACGAGAACAACCAGTGTTGGCACAGACAGCGGAGGAAGGGACTCTCATTCATTGCTGGTGGGAATGCCAACTAGCAAAGTAAGTGGTCTATTCTTTTGGAAAACAATACGGGCATTCCTCAACAAACAAGAAATTGAGCTTTCATATGACCCAGCAATACCACTCCTGGGAATATGACCTAGAGGCCCAAAAGCACAATGCAGAAAGGCCATTTGCACTTCTATATTCACTATCATTTTTCAAAAAGCCAGAACCTGGAAACAACCCATGTACCAGAGAACAAATGACTGGTTAAAGAAACTATGATGCATCTATAGCATGAATACTACACACTGCCAAGAAAAATGAAGTCATGAAATTTGCTTATACATGGACATGGAGAGTATAATGCTGAGTGAAATGAGTCAGAGGGAGAGGGACAGAATGATTACACTAATTTGTAGGATATTAAAAAAAAAAAACTCATGGGGCTGGAGAGATAGCACAGCGGGTAGGGCGTTTGCCTTGCACGCGGCCGACCCGGGTTCAAATCCCAGCATCCCATATGGTCCCCTGAGCACGGCCAGGAGTAATTCCTGAGTGCAGAGCCAGGAGTAACCCCTGCGCATCGCCAGGTGTGACCCAAAAAAAGCAAAAAAAAAAAAAAACTCATGAGACTAATATTCACAGACAGTAGAAACAGGGACCAGGAGGACTGGACCATGGGGGGGTGGGGGCGGCTAGTACGGCAGTTAGAACAGAGAATGGACCACTATGACAATAATAGCTGGAAATGATGATTCTGACAAGAACTGAATGATGAAAGGAGGTAAAATGATATGTGGGATAACCTTTCAGAAACTGTATTCAAATCATAAGAGGGAGGGAGGGAGGGAGATGGAGACAGAGGGGGGAAAGAGAGAGAGAGAGAGAGGGATGCCCACAGGCAGGCTGGGGTAGGAGGGAGGTGGCAGGAGGGAAACTGGGGACACTGGCAGTGGGAAATGTGCACTGGTGAAAGGGTGGGTGTAGAAACTGTAGGAATTACACAACTGAAACTCATTCACGAACAACTCTTAACAGTGTATCTCACTGTGATACAATTTTTAAAAAGTAAAATCCATGAAATTGTGCCTGATATGCTGCACTTCATTAAAATTAAAACATATGTTCTGCAAAAATAGTCAAATTTACACTATTATGTCTACTTAGCAATATTCATAATCACTGTATCACTGTCACCCCGTTGCTCATCGATTTACTCGAGCAGGCGCCAGTAACATCTCCAATCACTCCAGCCCTGAGATTTCAGCAGCTTCTCCTTACTGGTCTTCTCAACGACTGGAGGCTCTTTCGGGCTCAGGAAAATGAGACCTGCTATTGTTACTGTATTCGGCATATCGAATACGCCACGGGGAGCTTGCCAGGCTCTGCCGTGCGGGTGAGATACTCTCGGCAGCTTGCTGGGCTCTCCGAGAGGCACATATATTTATTTCCCTCTATGATGATATGTCCAGGAATACGTTCATTCATCCATCACTCAAGCTCGGGCTGCATGCCCAAGCGTGTGGAAAGCGGCCTGGAGCGTGACAGTGACTGGGCAGTGGAGGTCGGCTGCTGGGGCTGGGTCCCTTGAGGCGGGGAGGGCTCTCACCCCTGGAGGGTGGCTGATGAGGAGGTTATCTGGCGCCGGCAGGAGGTGGCTAATGGGTGTGACCCAGGCAGAGGATCTCTGCTCTGGGTCCCGTTGAGCCCAGAGTCCAAGATCACAAAGTTCACTCACGGTGCCCCAAGGGGGGAGGGTGAGAGCCCAAGGGACCCAGCCCCGGGAGCAGGCCTCCACTACCCAACCACCTCCGTGCTCCTGGCCGCTTTCCACATGCTTGGGCCGAGCCTCACGCATGAGCAAAGTCCCACAGAACCCAGGTAATGCAGAACTTTGTAATATTCGCAATAGTCAAATCTGAAAACAAACTGAGTATCCAAGAACAGATGATGACTGGATAAGGAAACTGTAGTATACATATCACACACACACACACACACACACACACACACACACACACACACACACACACACACACACGGGAATATGGAATATACTTACTTGGCTATAAGGAAAAAACGAAATCAAGCAATTTGCTGCGAAGTGGATGGGGTCTGAGAATAGCACGTGGTGTGAAGTTTCCAGAAGGAAAAGGGCAGCTACGGAATGGGTACTCTCAGGTGAGGAACATAAAGAAACATTAACATCAATAAGGAAGTAACAAATGGCCAAAGGCAAAAGACCCTGAAAACTGACCTACAGTGCTGACCCTGGGGATGGGGTGCAGCGGGGAAGGGGTGAGACGAGGGCGGAAGGGAGGGAACCTTGGGATGATGGTGAAGAGACCCAGACAGGACAGGGGAGGGTGTGCGGAGGGTGTGGTATTGGAACACTACGCATGAAACTTGATCATTAACAATAGAAATTAGTATCTAAAATATAACGGCAAAAAGGGGAAAAAAAGCACTATCAGAAGAAGACAAGCCACAGAATGGCAGGAGACATCTGCAAAAGACAGTGGCTGATAATCACTGTCCGAAGTACAGTTTAACTCAGGAATAAGAACGCAAACAAATCAATTTTAAAAATGGACCAAAAGCTTTTAGGCTGTATCACACAGAAAAGAATTTAAAAAACAAACCGAAAAAGACAAAAAAAAAAAAACAACCCAAAACCGGCCAACAAGATATGAAAAGATACTTCACATTATAAATCATCGGGGTCAAGGAAGATGATCTCCACGGTCCCCCTGAGCTCCGCTGGGAGTCATTCCTGCCTGCAGAGCCAGGAGTCAACCCTAAGCACTGCCAGGAGTGACCCAAGAACAAACAAAAAAAATTTTTAAAAATATACCAGGAAAGGACTGGAACAATAGCACAGTGGGTAGGGCGTTTGCCTTGCATGTGGCTGACCCCGAGTTCAATCCCTCCATCCCTCTTGGAGAGCCCGGCAAGCTACCAAGAGTATCCCACCCGCAAGGCATAGGCTAGCCAGCTCCCCGTGGGACGGAAGAATCAAACCCGCGTTGGCGTGTGCAAGGCAAACACCCTACCCGCTGTGCTACTGCTTCAGTCCCTGCATGTAACAGTTCCAATAAATACTTACTGAATAAATAAAATATATCTTAGGGCACTTTCACTGTTAAGGCCCATTCCAACAAACAGACCATAACATGAACCTATACGAAAAAAATACCTTGGAAAAGATCTACTAAATGAAGTATTTTTTGAAAACTTTCACCAGAAGATCACTATTTTAAACTTTGATGAAAATCACTTACCAGTTACCTTTAACTGTAACCTTCCGGTGTGGCTGTTACTAGTGTCAGACCGTGGGGAAGCAGTGGCCATGTCCCGACACTCAGCCTAAACCTATAGAAACAAACAAAATCCCTTCATTCAAGTATTAGCCAGGAGATGATCACATTCAATATTAAGCTGTATAAAATAATAAACCATGCAAAGCAGTAATTTCGACCCATCATAAATTGTACTTCATGCAAACTTAAAACAGCACGATAAACAGTCCGGGAGAATATGGCCAACAATTCACTATTAGGGCCAGAGAGACAGAGAGTTGGGGTCCTGCCTTGCACGTGGCCAAGTCTGGTTCCATCCCTTGAAACGAAATATGTATGGTACCCCCCAAGCCCCACCAGGAGGGCCCTAGAGCACAAAATCAGGGATAAGCCCTGAGTACCACTGAGTGTGATCCGCCTAGCTCCCCAAATCATCTAGTCAACTAGCAGTAAAGTCAGTCACAACAGGGCTGGAGGACAGCACAGCGGGTAGGTGTGTATGCTGCACGAGACCACCCAGGGGCAGGCCCAGGCACCCAACAGGGTCCCGCCAGCAGCACCACAAGTGATTCCCGTGTACAGAGTCAGAAGTAGCCCTTGAACACCACCAGGTGTGCACACCCCAATTATAATATTCACAGTCCAGTTGGGTTTTTAAAAATTTAGCACTGTAGCTCTGTCAGTGATTTGCTCAAGTGGGCACCAGTAACATCTCCACTGTGAGACTTGTTGTTACTGTTTTTGGCATATCAAATACGCTATGGGTAGCTTGCCAGGCTCTGCCGTGTAGGTGAGATACTCTCAGTAGCTTGCCGGGCTCAACAAGGGGATGGAGGAATTGAACCCGGGTTGGCCACGTGCCAGGCAAACTCCCTACCCGCTGTGCTATCACTCCAGCCCCTAGTTAAGACTTTAAAAATTATATTTTACATGTAACTCTATAAATGAATTTGTAAAAAAAAAAATGTATAATGCAAAATACACTGATTTTCCCTGAAATGCCTGACTAGGTATCCCTTCCCACTCTTACACTGCAGTGTGGACTTCTGTTTTGTGGGGCGGGAGGGGGTCCCTGAGGTGGTGCTCAGGCCTGAGGACGCAGTATACCTCTTGGTCTCTGTGGTGTGGGGTCACCCAGGACGCCCGGCAGTGCTTGGGGGCCCCCGAGGCTGCACCCAGGTCATGTGAGGTATCAAACCAGCATTAAGTACATGCAAATGCACCTTAATAGCCATACAATAATAAATCCAAGAATTTATCCAGTACAGATGATCTAATAGATTTGGTCATTTATATTTATATTTCAACTGACCCAATAAAGCCTTTTTATTAATTACCCAAATCCAGTACCTAGCCTGACACTATCTGTCATGTCAGCAAATATGGTATGTTTTTATTTAGAGGTGGTCTTCTATCTAACCTTAAACTAACAAATCAAAGCAGACTGGAGAAGATTGAAAAATAATAATAAAATTTAATGCTTATCTTATTCTTTCCCTGTTGGTAAAATTTTTCTACGTTCCACTTAAGAGTCTTCTTCCAAATTCAGGGACACATCATACTTCTATAAAGACTCAAACACACACCCTCTTACTCAGGACTGTGTACATTCTGTTCATATACATATTAATGTCTGTATGTTAGAAGGAAAAGATAAGGAGTTGCTTGATCCATGATGACAGAAGCTCTCCTTCAGGACAATGCTCTCATTCTGCAGGGAAGGTTCTAGATTCTCTGCTCAGTGCCCCGAAACTCAACAGAGCCTCTGGCTAACGTAATTCTAGTAGACACTGTTGATTACACACAGGCCGTTCTTTTGCATGAGAAAAAAAATCTGAATCCTCGGAAACAGATCCGTACAGGAGGAACTGCTCTGCCACCAACGGCCTCCCGGCCCGGGGGTGGAAGCAAGAGCTCTGAAGGTACACTAGAATCTTATGGACGCTGACAACTACGGCAATGGAGACATGACAGAGGCAGTGACCCCAGGATGAACAGTGACACAGACACATGTGCTGCTGGGCACTGCAGGATGTAAGCCCAGCGTAAAAATGAGCATAAGTAGGACTTGGTCGTGGAGTGACAAAGACTGATTGACTGCAGGCGTGACGACGGACAGACCCAAACTGATTCTGAAGGGGGGGGATTAGATTTTTTTCTCTCCCCCATTAATTCCCAGTCTTAGCAAGTCTTTTGTGAGCCAAAGTCTAGAGAATGCCTAGTGGAGAGACGAAACGGAGAGAACAGGAGAAGCTGTTGGAGGAAGAGGAGACACCACAGTGCAAGTTAGAGGAAGCAACCCCTGAGCTGCCACAGAAGAAACTCAGGCCGGGCCCCTCCGCCGGGGAAGCAGCAGTCCCTAGGACCCGCAGCCCTCGCCCAGGCAGCGCCAAACTGCTGCGGGGACAGCCCGCACCCCCAGGAGGCTTCCCTGAGCTGAGGAGCAACGGGAGAGGAGGAATTCAGCCTCATCAACAGACGGTGACAGAAATCGAGAAGATGCTAAATGACATCAGATCTACCAAAGCTGCCCAAAGACGATTTATAATAACCCCTTGATGCTCAATAATCTGGGGGGAAAATCTGAACATGAATTAAGTGGTTCAAAGAGTCGGAAAAAAATTTAAAGAACTCATTCAAGCAGAAATGAAGGAGTGAAAAAAACACCAGTAGTTTAGTCTTCGTAGTAGAATAAAAAAAAGCAGAATACTAAGTCAGTAACTTTGAAAAGAAGGTCCACAATATCGTTAACAAAGAAGAAGCAATAGGAAAAAGCTATGAGGAGAACAAAGAAAATTTAAGTTTTATCTGACAACCTGAGGAGGAACCACCTCAGAATCGGCAATTTCCGAAGAAGAAAGAGGGAAAGGGGAAGAGGTGGCTGAAGCAATTCAGGAAACCTAACAAAGAGTGGGGGCGGTCAGACTCCGGAGCCCCTAAGAAGTATCACGGAACATAAGTCTATGGAGAACAGCAACAAAACACACGTTTATCAAAATGGCAAGAAGGAGAGGGGACACAAGGGGGAAAAAAGAGAATGGAATGACATACTCAAGTACTGAAAGAAAAGAACCTGAAACCAAGAATTCTGCCCATAGAGGCAGATTGGTGTGGGGGGATGTGACTTGAAGGGGTGGGAGGGAAACTGGGGGCATTTTCTGAGAAATTACACTGGTGGAGGGATTGGTGTAGGAACACTGTACGACTGACATGCAATCATAACAATTTTTTAATGCTCTATTCATGGTCACTGTCACTGTCATCCTGTTGCTCATTGATCTATTTATGGTGATTCAATAAAAATAAATTAATTTAAAAAATTTGTACTTTTGTGCAATACATAAACGTTCTTCATAACAGCAACAAAACAAATACTTAAATGTTCATTGGTAGAAAAATGGTTAAAGGAATTCAGAGAACTCCACAAATGAAGCCATTATGGAGCAGAAAGAATGAATTATAGCTTTAGCAAAATGAACAAGTTCAGGCGACATAACAGTGAAGAGGAGGGGAAAAAAGACAAACAGGAGCTCTGAGTACGGGCATCTCCCCTCAGCCCCACCTCCAAGATTAACACCCTCTAATCAAGTCATCGAGGAATATTTCCAATTCCTAATGACAGAGAAGACAGGGATTCCTCTAATGGCCACCATGACCTCATCTTCTGCTACGCATTTTCTCTGATAGTTCAATGATTCTATGACAGAAACACGGAGAACTGTGGATTGAGTCTCAAAAGGGAGCACCATCCATAACCATCCGAAAGACATAACCATCAAAGGGAAGATGCTAAGCTGTTTCTCCTCCAAGCAGCCCACTAGAAATCGACTTCAAACACTTTTGCTCTAAAGAAACTAATGTGTGGAAACACTTCGATTATATTTCTGCATTCCAAATAAAGAACCTTATTTTGCACTGGGACAGCAATAGCCACGAAGGGAAAATGTCACCACAATAATTTCCTTATTAAAAACCGTGAGTTGTAGGGCTAGAGAGATAGTAGAGTGGGTAGGGCACTTGCCTTGCACATGGCCAACCCGGGTTTAAATTCTCGCACACCGTATGGTCTCCCAAACCCTACCGGGAGTTAAGTCCTGAACACAGCCAGCTGTGGGCCCAAAACAAAATCTGATTTTACATCCTGAGATTTTCTATCCTTGCACTTTTCAATGTTCTCTTTCCAGCATCTGAAGACTGTGCTAGAGAGAGTACAGGAGGCAGAGCATTTGCCTTGCACACAGCTGACTGGGCTCAATTCCTCGGCACCTTATATAGTCCCTGAGCACCACCAAGAGGGATCCATGAGCACGGAATCAAGAGTGATCCATAAGCACGGCACCAAGAGTGATCCGTGAGCATGGCACCAAGAGGGATCCATGAGCACGGAACCAAGAGGGATCCATGAGCACGGCATCAAGAGGGATCCATGAGCACGGCACCAAGAGTGATCCGTGAGCATGGCACCAAGAGGGATCCATGAGCACGGAACCAAGAGGGATCCATGAGCACGGCATCAAGAGGGATCCATGAGCACGGAACCAAGAGTGAGCCTGAGCACAATGGGCTTTGGCCCCAAAATAGAACAAAACAAAAAATTCAATTCAATGTAAAAAAGTGTACGAAGATTTGTGAGTCAAGATTTTCCTCTAAGATAAAACACGATTTTTGCAAGCTTTTAGAAATCTACAAAACAATTATGAAACAAAATTAATTTCAATAGAAAAACAAGCAAATAATACTATTTAAAAAAAAACAGATAAAGAAAAACTAATTCTGAGCAGAAATTACTGAGGCTGGCACAACAGTTAAGCAGGCAAGGTGCTTGCCTTGCATGCAGCTGACCTGGACTTGATCCCTGGCAGCCCCGAGGTCCCCTAGGCCTGCCAAGAATGACTCCTAAATGCAGAGCCAGGGGTAAGGCCTGAGCACTGCCAGGGATGGCTCAACAACAAAAACGCAAGAAAGGAAAGCAAGCAAGCACGCACACACTTCACGGGCTGTGGAAAGACAGATATAATGTTAAAGAGATGCGTGCGCAGTGTAGATGTTTGAAGGTTTCGAGTGTTTGTTTTTTTTTTAAATAGGAGCCACTCCTGAGGGCCTGGGCCTCTGGCCACACAGTGCCCAAGGGTCCCCCAGGGTCCTGGCCAGCAGCTGCGGGGGTGACAAGTGATGTGGAGCTCAGGATCACACTCGGGGCCTCCACATACTGTGCAAGCTTGGCCAATCTTCTCTGGCCTTTTCTTGAGTTAGGAGGCTGTTCCCTAAATTTTTTTAATTATTGAATTCCATGGGCTGGAGCAACAGCACAGATTAAATTCCATAAATTACAGATAATTTGGCAAGCTCAGATTTCAGAGTTTTTAAAACTCTAAATTCATGGCAGACAAGGAAGTAGACAGCAAAAAATAAATACTGATCTATAATTCATCAAAAGTGAGGTCTGTAGGCTATGAAAGAAAACAGGGCTTTCCTTCTCAGATAGTATGCAATTAATTCCCAAGAAAAAGGCATCTCTCCCTCTGCAGAGCAAATGATGGGCCTACGACTAGGTGAACATATAAATTCATTTGGAAATAGCCTAACTGATGAGTTAGAAATCTAACTGAGAAAAATAGAGACAAGTAGGGACAGAGTTCATTATTTGTGTCTCTTCTTCTAATTGGTGCACATATGGCAGTATTTAAGGTTTACTCCTATGCTGGTACTCAAGAGATCACACGGGGTGCCAGGGATTGAACCCATGCCAGTTACATGCAGGACTCATTATTTGAGAAGAATTTTAAAAGTTTTAAACAGCTGAGACGGGGAAATCAGTCTAAAGACTGCTCACTCCAGTTCTTGTGGTTTTTTTTTTCCCCCTGCTTTTTGGGTCACACCTGCATGCTCAGGGGTGACCCCTGGCTATGCACTCAGGAAACACTCCTGGCAGTGCTTGGGGGACCATATTCTGGGGATTCTGGGGATCAAACCCGGGTTGGCCGTGTGCAAGGCAAATGCCTCCCCTTTATTACATTATTCCAGCCCTTCAATCCACTTTTCAGAAGTCTTTCTATACCTGGGTCTCCATTCCACGCTCTTCTTCATAGTCTTTACTAAACTAATCCTGAAGGCTATATGCCTTGTGAGCACATGCCTCTGCTAATAAGGAAGTGCGACTACAGAACACGACACAGATGCTTTCAGAGAGCTACCATCTACCTTAAAAATGAAGACTCAGAACAAATAAAATTATACATTTCAATATGAAGGTTCCATGCACTTAAAGTCCTCTATTACATGGACTCTCTCCACCGAGCACTACAAGCAATGCTGAACGAACACTAGCCCTGTCTCACAGGAAACTGAACCTCACCAGTGGCAAAGGTCAACCGCCCTTATTTGTCTACTGTAAGTATAACAGATAAACTTACGTAGATCTACACAGGCATCATCAATGCAAATTAAGTTTATTAAACTTAGCCTTCATTAAAAACAAAATTGCTGGTCACTTACTATGTACCAGGAACTGTGCTAGACACTGGGAATATAAAGATGAATGATACACGATTCCCACTTCCAAGGAGTTCATAGTCTAGCGAGGAGACAAACCTAGAAACAAAGAAACGGCTTTCAGAGTGACACCCGTTCGGGAGGGGCAGACAGGGAAAGCAGGGTGTGAAGGGACGCGAACCTCAGACACTACGCAGGGAAGAGCGCAGGGAATGAGGTGTGTCCCCATGCATAATCCTCCAAGAGAATATTGTAGAAACATTAATAATTTTTATAATGTATTGTTGTTTATAGAAATGTTTTCTCTATCATAGAAACTTTAAGAAAACCTATTGACCCAAGAGGAAAACGGGGTGATATAAATTGTATAGAATCCTGGGGCACAGTTTATATGGTATCATATACATATATACGTATAGTTCAAAGCTTAGCCTGAAGAAACTGGAAGTTTGCAACAAACAAAGGCTTGCATTTTAATAATAACACTGGCAGCGGTGGGTGAGACTGAAAAGAGTAACAAGTGCATTGAAGCAGAGTAGTATGAAGAAAAAATTCAGGCTACAAAAACAATTTTGACTCGATGCGTATGGGACAGCTGGCAATACAACAAAGATCATGAACAACGGAAATTTCCTCCTTAACTCTGGGTGGAGATGATATTACTGTAACCAGGGGGAAAAGAAAAAAAAAACTATAAAAAGGATTATAAACGGCTGAAATTTCGCCCTTTACTATCTGGATGAAGATGATCTTTTTTTTTGAAGATGATCTTAACCATAACCAGGAAAAGGAGTAGGAAGAGACAAGCAAAAAGTGTGGGGATTTTCTGGAGTCAATTGTGCAAAATGTTTAAATTTCCAGTTCCGCTGAACAACTGTGTGTCCACTACGTGAATGAGGACAGCCTGGGTTTTCACAAACCGGCGAGCAATCCGGCTACTCATTCACATGAAGTAAGTTACAACCGCTGCCCAGAGGAAATGACCACTTACGTGGAAACTGAATATGCCCAGTTCAACCTTCTAAAAATTCTCATGTTTATATAAACGCTCATTCTTACTGCCAAAAACATTGTGAAAGTTAGGAATGTAATAAACTTCCAAGGTTCTAGACCTATCTAATTCTTTCAGAAGCTGTATCTTAGTTACCTACTTCTTCACAATGTCATTCTTAAATCAGAAGAAAAACTAAAAACAACTTTTTTCCCTTTTTTTCTTTTAATCCTTTTAATCCTTTTTTGCATATGTTAAGGCTTTAAAAAAGAAAAATGCACTAAGCTTCCTTCCTTGAATAATTATTAGACATACTTATTGTTTAGTCCATAAAGACTAAAATTTTTCATTTTATTTTTATATTTTATTAATAAAATAAAAACATTTTTTATTTTTAACTTTTAAAATTGAATCACAGTAAGAATACAATGGCAATGTCATTCATGACTGGATTTCAGTCATGTAACTTTTCAACACTCATCCCTTCACTAGCGTACATTTCCCACCACCAATGTCCCAAGTCTCCCTAGTGCCACTGCCCCCATCTCTATGGGAGGAACTTTCTTTCTCTCCTCTCTCCCTCCCTCCGCCCCTCCCTCCCCCCTCTCGCTCTCCCCACCCCCAACTCTCACAAAGGCAAGGACACAAAAATGGTAGAAGACAAAAATTCCTGCTTCAATTGGGTCTAGTTTTAAAATGCAATGAATGTGGCCAAGACACATGAACAAAGCAGGGTCCCTCCCCCGAAAACATGCACAGTTCAACCACCCCAAAGCAGAAAAGCTGTTTCCCAAAATGTAAACCACAAATACAGGTTTTCAATTGAAACATTAAGGTAGGGATTACACTCAGAAGCTCACATATGCAAGGTATGTGGGTTGAACACCAACCGCATCTCTGGCCCCCAGGTTTAATTCTGAAACAACACACTATTACTTTCATGTTGCAAGATTCTATTTGTATTTTTAAAAGACATTCTGGGGGTCAGGGATGTAGCTCAAAGGCAGAGCACAAGCCTCATGTTTCAGGCACTAGGTAGCTCCAGCACCATAAAGCAAAACACTCCGCCCACTGCCAGCCGGGTAACCCCTCCGCCCAGAGAGACTAGCGGCATCTCAGCAAATGTAGAAACTGGAGCAATGAAAAGGAATGGCCAGCTCCTCCTCATTTCCCCAAGCAATGCTTATTTGAGGATTCACCCGTAGGAAGCCTCTCAATTTATTATTCCATCCACTGGGATATCTGGTAACCTGAATAAACAATATAAAGACTGCCTAATTTTTTTTGGGGGGGGGGTGAGAGGGGGATTTAGGCCACACTCCGCAATATTCAGGGGATACCCCTGGCTCTGCTCTCAGGAATCCCTTCTGCGGGGCTCAGGGGACCACATGGGGTGCTGGGGAAAGACCCTGGGGTGCCTACGTGCCAGGTAAGTGTTCTACCCACTGGGCGGCTGCTCTAGCCCCTCCCTGGATAGCTTTCACCTTTTCAAACTAGATTTTTCCCTATTGGAATCCCAGTGAATAAAGCAGAATCCTGTTTGACTCCACATTTCTCTAAACCCTAACATTCACATCAGGAAACTCCATCAGGAGGACCGTCCGTCCGTCCTTTGTATCACACCCAAGACCAGGCGATGAAGGAACAAGAAGCTTCCTCAGGACTTGCTGTCAGCCCGCAGACTGCCAACCTCTACCCAACACTCCCCAGCCACCACCAACCCCAAGGGGCCGAGCGCTGAGAGCTGCAGACACCTGGCGCTGCTGCTCCTCCCCATCACGCCACCACCCTCGCGCCAGTCTGCCAACATCCCACTGGCCGTGTCCTCAGTCTCCCCCGGCAGCCCCCGCCCTCTCTCGCTTTCCACTCTGCCCCCTTCCTCCCGGCCTAGTCCCCGCGGCTCTCCTTCACCCCGGGAGCACTTAGTGGCAATGTCATTCCTGCTTTCTATTCGCAGAGCACTGCAGTTTCAAACGTGTCATCTCAGAAAAATAGGCTAAGCATAATCATTCCCAATTTTAGTAATACATTAACATTATTTTTAACTCCTACTCTGACTCCCACCGGGCTTTTCTTATGAGGACCTTTTTCTGTGTGTGTGTTTCTCGCACACCATACACACACATACACGCACAAAATCATCATCATCATCATCATCAAATATTCTTAGTGTTACCTAGTGTCTTCAAGTAAATACTGATCTATTTGGAACAGAATTTGGATGATTTCTACAAGTTCCATTCTTCATACAGACATCTTTATAAATATTCTTGATTAATTTCTCAGATTGTAGGAATAACAGAAAACACAGGAATGTCACCCTCCTGGTACATTACGAGTGCCATGTACACTTTCGGTAAAGGGGCACTTTACAAACTCTGTCTTTCGAGCAACTTGAAGAACCCTCACAGTTAACAGGCAGAGGATTAATAAAGATGGGGCGCTTGGATCCTTTTTCCGGAGGGGAGGAGAGGAGGGGCTATATTCTCAAGCACTGACCAGGAGGCTGAGGGTCACTTCCAGTCATATTTAGCCCTGCTGTGCAGACAGGACCCTTTAATGCTTGGAACTCAGTGGTGCAATGCTGCTCAGGCCCAAAGGCACTGGGGCCCACCAGGCCACATACAGCAGTATTCAAGAGGCCACCTGGTGCTTGGGGCAGAATTTGGGGCCTCTCATATTCCAGCCCTTTGAGTATCTCCCCAGCCCTGCATCTTGAGTGACAAAAAATAGTTGAAAATGCCTACCCAAAGCAAAAGTAACCATACACCCTTTCAAATAAGTCAGTTTTATGTGAATTTTCAGTTTGCAAAATATGCAGGTTCGTGTCTGCAGAGAATAAATTTATCTCCCCAAAATGTAATAAATAACGGACAGAGAACCAGAAGCTAAGTCAGGAATAACCGTGGCATACCAAATCCAGATACCAAGTATCAAAACTATTTCTATTCTGAATGGACAGAATGCAGATTGTTTTCCAGACCAGAGCTTAGCAATATTTTTTTTCAGTTGCACTGAGAAAGAATTGTAAATTAAGTTTCAAATATGAAACTCTAAACAGAAGCTGCCAGAACCAGCCACGTTGATACCCTAAAGGTGCAAAGAACATGCCATGAACGAGTGACCCCCAGGTTTATTCACCAACAAATATGGTCCCCCAAAATGCTATCAAGGCAGTCCAAGTTCAAGGACTAAGTGGGTCTTGCTCAGGCAAAGCATGGGTGTAGAAAGAAGCCGTGCCACGGGCAAGAGAGACAGTATGTACGGCAGGTGGGCACTTGCCAACTGACTTCATAACACAGATGCTCAGATGAAAATGCTCAATCCCAAAGAGGAAGATTATTAAAAGAGATTACCTAAAACACTCATTTGGGTTTGTTGAATACTGACACTGCTAAAAAGTATATGAATGAAGAAAAAAGCTCTTGCCTCTGTCTCCAAAACTGAGAAAAGCATTCATCGGAAAGGACGTAAGCTCACCATCTCCACTACAGCACTCAGTACAACAGTCAAGATACAGAAACAACCGACATGTCCAACTACAGACGAAGGGAGCAAGAGGCTGTGGTGTGCACCGGTGCAACACTCTGCAGCTGACAGAGATGAAACCACGAAGTCTGCTGCAACACGGATGAGCAGGAGGGCACCATGGCAAGCCAAGTCAGTCAGAGAGGAAAGGCTAAGTACAGGATGGTCCCACTCATCTGTGGAACAGAGAGTCCAAGTAAGAACACAGACGATACGAACATCGATGACAAGCCACTGACAGTGAGCGAAGGACCAGCTATCCCACGGCAGGGGAAGGAGAGGAGGCTAGGACAGAGCACACCAAAGAGACACAAAGTCAATGCAGACGTTTCCGGGCAAGTTGGCGCGCGCGCGCACGTGTGTGTGTTGGGGGAGAGGAGAGTGGTGGGGGTGGGGACAAATTTGTATATCAATGCATAAATTTCAATACTATTGTAATTTTCTATGCAATAGCAAAATTAAAATTACTCTATGATTTCAAAATAATTCAAAGTAGCAAGGTTATCCCCAAATTATTTATCAAACTTTAAAACTGGGGCATGGGGAAGATGGCTGCTTGAATATATACAATTTTTCCCATAGAAATGTTACAGAATAATTGCAAACTATAATGTCCAAAAGTAGAGAGCATATGGGGGAAACTCTGCCAGAGAGGCAGGGGGAGAGTGGGATGGGGGGTTACTGGGGACACTGGCGGTGGAGAATGTGCACTGGTGGGGGGATGGGTATTCAATCACTGTATACTGAAACTCAAACATTAAAGTTTTGTAACTGTATCTCACCATGACTCAATAATAATAAAAAAAGACATAAAAAACCAAAATGTTCTAGCGTTCAGATATGACAACCAAGACATAAAAGCCCACCAGAACTCAAGGAGCCAAACCACACGTTAGTTATACAAGGAGATCAGTTGTGTAGACAGAGGTTTCAGGGTTTTCACGTTAGTTTTGGTATATGCATTATTCTTGCAAAACCAAAGCAAAATTCACAAATAAATTACTGAGTTTGAGAAAAACAAGAGAACTTTGTATGCTGCCTAGCACACTATTTTATAGCTATTTTATCAAGAACTTCTGAATTCAAAAATTGTGTTCACCCAAAGAGCTCAATTTTTTAAAACAATTATTTCAAAAGCATAGGACAAATTTGAACTGTTGCATCCAACTGTGAGACAATGCCTCCTTCAGAGCCACAGGAGTACTGAAACAGACCTGCCCGTGAGAGACTGAGCAGAACAGAATCGCAAAAACAAATGAACACATCAAAAGTCTTCAATCTTCAAGTGCTCTTTGGAGGAATTACCATGCTTCTCAAATTATCTCTTTAAAACGATCAAAATGAAAAGAACAAAAATGTAGTTATTAAAAACCCCTCCCACATGATTAGAAAACACGTTTATAGGCAAGAATCTCATTAAACAGCTGAGTGAGATAAAAAGAACCTAAATTTCACTGGGCCTAAATAATCTTACTAAAGTAGAAATAAAGCACAGAATTTTCTGATAATTGCGTCTGCTATTCCTCTAAGTTTTCTTGGAACAAACAATATGAAATAAATCTGTCTTGTCTCTGCTAAGGGGGCAGGGGCTTGAGGGAAGTGACTGAGGTCACTGGTGGACGAACTGGTAATGGGACATTACATGCCTCCAACAACTATAGATAACTATGAATGTGCTACGAATAACTGTAAATCACAGTGTTTTAAAAGGCTTTAACAACAACAACAAAAAGATAGGATTTTCTAGCTTAGAACTACTTAGTTCTACTACTCATGCATGAGTGGACCCCACAGAACCAGGTAAAGTAGAACTTTGTGACCTTGGACTCCAGGCTCAACGGGGCCCAGAAACAGAGACCCTCTGCCTGCTTCCCCCAACCTCCGGCACCCCCGGGATCACACCAAGACGACCCACCCTACCAGTGCCAGATAAATACCTCATCGGTCGAGGTATTTATTGATGGGGCTCAAATATGGTGTGAACCATGGGAACACCTGTAAGGGCAATTAGAGGCCGCCCTAAAAGCCTCCGCCCCTCTCGGAGAGCCCGGCAAGCTACCGAGAGTATCCCACCCGCACGGCAGAGCCTGGCAAGCTGCCCGTGGCGTATTCGATATGCCAAAAACAGTAACAATGGGCCTCATTCCCCTGACACTGAAAGAGCCCCTATACAGCAGTGTTAAGGATGAGAAAGGAGAGGCTGATGAAATCTCAGGGATGAACTAGACTACCAAAACAAAGGAGGACTAAAATGACTGTCTGTATTTTCAATGCATGTACACTGGCATCGGAAGCATTCATCGAGGACCTGATGGTGCACGCGTAGAAGATCAAGTACGACATCATTGGTCTGACCAAAACGAGAAGGCATCAATCACATCACGCCACTTTTGACACTGGAGAAGAACTATTCCTTGGAACATGCAACAATGAGGCATCATGGTGTCAGTATCCTTGTCAACACGAACTTGGCCATGAGCATTGATTGATTCATTTGAATGCCTAACAAACCAAATCGGATGATTATGCTTGAATAGATGTGGTTCACTGCCGGCAGTTTCTATCTTTGTCGCCTACGCACCAACATCCAACTATGATGAAGAAGAAACTGGGAAGTTAGTTCTACATGGAGCTGGAGAAGTTCTATAAAGGACACCACACCTTCTACAAGATCATTGTCAGTGATTTTAATGCCATGATAGGACTGAGAAGGTCGCCGAAGAACTCCACATTGGGACCCATGGCCTAGAATGGAATGAACAGGGTGAGAGACTGTCCAAGTTCATCTTGTCAACCAAGACCATCCATGGTAACTCACAGTTCAGTTCCAGAAGGCCGAATCTCAACGGTGGACATGGGAGTCTCCTGGTGGACAGTTTCACAACGAAACTGATGTCTCCATCATAATGACCAAACATTAGCCAAGCGGCACAAATGCTGGCCGACTTTGACCTAGTGTGGAAAGGTCGGACTGAAGCTGAATCTCACGTAGACAATGTTCATGAAAAACGAACTAGTCCCTGAAGTTCCATTTGCTCTCAATGGAACGAACATCTCCGAATGTAGCAGTTATGTGTACCTGGGTCGAGAAATCAACATGAGGAACGAGTCGGTGCCAGAACTTCGCAGGAAGAAGAGAGCAGTGTGGAACGCCTTCATGAGCGTCGAAGAAGTGGTTAAGAGGATGAAGAACCTCAGGCTCCGGGCACATCTTTTCGACTCCACCGTTCTTCCTGCACTAACATACGCCTCAGAGACCTGGGCCCTACGCAAACGGGACGAGAATGCTATTCGGGTATCCCAAAGAGAAATCGGAAGAGCTGTGCTTGGAGTATCACGTTTCACTCAAGTGAGAGAAGGAATCCAAAGTTCCGACCTCCACTGACCATCAAGAATCAGAGACGCTGTCATGTTTGCCAAGGCGTCGGAAATCAGATGGGCCGGACACAATATGAGATTTAGAGATGACTGCTGGACTAGACCGACTGGATTCCATGGGACGTCAAAAGACCGCATGGCCGCCCATCTACAAGATGGTCAGACTTCTTCGTCAAAACCCTGAACGAATGGTTTGAGGCTCTTCGTGTTCCTGGAGTGAGCAGATACCATTGGGCTACACTAGCATGAGACAGGAACGAATAGAGATGTTACTGGCACCCACTCGAGCAAATTGAAGATCAATGGGACGACAAGTGATGCAAGTGATACAAGAACTACTTAACAGGGCTGGAGAGAGTATAGAGTGGGTGAAGTGCTTGCCTAGCACACAGCTGACCCGGGTTCAAGACCCAGGGCCAAATGGTTTGCCACGCCCTGCCAGGGCAAAATCCTGAACACTACTGGGTGTGGCTCAAAAATAAAATGAATCTACTTAGCGAAAATATACTGCATAGTTCATGGAAACACAAAACAGTAATCATCTTAAGTTGCACCTACCTATGTTAATATTTATGCCATTTTCTCCGACACATTTCACAAAGCTGCGATATTTTATGTACAAATCATTTTATCTCGTAGCGACTATCTTTTATTTGCAGTAAGAACTTCCAATTACAAGCTTCCCTGAGCCCTTGGCCAATATCACAGAAGTATTTAATTGATGTTTTCACTTGCTGAAAACATAACTGGCAACAATATTCCAGAAGGCCACAAGATGGTGTTGTTGCTCCATAAAAGGCACCCCTGAAACCAATTATACCACACTAAGTTTCAGAAAAATGAAATATTTTTCTGCAATTAAAAGGATATAAAAATATTAACAATTTACTATAAAATGAGTTAAAAATTTATGTTACTCAAATCTAGCAGAAATTATAAGCCTAATTTTTGTAAGCCTAAATGACTCGGGTCCTAAAGACCAAAACAAACACACAGGACTCTGCCCACTGCTGTCTCTGTCACACTCACCCTTCCTTCTCTTTCTGCTACAGCCTTTCCCGCCACAGGTCAGAATTAAAATAGATACATATGTGTATAATCTATTTATCATATATGCTTGGGGGTGACACCTGGTAATGTTCAGGACTTCCTCCTGGCTCTGTGCTCAGGACTTCTCCCAGGGGCTCCGGGGACTGTGTGTGGTACTGGAGATCAAACCCAGGCCAGACACACGGAAGGCTTTTTAAAAAAGCCTTATCTCTACTGTCTGAATGTTTACTTTTTATGCATTATTTTTTTCTTTCCTAGTTTAGGAACATGGTTCTTGTTTCCTTGTTTTGAAAGAAGTGACATTGGGGCCAGAGGGATAGTACAGCATGGGGGGGGGGGGTTTGCCTTGCACGCGAGCACACCTGGGTTTGATCTCCGGCATCCTAGATGGTCCCCAGAGCACCGCCAGGAGTAATTCCTGAGTACAGACCCAAGGGAAACTCTTAGGATTGCTGGGTGTTACACAAAAAGCCAAAAAAGGTGATATAAAAATCATTTATGTCAACAAAAAACTGCATAGTTCATAAAAAACAAAAAAAAAGTCTTGCCATTTGGGTATATCTCCACACATTTCAGTGAGCATCCACAGAAAATCAGTTTTCCATTCCTGGGTTGCATGGTATCAATCAAGAAAACAAGGGCTGGAGCAATAGCACAGCGGGTAGGGCATTTGCCTTGCACGCGGCCGACC
This sequence comes from Sorex araneus, assembly GCF_027595985.1. Taxonomy (NCBI): domain Eukaryota; kingdom Metazoa; phylum Chordata; class Mammalia; order Eulipotyphla; family Soricidae; genus Sorex; species Sorex araneus. The sequence goes on from NC_073303.1 coordinate 64,187,440, forward strand.
CGGGTTCGATTCCCAGCATCCCATATGATCCCCTGAGCACCGCCAGGAGTAATTCCTGAGTGCAGAGCCAGGAGTAATCCCTGTGCATCACCGGGTGTGACCCAAAAAGAAAAGAAAAGAAAAGAAAAGAAAAGAAAAGAAAAGAAAAGAAAAGAAAAGAAAAGAAAAGAAAAGAAAGAAAAGAAAAGAAAAGAAAAGAAAATCAGGGCCAGAGAGAAGGTGTCACAGGCAGGGGCTTGCCCCGCAAGCAGCTGACCCGGGCTCAGTCCCGGACACCACTCACAGTCTCTGCAGCACTGCCAGGACTGACCTCAGAGCAGAACCCGGACAACGCTGAGCACTGCCAGGTGTGGCCCCGAGGCACCACGGCCGAAGAAGAAAAAAGCTTAAGAAAATTTAGATGACAACGAGTACCTTGAAAATTAGGTTTCAAACTTACAGAATTAAGTTAACAAATATACAGAGTACTTTGTAGAAATAAGAAAGAATAACCAAAGCCTGAACTCGCCCACTTTTTCACATAGATTGTCTAAGAGACACAGAAACAGCCAATCTTATTCTTGGAACCTGAATCCAGTCTCCAACTCCAAAAGCACTCGAGAAATAACAGTGACCATGCACTGAACTTATACTACTGTCAGTCACAAACAAATAAATAGCACTGCCACCCCGCTGCTCATCGATTTGCTTGAGCGGGCACCAGTAACATCTCCATTTTGAGACCTGTTACTGTTTTTGGCACATGGAGTATGCCACAGGTAGCTTGCCGAGCTCTCCGAGAGGGACAGAGGAATTGAACCTGGGAATGTAATATAAAAACTCAACAAAACAAATAAGTATACACCAAAAATTGCTATCCCTATTATCATTTACCCTTCATGGTCATTAGCCCTAGGAACAGGTGAGGAAATATAGGCTTCAAAAATTTAAATAAGTGTATACTGAGGCAAACTCAGATTCTTGGGCTTAATGAAAAACTCTTTCCACTAGAAACTGTACTGTAAAAACAATCTGTATAAAATATGAAATGCTAACACGAAATTAAACCCATGTCTTAAAATGAGCATTCTCTTGTACCAATCTGATGCTACTCTTAAGATTAAGCAACTTCAAAACTTGGTGGCATTGTAAGACTTTTCAACAGACACTGAAAAATAAGTTTCCTTATGGCTGAAAAACAGTACAAAAAAAAAAGGTAACAGTGTAAACAACAACAGTCCATTACAATAAAGGAGACAGCTACCAGGCTGTTCTGGAGAGAACTTTCAGAGCAACAGAACACTCTTACTTTGCAAATACCAAACCTCATGCCATATTATGCACCATCTCAGATTTAAAACTGGTATTCTGTTTTGTTTGGGGGCTACACCCCAAACAAAGCTCAGGGGCTCCTCCTGGCTTTGCACTCAGGAACTGCTGCAGCCCAGTACAGGGCAAATGTCATTACAACTGTATTTTCACTCCGGCCCGCCAATCTGATACATTGTCTCAAAGGGTGGTATTTTGTAATGTAATATTTGCTAACCACCTGATTCTTTTTAAATAGAAAATTTTCAATATTTTGGGAGGCTGGAAAGATAGGATGGGAGGCAAGGCACTTGCCTTACAAGCAGCCACGCAGTTCCCATGCCAGGACCACAGACGGTTCTCGCGGCCCGGCAGGGGCGACTCCTGTGTGCAGAGCCCACTCTGGCCCCGAGCACCGCCACGTGTGGCCCACACTCACCCCACCTCAAAAGAAAACATTTGGGTATTATTCTTGAAACACAGTTTTACAGCATTTCATGAAGCAGCAAACACAGGAATGGACAGAGCTCAGGTGAGGCTAAAGGGTGCTAAGAAAACATGAAACTTTTCTCTTCCAGGAGAAGCACCCCCCGCCACCCCACGCCCCAGTCGGCCTGGCCCCCAAACAAAAAGAATTCTGATTTACCAGCACGTAAGCAGTCGGGGGGATCTGCTAGCTGTTCAATTCCAAAGTGCCAATTTCTAGTTTGAAAAGAGCACCCTGGGGATAATCCAATATAGAGAACTCCTTTAAGAGTCAGACACACTCAAACCAAAATTTTAAGTCTGTATATTTAACCTGAGTCTCGGTTTTCTCATCTGGAAACTGGGGAGGGGGGGAGGGTGAGGGGAAACGAATGTAGCTTTGTGAAAGCGAAAAGAAACGGCAACACTAACTGCAAACCAGAATTGTTTTTAGAATACGGAAGGTGTTCAATATGCCCTGAACACCTTTTCATCACCTCACCACTCTCAGAGACTCTGACGCATCGAAATGCCAATATTTTCCCAGTACACTTTCATGACAATATAGAGGTTAAGAAAACCACTGCATAATCCTCAGAGTTGGTGCCAATTTTTTTTTTAACCAAAAAGTAGGGTGTGCCCATTCTGTGAAACTGCTTTTTTTTTTTCCTACTGGACCTTTGCTGCTATTACTTAAAAACTGGGTGGACCGCTCTGCAGTGGCCACAATTCTGCAGCAGAATATAGCATTTCAGGCAAGGGATCGTGTTATAAAAAGGCAGTGGGGCCAGAGAAACAGGACAGAGTTGGAAAGCAAGTACTTGCCTTGCATGTGACCGAGCCAGGGTTCATCTCCAGGCACCTGATACAGTCCCTGAAGTATCATCAGAGCCCAGAGCAAGCCTTAAGCACTACTGCTGGGTGTGGCACAAAAAAAAAAAAAAAAAAAAAAAGATAGGCAGGAGGAAAAAAAAACAAGGACAAAAATAAAAACAAAACAAAACAAAACAAAACGATACTCAATTGAGAGGCCAGAGAGAGAGCACAGCGGGTAGGGCACTGGCCTTGCTTGCACGAGACCTACCCGGGTTCAATGCCAGCACGGCATTTCGTCTATGCATCCCCAACAGAAATAATTCCTGGTGCAGAGCCAAGAGTAAGCCCAGAGCGTCAACGGGTGTTTTGTCCCCAAAACAAAGCATAACAAAACACCCCAAATTTGAAAGTTCTTTTGTAATTTTCAATTGATGTGGATCACAAGACCGACCTGAACTCTCTTAGCAATGAAATCTGAACAAGATATGAAGTTAGTTATTGTCCTTAATTATCCCTAAGAATTATTCATACACACTACACGAATAAAGTACAAGATGAGGCCCTTCACAAAAACTCACAGCAGAAATGCCATCTGCACTTCTATGCTCACTGTGCTCACTGAAGCACTATTCATGACAGACTGAGGAAACAACCTGAGTGCCTGGGAACAGAGGACTGGGTAAAGAAACTATGGCACATCTACATAATGGAATACTATGCAGCTAGAAAAAAAATGAAGTCATGAAATCTGCATATAAATGGATGAACATGGAGAGCATCATGCTGAGTGAAATGAGTCAGAAGGAGACCGGCAGACATAGAATGACCGCACTCATCTGTGGGACATTAAAAAACAACAACAACAACAACATTATGAGACCAATACCCAAGGGCAGTAGAAACACGAGGCAAGAGGCACTGCCCTTGGTTGGAAGCCGCCTCAGGAGCTGGGGGAGAAGGCAGTTGAGACACACAAGGGACCACCAGGGCAATGACAGTTGGGAAAGAACTGTAGGTAAAGGAACAAACACCATAGCCTCTCAGTATCTGTACTGTAAACCATAATGCCCAAGAGGAGCGAAGAGCAAAGAGGGAGGCAGGGAGGGAGGGAAGGAAGGGATGGGAAGAGGGAGGGGGGAGGGGGAAGAGAGAGAGAGAGAGAGAGAGAGAGAGAGAGAGAGAGAGAGAGAGAGAGAGAGAGAGAGAGAGAGCACCTAGAGAAGTGCCTGCGGTGAGGGAAGGAGGGCAGGGCAGAGCAGAGCAGGAGAGAAAGGAGGGCCCTGGGGTGGGAATGTTGGCTAGTGGAGGGATGGCCTTGGAACACTGTATCACTGGAACCTGACCATGAACAACTCTGTAACTGTGTATCTCTCAGTGATGCAATAAAAATGAAAAAAATAAAAAGAAATTATTATACTCAAGTGCATTTAACCATATCAAGCCCCTCCAGACTAAAAAATACATGTTACTGAACTTTTTTTAAAAAAAGATGAGGCCCTGTACTTCAACTGAGTTTATGTTCTATGCAACCTAAGAAACGAAATGTTCTCTCTCAAAAATAAAAAAAAAAAAACCCACTGATGTCAATGATGAGGTATCACTAACTGAACAGAGAGAAAACTTACTGAGTGTGAGAATTAAAAGTCACATACTAAGTCTACTGATTAGAAAAGATAATTGTCATTTCGCATATCAATGTCCAATTTACATAGGGCTTAACCCAGGATAACTCAGTCAAGATCACTTTGCCAATAACTGAGCATCAGTATTCAAATCTAATTTATTTTACATGGAAAACCCCCAAAGAGACAACATTAAGAAAAAATAAAACTAGTTACAAAAAATTTAACTAGAAAAATAGAAATCCTGAAAATAATGTGTATCCCCATTCACACCTAAACATAACACCATTTTCACACTTAGAGGACAAAAAAGAGTGAGAGCATTATTGTTTTTCTCCAGAAGACTGTAAAAACAAAGGCAATGGCTTCTTCAAAACAAATGGCAACCAATCTTTTCTCCCCAAATTAAGACAGAATCATGGTCTTGGCATGTTTCTTTTTTAAACCTCAAAATGTTCTAAGGATAAAAATATGGTTGCTTTCCAACACGGCCCCAGTTTTAAAGACCTGCTCCTCAACCACCAGGACACAGACTGATGAGGACTAAGTGACAGACTCAGGCGCTCACTCCTGATGTCCTCAGCAAAACCGAGGGAAAATAAGTGTCAAAGTTTGTGTTCGTGTGTGTCAAAGATTTTTTTTTTTTGGATTAGCAAATTTAAAACTTTTTCTCAGGTTTTCAACTCAGTGACATCATAATCACTGTCATCCCAATGTTGTCGATTTACTAGAGCGGGCACCAGTAATGTCTCTATTTCTCCCAGCCCTGAGATTTTAGCAGCCTCTCCTTACTCGTCTTTCCCAATGACTGCTCTTTTAGGGTCAGGGGAATGAGACCTGTCATTACTGTATTTAGCATATCAAATACGCCACGGGTAGCTTGCCAGGCTCTGCCTGTGCAGAGGGATACTCTCAGTAGCTTGTCCGGCTCTATGGGGTGTGTGTGTGTGGGGGGGGGGTCTGCTTTTTATTCCTTAAGAAAAAAGTAAAGACATATTACAAGTTAAACTAACTTCTGAAGTCGCTACTGGATCAAGTCTAGTGGAGTACACATGTAAGATAATCAAACATTTACCTAAGAAACTATCACTGTACCACTTGAAAACTGAAGCTTAGAAATACGTAAATGTCTCTTACAAATTAAGTAAAACAGAATCTAAAATGTATTTCACTGATTAGTTTACAGCAAAGTTCACAACAAGTCTCACAATGTCGACATTACTGGTGCCCGCTGGAGCAAATTGATGAGCAACAGGATGACAGTGACAATTAATCCACACCACATGAGGAAAATTGGTTCCATTTATCATGTAACTCACCCATGGCCAAGATGCAGCTCTGGCAGTCTTCCCCAGGAGAGATGGTCCTGGTTCCCTTCTAACCTACCAAATTTCAAGTCAGATGCCCTTCAATCATAATCTCCTTTGTAGTAGGTGATTTTAGCTACATGAAAGCAATCAGATAACCTGATTTTAAAAACAGCTTGGTCTGATTATTTCAGTGGGTTTAAAAAAAAAAAGCTCTGATTTAAAAGAATGCTGAAACATGGGGATTTTTGTGTTTTAACAGAAGAATACTTCACTGATTCAGCCTGCACGATGTTACTTATCTCTTGCCTAATACTGATCTCTTGCCTAACACTGTAATTGGTCTTATCAGGTTTGTTTAGCTTAAGTCCTTGACAATTATATTGTTCTTCTTAGTAAGTTCACGGTACTTATATTACACTTGTACATTCTGTGAACAGAGTAGCCAAAAAATTATCTCTGGGCTGGAGAGATTGTACCGTGGGGAAGGTAACTGCCTTACACTGAACTGACTCAGATTCGATTCCTGACACCACATACCATCCCCTGAGCACCAACAGGCATGATCACCGAGCATAGTGCCTGGAATATGCCCTGGGTCCCACCAGGTTTGGCCCCAAATTATCTTAGAGAACTCTAGAACCCCGAATTACCTGATTCTACAGGCAGTTTTCAACAACTCTGCATAAAGCCATCTGGGTTTGTGAAACGGGAAAACGCCTGCGGAGGAGAATCTCACAGCCGTCACGCTAACAAGCCAGTAGACCAGTGACTGGGACGGAGGAGCTGCTTCTGACAAACGCGGCTCTACACTATAATTCAACCAACCTCACGGTGGGTAACAATTTCTTGCTCTCAAACTGCAGAGCCAAAAACACCACTCTGGGATAAAAACCGCCTGTCATGTTGAGTCAGTAACTTTCTACGTCTCAGTCTTTCTGAGACGTAGCTTTTAACTATTTTATCAGAGCCTCGGCATTCTTTTTGCCATGGCGGGGTCAGGGGACACACTGGCAGTGGTACCCAGGAACCACCCGCTTGGATGCGACGATTAGCTGCAGGCTCTCAGACTCTCGGGTGCGGGAATCACATGAGGGGGACAAAAGTCAGGCCGCCTACATCCCTGGGCCCTGAAAACGCTTTCTGTAAGTTAAGAGATGAGAGCTGATCTGCAGCTCCGCGCCTATCAAAACGAAGCTATGGCCATCCACGAGAAATGAGTGGCTCAGAGAAAAGATGGATGATGAATGTTCATCTTCTTAGTAATAATGAATTACGTGCAACAAAAATAATCTAAAAGGGCCAGGGGATGGCCCCTAGTTAGGAACTATGCCTCTCATGTCAAACCCTGGTTCCATCCCTGGCATCACACTGTCCCCAGCATTACTGGGTGAAGGCCCTGGAGCCCCTAGCACCACACCCACATGTCCCATCCAACTTCGGGCCCAGTCAGCTGACAGCTGCTGGGCAGGGTTCCAAGACTCCTGAGCACTGCTTGAAGACCCTCGAAAGAGGGGGGAAATGATATGGGCGTTGCTTATGCTCAGGAGCTGTACTTCCTGTTTCTCAAACATTACTTCAATTGATCTTCTAACAATCTAGTCAAGTGGCCGGAGAGATAGCAGAGCCAGCAGGAACTTGCCTTCCGTGAGGCTGACCTAGGCTCAATCCCCAACACCAAATATAGAGTACTGCCAGGAGTTAGCCCTGAGCACAGCCAGAGGGACCCAAAACAGAACCAGAAACCCAATAAAGAAGACATTTATAGAAGAAAGAAAATAATACTGAGAAAAGAATGGTTATTAGGCAGCACCAATACATCCTAGCTTAACAGCCATGGCTCTTGACATATACTCCAGCACATATTTAATGACTGAGATAATCTAGTTCATTTACTATTCTAAAGTAAAATACATTCTAATTTGTACAGATCAAGTTCATTTAACTCCCCTGCACAAGTACATACAATTCCTGGCAAGTTGATTAATATATAACCACAGTATTCCTCAAGTAAGAACTCAATACTTTGCTTCCATCCATCCTATTTCATCATAATTACAGGCGTAGTGAACAGCTACCAAAAGAACTTGCTTTCTTCTGTTAAAGCTATCTCACTTATAATTCTGTTAATGCTAGAGCATTTTTAAACTACCTAAGCAAGAGGGCAGGGAGGAGTCATCAGGAAACATTTTAAGGTAATTCAAACCCTTCTTTGTGCTCTGCAAACTCCTACTTATAAAATCACGCTTCTCAAGGCTTTCAATCACAAACTCTGCCCTACAAGTACAATGGTGTCCAGAATATTCAAAGATTTGCACAAGGACACAGGGGCCATTAAAAAAAAAAAGCACACACACACCTAAAGCTATGCTTAATAGCATCCTAGACTATGATGCAATTATGTAATTACAGTGAAACGCTCATTTTCTTCTCAAGATATGTGATCAAACCCAGCGAGCAAGCAATGAATCTCTGGGTACCAGGCGAGGAGCAAGACCTTCCTCCACACCCAGCCCAGAGGAGGAGGAACTGGGCGCCAGGCCCCTGGAGGAGAGCCTTTCAACGCACTGACTCCTCTCCGAGGAAAAGTAGCTGATCCCAACAGTTTTCGAGAGAAAACAAATTTGAGTAATCAGGTTGCTTTAGGCTGGTCAAGGACACTGTGACTGGTCAGGGAATGCGCCAGGCCAAGTTTCCCAGCGGCGAGGGGGCATCAATCTCCGCCCGTATCTGGCCCACTCGGGGACATCTGTCCAATCTAGTTCCTAATACTGACTAACTGCTGCCTTCTAACAGCCCGGGCTGTGGGGCTGTGGGTCCTACATTTCCTTAGCCCGCCCCTCTGTCCCCCTGGCCTGGGCAGCCTTCAAACGGAGCAAGTCGGTCCTGCCCGAATATGAGGCATACCAGGTAAACCCCAGAGGTATAATTTTTCTCCTCTGTTCTTGCCCAAAAGAGAGCAGCAGCTCTTTCCATCTGTATACTAAGCGAAGCATGCGATCATTCCTACCTCAGGCTCGGCTTTGCTTCTCAGGCCCAAAGCAAAAGTACTGAAAGTCACAACCTGCAGAACAATTCTAGACAGCCCGTTTACGAGGTGCTGTAACCCTGGCTCTCACACGCTTGTCTCCCGAATCCCGGCAGGGCCAAAGCTCCACCTCAGCTGGCTCTAACCACAGAATGTGGCCGAAATGGTGGCCTGCTCCTTCCAGGCCTCAAGCCTGGCTGCTTCGGCCTTTGGACTGGACGGACCCACAAAGACGGGGTGTCAGATCTGAGACTACACTAGAACGTGAAACAGGAGGGACGGGAAAGACAGAGGTGACCTCACAGGTGAAAGCAGCCCTTGGCAGTGGTGGGGGACACTCGGCCTGAAACAGACAGCCAGGAAACCCTGAGGGCCGGCTTGGTTCCTGACCGGACAGACACACGGACTGCTCACGGGTTGCCTGGGGCCTGTCTGCCTCTACCGTCTGACCTGAGAATGATCTGAATTAGCCAAATGATCCTTAGCAGAAAAAAGGGCTCACACCCCTGCTTTACCTGCAGGACCATTCAAACGCGCCAGGGTTGGAACTGAGAGAGAGAGAGAGAGAGAGAGAGAGAGAGAGAGAGAGAGAGAGAGAGAGAGTGTGTGTGTGTGTGTGTGTGTGTGTGTGTGTGTGTGTAACTGAGTGTGTGTGCGTACACGCCAGGGTTGGAACTGAGAGAGAGAGAGAGAGAGAGAGAGAGAGAGAGAGAGAGAGTGTGTGTGTGTGTGTGTGTGTGTGTGTGTGTGTGTAACTGAGTGTGTGTGCGTGTTTTCCAGAGACAGAAATTAGAGAGAAAGACATAGAAAGACACAAGTTGTTTTAGCTCAATTTTAGGGATGAAGAATTGAACAGCACTGAGGAAGTGAAACAACACTCACACCATTCCTTCAAATCCCAGAAAAAAGTACTGACTGATCGGAACGCAAACACACAACCTCGGGAGACAGAGTCCGTGCCATCCTGAAGCGAGGATGCGAGTATACACCAAGTTCTAAGCAGACAGCTTCAGCTGTGTCCCCCCCCGGCACTGTGACCTCAATGCCCCGCACAGCTGGTGGGGAAAGGCACACTGTTACAGTACGAACCAATAACTATTTTAGCTCTTTTCAGACAAATCCAATCTTCCTTGCAACACAGCAACTATTAGAGATATGGCATTACATTATATATACATATATTAGTATTTTAAGTTGTAATGAAGTACATATACTAGTTTTTAATGGTAACTTTTCTTAAATGATATAGTTTTTCATATAATGGCAAAAAATCATAAAATTCAAATCACACGCTGGGAATCAGACTCCTATTTATATGCTTCCCTCCAGAGGCAATTTTCATAGACTAAATTTCTGTAAACGTAGAATTTTATCCGTAAAAGCAGTTGATATTAAATCAACAAATTTCTTTTTTTGCTTTCTGGGTCACACCCAGCAATGCACAGGGGTTACTCCTGACTCTGCTCTCAGGAATTACTGGTGGCAGTGCATGGGGGACCATATGGGACGCTGGGGATTGAACCTGGGTCAGGCGCATGCAAGGCAAATGCTCTACCCGCCGGACTATTGCTCCGGCCCCAGAAATCAACAAATTTTCAAACAGTATGAAAAATCTACATTTCATCAAGGTACTCTCAGATCTATTTCAGTTTTTTTCAGGACAGGAGAAAAACTATTTAGTGATACTTTATAATAACCTAACAATAGCTGCTGCAAGAAAGTTGCCATTTTAGTCTATAGGAAGAAATATAAAAGTTCAGGTCTAGAGGGTATAAACACATTCCAAATTCAGACTCCTCATATAGCTATCAGTTAAATTTCCATTTCAATCAGTAGGAAAAGAGAGGTTTTAGCACTTCTCTATTTAGTCACTCTCTAGCCATAAGCCCTAACATTTTAACTTCTAAATTTTTAACTGAGCTTGAGGTGATTTATTTAAGATGCAGTGATTATCCCCTGACACACCTGATGCTCTGAGAACCAACTGAGTCTATGTAACCATTATGAAAAAATGCAAAATGCTAAACTAAGATATGGCAGTCTAAAAAAATTGGCAAGAAGGATTAAAACACCAGCTAATGTGCTCATTAGAAATTTTATACTCCAATAAGTATGAGGAGCTGGTTCATTTTGAAACACCACAAAGGCTAATTTTGTGCTCTTTTCACAGCTTGTTATAATTAAATCATATTTTGATAGAGTACAAAAAACCCCGCATGTTTCTAATAATTATGGAATTAAAGTTCCTACAGTTATAGAGGGTATCAAGTAATAATGCGCTCGAGTTTCCACCAGGTAGACCATCACACAGGAGTAGGGAAGTTAACTGCTTATGAGCAAAACTAGCTTTTAACCCTACTAAAAGTTACCTAACCCAATAAAAACTTACTGACTAGAACCCTGCACTTTGTTTAGTCTAGTTTCCAATTTTCCTAATAAAGGCTTTATGAAAGACAGGATGAATGCTAAACTTATTCATGAATCTAGAAGAGAGATTATGAAGACCGACACGGACCGCTACCAAGGAATTAAATAAACGGCAGTCACTGCCTCACCAGCTCCCTGGAACTGGACACTGCGTCAGTCCGCCCGACTCTAAAACCCAAGAACCACCAAGCTCTTAAGGACTGCAAGGAACCTCCCAGGATCAGCTACTCCTTATTGAGTCATTTAAAAGCAGTAACCATAGTCAACTGATGGTAGATCACTTGCAGATACACGCTGATGTTCATGCACGAACCCATCTTTGTCAACTCCTGATGCCATTTTACACACTTGTTTACTGAAATAGGGCAAATCATGAAACTTCCCGGGCTATTTGTTTTGTAATATAGTAGTGAATTATGGAAATTAGTTGAAATTGTCTATGAACTATAAACCACAATACAGATGTAAGAAAGCAGTGTCTCTCTCAATATGTACTCATATACGTACACATACATGTATGTACAGACATATATATACACATATGTATACATAATATATCTACCTTGAGGGAATTTTTATCAGGAATTACAAGCATCTGAGGGGCCTGTTGCTTTACGAAGTTTACAGGAGGGCCAGAGAGACAGGCCAGCAGGCACAGCACTGGCTTGCAAGCGCCTGGTCCAGGCTCAATCCCCGGAATCCCACCTGCTCCCCTAAGCCCCATCAGCAGTGCTCCCTGAGCTCAGAGCCAGGAGGAAGCACTGAGCAATGCCGGGTATAGCCCCAAACCCAGAAATAATAAAAATGCATAGAATTAAAAGTTTGTGAAACTTTTGACCAAGCCCCGATCACTGCCCCTGGGTCTGCGGCATGAGGCTCCCTGGGATTATGTCAACAAGCAGCTGGTCACACAGGGAAATCTGCCAGGCCAGAAGTCTTTCGTTCCCTCGACAATCAGAAGCTGATTCAAGGCTGAGAATGACTGCTGTGAAGTAACACACCTATGCCACAGATAAAAGCTCCTGCCAATGCATTTATGGGCGCTCAGAAGGCTACCAACAGATTTCCTACCCACCCTCCATCAGGATCTTCGGGGCTTTTCTCTTCGCTGTCTCTGCCGTCACCCACGCCTGTTCCATTCCTCCCTTCCATGTCGGGGTCCCACTCACTCCACACGCCCGCAGCGACCCCATGCTCCACCTGCAGCATCTCTCGACCCGCACAGCACACACGGCTCCCAGACTAGTGCTCTGAAACCCAAACGTCAATTATTTCAGCCCCAACTCCAAAACCATGTGAAAACCCCCTACCGACCTCCCGCCGAGGCGCTCAGCCTGGCACGCACACACAGTGATCATCAAACGCCCAGAACCACTACAGCAGGCTTCATCACCCTTCGTAGCGTCAACCCCTTCCTATGCTCAGATTATCTTTCCCAGGCTCCCGAAAGCCGGGGCCATCCCTCCGAAGACTTCCCAAGCCAGAGAGGCTCCGGGAACTACTCCCCCTAACTCTGCCCTAGGAGACATGAGCTCACCTCCCGGCTCTCCATCTAAAATCTGGGTGAAACGGAGCTGTATATTACAAGACAAATGAAGTGTTCCTCTATTGTCCTACCGGCCTAACTAGTTTGCTAAATTGTTATCATCCTCCTCCCCAAAATTCACACCCCCCCATACCTTTCAGAATCATGCAGAAGATACTATTAAGTACAATCTCAGCTAAAAACCAGATTACGTGCTGACTAAAAGCAGACTCAACTTCTACACCATTTTCTATCACACTAAACTTCCTCTCAAAATCCAGCCCTTGGTTACTATTTTTGAAAGTCCTGGTGATGTGTACCTTCCAAGGGGTTTCTCATTTCCAGGAAAGACTTGAAAAGGTCCTAAAGAACTTTTTGCACTATTCAGTCGGAGTAACTCCCAAACAACCGGCCATTAAATTATCAAAGAAAAGTAGCATCTACCAGAAGTGAGCCTTTTTCAGCCACAGCTATTTTTTGCCCCAGGCAAGCCACGGAGATAAGTTTCTTTTCTTTTTTTTTTTTAAAAAGGTGCTTATTGTTTGTATGAAGCACACAGATAATTATGCAGACAGATCAAGTGAATTTATACAGGAATTCTCAAACAACTGTAAAGCCGGCATTTCGCCAGGAGCATATCTGCAGACAGTAATCTGCAGGCTCAACTGTAAACCAGGTATTTCACCACAAGAAGTGGCAGAGCTGACGCTGAGTATCATCCTCTCCCACTATTAACCAAGAATATTTTACAACAGAACCTCCAATTTTCTTTTTTTTTGCACATCATCCCACAACCAAAAAAATTTAAACACACACATACACACAACTTACCAAACTGGGGGGTGGGGGGGAGGAGGGGGGGATAGACATCAAGCCCCCTAGAAAATATTTTATCCCCCGGGGACAGAAACGGCCCAATAATCGCTACTTCTCCTCTTCGGAGATGAAGGTTTGCTATAATTACGGAAGCAAAGGAAACTCAACTCCAAATCGATGTGAGCCAAGAAAGGGTCGCGCACAAGCCGGATCATTTAAAAGAGCGGAAAGAGAAAAGGGCCAGCGGCAATTTTCTTTTTTCTCTTTTCTTTGCTTTTTTTTTTTTTTTAAAAAAAAAGCACATTTCGAGGATGCCAGCGGAAGGAAGGTCCAAGTCACAGAGGAGCGGAGGACTCGGGAAAACTGCAAGGTCACCGGGACCGAGCAGGTCACGAAGGTGCAGGTGCGGGGTGTGTTTGCGGGGCGGGGAGGGGTGGAGGGGGAGATCTGCAAAGCTGCGGAGTCCGAGAAGCGCCCGGGGCGACTGAAAAATACGCCCGGGGGGTGGGGTGCGGGGGGGAAGGGAGAAGCCGAAGTCGGGCGGCGAGTCCCCGGCTCGGGACGGCGACACTGCGGCCAAAGTCGCGGCGGGGGAGCGGCGGGAGGCAGGGCCGGCTGCGGAGCCGCGGCGAGCGCTCGGCGGGGCCTGCGGCGGGGCCGGCCCGGGGCCCCGCGCCCCCCGCCCCCCGCCCCCGCCCCGAGGGTCCCGCGCGCGCCCCGCGTCCTTACCCGGCGCGCAGCCCCGCGGCCCTCAGCGGCGGGCGCGCTCAGCCCTCGGCGCCCACGGTCGCCATCTCGCCGCCCAGGCCGCCCGCAGCCACTCGGAGGCGGCGCGCCGCGCTCGCCGACACCCGGCCCGCCCCCCGCCCCCACCCCGGCCTCGCGTCACCGGCCCCGGCAACTGCGCGCGACGCCGCGGCCGCCCCGAAGCCGCCGACTCCCGGGCCGGAATCGGGCTTCCGGGGAGCATGCGCAGCGAGGGCGTCTCTCCACCACCCCCCCCACCTCGCCGCACCCCGCCCCCCAGGCCTTTGAAAACTCCGCTCCTCCAGGTCTTCCGAGTGGTCGAGGGAGGTGGAAGGCCAGCCAATCGGAGGCGGGGGCGGGGCTTGAACCTGTCAGGGGGCGGGGCCACGCCGCGGCCGAGGCTTCGGGCTGAGCATCTCCAGCAGGTGGTGGGCACCCGGTTGACTTTTTCGGGCCACTGGGCACATAGCCTCCCCCTCCCCCGAGGGAGGTCTCGGGGCGCCGGCCTTCTCACCTTGAACACGACGCAGCTCACACGAGGCAGCTCACAAGTACTTCTTAACCTAGTTGAGTGTTTGACTTAGAACCCGTTGGAAGAAGGAGTAATTGCTGGCAGACGACGCCCAGTCCAGTTTGATTGGTAATCCGCTGCTCGGGTACAGCGATAAGCCGACTACTGAGCGCGCCAACACGTGGGTCCCTGTAATCAGTGCACACCACAATCTCATGAAGTGGGCGTTATTTTCCGCACTTGCACAAGCCAGCCCCTGGGTGTAGAGAAGAGATGTCGGTTTTGTGCATTGCTTTCAGGAGGAAGGCCACTGTAATAGAAGTCAGCTGTAACTACATTACTCATCAGGAATAACCTTTCGATAATGAAAGTCACAGAGCATGAACTTCTACAATTATTGCCCAGTCACCACACCCAAACTGCATAAATTACCCACATAAAGTTGGGTTCCACATAGTGTGGAACTCAACTTAATTATTCTTCCTCTTTTTGCGGTGGCAGAGGGGTGGCGTTTGGGACCACACCAGATTCAATCCTGGCTCTATGGTCAGGGATTATTCCTGAGTGTACTGCAAAAACCATATGAGGCACCAGCAATTGAACTCAGGTTAGCTTTGTGGAAGGAATTTGCCTTACCCATCCTGTACTATCTCTCCAGCCCACTATTTTTCCTTTGACTCAAAGATTAGGTAATCTTGTTTCTCTACAAAGCAAACCTGTCCGTTGTCTAATTCCTTTTGTCATCGCTGTCTTGGCATGTCTTTCACCTCACCTTTCTATAGACTGCAACTCAGCATAATCACCAGAGTTTCCTGTCTTAAAATGTTTCCTGACTTTAATACTTTCTTCTTAGTTCTCTTCTTCCAGCATACCCAAGCTTTGGGGGAAAAGCCTGTACCAAACACACCAGTAACATTCCTTGAATATTTGAATATTCAATGAGTAACTTTTATCTGCATATTATCTTCCTCTTCATTTATCCCTGCCCTCTGATCTTGTAGCTGGAATTCAGGCAACATTAAATCCATGAAGATAATTCTAAAATATATATCAAAGCATGTCACTCCATTGCTATGAATCATTTTTTGATTCTTCAATCCAGATGCTTACTTTTTCCATCTTATTTTATACATACTTATACATACTTATTTTATACGTCTCTTTATTTTCTGTCTCCCCCTTCTCTCTCTCTCACACACACACATGTACACACATTGTTACAAAGTCCTTATAGTTTCCTGCTTACTATTTTTTGTTAATGAGAACTGTTCCCTCTCGACTTTTTCCTCATCTTTTTAGTTTTCCAATGTTTCCGAATATAAATTCTAGGACGTGCAGACATGCATTCTTAAATATCAATACCTATACCCTGGAAAGGTCTGCACTCTTTCCAGATTGTGTACAGCCTTTAATTCATTTCCTCTTTGCTCTCGCTTGCAACTGTTCAAGTCCTGAATTTACCCCTGAACTTTCACTCCATAGGCCTTTAGGATCCACCTAGGCCATTTTTCTCAGTCAATACAATCAGCTTCATATAATTAAATATCTCCATGGCTTCAACTGAACACCATTAAAAATGAATATATTTTCATGGCATCCCCCCTCGGAGAGCCCGGCAAGCTACCAAGAGTATCTCGCCCGCACGGCAGAGCCTGGCAAGCTACCCATGGCATATTCGATATGCCAAAAACAGTAACACGAGTCTCACAATGGAGACGTTACTGGTGCCCGCTCGAGCAAATTGATGAGCAACGGGATGATAGTGATACAGTGATATTTTCATGGATCATTTTTTTCTATCCTTATTTAATGTCTTTGTTTTTTTTTGTTTTGTTTTGTTTTTGTTTTTTACTTTTTGGGTCACACCCGGCGATGCACAGGGGTTGCTCCTGGCTCTGCACTCAGGAATTACCCCTGGCGGTGCTCAGGGGACCATATGGGATGCTGGGAATCGAACCCGGGTCGGCCACGTGCAAGGCAAATGCCCTACCCGCTGTGCTATTGCTCCAGCCCCTATTTAATGTCTTTGTTTAAAATTTTAAAAAGTTATCAAACTTTTGAACAGTTTTAGCCCTTTTTAAATATAGGGTAACTTGCTGTCCTGGAAAAACATAGACTTAGTGTCACATTACTTGAGGTCAAAACACAGTTCTGTGGGGCCGGAGCCATAGTCCAGCAGGTGGGGTGTTTGCCTTGCATGCAGCCGACCCAGGTTCAATCCTCGGCATCCCATGCGGTCTCCCAAGCACTGCTGCCAGTAATTCCTGAGTGCAGAGCCAGGAGTAACCTCTGAGCATTTCTGGGTGTGACACAAAAAAGCAGAAAAACAAAAAACAGGTCTGTCCCCTGGGCAAGAGTCAGACTTTCATACAGCTTACAGGGGGACTCTTCCTTCATAGAGTATTATTTAAAATTACAGTTACAGGGCCAGCGAGATTGGATAGGGGTTAAGGCACTTGCATTTTACATGGCTGACTTTAGTTCAATCCCTGGCACCACATATGGTCCCCTAAGCCTCACCAGGGAAAAAAAATAATTAAGAAAATGAAGTGTAAAGAAACAAAATGGAATTCAAAAAGATAATACAAACATCCACAAAACCGAGAGCTGGTCTTTGAAAAAACAAACAAGATTAACCTTTAGTTCAGTTCACACACTAAAAGAAACAGTTCCAGCACATACCACAGAAATGCAAAGGCTACTAAGAAACTATTATGAACAACATTATGACACTAAATTTGGGGACTTAGGGAAATTGTATAAAATTTTAGAGCATACTACCTCCCAAGAATGAATAAGAAGGAAATTAAAATGTGAACAGGCAATTACAAACAACACAACTGAAATAGTATTCAAAAGTTTTCCCCAAGACCATGGTTAGACTCAAAGATGTTTTCACTGTTCAGATCCACCAAAGCCCCGTAGATGCCAGGGAGGAGGTGCCAAGCATGCATGCTCAGACTTTGCATATGGGAGGCCCAACTCTGATCCCTGAGAATTCTTCCAGGGTATATGAGACCATGATAAATTAATATCAGAAGCAAACAAGGACATCAGATAAAGCAAAAGTGTATACAATGGCCCTATAAGCATACAAAGTTCTTCAACATATTTTTTTACAACAATGCCCATATATTTCAGGAAATCAGACATCATCTTCAACAATAAAACAGAAATCTTGATGGTCTCAGTAGGTGAAATTAATTTTCCGGTTCCCAGTAGGAGGCAGAGAAGCACAGGTTGCAAACACTGAGTAGGCAATATAAAAGTCAAAAAATGGATGCTCTTCCATTTTTTCTGTAGTACTCATGAGACAAAGGGGATAAAATAAATCTCCATTATCATCACAATGAAAAAATAAAAGAAATTCTGTTTAACTGTATTCAGCAAATTCCTGGTTTCTGGGAATCCCCTCAATTCACTTAAGAACTTTTGTGTCTCAGTTTGCGCATGTCATTGCTTGCATACACACACCACTGGTTTGGGAAAATAGCCACTAAAACCCTCACTCGTAAGTCTACAACATATCTTAGCAAACAAATATCAAGCATGCACTCAAAGGGTAATCCATCATGACCAAGTGGATTTTATACCATGAGTGCAAGGATGGTTCAGCACATGCAAATCAATATAACATATGTTATTAACAAAAGAAAAGATAAGCGCATGTACTACTTGTGCCCACGTGGCCGAGCACATGTGTTGCCCGCATCTCCCCTCTTGAGATGTGTATTTTCATGCTTCTACATCTCACACCAGGATGTATGTAAGGGATCTCTCCACCTTTGGAGAAGCCTGTTTTTTTGGGGTTTTTTTTTGCGCACGTTACACTCTCTCACTTCCTCTTCCTCCTTCCCCTTCCTAAAAACCTCCAAGTAAAATCTGTCTTAACTTAAAAAGGAGGGATAATAATTATATATGTAGAGGGAGCTTTTGATAAGATTTATCATCCACTTATGATAAACATAGAAGACCCTCCCTAAAAAAATTGTTAAAATGCTTCTAGGAACAATAAACCAATACAGCAAAGTGGTTGGCTGCAGAGTCAATACACAAAATTGGTTGTATTCTTATATACAAAGAATGAATCAGAGGAGAAAGCCATAAGGACTTTGTCCCATTAAAAATAGTATCCAAAAACATCAGGGATCTAGGAATCAGTTTTATAAAAAATGTGGGAGAGATCTATGATCCATGATTATTTTGATTATTTTAATTATCCATGATAATTTTAACATCACTTAAGAAAGAGATAGAAGACACTAAGAAATAAAAAAAAATCCATATTCACAGATTGGAAGAATCAATATTATTAAAACGACTACCCTACCTAATCAAGTGGCCCTTGGCATTTTGGTCCAACCTTCAAAAGCCGTTATAATGTAGCTGAATTACCACATTCACTCCACAGCTGTTGATTATACAAGACAAGCAAGTAGTGTTTCTTTTCAGAACAAACATAAAGTTTAATAAAATTAAAATAGCCTCAAAACTCACGTGAATTCTAAGAAACTTTGGATGCCATCTATTTATTCTTTTAGAGAGTATTATTATCAGAATTTTTAAAAAGAATTTTAGTACTTTTGAATTTGAAATGCTGGGGCTGGAGCAATAGCACAGCAGGTAGGTCGTTTGCCTTGCATGTGGCCGACCCGGGTTCTATTTCTCCACCCCTCTCGGAGAGCCTGGCAAGCTAACTGTGGCATATTCAATATGCCAAAAACAGTAACAAGTCTCACAATGGAGACGTTACTGGTGCCCACCCCAGCAAATCAATGAGCCATGTTATGACAGTGATACAGTGATACCCTACCTAAGTATTATATAGGCTCAATGCAACAGGATCTAGAAAAGTCAATAATAAAGTTTGCATGGAATCAGAAAAGATGACAAATAGCTAAAGAAGAAACCACAAATATACAAAGCCATACTAAAAGAACCAAGAAATTGGGAGGTATTTCATGCTTAATTTGTAACTGTATTATAAAGCTATAATGATCAAAAACTGCATGGTAATGGAGTAAAGCTTGATCCCCTGATCAATGGGTCAGAATGGAATTAACTATGACAAAACTCCATTTTATGGGCTGTTAATTTTGATAAGGGAGCTGAGAACATGAAATGAACTAGAGATAGCCTCTTCAACAATTGGTGCTAGGGAAACTGGAGAACTACATATAAGAAATTAAAGCTGGATCCATATTTGACACCTCACAAAAGTCAATTCAAAGTAGATCAAAGATCTTGAGATTTGATCAGAAACTCAATAGTATATTGAGGAAAATATAGGCAGAACACTTCAAGATTTGGACCTCAAAGATATCTTCAATGATCTGATACCACTGACAAAGGTAACGAAATGAAAAAAATAAACGAACAGGACTACACAAAATTAAAGAGCTCCTGTATGGCAAGAGAAAAGGGCTAAACCTAAAACAGCTAACTGAATGGGCTGGGGGCGGGGCGGGGGAATGCATTCAATATATCAGATGAAGGTTTTATGGACAGAATATGTAAAATACTTGCAAAGATCAAAAAATTCAAAATCCCCATTAAAAATAGAGAGAGCAAATGAATAGACACTTCTCAGGGGAAGACAAAGACATTAAAAAATGCTCAGCAGCATGTATGCATCAGCACTGGGTCACTGTCATCCTGTTGCTCATCAATTTGTTCGAGCGGGCACCAGTAACGTCTCTCATTGTGAGACTTATTGTTACTGTGTTTGGCATATACCAATAGCTTGCCAGGCTCTGCCTGTTCGAGCACAATACTCTTGGTAGCTTGCCGGGCTCTCCGAGAGGGGCGGGAGAATCGAACAGGGGTCGGCCTCGAGCAAGGCGAACGCCCTACAGCTGTGCTATTGCTCCAGCCTGATGTATCAGCATGTATCAGAGAAATCCAAATCCAAGATGACAATGAGATACCATCTGAGATCAGTGAGAATGGCACATATCCATAAAAGTAGGAGCAATCTGTCTTGGCAGGGATGTTGTGATAAAAGAACTGTCATCAACTATTTGTGGGAATGTTTTCTGGTACAACCCCTGTGGAAAACAGTATGGAGAAGTCTCAGTCAACTTAGAATTGAACTGCTATATGACCTAACAATTCCACTCTTGGGCATCTACCTCCAGGACAAAAAATACTCTCTCAAAAAGACATATGAACTCTATTATTCATTGTTGCTCAGTATAATAGGATGTGATGGATTATGAAGACGTGGAATACTATGCAGTTGCAAAGAACAATGAATGCATGCAACTTGCCGCAACTTAGTTGGAACTGGAAGATATCATGTTGAGTGAAGTAAGCCAGAAGAAAAAAGACAAACACAGGATGGTCTCACTTATCTTGGTATATAGAATATTGCATCAGGAAATGTGCTGTATTAAAAAGGGTTTTGCCAAGATTTCACAGGACCCCAGTGTTTAGAGAGGAGACAGAGAAGAAAAGAAATCAAAGGGGGAATAAGAAAATGAAAAATAAAGGATGAAAAGGCATCCAGGCTTTGGTTATACTGGTGTTATGGGCGAGTATTTTGGCCATATATCCAAAACACAGACTCAACAGAACTGAAAGCATGAGATCTAAGCTGCAATCTCTGAAACTTTGTAATGTGTCTGTCAAGTTGACAGGTGGGGATGGGGTGGGAGTGGGGGTGGAGAGGGAGTAAGGGAACACTGCTGGAGGAAAGTTGACACTGGTGGTGGAATCAGTGTTGAAAAGTTCTATGCCAAAAAAAAAGAGAGAAAAGTTCTATGCCTAAAATTCAACTATCAATAACTTTGTAAATCACAGTAATTTAATTTTAAAAAATATGTCTGCCGAGAAGGTGGGCTAGGGGTGCGAGGAAACCTGGGGACACTGATGACAGAAAGTTGACACTGGTGATGGGTTTAGTGCTGGAACACTGTGTGCCTGAAATTCTACTATTAATGGTTTTGTAAATCATGGTGCTTAATTTCAAAATACATATAATTTTTAAGACTTCATTCAAGATAAACCAAACATATGTATATTGAACATTAATTTATAAAATTCTTTGAAGAAAGGCAGGCAAAACTCTCTGTGTTCTTGGTTTGAGTAGCATGTTTGGTTTACACAACTCCACTGGCAAAAAAGCAAAAGAAAAACCAAATAATACTACATCAAACATCAATTGAAATAGTACTACAAATAGTACTACAAAAACTTGTGTACTATGAAAGAAAATATTACAAAAGCAAAAAAGAAATTCTCCTACATAGGATAATATATGAACATTCCATACATATAATAAAGTGATAGTATGCAAGATTTGTAAAGAACTCATGTTCAACTACCCCTCCCCCCAAAAAAAATCCTGAGATGGGAAGAAGAACGGAATTGATACTTCTGTAAAGAGAATGTACAGAAAATGTTTATTATCACTGATTATCAGGGAAATGCAAATCAAAGTGACAATGAAATATCACTTCACTTCAATGAGAATATTCTATATCAAAATGTCCATACAAGGAGTAACCCCTGTGCAATGCCAGGTGTGACCCAAAAAGCAAAAAAAAAAAAAAAAAAAGAAAAGTCAGTACAAAACAATGACTGAGGGGTCAGAGAGATGGTAAATGGGTAGATGCTTGCCTAGCATGCAGGTAATAAAGATTCAATTCCTCATACGGTCTCCTGATCACTGCTAAATGTCATCCCTGGACAGTGTAGAAGTAAGCCCTGGGCTCAGCATATGTGTCCCTGCTCCCCCACCCCCCCAAAAAAGCAATTGCTAAATTACTTTAAAAGAGGTGAGAGAAAAGAACCCTCATTCACTTTTCATCAGAATATTTTGTTTCAATAGAAGACAGTGTAGAGAGTTCTCAAAATATTTAAAATGTAACTACCATATTATTTAATGATTCCAGGCCTAGGTAACTAGTCATACAATCCAAATACATTAAGAAAGATCCTCACACCTATGTTTATTACGGTACTATTTTCAATAGCCAAAATCTGGGGGGAAAAAAAAACAAGTGACAAACAATAAGTGACTAGATAAAGAACTTGTGGTATAGACATGAGGTGGGATACTCACTCATTATAAAAAATGATATCGTGTTGTGTGGTGTAACACAGACATATCTAGAGGGCATCATGCTAAGCAAAGTGAGTCAGGACAAGTACCAATTCCTGACGCTATCACTGGATCAGGTGTCTAAAGAAATAAAGTAGGGCATGGACAAAGGTCAATGGACATGAACAGTTAGACTGAGATCACAGAATCTCAGGTGACCGAGGCACAAAAGAGGGGGCTCGAAGGGTTCTATGAACGGTGGTGGAGGGATTTGGGCAGGTTCATTTCTTTTCTTTTGGTTTGTTGGTTTGGACCAAATCCAGGGATACTCAGCAGCTGCTCCTGGTGCATTGCCCAACAGTCACTATGGTGGTGTGGTGGGGATTAAACCGGAAGAGCCACATTCAAAGCAGACACTTCAATCTTTTGAGTCATCATCTCCTTCACCCAGATTTTGACATTCTTGTGGTGAGTGTGCTATGGTAACATTCTTCCCTAAAATGTTTAAACATTTATATGCTTTTAAAGGACTGGAGCAATAGCACAGCGGGTAGGGCGTTTGCCTTGCACCCGGCTGACCTAAGTCCGATTCCTCCGTCCCTCTCTGAGAGCCCAGCAAGCTAGGGAGAGTATCCCATCTGCACAGGAGAGCCTGGCAAGCTACCCATGGCATATTCGATATGCCAAAAACAGTAATAACAACTCTCACAATGGAGAAGTTACTGGTGCCTGCTCGAGCAAATCGATGAACAACAGGACAACAGTGCTAGTCTTTTAAAACAAATGTTACTTTACTAAACAGTAAGATAAAAAAAATTAATCTGCCTCCCTAATTATTCAGTAATTAGAGGTATCCATAATGGATGCATGACACCGTGAGTTCAATTGCAGGTGCTGTCCACATGTGTACAGTGCGGTCCCAAGAGCTCTCCTGTGTGGGGAGAGAGCGCTACAACAGTGTGCATATCTAACTTGTACCCAAGTGTGTGGCAGCACAACAGCTAATGTTGTGTGAGCACTACTGTGGCCAGGAGTGTGATCTCCAGCAAAAACATGTGTGAGAACCATCATGAATTCCAGTGAGCATCATAACCAGAATCTGAATGAGCACCACAACCAAGTGAGTGTGAATTCTAGTGAGAAAGTGTGCAAGCATTGCAATTATGTGCACGACCTGTAGCAAACACCATGTGCAACTGATTCTTGTCATTGCAAGGAAGGGAAGAAAAATTATTTTTGTATTTATTATAGTTCAGGAAATTACAATAATGTTAACATTTATGGCATTGATGCACAGACTTACTATACCCCACCATCACTGAAGTGTCCATGATCACTGTTCATACAAAGAATTTGACTTTTTTATTTGTTTCTGGACCATATGCAGCAGAGTTCAGGACTTACTCCTGGCTCTGTACCCAGGGTACTGTATGCAGTGCAGAGATCAAACCAGATTGGCTGCATGCAAGTCAAATGCCTTAACCCCTATATTATGTTTCTGGCCTCAAAGAGGCAAAATACTATAAATATTAAATCCTTTCTTACATATGAATTATTTTCTAGATATCAAGATGATATTGTGTTCCTGGAGGAAGCAGACACCATTGGGCTACACTAGCATGTGACAGGGACGAAAGGAGACATTACTGGTGCCTACTTGAGCAAATTGATGAGCAAAAGGATGACAAGTGACAAGTGATCAAGATGATCTATATTTTTATCTCTTGATCTGACTAGATATTATGAAACTAGGAGTGATGTGAAATTAATAATAAGAATTATATAATTGAAGAAAGCTATTTCCTAAGTGAAATGGTAACTCGATAATCATAACAAATCTCTTTCAATCACATTTATAGCTATCTCAATCAGTGAGAAAACATCTGCAAAATATCTACCAATGAGGGATTGTACACAGGAAACCAAACAGGCAATTGGAAAATTGGAACTTTCAGCCCCATAGATCTCTGTGGAAAATATGGGGTGTAGGTTGAATTAATCATCAATGACCAAAGATTTAAACACTCATCCTTCTGTAATGAAGCCTTCATTAAAAATTAAAGAGAGATTGTAGTGGAGAGACAAGGCAGAGGTGCTTGCCTTGCACAGGGCTGACCCCAGTTCAACACACCATCAAGAGTCAACCCTGAGCACGGCTAGGATAAGCCCTGAGCCTGACTGAATGTGGCCTCAAACCGATTAAAAAATTATAAAAAAAAAAAAAAACTAAAGACACAGAAATCTGAATGCTCCAGTTTGGTGAATACAGGGAAATGGGGGGTTACATGTCCAGAATGAAATGAATGTCCTGCCCATTTCACCTATCATACCCCAAGGACCTATCCATATAATGTTCATAAGTTTTATAAGAAACAGAAACCTAATAAGTAAAACCTTCCTCTTGAGTTCTGTGAGTTATACTAGCCTGTTAATCAAACCCCCCAAATGGGTTGTAGAAACATCTGAATCCTACAGTCCATAGGTCCGACGCATAGCTAACAACCTGGACTTGGAGTCCACCTCTGAAATTAGTGCGGCAGTCTTGCAGAACCAAGCCCTTCGCCTCCAAGGACCAATGGTATTTCCAGGGAGAGAGAAAGTATGAATAGAGTTAGTCCCTGGATCACCAGCTAGTTTTGACTTACCAACCCAGTGATGGAATTGGAGGATGACTTGGTGTTGAAACACACACACACACACACACACACACACACATTATATTAATAGATTTCCTCATATCAATTTGGCTATTTCTGGTTTGGTCTTTTATCATTTACAGTGGTTTTTATATTAAATAGTCATCAAAACTACTTGACAGAGCCGTCTGATAAAGCTCAGAATATTTATAACATTTATACTCCAAAGGAGCGACTTTTTTTGTTTGTTTGATCCAGGAATCAAGAATTGGGCAGGAAAAGACTGGTTCTTGACTTAAGACATTCATTTAAATATCAGTCTATAGCTTAGGAGCTAGCCTTCAGTAGAGCATACTAAATTTCAAGTTTAAATGTTCTGTGACATACTGTTTCTTTCTGTCTCATCTCTTATACCATTATACTTTGCCAGATTCGACAGAATCACTTGAAATTCGCAACTGCTATTACTGTATAGGTTTCCTTTTTCTGATATCTGATGAGTGTATTTCAGAGAGAGAATCTACCTAAAAAAAACCGCACAACTTCTTCAAGTTAAAGATAAATTCCAAATAAAGATTCAAATCTTTGAAATACTGAAGTACATTTAAAAATTTTTTTGAATTGAGGTATAATTAGGGTGAAATCTCAAAATTGTTGAGTTCTTGCTCTTTTTTTTTTTTTGGCTTCTTTTGGGTCACACCTGGCAATGCACAGGGCTTACTCCTGGCTCTGCATTGAGGAATTACCCCTGATGGTGCTCAGAGGACCATATGAGATGCTGGGTATCCCAGGTTGGCTGCGTACAAGGCAAACGCCCTGCCCGCTGTGCTATTGCTCCAGTTCTTGCTCTTGATACAAAAAAGGATGTGACTGAGGGGGGACTTTGAAGGTTGATTTTTCATTTCTCTAAGCCAAAAAAATACATATACATTCACAGCAGCTGCCCCCAACAGTTTGGTAACACCAAGGGGCAGGCTTTCTTATCACCAAGTTTTTATCATTTCCTAGCCTGCACCGGGGCTGGGAGGTGATTGAGTAGTGTCAAGCCATGACATGGGTCATCAGCTGCAGCCTGTTCTTGGGGGATAAGCAGAGTAGACTACAATTTACCAAGATTCAGTTTCCCACTGTCTAGTTTCCCACCTCTCGTAGGAGAGGAGAGTGGCCAGTTTCTAAAAAGAGGCTTTTTCTTTAGCTTCTTGCTGTGAGGCTAAGCCCTAGGTCAGATTTGGTGGGCTGAAGGGATAGTACAGGGGAAGGGTGTTTGCCTTGTGCACAGCCAACCCGGGTTCAATCGTTGGCATCCCATATGGTCTCCTGAGCACTGCCAGGAGCAATCCCTGAGCACAGAGCCAGGAGTAAGCCCTGAGCCAGGTGTGACCCCAAATCAAAACAAAACAAAAATGGCTTTGGCATCGACTGTGGGCAAATGACCAGGGAGAGCGAACTGTATTCAAAACCATAATGCTAACGACATAATAAAACAACAATGGAACTAGCAGTAATGTGGCTTTACAAGCCTTTACTTGCTTTATAGGGAAAATTTCACCAGCTTTTCAAAATACATGGTATGATACCACACCCAGCACTAAAATACCAATATCCTTTTAACACTATAGTATAATTCCTAAGGAATCCTACTTTCTGAAATCTGTATTACATGGGATTAAAATGTTACCAATTTCTCTTAAACAAGGATTTAAAATTTAGTATCGTGGTAAGATCCGGAACCCAGGTGTTTGTAGAATGAATTAATGACCTCACTTAATCATCAATCAACAATGTTTCTTCTATAAATTTAAAGTTCTCTCCCACTCTAGGCTTGGTCATGCCACTTTCTTTGGCTAACAGGATGTTACCCAACATGACACAAGCAGAGACTTGAAAAGCTCATGTACTTTTATATCGTTCTCTTGCATGACTGGGCATGCTCACTATTTTCCTCTGTCATACTGTGAGGACATGCCTGGGTTAGTGAGGAGAACATGAGAAAAATATGAGGAAGAGAGCCCATTTGTTTCAGACATCCCATTTAAGAACATCTGAGATCAGCCAACTGCCAGCCAGGTCCCTAGATATGTGAGAAAGTCCAGCGATGATACAAAATATTTTGCAGCTTGGAGCTGGAGTGATAGCACATCGGGTAGGGTGTTTGCCTTGCACGCGGCCGACCCGGGTTCTAATCCCAGCATCCCATGTGGTCCCCTGAGCACCGCGAGGGGTGATTCCTGAGTGCCGAGCCAGGAGTAATCCCTGAGCATCGCTGGGTGTGATCCAAAAAGAAAAAAAAATATTTTGCAGCTAAATTTATTCAAAATCACCCAGGAGTGGATTGATTTATCTTAAGGTTCTAGGTTTTGGGTGTTTTATCCAGAAGCATTTTTGTAACACAAGATAATCCAAAGATGATGAATAGTACTGAATCAATGAAGGGACATCACTGTATCTGAGGTGGCAAGTCAAAGAATATTGACAATAGTAGATATTTTCATATCTCAATTAATTTTGTTTTGTCTCTTAAAATACTTGTCTAATGCTCTAGGAGCAGTAATGATACCAGGAAATATCTGCTTCTAGCACTTAAGCATTGTGTATTTTAGATATAGACCTTCCAAATAATTCATAATAATTCAATAATTCACAATGTAAGTTATGTAGTAGTCAGTATCTTTGATATTTAAAAAATCAAATAGAGGGAACAGAGAGATATTACAAGGGCTAAGGCATGATTTAATCCTTTGCATCACCCAGCCTACCATAGTCTAATCTCACAGCTTCTGTATCTCTCTCTCTTATGTACTCCTCTGTGACATATTTAGAACCCACAGAACAGGACTGTAGCTGAGGGATAACTGAAGACCTGAAGTGGCTGGAGAAGTTCATATTGCAGAACTGATATATGGAATACAGAGGTTGGAGATTCTGCCCTCCTCATTTTGAACACTATCACCCTCTTGGGAAACATGAGTTCATGGTACTCTCCAGTGGAGAGCCTCTTATATTCACTGCTGGTCTTCCCGTGCTAACATGAGACCTCCAATCATCTAGACAGGTGTAGAAGTGCCATTATATCAAGCAACACCCAGGGCCCTCATTATATATTTTAGGATTATACCCTGCAAGCTACAATTCTGATATAAGACCTGCATAACAGCCCAAGCAAGGCCAGCCGGCCAACTCAACACATACTCATTAACGTGCACTATTCAATGAGCAAACAGGTAATTTTGCCACAGATAATGGAACAAGACAAATACCCATGGAAAAAACTGGAAGAAAGTTTTAAGAGTTTTTTTAAAAAGTTATGATAGTGTTAAAAACTATTTTTAAAACAATACACAGGCAAATAAGATTTATAAAGACAGAAACTTTTTAAAAGTTTCAAACAGAAGTAGGGACTGAAGAGAAAGTACAGAGGTTAAGGTGCTTTCCTTGCATCCCTCTGACCTGGGTTTGATACAGAAATGGGGGATTCCTTTTATCTTCTACCATATCCTACCCACAGCCATCTCATTACCTATTTTGACTACTGATTCAATGGAGGGATGGAGTGATAGCACAGAGGGCAGGGCATTTGCCTTGCACACGGCCAACCCAGGTTCTATTCCTTGGTCTCTCTCGTCCCTCTCAGAGAGCCTGGCAAGCTACCAAGAGTATCCCGCCTGCACGGCAGAGCCTAGCAGGCTGCCCGTGGCGTATTAGATATGCCAAAAACAGTAACAACAAGTCTCACAATGAAGACATTACTGGTGCCCGCTTGAGCAAATTGATGAACAACTGAATGACAGTGCTACAGATTCCATGGAAGAGAATTAAAATGATCAATTAAATGAACTGGTTTATCTAGTGCCCTGTCCCTCCCTCTGCTTCCCTGTAACATGATACCATATATAACTCGTAACATGATGCCCTGAGCACCACCAGAAGGATCCCTTAAACCGAGTTAGGAGCCACGGGGTGTGGCTCCAAAAACCAAACAAAATTAAAAAAAAAAAAAGATAAATAACCAAATAGAAATAAAGAACCTCAAATCACAAGTGAACTAAAGACAAAATACAGAGACCATATAGTAAAAATAGAAAGAATATTACTCGAGTTGATGAGACATTACTGATGCCTGCTCGAGCAAATCAGTGAACAACGAGTGACAGGGACAGTGACAGACGCATTGGAAAGTATTGTGGTGGTAGAACGCCCAAATAGAATAGCAAATAGAAAAAAAAGAGGTAAAAACAACAACAACAAAATAACACACACACATACACACACACACACACACAAAACTGTAAGTCCTGTAGAGCTACATCAATAGGAACAACGCACACTTGTCAGGGTCCCGTTTATGAAGGTCCTAGAGAAAAAGAGTAAGCAAAAAGGGGAACAGACATCTTATTTGAAGAAATAATGGCCAATATCTCCCTTAATTTCCAAAAAAAAAGAATAAGACATCCTAATACAGGAGGTTTAAGAAGTTCCAAGCAAAATGAACCCAAACACACAAACTCTAAGACAAATTATAATTAAAATGTTAAAAACTAGAGACAAAAAAACCCCAGAATACTAGGGCTGGAGAGATAGTACAGGGGGTAGGGAACTTGCTGTGCATGTGGCTGACCTGGGTTCAATCCCTGGCACCCTGTATGGTTCACTAGCTCCACAAGGAATGATCCCTGAGCACAGAGCCAGGGCAAATCCCTGAGCACCATCAGGTGTGACCACCAAACCAAAAATGAAGCATCTGAGGGACAATAACTTACACACACAAGGGACCTCTGTAAGATTTTCTTCAGGCTTGCCCAGAGAAACTATATAAGACAGAAAGAAGTGGTATGAGATATTCAAAGATCTGAAGGAAGAAGATTTTCAAGGGCTAACACTTACCCGAAGAGATTAGCATTTAGAGTAGAAGGATAAAGTATTTTGCAGATAAAACAGCAGCAACAGCAGTTTATCATCACCAAACTGACCTTGCAAGAAATAGTAGAGCATCTTCAATCAAATGAAAAGCATTTGATTGAAGTAGTAAGTAGTAGTAAGTAGTAAGTCACCCAAGTTATTCCATGCGGAAGTGAGGAGGGTTGAAATGTGAAATGTGACCCACTAAAAAAAATTTAAGATCACTAGGTCACATGTATAGAATTTTACATTTAAACTTCTGGACAACCTTAAAACTAAATCTGTAAAAGAAAAATATAGATGTTAGACAAGAAACTAAGAATAGTGTTAAATTAACCTGGAAAAAAAATATTAGAAAAGCAAGAGAACAACTAAACGAAAAAATGCATAAAATTAATAATAAAATGGTACTACTTAAATAACAAAATAATAAAAATATTTAAATTACATTTCAATAATTACCTTAAATGTCAATGGTCTTTATTCATCATTTAAAAAAGTAGAATGTGTGGATTGAGCTTTCCATATGGTCCCCCCTAGCACCGACAGGAGTAATGATAAAACAGAAAAACAAAGGACAGCAGTAAGCTATTATGAGCATACTATGACAAAGTGGTAACCTATAAAAGGAGATAAAGTTTTACACAATTACAACTTGTTAAGACTGAGACAAGGAGAAATAGAAAATCTGAATTGACTTATTGCCATTAGAGAAATAAAAACAAACAAAAAATTCCCCAAAAACACAAGTTATGGGCCAAAAGGTGTCACGTGTAAATTTAAGCAAACTTCTCCAGAACTTAAGCCTAATCTCTTCAAACTCTTCAAAACAAGTAAATAAACAAAAACCTGCAAGTAATACTCCCAAATACATATTCTAAGGGCAGCATAACTCTGATATCAAAACTAGACAGGGACACTACAAAACCAAAACAAAAATTGAACATCAGTATCTCTTATAAACATAGATGCAAAATTATCACAAAATATTTACAAATCAAATTAATAATGTGTCAATGGGATCTTATATCTTGTATAAGATCTTACATCTTATATGACAACAAAGGGTTAATTTGAGGGACACAAAGATTGTTTAACATCTGCAAATCAAACAATGTAATATACAAAATATAAAGAAAAAATCAAACAAATACATTCTGAGAAAGTGTTTAAGATTCAGCATCCACTAGTAACAAAAAGTCAATGAAATGTGGATAGAAGAGTTATAGTTCACAGAGTAAAAATCATATATAATAAACCCACAGTTAGTATCACACTCATTTGTGAAAAATAAAACAAGGCTGTCCTCTATCATTATAGTTACTTAATTTAGAATTACATATCTCAATCAGAGCAATGAGACAGCAACAAAAAGAATCCAGATCAAAAAGAAATGAACTACTAAAACTATCATTATTAGCGGATGTTTGGCAAAGTATGTAGAAAACTCTAAAGAATCCATTGGGAGGAAAAACAAAGCTATTGACAATAAGGAGTACAGAAAAGTAACTATTACAAATCAATAATATAGATATGTGTATATATCTATATATAAAAGATTGCATTCCTATATGCAAATAGCAAATGAGAAAAAGGCCTTAATAAAGCAACTCCTTGCACAGTTATATTTAAAAATATGGAGGTTGACGAAGTAGTCTTGCACATAGCTTATTCAGTTTTGATCCTGGCATCTCCTTTGATCCCCCAAGTCCTTCCAGGAGTAATCCCTGAGCTCAGAGCCAGAAGTAAGCCCTGAGCATCACCAGGTATTGCTTCAAAACTACAAAATCAAAAAATGAAATTTTATACATAGGAATAAATTTTTCAAAGAAGATAAAATATTGGTTAATGAACTACAAAAAGGTAGAACAAAATATTATAAAATAAGAAAGACATTCCACACACATGGATAGAAAAAATTAATACACTTGAAATTAATACAAAAAATGCAATCTTGGGGGTGGGGTTTGGAACACTGTGCTCAGGAGCTATTCCTGGCTTTTTGCTCAGGGAAACTTACGTAGTGCCAGGGATTAGAACCACGTTTGCAGCACCTCTACAAGTCAAGTACCTTACCTCCTGACCTACTTTCTGTCTGTCACTGTCACTGTCACTGTCATCCCGTTGCTCATCGATTTGCTCGAGCAGGCATTGTGAGGCTTGTTGTTACTGTTTAGTTTAGTTTTATTTTTAAGGATAAATATTTAATGCAATCTCAAAAAATCCCCTAAAATATGTTTTATGAAAATGGAAAAAGAAATTATGAATATTTATATGCACTCATTAAAAATTTTTTCCAATAGCTAGGGTTGCTTTGAGAAAGTAAAATAAAAAGGGTGGCATGATGTTGATGCTGGTGGAGTCCCCTAGTGACTTACTCGAAGTGGGGAGGAGAAGGGAGGTGGCCTTTGGAAGGGAATATGCCCTTCGCTGTCTATCCACCTCGGCCCCCGGGGGAATGGCTGAGGGAATCTAGCCCCATGGGCCTTGCTCCTTGTAGGAAAGGAAGTAGACTTAGACCTTACCCAGGCCTTACAGGTTCTTGCCCTTCTCTCAGAAAAGAATTTCAGGAGGAGACACGCAGTGAAGTGTAACAGATTTTATTTGGAAGTTCTGAGGAAAGGGGTGTATGTATGTGTGTGGGTGTGAAAGAGGGAGAGAGGGAAAAGTCAGAGAGAGACAGAGACAGAGGAAAAAGAAAACATGGGCTTCTCCAAGTGGAGAGAGAGCCCAGTGTATATCCCAGCATTAGATATGAAAGTATGAAGACACACATCTCAAGAAGGGAGATGCAGGCAACACATGTGCTAGGCGTAGCAACACATGGACTCTGGCGGCATAGTGTTCTTTTGTTCAAGTTGGCTCTTATAGGGTTACTCCCAAGCTGCCTCACATGGGCTTTTTACCTAGCTAAGAGTCCGTTGCTAGGGTGGTTGCCAAGTGTTTAGAGTTGAAAGTAGTTGATGGTCTTCTTTGAAATCCCTTTCCTGGCCTTCGTTCCTGCTGGGACTTCTCTCACAGGAAGTGCAGCCTCCCTGGGTCTGTGCTGGCACCAGAAAAGGTCTTATCAGACCTTAGTTCCTATGTTCACAAGGGGGGTCCTGACAGCCTTAGGGCTCATCGCTGTTACTAGTTACAAGGAACTTGTTGCCATAGGAGATCCTTTCTTATCCACCTGCCTGCCTGCTTCAATGTTATCTGGCTTTAAATTATAAGAAAAAATACTCATAATTAAAACTGTAAGTCATTGGAATAAAAATAGACAAATATATCAATGAAATACAACTTAAAGCCCAGGATTAAATCCACAAATTTATCAATATTTAATTTACCACAGTACAACAGAGGAAAAATCTCTTCAACAAATGATGCTGACCAAAATCAGTTGCAATTCTGTAAGCAAGCAACAATTCTGTAAGCAAGCAACAAACTAGAAAAGACAGAAATGTAACTTAAACAATTTAATATTGTATTCAAAACCCTCAAATACCTAGGAATCAATAAAGAAAATATAGAAAACTACAAGTCGCTATTAAATAGATGAAAGGCAGAGAAACGAAACAGAGGTTAAGGCAATTGCCTTACTCATGGTCAACCCTGGTTCGATCCCCAACATGACCAGAAGTGACCCCTGAACACAAAGGCTGGAGGCCCTCTAGGTATAGCTCCAATTCCAAAAGAAAAGAGAAGCCCAAGGAAATGGAAAAAAATATTCCATGTTTCTGGATTGGAGGAAATAACATTGTCAAAATGATCATCCACACAAAACATTGTATAGATTTAATACAATCCCTATCAAAATTACAATGGCGCTCGTTAAAGCACATAGAACAGATGCTATTAATATTGTATGAAACCATAAAACTCCCCAAGTAGCCAATGCAATTCTGAGAAAAACAATATGGGAGGCATTGCGTTCCCTGACTTTAAATATACACTATCGAGGGGTCAAAGAGATAGTGCAGCAGGTAAGGCATGTGCCTGGCAGGCAGATGACTTGGTTTCAGTCTGGCACCACATATGGGCCCTGAAGTCCCTGAAGGAGGGATTTGTGAGTGCAGAGACAGGAGGAAGCACTGAGCACGGATGGATATGCACTCAAATGCAGAAGTGGAAAAAAAAAAGAAGTGTGAAGTGTGGAGGACAGAGATGGCAGCCTCAGAAGAGAGTCTCTAGCTTCCCTCTCATCCCCCTTCCCCTCCCCATCACCTAAGAATGTGCCTGGGGAGGGTTTGGACTGACATGGGTCAGCCATGACACTTGCATGACACAAACCTTACATCTCACCAGCTCCGTGGAGCAGGTGGTCATCAAATTGTTCCTGAGTCACACTTGTTCTCCTGGATGTGGGAAACGAGCCCTGCCACCCAAGTTCCTGGTTTCTCATGGGGCAGAGGAACGCAGGCTGAAAGGAGAAATAATTTATTATAAAAAGAAATCTGTCAGTTTTTCCAGGTCTCTTGCCTTTGTTCACAGAAAAGAATTTCAGGATGAGACAATTAGTGAAGTCAGATAAGTGTATTTGGGAAGTGAGGGGAGGGCAAGAGAGTTCCGTGAACTAGAGAAAGCTTGAGCTTCTTCAGAGTGGAAAACACCCCAGCATGGGTTTGGGGGAGAGATTATGTTGTGGGTATTTTTGCTGAATGCCTGTGTCTGGAACTCTTTACACATATCAGGGTTAATTGGGCTTTTCCTGGGGAAAAGCGTTTAACTTCTGATGGTCAGTTCTTGAGTTCTTATCTCAGCCCTTGTCCGTAACTTTCCTTCCTTCAGCTCCCAGGGATTCATACTCCGGGCCTGGAATTCTGTGTCAGAAAAACATTCTGGATCCTGAGAAGGGTCGGTCTTTGTCTCAAAGGTCCTTATGCCTCTGGGCTGGTTGGGATTTCAGTGCTTCTTCCTGGTACACATTACCAGGCACTCCTTTGTCAAATGGGTGGTGTCGAAGTTTTCAACCATTCAGCAGAATACCCTTTAAAAAGCGTTAAGTTTTTTCCATTGTGCAGAAGTTTTTAAACTTGTTGTTTAAGAGACATTTTAAATTTAAATTTTTTTTTCTAGGCCTCACCTGCCTGTGCTCAGGGCTTTCTCCTGGCTTTGTGCTCGGGATCACTTCCGGTAGTACTTAGCAGGCTCTTACACTGTGCTGGGGATCAAACTGGGGTAGCCTGAGAGCAAGGCAAGTACTAGCTCCCTGTACTGTCTCTCAGTTCCTAAGCTTGATGTTTAAAAGTTTAACACATTTAAAAATTGATGTTTAAAACTTGAAGTGATGTCATTTGTTTACTTTCGCATATGTTTTTCCTTGCCAGCAGAGTTAAATCTGCAAAGAGGCCACAAAGTCAATATTATGGAGTACTTGGCTTATGTTTCCTCTGATGTATTTTGTGGTTTCAAGTCTAACCTCCAAGTTGAATGCATAAACTTTTTGAGTTGAATTTTATGCATGGTGTGAGATACTGATGTAATTTCATTCTTCTGCAAGTGTATCTCCAGTTTCCTCACCATCACTTGTTGAAGAGATTTTCCTTTCTCCATTTAGGCTGAAGGCATCTTTGTTATGAATTAACTGTCTGTCTGTATGAGGGCTTATTTCTGGCATTCAGTTTAATTCCATTGCTTGCTACGTCTGCTTTTATCACAATGCTTATCATATTGTTTGGATTATTCTAGCAGTTTAGTCTGAAGCCAGTGAATATATGCCTCACATCTCAGGATTGATTTTTTTTTTTTGATTTTTGGTATGGTTCCATACACGTTTTAGTAATGCTTGTTATACATACTTGAAGAATTCTATTAGAATTTTGTTAGCAATTGCACTGTATCTGCATATCTTCAAAAAGCTTTGGGAAGAATGGTCATTTTAACAAATAGTTGTTCCAATTCAAGAACATGGACTATCCTTCCATTTTCTTGTTTTTGTGTTTGTTTGTTTGTTTGTTTTTG
This sequence comes from Sorex araneus, assembly GCF_027595985.1. NCBI lineage: Eukaryota > Metazoa > Chordata > Mammalia > Eulipotyphla > Soricidae > Sorex > Sorex araneus. The sequence goes on from NC_073303.1 coordinate 64,223,513, forward strand.
AAGGGTGGTGGTGCTACATTAGGCAGTACTACGGGTTTACTCCTGGCTCTGTGCTCAGGGATCACTCCTGGTAGGCTCAGGGAACTATACTGGGAGGAACCCAGACAGGTAAGAACCTGACCCTCTCTCATATCTCTCCTGACCCCTCTTTTCTTTTTATAAACAAAAACTGATAGCTTTTGAAGGGCAAATCTTTCCGCTTCTTTGTTATACTGATTTCTAGGTGACAGTTTTTGGGTTGCAATTGGGATTGTTTTCTCTCTCCTACATTTGTTGGCTTATAGAAATGCCGCAGATTTTGTAGCCTGACACTTCATTGGTTTAAGGGTTAGAGCTAGAGCTCAGAGGACTAAGTGCATGCCTTATGTTGCCCTGAGTTTGATTCAAGGTATAGCCCTGGTGTCCCCAAACACTGCCAGACTTGAGTAGCTACACAACAATGGGCCTGAAAGTCAAGAATCAGGCCCAAACAGCTGGGCCCAGAATCAACTGGGGTCACCCCAACTCCATCCCCCTCTGCCGCCTCCCCGCTCCCCCTCCCTGCTCTAGGACAAAACCCAACAGAGAATTATTGTATTAGTCAATTGTTTCTAATAATTTTTTAGTGGTACCTTTAGAGTTTTCTATAAATATATAGTTATGTTCTCTGCAAATGGTGATAAATTAAAGTCTTTTAAATTTATATACTTTCCCCCTACCCTTTTTTCTTGCCTAATTTCTCAGTTTAGGACTTCTAATACTATGTTAAATAATAGTGGTGAAAGTGAACATCGTTGGGCTGGAGCGATAGTACAGTGGACAGGGCATTTGCCTTGCACGCGGCCTACCCAGGTTTGTCTCCAGCGTCCCATAGGGTCACCTGAGCCTGCCAGGAGTAATTCCCTTTCCTGAGTGCAGAGCCAGGAGTAACCCCAGAGCATCACCAGGTGGACCCAAAAAGAAAAAGAAAAAAACAAAGAAAGGAAGTGAACGTCTGTTTTTGAACCTTATCTTCAAGGAAAAACTTTCGGTTTTCACAATGGAGTATGATGCTAATTGTGGGTTTCTTTTAAATAACATTTGCCTTGTTGAGGTATGACCCTTTTATCCTTGTTTAGTGGAAGACCTTTTTCGTAATTAAATGATTTTTTTTTTTTTTTTGCCTTCCCTAGTAGTGTTCAGGGCTTACCCCTGTTACTCCTGGCTCACTCCTGACAGTGGTCAGGGGACCATTTGGAGAGTCTCGTTTGGCTACTGTAAGGCAAGCGCCAGACCCACTTGAATCTCATCAAAGCTCTCTGATATTGATATAACCACTTTTTAGAAAATCTTTCCTGCACTTTATATGATCTATAATGTTAATAGCTGTATGTTGAACCACACTTATATCCCTAGAATAAATCCCACTTGGTTGTGATATATGATCTTTTTATGGTGTATGATTCAGTTCAGGTCACTAATATTTTTTGAGGATCTTTGCATCAGAGTATGAAGTTTTCTTTTTTTGTGATGTCCATGTCAGCTTTTGGTACCATGGTTATTTTGGCCTCAAAGAAAGTTTTTGGAAGAATTACTTTACAATTCAACATTTGGAAGAAGCTTGGACTTATAGGGAAGCAGATAATTTTTGAGGGACTTGGTGCAATTCACCAGTACAAACACCTAAATCTGAGCTTTGGCTTTGAGGGAGAGTTTTGATGACTACTTTAATATACTTTCCGTCATAGCCTGTTCATGGTTTCAATTTCCTCCTGATTTTGTCTTGGGAGTTTATAAAATCCTAAAAATTAGTCCATTTTTTCTAGGTCCTCCTAGTGGCATAAAATTGCTCATAACTGGGGCTGAAGCAATAACACAGCAGGTAGAGCATTTGCCTTGCACACTGCCGACCTGGATTTGATTCCTAGCATCCCATATGATCCCCTGAGCACCGCTGGGAGTAAATCCTGAGTGCAAAGCCAGGAG